>NC_136641.1:21377022-21977022 GCF_949748355.1 Melanostigma gelatinosum | reverse complement strand
CCTTCTATCCAACATTTTTTCACAAGACGTATCATCTGCCCAAACTTGTGGTATTAGCAAGGATCACAACTTGAGTGCTTATCTGGATTATCTTGGAGAGTATCTCTTATTTGTTTTGGTTGGGTGCTGACAACATCAATGGCTGTTGGCTATAACTTACATGCAAAAACGCAGCTGTGTGCGGCATCCAAATAACCGTTCCAATACTTTTAAGTAAACCCACAAACTGCCCGCAGCTCGGTGTGTGGTGGCACTTATGGACACCCCACAAAATATAAAACTGACCTATCTATCTGAAGACGATGCTAATCGTCAGCTGTCACGAGGGACAAAGGGAAACTTAATGTTGAGGTCACAATATCCAGGTCCAACATGCTACAGTCTCAAAACTTTAAAGTTAATATAAGACATTGTCAACTGACAGCTGACGATGTGAGATGACTTTATGATGAAAGAAAAGATAAACTGTTGTTTGCCACCGTCCTTTGGTTGTTCTTTAACTAAATACTTAGCTATATCTATCAAAATGAAGAGCTTTTGAGTGCCCTGAATTAATCTCTGGTGCACATTTAAAATGATGTAGATCATTGCAGTAATTATCCCCACCCTATACTTAACTGCCACACCCTGTCAACTGACTTATATTTATAGTATCTCTTTAACACATTTTAACTTATTTAAAGTTCGATGAAAGTAAATGCTATGTTGTGTGGTTCTGTTGAAGTGTCATTTCTGATTTATGCTACAGGTGTCAAAATGTACACAGTATGACAGTGACGAGTGTCTTTAAACTGCTAAGACACCTGTTTTTAAACTGGTGTGTGTCCCTGATTTACCCTGATGTTTGTTTTGGAAATTAAAGTAAGATTATAAATGAAAGTAACTTATTTCTGAAGTGAATTCCAAGCTTGCCCTGTGACACAATTGTACATGGTTTGCAACAACCTCCCTCATGTTGGATAAACATCTCAAAACAACATTATTGTTGTCATGATTATCACAAAATCATGACAGACATCAATCGGCGGGGGGATCGGCGGGTGGGCGTTATTCTTCTGCATCAACGCCGTGGTCGGGACGGCGTTATAAGCAATATCCGCCATGTGAGTGCAATGCAGAGCAACGGCAATCAGCCATTGGGGCAGACATAGCGGTTTTATATCTATGGAGACACACATACTGGGACTCTGCATACTAAACATGTTCGTCTATTTCTTCTGCTTATCTACATAGTGACAACATGTGCAAGCTCACTCTAATTACAGGTAAGATACGCTTGTCAAGTTATTGTTTCCATAAATGTTTACCACCTCCAAATAACAAAAGCACATTTTCTCACTTACCTCCATTGGTATCTAGCTATGCAGAGTTTTTGTTTACTTTACCCATGTTTCTGTCCCTCAGACTACAGTGAGAATTAATGGAATTTGGTTTGTGTTGCCACCGAAAGATTGCAATTCAAAAATTCACTGGCAACTCTTTTTAGAAACAGTGTCTCTATTACTCTGGATAATCCACTAAACACAATGTTGATTATCCATAATACACATTGCTGTTGAATTATTAAAATGTAAAATGAAATTCCCTTCTCCTTCAATGTATTGTGGTGGATGGAGAAATGTAATTGAGTAATATCTCATTAATTGGGACAAATAAAACCAAACCTAACTGTACTGCTCGAGACGAGTAGAAGTTTGTGAGAAAACCTGTGGATTATATGTTGTAATTTGGGTGAACTGACCTGTTAAACTTGATTTTTAACCCACTTTGAAGGTCTCTGTTTGATCATCTCCAGCATTGGTAAGTATATAACATGCATTAATCATAATCAACAGTATTATCAGTCGATAAACAATGACTTATTAAAACCATCATTATTTTCTTCCATGTCTCAGCCTCCTCCTCCAGGCTGGTGTGTTACTATAACAGCGAGGCTGGAAATAGAGAGGGGGATGGGAAGTTCACGACTTCAGATATCGATCCGAACAAGTGTACACATCTGATCTATGCCTTTTCTGACATTAACAACCAAAATGAGCTGGTGCCCAGCAATGCAGCTGACTTACAACACTATCAGGCATTCAATGAACTCAAAACCAGGTCAGTGCTTTAGCCTATACCGTTTGTGGAAATGTTGTTGATTTTGGGTCTTGTCAAACAATCATTACGAAACCTTTATGCTCCCACAGCAATCCACAGCTCAAAACCCTGCTGGCGGTTGGAGGCTTGACCTCCAACACACAGAAGTAAGTTACTGACATGAACATGTCGGCCCTTTTTGTGTCCGTGCAAAGACAAATGTAAGCAGCACTTCAACATGCTGGTATTTTGCTGAACAAAAAACATGCTTTGCCCAATGATGATGTGATTTTGTGCTTTGCACAGCATGCATGGTGCATTGTTTCATACAAATGAGGTGGCACAAGGACAGATGCTGACATTTGATTACCTACATAAGTTAATTTCATGATTCAATCAGCACATGCAAAATAGCCTATGGGATGAAAATATTAAAAATCTACATAATAATGTAAGTACACTAAAATATAGTTCAACTATAGTCTATAGTCAAACTATAGTCAAATATTTCTACCTGATATTTTCATTACATCATGTGAAACCAAAAGCAGGTTGCTGGAAAAGAATCACACAGATGTGCACATACAAGTGGTCAGTATTGTTGGTATCTTCAAACACCAAATGGTGTTTATTAAAATAATTACTCTAAATTATTTTTATATAATTTGATTATGTGACTGTCACCCTAAAATTAAATTTAATAAAGTTGTATGTTGAAAATGATTGGGTGTTTGCATTAATGCAAACTGAATGCAACCAGATGAACGCCGTAAAAGGACAGTTGTAGTTGTTTCATCAAGTTTAAACCAAAATGTTTCGTCATTATTAAACCCCACAAAGCATACATGTAATCAGAATATCTGACTTTTTTCAACACAAACAGATACATAAATCAATTACAGACCGGTGCCATTAAACACTCAAATAAAACAAAGTAAACCAACCCAATTGTGCCAAAAAAAACACGAACAAATCAATTGCAATGTCTTTCAGGAGATCATGACTCGCTTACTCAAGATAATTCTGAGCGGTTTCATGGAACTGCTGTTTATTTTTTTTTCAAATACATTTTTTTATCTAGATTGCTAAATAGCACTACAGGTATGATAACAAAATGTTTACATGCGTTTTTATTTTACCCCTACTCTTTTATGAATACTTACTATACTAATAATGAGGTTAACTGCACATTATAGTTATGTAGATCATAGTGTGGTTTATTTTCCTCACTTTTCCTAATAAATTACAAAAGCGTGTTGACCAGTTCGTGCCTATGGCTGTATATTTGTCTTGCCACATATTACTTTGTGCTTTTTGTTGCTCTTCGTGTTATTAAAACAGAACATTTAAATGCAGTATGTGGTGTGTTTTCTTGAGAGCACTGTTTGGTTTAAATGTTTACCAGATTCAGTACAATGGTGGCAGCAAAACGAAGCAGAGAAAAGTTCATCGAGTCTGCGATCACACTACTGAGAGAAAATGAGTTTGATGGGCTAAACCTGGACTGGAGGTACCCTGGGGGACCTGGAAGCCAACCAATGAACAAGACGAAGTTCACTCTGCTGTGCAAGGTCAGATCCTGAATTTATCTTCTGTCATAAATGTACATACTGAATAAACATTTATGAAAATATAACATTATGTTTAGCAGAGACTGAACCATGTTTCTGTGTTGTATAGGAGCTCAAAGAGGCCTTTGTGGCTGAAGGAACAGCAACTAACCGTGACAGATTAATCGTCACTGCTAGTGTCTCTGCTGAGAAAGAAATCATCGATGCCAGTTATGAAGTCGCACAGATTGCTATGTAAACTAATTTAAAGTAATACTTGACATTGTACCCATGATTAGCTGTTGTCATGTTTTGTTCAACGTGATCTCCTCTGCATTTTAACAGGTATCTGGATTTCATCAATGTGTGGACATTTGACTTTCACGGCCCCTCGGAAAGTGTCACAGGACATCACAGCCCCTTATACAACGGATCCAAAGACACTGGAGACGAAATCTACTTGAACACTGTCAGTACAGGGATTCATATTTCAACTGCTTAACACCTTCCTACTCAGAGATGTCCTTTCATCTTAATTGTTTAGTATTCTTCACATTGTAGGACTATGCTATGCGGTACTGGCGGGACCAGGGAGCACCTGCACACAAGCTAAACTTGGGGTTAGCGGCATATGGGCGTGCTTTTGACATCTCCACTGAATCCAGTGATGTTGGTGCACCAGCCAATGGTCCTGGTGAAGAAGGCTGCTACACCGGTGAAGAAGGATTCTGGGCCTATTATGATGTAAAACAGCAAGCTGTGAATATTATCAATTCATATAAATAGCTTTATTATAAGCAAACCAATTTTACTCAATTTGGTCTGACAAATATCTGTTTGATGAATACATTTGATCTTCATATGATTTTTGACCATTCTTTTCAGACTTGCCTTTATATTGAAGGGAATGCTACCCAGCTGATTGTTGATCAGGAAGTTCCATATGCCGTCACAGAAAATCAGTGGGTTGGATTTGACAACAAAGCCAGTCTTGATACTAAGGTAGTCATCTGTTCAGTTCACTGTTGTTCAATAATCCCTTCACAAATGTACACAATCTGGTACAATACATAAGTTGTCAACATGACGTCAGCTGTTGAAATGTGTTGTTCCTCATCCTCTCAGGTCAATTACCTGAAAACTAACAACTTTGGAGGAGCCTTTGTCTGGTCTCTGGACCTGGATGACACGACTGGAAAGTTCTGTAAAATGGGCAAATGCCCTTTCATCAGCCACCTGCATTATATCCTGGTTCCAGGTAACCAAAATACAAAACATTTACATCGTATCCTGTCATGGCAGAGACTTGACATTAAGCTTTTTCAGCCACTTGCCCCAATGTATTTGACTTGCCGGATAACCAAACTTACTTGTCGGAAACAGAAAATATGGCGGATTAAAAAATAAAGGTCAAAAAATGTCATTCTTTAACTTTGTTAATGGGGGGGGGGATTAATAGTTGTAATCATGTATTATAAGCTGCTTTGAGCTATAGTGTTATATAATTCCATCTCTAATATGTATTTTATATTGCTGTGGAAACATCTGTATTAATACAAGTTTCTGGCCAATAACTACAGTTTACAAGATTACATTTGAACGTATGATAATTAATTAATAATTTACCCTCGCTCAACACTAATTTTTACTGTAAAAAAAAGAAAAAGCTGTTTACCGTGTTTAATCTGAGCTCCAGCATGGGAATGGATTACAACAGAATAGGCCTATGTGTCTGAATAAGTTAGTAGTTCATAATGTTGCTCTGCTGTTAGCTCTGTTATTTAGCCATGCTGGACTGTGCTGCCAATCAGCTGCTCAAAGCTGGCAAGAGGAGAGCTCCGTTAACGTTAAATAATATTGCCGATTTCAATGGATTTGTTGTTCACAATGAAACATTTTCAGGGATCGGCGACTAGAAAGCATTGATGGAGATCTCCTGATCACAGATTTGTACTGTATATCGGCCGCTCATAAAGATCACATTTATTTTTCACATGCCCGATAGGACAACTGCGTGACGCATTCCAATGGCCTGAACACAGAGTTTACTTGCCCAGTGAAACTCTTAATGTTGAGCTAAGCATAGAGTGGCAGTTTTTAGTGTGTATTTGATTGAATGCCATCCACATTCAGTAATTACATTACATATAATGAAGAAAGCAAATGTGTGCTCTTTCTATCAAGAAATTCTAACAGCCATGCTCATGTATATAAAAATATTATTTGATTGACAAACAGTTTAAAAAGCATTAACACAGTATCTCATTCTCATTATTTTAGATTTTCCTAGCCTCAGCACTACAACTCTCCCAACAACAACTACAACAATGCAGACTACCACAACAACTCCCCCTACCACGACCACAACAACTCCCCCTACCACAACTACAACAATGCCGATGACCACAACAACTCCCCCTACCACGACCACAACTCCCCCTACCACAACTACAACAATGCCGACGACCACAACAACTCCCCCTACCACAACTCCCCCTACAACGACAACAACTCCCCCTACCACAACCGCAACAACTCCCCCTACCACAACCGCAACAACTCCCCCTACCACAACCACAACAACTCCCACGACCACAACAACTCCCCCTACAACGACCACAACTCCCCCTACCACAACCACAACAACTGCCCCTACAACGACCACAACTCCCCCTACCACAACCACAACAACTCCCCCTACCACGACCACAACAACTCCCCCTACCACAACTACAACAATGCCGACGACCACAACAACTCCCCCTACAACAACTACAACAATGCCGACGACCACAACAACTCCCCCTACCACAACAACTGCCCCTACAACGACCACAACTCCCCCTACCACAACCACAACAACTCCCCCTACCACAACAACTCCCCCTACCACAACTACAACAATGCCGACGACCATAACAACTCCCCCTACCACAACTACAACAATGCCGACGACCACAACAACTCCCCCTACAACAACTACAACAATGCCGACGACCACAACAACTCCCCCTACCACAACCACAACAACTGCCCCTACAACGACCACAACTCCCCCTACCACAACCACAACAACTCCCCCTACCACGACCACAACAACTCCCCCTACCACAACTACAACAATGCCGACGACCACAACAACTCCCCCTACCACAACTACAACAATGCCGACGACCACAACAACTCCCCCTACAACAACTACAACAATGCTGACGACCACAACAACTCCCCCTACCACAACCACAACAACTGCCCCTACAACGACCACAACTCCCCCTTCCACAACCACAACAACTCCCCCTACCACGACCACAACAACTCCCCCTACCACAACTACAACAATGCCGACGACCACAACAACTCCCCCTACCACAACTACAACAATGCCGACGACCACAACAACTCCCCCTACCACGACCACAACTCCCCCTACCACAACTACAACAATGCCGATGACCACAACTCCCCCTACCACGACCACAACAACTCCCCCAACCACAACTACAACAATGCAGACTACCACAACAACTCCCCCTACCACGACCACAACAACTCCCCCTACCACAACTACAACAATGCCGACGACCACAACAACTCCCCCTACCACAACTACAACAATGCCGACGACCACAACAACTCCCCCTACCACAACTACAACAATGCAGACGACCACAACAACTCCCCCTACCACAACTACAACAATGCCGACGACCACAACAACTCCCCCTACCACAACTACAACAATGCAGACGACCACAACAACTCCCCCTACAACAACTACAACAATGCCGACGACCACAACAACTCCCCCTACCACAACCACAACAACTGCCCCTACAACGACCACAACTCCCCCTACCACAACCACAACAACTCCCCCTACCACGACCACAACAACTCCCCCTACCACAACTACAACAATGCCGACGACCACAACAACTCCCCCTACCACAACTACAACAATGCCGACGACCACAACAACTCCCCCTACAACAACTACAACAATGCCGACGACCACAACAACTCCCCCTACCACAACAACTGCCCCTACAACGACCACAACTCCCCCTACCACAACCACAACAACTCCCCCTACCACAACAACTCCCCCTACCACAACTACAACAATGCCGACGACCATAACAACTCCCCCTACCACAACTACAACAATGCCGACGACCACAACAACTCCCCCTACAACAACTACAACAATGCCGACGACCACAACAACTCCCCCTACCACAACCACAACAACTGCCCCTACAACGACCACAACTCCCCCTACCACAACCACAACAACTCCCCCTACCACGACCACAACAACTCCCCCTACCACAACTACAACAATGCCGACGACCACAACAACTCCCCCTACCACAACTACAACAATGCCGACGACCACAACAACTCCCCCTACAACAACTACAACAATGCCGACGACCACAACAACTCCCCCTACCACAACCACAACAACTGCCCCTACAACGACCACAACTCCCCCTTCCACAACCACAACAACTCCCCCTACCACGACCACAACAACTCCCCCTACCACAACTACAACAATGCCGACGACCACAACAACTCCCCCTACCACAACTACAACAATGCCGACGACCATAACAACTCCCCCTACCACAACTACAACAATGCCGACGACCACAACAACTCCCCCTACAACAACTACAACAATGCCGACGACCACAACAACTCCCCCTACCACAACCACAACAACTGCCCCTACAACGACCACAACTCCCCCTACCACAACCACAACAACTCCCCCTACCACGACCACAACAACTCCCCCTACCACAACTACAACAATGCCGACGACCACAACAACTCCCCCTACCACAACTACAACAATGCCGACGACCACAACAACTCCCCCTACAACAACTACAACAATGCCGACGACCACAACAACTCCCCCTACCACAACCACAACAACTGCCCCTACAACGACCACAACTCCCCCTTCCACAACCACAACAACTCCCCCTACCACGACCACAACAACTCCCCCTACCACAACTACAACAATGCCGACGACCACAACAACTCCCCCTACCACAACTACAACAATGCCGACGACCACAACAACTCCCCCTACCACGACCACAACTCCCCCTACCACAACTACAACAATGCCGATGACCACAACTCCCCCTACCACGACCACAACAACTCCCCCAACCACAACTACAACAATGCCGATGACCACAACTCCCCCTACCACGACCACAACAACTCCCCCTACCACAACTACAACAATGCCGACGACCACAACAACTCCCCCTACCACAACTACAACAATGCCGACGACCACAACAACTCCCCCTACCACGACCACAACTCCCCCTACCACAACTACAACAATGCCGACGACCACAACAACTCCCCCTACCACGACCACAACAACTCCCCCTACCACAACTACAACAATGCCGACGACCACAACAACTCCCCCTACCACAACTACAACAATGCCGATGACCACAACAACTCCCCCTACCACAACTACAACAATGCCGACGACCACAACAACTCCCCCTACCACAACTCCCCCTACAACGACAACTCCCGCTACCACAACCGCAACAACTCCCCCTACCACAACAACTCCCCCTACAACGACCACAACAACTCCCCCTACCACAACAACTGCCCCTACAACGACCACAACTCCCCCTACCACAACCACAACAATTCCCCCTACCACAACTACAACAATGCCGACTACCACAACAACTTCCACTGGAACCCCTTGTGATGGAAGGAGCAGTGGGTTCTTCGCCTTTCCCGGTGACCCAACTAAATATTACCAATGTGATTCTCTATCAAGAGTTCACATCCAACAATGTGGAACTAATACGGTCTTTAGTCAAGCCGTCAGTGTCTGCGTTCATCCGTAAGTGGTAATATTTGTTCTGTCAATAATTTTGTAATGAACAATGTGTTGAATTGCTCATGTTTTTCAGTTGGCAGCGTCTCTGATTGGGTTTGAGATGTTGGATTGATAAGTCGATCGATAATAGAAAATAACACTTTCTCATCGTTGCTATTGTTGTTAATAAATTCAGAGAAAAAAAGACTGTCTGGCCTTTATAATTTCTTTGTTGCTGTCATTCAGTCTATCCTTGTAGATGTAGAACGTGTTGAACTTGAAATTTCGTCTTTCTCCACTGTTGATCTACCTGCTGACACTTTCTCTTGAACTGCCTGACAACCATTTAATTTCCCCAAGGGGCTTTTTGTTTTTCTATTTTTAGTTTCAATGGGTGTAATGCTGTCAGTGATATTTTGAGGTATTTGTACTTTACTTGAGTATTTCCATTTTATGTAAAATTATACTTCTAGTTCCCTACATCTCAGGGGGGAAATATTGTACTTTTAGCTTTAGAATATTAGTTACAAGTTAGGCTACTTTGCAAATTCATATTTGTAATACAAAATATAAATCAACTAATTCATTATGATGTATTATTGAGTGGTATATAACCTATTAAGCATATAAAGTAGTTCAAATTAGTTCCACCTTTACCTGCTGCAACACACTTGAACATCAATATTTACAATCCAATCATATAAACCTGATGCTAGATCATAAACTATTTATAAGAAGTGGACGTAGTCACCGTGATGTCACCCATTGGTTCATTGATTGCCCTTTTTATACCCTTGAGTTTGGCATTTTGGACGTCGCCATCTTGGCTTGGAGAGGGTGTAGCTACGTACAACCCAACACTGAATAAGAGATTTTAGGGGACCAAAAAGGTTACGATTGACTTATGTGAAAACACTGTGAAAGGGTTAAAGCTGTATGACAAAACCTAAGACCAGACAACACTGTGGTAGCCACCTCTTAATCACAAAGTAGCCACGCCTTAAAGTATACCATACTTTATTGTCTAATTTACTCTAAATAGGACAGTCATTTACTAAATTAACATCATGCTGTATTGAAAAAGACGTGAAACTAGTGATGACGACCATAAACCAAGGGTATTCAATTAAAATTCAGCGAGGTCCAATTAGAGAGAATTTCCTCATGCAAAGGTCTGGAACGTCACAATAATATTTAATTTGATAATAATGATTTCATGCCATATATATTGATGTAGCAAACAGTTGTATTAACGTCTGTATGTAGTCAACAACTCACTGTCAAATCAAATAAAGAAAGTTCAATTGAATAATATCCAAACAATATTTAAAATCGAACTATGAATTGTCCATGCCCTGCAGCTTTATATTAATTTAATTCAGGTGTGATGTCAATCAAAAAAGCCAAGACATCCATATTATTCTCATCTTCTAAAAAGAGAACATTTTGTGCAGAGACTATATCTGTGGTTTTTGAAACCACTTGTTTCAGCTCTACTCTGTTTACAGCATTGTTGGACAGTTAAAATGTTATATGAGGATTCTGATCATATTGGGCTCTCTGGTTCATTTTTCTGTGCTTTCATTTGGGGTGTGAATGGGTACGTTTACTTAAAAGGAGTTGTGCTTCGTCTCGTAGTGGCACTTCAGATTGGCGCATATAATAATTGCCAGTCTCTGAACGTATGAGACTGGTTTTGAACAGCCCGTGCCAACACTTCTATGCTTGCTTTCCTCTATTGTCAAGCTATTTGTTATGTTAATTGTAATAAAGTGTGGTTGAATACCTCCCACATGTCTGGATCGTAAACTAGATGTTTTTCCTTCTTTTTTCATACATTTTGGGGAAATTGTGCTTTTGTAAGTGTATTGTGTAATAGTAACAGTATTGTGTAACAGCATTTCTACAGAAAGAAGCATCTTTTTATATTTTCTGTTATTAGCAGCCAAAATGTAGTTCTGCAGTCATTTCATTCATGTTATATGTAGCATCATAACTTCAAGTATAACAATATTATTAGCAGACCAACAAAAAAATGTCAGTTACTTCCATAAAATTAGACCATCATGATTTAAAATCAATTTAAAAATCATTACACTATCGCAAAACCGTTATCGCAAATGCAGAAGAGCTCTACATAGTGATTTCATGATCATTTTTATCAGAACAAGGTCAATACTGTATGTCATCAAACAACATTAAAAATAGTCTTTTAATGTAAAGCTATGGAAAAGTGTACCATCTCGCTCTAAAATGCAGAATTGCATTTTATTTCAAATGTAGTGACCAATACATTAAGTCAAGGTCCCGTTGGGTGCTGTTGAAATGAATCAGATTGCTAATAAAGACTTTTGGATTACACTTTTAGCCAAACTGTCTATTCCTTAGAGTTCATGGATAGAGCTGTGAGGCTCAGGGAGCTTCTGAATGTCACAGTTTTGAATCAGACTGAAGTAAAACACTACGAGCTCCTCATAGTTCTTTTTGGAAATCCGTTCATTGATGCCATGGAATCTAAGAATAAGAAAACAACAACTTATGGTATCTAAAGAGGAGAAAATACATTTTATGTTTACAATTTCCTTGTGCTGGTCTTGCAGGATGATAGCTTTTTAATCACAAAAGCTGAGCGGCAAACTGGGCTTAAGGTTGGTTCCATACATACAGTAAAACACTGAATAATATTATAGTTGTTCAACCAGGACTTTAAGTCTGAACAGTACAAGTAGGTCACATCATTGCATCACAAGTTTGTGACATAAAAGCGTTACCATCAGCGGCCTTCTGGTTTGCCAGATATTACTCTGGTCAAGCAGTTTATAATACTCACTGCAGCAGGCTTTGTTCAGTTTGTATCCAGTATTAGACAAACTAAACCCTTACCTTTGAGCATCACCTGGTTTAAACCAGACAGGAGCGAAGCGATAGATATCATTCGTCAGGTCTTTAAAGTGTCGACTGTCTGTGTTTCCAATACAGATACCTGAACATACAAACATGATATCAAAACAGTTATTTCATATTTTGACCTCACCAACCACATTTTTATACAATTACGTCCGTCTGGATTCTACCTGGAGCAACTGCAACTGTTGGAAACATGTCCAACACAGTTTTCTTAATGATCTGGAAGCCAAAGGACTTGTCATCCATAGAGCTCACAGGCAAGGGGTCAAATCCATTAACAAGCTCCATCTTCACTCGTTGGTCCCCCACTGTGGACTGGATTAGGTCCAGGACCTAGACGTGACAGCAAAAACTCAACTCAGAATATTCATGAAGAGACATAAGGAATTCTCAAAAAAGGAGAATCAAACTTCTGACTACCTCTTGTAGGGACTGTGCTGAGTGGATTCGTAGATTTACATAAGCTTCAGCGAGGGACGGGATGATATTCACCTACATGGTGGGAAAGAATTTAGGTTTGATTCAGGAAAACGAAAAGGGCTGCAATCTAATTCACAATCAATTCCTGTGAATCATCCTTTATTTCAGAATGAATAACTGTACCTTAACTCCTGCATTAAACATGGTGACTGCTGTGGTTGTCCTTACAAAAGCATTAGTGTCTGGTTTTCTTTCAAGTACCCTGCAACGTAAAACATGCTAAATGGTTCAGGCCAATGCATACAATCGGAAGAAAACGTGAGAAATCAATTTTAGGATGTAATTACCTGCCTAGGAGTGGGGCAAACAGCCACAGATTTGTCATTATGAACTTCATTGGGAGTCCGAACTGCAAACAAAGAATGAGTAAGTGCGTAACAACAGAAATGATCTAATATGCTATTAAAAGTGATGACAACGATGACCAAGTAGCTGCCTCCTCCTTACCTTGTGCGCCAGATGCTCAAATGTTCCATGTTCAGGCCCATGACCAAATAATCTTGGCATCGGGTTCTCCTCTAGTCTGAGGCAATAGCGCGACACAATTACAATATTAGACTTTGTTTGAAGAGGACTAAAAAAATGTAGAATGTGGTTGAACATATTGTTCTGCAGAAACGCAAAGACTAACAAGAATTCATAGAAATGAAAACAGTTTTAAAAAGATCTCAATTTGAAGAGGATGAACCTCTCACCTTTTGACTGCTGCAGCCAAGATCCCGATGCTGGTCTCCCTGGGAGGCATTGAGGAGTGACCAGGGACCATAAACACACTAAGCTTTACAGTCGCCGAACCCTTTTCACTTATCCCAATTCTACAAAACAAGTACAACACAAAACACACAGAATTTACGCACAGAAATTACTGTTAAAAAACGAATGAAAATGTAATGCAGACATGCAATTTCATGATGTGCTTGTGAGTTTGTTGTGACGTCAGCCTCGGTCCACTTGTTTACTTTTAACATGTAAAGTCTGCAAACTAAATGTCATGTTTCCACAAGAGCATAAAAGGGTTCTCACAGTGCAGCAGGTCCTTCAAGACCACTGATGACTCCATCAAGTACAGCCAGGCCCTCGTCCAGGACAAACGACAGCTGCACACCACGCAGCTTCAGCTCACGCACTATGTTCATTGCCCCCTTGTAACCACCGACCTTTAAAAAAAGAAAGAAGAAAAGGACACAGACACCGATAATAGTTCAAATATTATCTCAGTTCACAATTTTAAAGAGTGAGAGTTTGAAGAATATCGTAAGTACTTCTTCATCATGACCTAGACCGATGTAAAATCCTCTGCATGGAGCATAGCCTTTCATCAGTAAGTACTCCAGTGCCTGAAGAATTCCCTGGAAGAAATAAAAAGTTTGTATTAGTCTGGTTGGCACATGAAAAGTGAATAATTCCAATTCATCTCATACTAAATATTACATGTTCTCGCACCATTAAAGAGCCCTTGTCATCCATGGTCCCTCTACCATAGATGAAGCCATCCATCTCCTTGGCAGAGAATGGTGGGGCCTCCCAGCCATCCGATTCGGAGGCAGGTACTACATCTATGTGGGCCAGCAGCAGGTATGGCACCAGGTCAGACCGTGATCCTTGCACCCAAAACAGGTGGCTGTAGTTGGCCACCAATTCATGACGAACCAAGCTTGAAGAGAAAACTGTCGGGAAGGCTGACACAGGAAGACGAGTACAAGCTTAAAGGGTGAACACCATCTATTTACAAATGAAGGTCAGTTTAATGCTGAAAAAAGGTGTATAACTTCATGTGTAACTCGACTGGAGTGTGAGAGTCTACAAAGATAACCTGTGTGGCATGAGGGCTGAAACATGGGTCGAACAAAAAAAAAAAGATGCTTTCCGTTGCATCATGGCAAATGTAGGATCAAGTGTCTTTGGAGCTTAACACATACAAGGGACTAAAAGTCATGATAACGCAGCCCCTGTAGCTTTCATATTATATATATATATATATATATATATATATATATATATATACATACACACACACATTTTATATTTGTCTGCTGTGAGCCCACAAAATTAAGGAACAAATACATTTCTTTAAATTTACAAGTCTATTATTATACAGTAAGTAAAGCTGAAATCAGTTGATTAATCAATTAGTCAATGAACTAAAAAAATATTTTAAAACGAAATAGACGTTATTTTGATAAGAGATTAATTTTCTGAGTCATTTTTAATGAAAAGAAAACTGAATATCTTTGGGGTTCTGGACCACCGGTTGGAGAACATAATTTGGCCTAAATTGAAACAATTAAAGTGTAATGACAAAAACCTGTATTAAATGTCACGTGAAAATACTGTAACGTTTTCTGTTGACAGTCAGCAAGGCTAAAGAGTGATACACTTGATTTTAAATGTCAGGAAACCTTCCTTAAAGAATGTAATGACATGAATTGGGCTTTATTGTGTGATACAAAATACCCGTCATGGAAGTGAAGCCATTGACAGGGGGGAGTCTGGTAAAAGCACGGAACTAGCTCAACTGTTACGCTACATCTACGGTATTTACGTAACGCACACCACCAATCGCACCTGTCAACGTTCGTCGCAGCCTTTTTAATTCAACGTTACCTTTGCGGAGGAACCTGTCAAATGCAAGCAGCGCGGTGGTGTTGCTCTCCTCCTCTGAAAATGACACGGTGGGGATCCGGATTGCCTCTGGACACGAACAGACAATAAATAACGCTCATTAGTGTCGGTCACTGGTGTCGGTCACCTTCCTTTCCAGCTACTGTCCACGCAGTGCAACAAGCATTTACACTTCATACGTTACACTAGCGAGCGAAACATTACCTTTAAAATGTGCGAGTAGCTCCTCTCGCTGTCGGTGGCCTATGACGAGCGAGATGTTATTCGTCTTTTCCCATTGTGCGAGTTGAAGTCCGACATTTACGTCCAGCGAAAGCGTCCTGATAGACGCTATGGTGAGTAACAGCAACACCGCAATGAGGAAACTACTTATAATAATCTTTAAAAACCTGAATGCGTTAAACTTCGGCCCCGAGTCGGTCATTGTGTGTTGTGACAGCGGAACTCGTTCACTGTGCCTGCGTGCAGAGTGAATGGGTTTGTTGAATGAGAGCCACCTGCTGGCGCCAATGTACATTGCACTTGTAATCTGCCTCGTGACATTTATCAGAAGTGGATTATACTATGCGACAGATCCCTGCTCATTTGTATATCTGCATGTATTCTTTTTCAGTTTAGTTAGTACAATTAGTTGCACAAACAAAAGTATAAAGCAACACATTCTTTATTTAAATATGGTTCAAATATACTTTAAAAAAACACATGCATCACATAAGTACAGTGGTGCAAATTCATTGACAATGCAACATTACACAATTTGGGTTAGGAAATATAAAATATAGCATTATCATTTATACATTTGAGAACATCTTTTAAAGTCTCAGCTTAATTTCTGTGTTTTAGAAATTGTTTCCACAATGCCGACAAGAGCAATTGATAACACATTCATAAGTTATAAAACTGTAAAACTAGACTTTGAGGTTTGCTCCCTTAAAGACAAACCGTCACTGGTAAAGCAGTATGTGCTCCCTGAAGATATCCCAGGACAGGGTCATCATGGCTTGCATCACCAACAAAAAAAACAAAAGCAACCCTCACAGCTGTCAATCGATGTGGAGGATTAAAGAGTTACTCCAGTCCAGAGAGTGCTGGTGCGTCACGTGTCTCAGCCTGAAGCGAAAGCCCCTCCTCGCTGTCTGTACCCTAGTTTGGACTGTCCAGTAAGGCCACAAATGTACGAAATGAGTCGTCCTGAACACAAACATAAATGAGGTACAAGAGGCACACCACAATGAGGAAGACCAAAATCTGGATCTGGACTGGCACTAGGCGGCGCTCAACCTCTCGTCTCTCCAACGTCGTGGGACTGGCAGGAGTGTCTGGGCACGTGTACTGGACAGGTCTCCCTGCTGCACCCTTGATGGCTCTCCGGCGAGTGGCACTGAAATACAACAGAGAACATGTGCTGATAACCCAATCACAATACTCCTTCAGTATGTGCTGCTATGCAAGATGTCCACGCGTCACCCACCACCAATTCCTGTACATTTCTTATACTTGAAGTCACCTTAAAGTCATTCAACAACTTCAAAAATGGTGGCACACTGTAATAGTGTTGGTATGGCACTTACTAGATCCCTGTGGGTGTGGCATTAGAGTTTTGAAGCAGGTCCCTGATGGCATCTTTCACGGGCTCCTGAGAAAGCTAGAAAAGAGAGCAGAAACTACGGTCAAAGGGGACCAGTGAAAAAGAGAAATATGCCCCCGTCACACAGAGACCTGGTGAACTGTGATGTAATCCCCAGAGATCTGAAAAACACTAACATTTAAAAAAAAGAGCAACTCTTAAGTTAAGTGTGTATTTTTTGTTGTTTCAGTTCCACATAGTAACAGACATTTTAAATGAGTAGACTATGCACACGCCCCCACCAGAAACAGAAAATGTATCTGCCTTGGGAGTGTAGTACAGGGACTGGTTCTTCAGGTTGTCCTTGTCAGGAGTGGGCATGTTCAGCTAAGGAAACAAGACGCAACACATCATGATTTCTACAGTACGAGTTTCCGCCAGTCTCCAGTGAACCTTTACAACTATTTTGACCACCACCAAAGTTTCAGCCTAAAGTGCGACTGAACAATGCGAGCACTACTGACCCCGTTGGAGCGCGAACAATGCTCCTGCACATTGCACCCATTCAAATCGCTCTCAGTGTCTACGCTCATGGAGCGTGACCTCGAACTCTCCATCTGTTGTTAGAAGTGATAATGTACATGAACGAGTGAACGCGCCACCGGCGACAACTCGCAACCTTTGAAATAAGAAGAATTCTTAAAGTTCAGAAACTGTGTCAGATTAACTTTCCTCCTCAACCATTTGGGTGATGCTGAAGGCCTGAGAGGAAATTGTTGAGCCATCATTGGGCAGAACTGATCCAGATGGAAACTGAAAGAATTAGTATTGTCATGTTAACACAAACATGCATCACACAATCTTAACACCAGTGAGATACCAATACCCATTACTGTAAAACAAAATCCCATTGGTGGCTTGACAGGCTCACAATGAATTTGCAGTGTAAGTGAGGAATGCAGAGAATTTAAAATCCATGAGAGAAGGGAAATAAGACCAGCCTACCCCTGATCCTAATCCCGAGCGTTGATCTACAGAGGATGCTCTACTAATTCCTACGGGAATCTGTGAGCAGCTAGGACGACTCCGCTCCAATGGTTGTATCGCATTCCCTGAAATCCACTTGGGACTCAGTTCCCTGTTTCTAGAAGAATGAGCAAGCTACGAAAGGCCAACCCAAGTAAACATCACGGGGCGGAAAAAAAGAAAACATTAGTGTCCCCTGAGAATTCAGTTTGTCAGAATTTTGCTCAAAAGATATGTAGTGTTTACCAGCCGTGATGGGGGTAAAAAGCACTGCGGGTAAAAAAAACCACCATTCTGAAAACACATAAAACTGCAAGTGCTTACTTCAAAAAATGAACAGTTCCAGTTAGAACACAAGTTCACAGTTGCCATCTGTAACCACTAAGTGGCACTGCAGCAATGTGATGCAAAAATGCAAGAAAATATATTGAACAGCAAAAGCATACAGATAGCGTGAGCTCTCCA
Organism: Melanostigma gelatinosum; assembly: GCF_949748355.1. Lineage (NCBI taxonomy): Eukaryota > Metazoa > Chordata > Actinopteri > Perciformes > Zoarcidae > Melanostigma > Melanostigma gelatinosum. Next base: position 21,958,436 of record NC_136641.1, on the reverse strand, counting down.
GTCAAGTGGTGCTAGTCATCGACACGCGATGTCCAAATCAGCTATCCAAAGACATCAAGAACTTCCTACAATTCGCTCACCTGGCTGCTCCCTTCTTGTGCTTGGTCTGACTGTTCATGGGTTTCTTCTTCTGCTACTTCGGAACCTGTGCAAGTCACAGAAAATAATGAAATACAAACGCAGAACAAAAAATGGGCCATGACCACCAAAATGGCCAAGACTATTGGTATACGGTGCAAAACCCATCATCAACACTAAAGTAGCCTTTATGTTATATTAATTAATGGTTTACCCATATATTAATCACTGTAATACAGCTTGGGCTTGTACCTATCAGACAGAACTTGAGTCCAGATACTGTCTTCAAAAACCATCACTGAGAAAAATGAATTGTGTACGTCGGTAACATTACTCTGAGCCTCTTTCTTAAATTAGTTGTCCTCAGAGTTTAAACCAACCATAAAAACAAAAAAAATCCAGAGCGGTCATACCAGACTCTTCGTCCTCTTGTTCCCCATTTTCATCCTCGTCTTCACTGTCAGAGTACAATACACCTTGCTCTACTCCGTTCAGACAGCCATGTCCATCAGACTGAAGCAGTTTCCTGAGCTTCTTCTCATACACGGCTCTGGTGGAGTCTAGCATAGACGACAAAAAAACAATACTATAGCGATTAGTTATTGTAAGACTGGGGACAAACAAACGTAAAGAAATAGAGTGAAGCTGAACATTATGTCTCAACACGTTCATTAAACCACAAAACTGAATTGTTGATAGCAACAATTCCATTTCTACAATTTCCAAGACAGTGATAAGTGTAGCCTCACCGACTATGGGCCCAGCTTTAACCCCGTGTTTGAGCAGTGCGGCCATGAGGTCATCGTCAGTCAATCCACTCGGGTCGGGCATCTCTGCCTCCTCCTCCTAACAAAACACAAGTTTCTGAATTAATGCGAATGCGGTCCGAGACACGACAAAGACTGCAGCTTGGATGCCAGCAGTTTCCAGGTGTGGGATATGGTGTCACAATCAGGCTTTGCCGCGTGTGTTTTCCTGTAGCGCCTCACTCCCTTCACCTGTCCCTAATCAGTTCATTCAGTGTACCTGCCAGTCACACTCACCTCATCATCTCATGACTCTCACCTGCTCACTCTGCCTCCTTCACTATTTAAACCCCTGCCTCACACACACCCACTGCCAGATCATTGTTTTGTGTTCTTCTCTAACCACCCGTTTTTGCTCATCCTGGTCCCCAGTCTGCCTGCCCTGCCGGATTCCCCCCCCCCCCGTCCTTTGAGTACCGGTTTTGTTTTCGTGAGTTATTAAAAACCCTTTGTTAACTCCTCCGACTGTCTGCGCCTGAGTCCTCACTACGCCCCGTGACATAGAGCATATAAACAAAAATGCTCATTCATCAAGTGTTTGCACTTTGTGAATCTTCTGCTTATTAAATGTAAAACTATTGTAAACAACCACAGAAGAGGTTATCAGTTGAGACTGGCATATCATATATCAACGAACAGATAATTATGATATGGTTTATTGTTCCACTGCGTTCTACTTATCTTTGTCACAGCTCCTAATGACAACACGTGAATGATTGCCTCTGGAAAAAAACCTTCAATTAATCTGGTAATTATTTTTCTTTAATCTATTATATGAAATGTCTGAGAAACAGGGTGAGATCGTAAATTTGCCTGTACCTACTTATGTATAAAAAATAAAATAAAAGCTGCAATATATTAGATTTGAAAAGCTGCAACCAGCAAATGTGTTGCTGAAAAATGACTTAAATGCTCAGTTGAACATCAAACTAGTTGAACATGCATTTGCGTGAACAATAGATTAATTCAGCTCTGAACATCAGCAGGTCTAGAGTGCAAATCTTGCAGCAGATTCTATATGAAACTTTACAGTACTGTTGCTTAAATAGGCTAAAGCAGACTAAACACAATGTGTCTTTCTTCCCCTGTGACACAGCACAGAAACAACCTCCAGACTTGCTGGTGCTCTTCTTGGCACACTTAAATGAGTGCGACAGGTGTGGCAAGCACATGCACTGGACTGCGATGGCACTGCAGAAGCGTCTGATGTAAATCTATACCTACTATACAGCTGGTGGCTCAGTGATCAAGGACCTCGAATGCTACACCAAGCTGACAGGACTGCTTGGTAGCCGTGACCCAGATCACCAGCTCCACAACTCCATAGCTGCGGAGCATGCGCAGCATCGGTTTCAATGAGTTCACAGCAATTATTACTATGCACGACTCCTGTTTATCAAAAACAAATGTAGCCCTTAAAGGCAGCATTGTTGACAAGTCTTTTACCAGGAAACATATTTATAATGCAAACATTTTGGAGCGTAATTTCTTCAGACATAAATAAGAAGCTCGCCAACACAAAGTAGACCGATACACTGAAAGCACCATCGTCATGCGAGGTTAGAGAAAGTTGTGATTGCAAAAGTAACTTAAATTATAATATTCTGTGGCAAAAAGACCAAAAGTTTGATCAACTCACTGCCGCATATTGTACTTGATCCTCCTCGTCGCTGGAAAAATCCGCTGCGGTTTTCTGATTGACGTGTTTTAAGTGCAACTCCACATAGACCTCCTTTCTGCTCTTGGCAGGTGGCAGCGCGACATTGTGGGCAACCAGATCCAACTTCAGTCTGGATATAGAGAGGTTGGCCGGGTCCTCCGAGAACAGCGACATGTCACACGTACGACGCGGAAACAAATAAAATGTAGTTCAACTTCAGCGGCTGCTCTGATGCGTAAAACGTCCTGTGAAGGCAGATGAATCCCACCGCGCTGACGTTACGCTCTTGCTCGTGGTCTGAGGATCTGAACTGAGAAGAACAGCTGCAACCGACGACTTGATTGACAGCAATTTAACATGACCCGATGATAAACTAATTTTAAGCTGAGTTAACATTTAGATACATCATAGTCGGAAAAGTACAGGTGTTACTAATTAACAGTGTTTTTACATGGACATGATCATCCCGGTTATGAGGTTTGTACCAGTTTTGATCAAAATAAAGGATTAGTTGTCGACATGATTCACTTTAAAAACCCAATCTTACACAGGATATTTGTTTCCGTGTGAATACACTCAGTGAGTCATTTCTATTTCCCAGTAAGCCATGACAATTTAATTCATTGAAATACATTTATTTACACCTGGGCTTTTAGCTCTAACATGTCAAAATGTATTCAGTGGGAGAAAAAAAGAAGCCTATTGGGAACGTAATTATGAAAGTTTGAATTATTTGTCAGTGCAAATTCCTCCAGCCAAGCCACAGCAATTGAAATGTGTACCTTTGACCTCCAGGCTTCGGTTGCGGTTGGTGTAGTGGTCGTCTCTCTGGTGGGTGAGGCTGCATTTTTACTGGAACGATGGATATCCAAGTCCATGTAGAAGTGGTGAGTAGTTCCTTTCCTAACATCTGTTAAAAAACAAAAGACAAGAAAAAGCACTTTTTCAGGTGCTGAATTGTTCAATTGAGGACTTTTTTTTTACCAACCAAACACCTACAGCGGGCATCGGTTCCAAAAAACACTTCAAATCATCAGCGGTCAAGATAGAACTCAGTAAACCTGCTTCTTTGAACAGGCCTCCGGTGCTTTCAGAGATCTTATCAGTACGAAATGAGTGAGATCCCAGAAAAGCTGGGTCGTGATTACCAACAACTGATTTCCTGTCAAAAAACATGATTATTGAACATGTGTGGATGACTTTATAGAGTAAAACTAAACAACCCCTAACGTCTGGTACTGTCGTGATTATTTCTCAACAATTATCCTGAAGCAGGTCCCTTATGGGAAACAGTGGGCACCACATACGTATAAGAATATTTGCAATGGGGAATTTGGTAACACATGCCTAATAAACTAGGGCTGCCTGATTTTTTATTTTTTTTTGCCAATTAGTAATTTTTTATGAAACTTATGAGCACATATCTGGCAAACACAAAATTGAAAGTGGTGTTTTTGGTGATTCTTTGTGGAGAAACTCAGTTTGACAGATCTGTCGATCAAAATCAACGAATCAATTAGTGGACAAAGTCATATTAGTGTTGGTGTAATGTCATATTAATATTCGTGTTAGTGTAATGTCATATTAATGTTAGTCGACACGGGAATTTCTGTGATCGAAGACTGCCCTATTATAAACGTAATTATAATGTGTTATAATCAGCCTCTAGCACTTTTAGATTATAGTTACAAACACTCATAGAGAGACGTACAATATTCATACTCGGTGCTTATTGTTTGTTTAAAGCAAAGCAAACAAAATGTCATTAAACTTATGCGAGACACATAAACATATTTTACTTCATATAATGACAACAATAACTATTTTTAGTCATTTATAGTCAGATTATGATGCATAATAACAGTGATGCATTATGAAAACATTCAAATGTATTACAACAATGGAAATTCTATTACCAGCAATTGTAAAGTATCATAACACTTGACCTTATAAGTCATTATAAAATGCTTTGTAATGTGTTGCGGTAATTATTTAAAAGCACGATTGATAATTGTGAGTGCTTATAGCTGTACTTATACTGTGCTACAAGCAGATTATGATGCATTATGTTTATAATACATCGTAGACACGGGCGGCATAGAAAGTATTACCGGGAGCTTTTATAGCAAATGGTTCCTTCCTGTTTTGCTTAAGGTGACGCAAAAACACAAGAAAAACACAACAAAATGAAACAGTATAAGATGTTCCCACTGGATTGTATTCCTTAAATACCACTCAATGCCAGTCAATTTGTTTGTCTTTGGTGCAAATTGTACAAAACAGCTAAGAGATATTTAAATAGATGACTTTGCTCTGTTTGTGCTCATGAAATGACAATACAGCAGGTGTTTACATTGCTTTGCAGTGATATTTGAGTTTGAGTTGCGCAGACGTGATCGCATGCCGTGCTGTTTGCTGTTGGGAATTTGAACTGTATCATTTTTAGATTGATCAAGTCCGTGTGGTGTGAGAAAAACAACATTGGTTTAGTGGGGGGCCTCCAGAGGGATGAGTGGATTGACGTTGCCTGATTAGGATCCATCAGTATTGAACATGTATACACTGTTTTATTGTTTGGTAAAAAAAAACATTGGCCCACCTGGAATTTTAATCAGTTTTTTTTATCAATTTTTCTACTTCAGGCAACATAATGCAAGAACTGGTATTTTCCCAATTTGGCGCCCCTACAGTTTTGGAGATGTACACCATTGTCGTACAAATAGCACCTGACATGCCAAGATATGCTGCAGCGAGTTACCTTTGTTGCATTGTGCCTTTTGCTGAGTAACAGTGAATGTTAACAGGGATGTTTTACTGATACAGTATTGAACATATCAACATTTTACAGTAGATTGAAAGTTAGGATTGTAGCATCAAGACATTGTCATAGATTGTGTTTTAAAGGCATACAAAACTGTTAACGGTTGATACAAAAAGTCTCAAATCAAAGTGGTTTGAGGCCTGACTTGCTCATATTTGCTTTGCACCGAGAATTAAGACTTGATTCCAAATGTCTGATATACTTCCAAGTTCAAAGTCAGGAGATATTCAGAGTTATTGCAGTCATGAGCCTGAATGCTCCTGGAATCCTTTTGAAAGATCCACAGGGAGGGGGTAGGAACCATGAGAGGCCACATTTGAAGGGTTTTATAAAAGAGCTTTGACGGCTCAGCTGGCTGCGATGCACACAAAGTACCTGTGAGCATACAGTTCAAAGTGTATCGTCTTGTTGCACGGTGTCTTCTTAGCCTCTATCAAAAATGAGCAATAATAATATTAAAATCTAAATTACAGTGATTCGGAATTCATGAATGTAATTTCTTGAACAAATGTTTGTGACTTGTTTTTTGAATTGTGACTGATATGCAGTTTAGCACTGCTACTGCACAGATAATGTTTGCTTGAATTTCAACTCGCATTCAGTTAATTAGAACCATGATGAATACTGAACGACCAATACGTCGTTCTTTCTGACAAATGAACAAAGTAAACAAGATGAATGAAAAGATTACTTATTTTTCAGTTTATAACCTGAAATAAAATCTGCAGCAATGATCGAATTCTTTGCAAATATGATGAATGCATGTATCGGTAGGTTTATGTCATACAAGTTTGGGTTTGAAAACGTGTTAATCGTCAGCAGCCTATTAAACAATCCTGAACTTTCACTTTTACATAACAGGTTGTGTAGAATATCCTGTTGAGACATCCAAAGCAACGTCCCAGATGTGTGTAATGAGAGCTCTAAGCTGTTTATTGAAGTTGTAGAACAGCTGAGAGCAGCAGGAAATAAACGCTTTCATTTCCTTGACCATCTGCTAAGTCACAACTTTTATGAAAACCAGGCAGCTGTCCAGAAACAACTGCAGGAAAATATGTTGCTCCAACTCACAATATCTGTATTTGCCCCACAACTGCAAAAGTTTGATGTAAGGAGAGATGCGTGACTTAGATGCTGTTGACTACAGTTTTTGTTGATATCATTACAAAATATTGTAGATGCCAAATAGCTGTCAACAAAGTCTTTATTAAACCCACTTCCTCGGGTGACTGTCCACTGTGTATCCAATGGCTTTAAACCCTACATGAAACGTTAGAAGGAACTCACATAGGAATAGAAAGCCATAAGACACAGTTGTGGTTTGATTTGGAAGAGAAAAATACAAAATCAGTGACTGATGGAGTTTGAGAAAAGCTGAAAGCTTGAAAGCGAATAGAGGAAAAAAACAGGGCCAGGCTGCAGAAAGTATTCAGGATTTAAAACTCACATTCGCATAAATAATTAACCAAAGAAACTGTAAGTATTCATCTGAGGCCCGGGAGAGTAAAATGAAACTGTCTTGTTAGTCTTTAGATGGAAGGAATTGTATTGTTCAGAGCACAGACTCAAATAAATTGACCCCTGTCCGATGCTTGAATGCTACAGCAATACCCTGCAAGCCATTCAATTCCTCAGGGGGTTCTGCAGAATAATCTTTGATTAAAAATGCCGTTTTAAACCAGAGTCTACAGGGGAAATGTGCAATGGTGATCAAAAGGATTCTGTCTCTGAATTCAAAACAGCTTTTGTAAAGTGTTCTGTAGCAATCCTCTCTGCCTGACTTCCACAAGCACAAAGAAAGATCATCACTTCCACATTTTGAACTACTGGGCACAGGAAGGCTAGCAGTTTGTATCGTCTTGTTATGTGGTGACCAAAACAGTTTTAGCCGATATAATGTTCAACATTTCCATGCAGTATAACTCTTGTGCCTCTTTAATTAATCAAAGAGTCAAGCATAATGAATGCACAGAAAGACTAACGTACTTAATTGATTCCATACATATTCCCACGACTCCCTAAACTGAAATCGTATCTTTCCGTGTTGGACTGAGACAGCAGACTGTTTACCGCTATATTAACTTGTTGGAAGTGCTTTGGGCCATTTTCAACCCGTCTGTGTGTCCAGACCTCGGCACTCGAGCAATGCAGGGCCAAATCTGCACACACAGATGTCTGCTCAGAAAACAGTAGCCTTTATGAAAACATGAAAAACTCTTGTGGACAGAGAGGAACCGGGCTACTAGAGGACAGAGGAGGCATTTGTTGACATTGTATCAAGTGCAACGCTGGGATATTTGAGGCACAGAGGGGCCAGGTATTTGTCAGTCAGTGTTTCTTGTGCTTTTGCTGTCTCCAACTCAAACAACAAAAGCCCCATTGAGGCAGCTGCTTTTTTCTCTCTGAACAAGCACACAAAGCTTCCTGTACTGGTACTGAGAACCACTTCTGGTTGCCTTTTTATGCACCTGTTTCAAATTGCTTTTGCACAGCAAGATTAGAAAAACACTTTGTCAGAAAGTTTCCCATCTTTTCTCATCGCTTCGCTGCAGTTAAGTTCGCTGTTTTATGAAATCCCGTAGTTGCAAGATGTCCGAACTTTCCCCCAAACTCTTTACTAAAGAGATTGAGAAACACAATGAAGCTAAGCACACTTGGTCAGCCTAACCAAACATCCAGTGGTTAACACACTGAGATTGAGATCTCATTGGCCTCACATATGCTGGATATTCACATAACCTCTGACAGAGAACATTATGTGGGAAAGTGTTTACTTGATTAGCCTTTTTCCAGGTTTTTGGGAAAAACACCACTGCCACTGAGCTCCAGGGAGCCTGTTCTCATGCATGTCTCAGCATAAATTAGTCAAGCCCCTGTGTCAGACTCTGTCCAGACAAGAAGGTGAATCCGAGCCACAGGGAGGATTAGCTTTTATCCCTGAACATCGTACATCTCTCTGCTAGGAGCCAATTCAGGGAATAATCAGTATCCAGATGTTTTTATTGGCTTTAGATAATGTATTTTGTTACAAAGCTATAACAATACAGCAAGTGACTAATATTCCGCAATTTGACATTTACACATTGATCTTGAAAGTTAGAGTGGTGGCACCTGATTTCTTATCCTATGCAGTACTCCCTTTTCATACATTACAAACACACCTTCCACTGGCAGACAAGACAAGCAACACACATTTAAACACGGCATACAACACATGAAAGCCTCTGAGTACCACTGGCATTCGTGGATGAAAACAATATACATGTTTGCCACTTTACACTTCTGAGAGTAACGGTGACGTTCATTTAGTGCTGCTCGTATTCATATGCTATAAATCCGACTCTTACCTCCTTCTCCCTCTCCTGCGTCCCTCGCTGGAAGGAGTATGGCATCCCCTCAGCCGAGTACTGTATGGTGAGACAATGGGTAGTGGGGGGAGGAGGAGTCACTGTGAGCAGGAGCGAGAGTGGGGAGACAGGGGGAGTAAAAGCAGAATGAAAACTGAGAGAGAGAGAGAGAGAGAGAGAGAGAGAGAGAGAGGGGAAAGGAGACTTAGAAGGGAGATCACTCGCTCACAATACTCTCAAACCACGAATCTGACGAAACGTTGCATGCATGGCAATTCTTGAACCCCCCCCCCCTCCCCCCCTCCTCCTCAGATGCAATGTCAGAGAAAACAGTAACCAGAAATCCCTCTTCACGTGGGAAATGTAAGGAAAAACAAGAGACCATGAGAGAATGGGTCCTGGATTGGGTCTCTTTCTTTGGCTTTCGCTGAATGAGTTCTTAAGATTCCAAGTTGGCAGAGTGCCCATGGGTCCTGGATGGAAAAGGATAAAAGAGAGGCTGAGGTAGGGGGGCCCATTGTGTTTGTTCCCTTTCCTTTCAGTCCTGGCACTCTAGTTGATCTTTGCAGCCAGTTGCTGAATATTCCGGTCACTTATCCCTCAGTTGTGTACAGAAGCTGCATTTTCTTTTCTTTTTTTGCATTTTCATCTGGATTAATGCAAATGTTTTCTCCCAACGATGACACAAAGTTTATTTTTGTCACCCTGCACATACAGTACTGACAGTTTGGGTGGGAGGTTTAAAACAAGAGGACCAGAATGACTACCAAACGAGGGGTGACCTCAAGTCAACACTGATCTAAAGATGCTGGTGTCTTTACGGTCTCTTAGTCTTTGTTTGGGCTGGTTTTTCAACAGTCCACTGGTAGAGGCAGAATGCTATTTTGCCTGGTGAATCTGGGATGAAGACAGCAGGTGCAGTTGCCCCTCTCTGAGTCACATTCACCCACAGCTAGCTCCCCCTCGAATCCATTTCCTCTACTAATACACCCGCCTCACCCTGTCCACGCAAGGAGAGGGGGGGGGGGGGGTGGGGGGGGGGTTAGATGGGGCGAATGAGAAGCACAATAAACGGAAAAAAAGCTAGTTTGTTGAAGTTTTTGAACGAGTGACGTGTTAATCGCATCGTCCTGACCAGAATGGCTGATGAGCATGCAACACAGAGTGAAGGCGATCATGTAGAGGGTGTAAAGGATTAATGCGACCGCATCTCTTGTCAGTCACCGCTGTGCTTCTCACCGCTGCTTGTGCTGCATCGGTGGTGCAAGAGAAGCCCTGTTTTCACTCAGTCTACCCTCCTCTTCCTCCTCCTCCTCCGCCCTCCCCGCAAACCCTTCCATACCCTCTCTCTGTCCTTTTGCTTGCTCTCGCTCAAATAGACACACAGGCTGGGTTCATTACTATTCACCAGGTTTCACTCGGACACGCATCATTGCTCCGCTCTCTGCAACTGTGTCGGGGGAGAGAGGGTGCCGGGGAGATGAAGGGAAGAAGCGAGAGACGTCTCATGATAGAATAGAATACATCGCCATTGTTTGTTTCTCTGTGTCCGGATGTGTGTGTACAAACATATTACCAGACAGCTGCATGCAATGAGCTGTTCACTGACAGAAAGAACGCCGGGGCAACAAAGCCAGTTCAGTCCTCAATACAGAAAATCTGTTTTCCTCTGTGGGGTTTTGAATTCATCACTTGCCTTTCATTAATTCCACTGAGGTCGTACACTCTATCACGGCTCAAGTTATTATCTGTGCTGATATACTGACAAAGCATTTCATCCATGTAAATGGGCACGCTGGTTGATTTCTATTCCTGTGTTGGCTGAGCCGTCTGTTCTCTAGAACTCTGTCGCGTCCATTTCAGGAGAACCGCTCTTCAAACGAATCCTTTTTTAGGCTACTTCTGATTTTACTGTTTAGTCAGCTGTTCACACTTGATTACAATGATTCCTGGAATTATAGGTAAATCATGAGGGAGGAGAACATCTGCTGCAGTGGCAACCTCCCCATCAATATACCCATCTGATTGTCTCTCTGTTGTTGGCCTTGAGCTGCTGTTCGGGCTTGTGAAGATGAGCAATATATTGGAAAAAAAATGAGCTTTTCGACTTTCAATAATTCTGCAACCTTTCTTCTTGGTTTGTATCATTTCATGTTTCAGGCTACAGGAGACTCTGTAGTGGCGTGTTGTTACAGTTCTAAACAGCTTTCTGCATTTCACGGTTTCAAACAACAAATGAATAATAATAAGATGATTTGCGAACACAGAGGATGCAACTCTTCTTTTCTTTTCTGCGTGACATCAGGAGAGAAAGTAGATTGGAAACTGAATTGGACCATTGAAGAGGTTGCAGTTGTGCTTTCACAAAGTGACGGTGGGGTTATTTATAAGTATAAGGCTCTGCACTCAGTCCAATACACTACAAAACTCAAATGACATTCTGAAAGAAAGACCGAATGTGCACACAGAGTACAAGAGCAGTATTCTTTCAAGATGCACGATAACTCTGGAGTTGTATCGAAATATCTCTCATTTCTGCCGCTGTCCAACCCTGTCGTCGTGTTTATGTACTAATGTGCAACGGCAAATACGATTTGTTAGAAAATATAATGCCTTTCCTGTCAACGTAATTAGAATAATTGGTGAAAACGTTGATACTGAAGGTATCTGCTCACTGTTCTTTGTGTATTTTGTGAAACAAGCTGTACGAACACCGGTACACGCTTTGCTTGCTGTTATCATTCCTCCCGTACAAGATCCCTTTCTAGTGCGCTTTCAATGTTCATGATGGGAGACTAAATGCCCAATCCTCGTTCTGTGCAAAACAAAATACATTTCAAAGTGCAGCTGAAGCTAATGTGATGCGTCAGCGGTCTGAGTTTGGGTGGTTATCACGTTTCGTTAAAAATAGGATGAATGATCACACGAAGAAAAACTGATAAATGTGAACCTGTCCTTTAAAGGTATATGCCTTGGTTAAATATTCAACAGCGCACTCTTGACAGGACAAGTCTACGTTTTATTGACATGTAGACAAAACCATGAAACCTGAATCACATGCCACCCTCATGGTACGAACGCTGGTCTTCAGTGTACCCACCTCGACCACCTCCATGCGACTTGTAAGCCATACAAAAAGCAATTGCAGCAGTTGAAGAACAGTGATTGTTTCTCATCAAAACATAACTGGCAAATGAAATATAAATATCAGCAGACTTGGGGTGGGGCTGTCCGTGATGAAGATGTTGGTCTGTATTAAAAATAAGATCCCTTCATCGTCACTGTTTTAGCATCTTCGGATTGGTTTCTTCCTACTTCTAAAAAGCAAAGAGTTGGCCTACAGCGAATGCTCCCTTATCAGTTTCATAGAAATGATTTCACGTGAAAGTGACACTTCATTTTCTTTGTCTCTCTCTCTTAAAGTCCTCTGAATAATTTGATGACTTTTTAATCTGCTCATGTACCAACCCTCACAAGTGCTTTATGTTGTAACTGCTACCACCGAGCAGCTAGTTTGACAGCCCAGAGCCTCGAAGAATAGAACTGTTTTGCCCCGCAGCCATGTCTGTTTGCATAGCACATATCCGTGGCTCTATTTTGGGCCTGAGGAGATGTGTCGGGGGAACACTGCAGGGCATTTCCATCCAGGGCTGCCGGGGACTGACTGGAGAAACCCAGATATGTGACAAGTACATGTCTTACTGCTCCAAGAGGAGCCTGTATCATGTCAAGTATAGCTAATCCCCTCACTTGTGTTAATACATATGCTCATGAAATCACATATGCCTGTCTAACTTGACAAGTAACTGTGACTTCCTCCTTCTCAAAGACCTTGAAATGTTTATTTTTCTCTCTCACGTGTCATTAAATATACACATCCACAGGCTTATGAAGAAATATAGTGGGCTTTGGAGGTATTTGCATGTAATCCATGGCATTTATTATTCTTTTATATTATATGGCAGCATGTGCTTTTCTCTGCAGGCTCACACAGTGTTGTGGCTTTCATTGGCTTTGCACAGACTTACTCACTGGCACATATTCAGTCCTTCCTTGGTCTGCTCACCTTCTATCTTTCTGGGTATATCTTACTGTTTGTCCGTAAGGCTGGCACTGAAGTAGACCTTCATGCTGTCCGCCCCTGCAGCCTGGCACCGATTGTAGACAGACCTGCAGTTGATCCCAGTTCGAACTTCTAAATACTTCGTGAAGGGTTTGGAGGCTAATTCAATAAGAGTTTGTAATTGCTTCCATAGCTGTTTATGTTTCCTCCTGTCTGTGTTCCTGGGCATGTGACTGTGTATTAACTAGTACATCTGTATGTCTTGCTTGAAACACTTTGCTGCCGTCTTGGCCAGGGCTCTCTTGGAAAAGAGATTTTCTCATCAAAATGACAGTTACCTGGTAAAATACAGATTTGACACAAAAAAATAAGTATATGCTGGGGGAAGAGCAGAGAGAAAAATCAGATAATGATTCCTTTCACATTGTCCTGGAACTGTCTCAGGCCTCTCATCGAGAGTTGGCTGAATGTATAGAGATGAGACAGAGAGGTGCAAGGCAACGTCGTTTTTGTCCACTTTAAAGCCCATCAGTGATGTCTTATCTCCTCATGTGGCTGCCATCAGCAAGCCCTGTGTATTGTGCTCGGTGTGTTTAAGAGACAGAGAGAGCAACAATCCCGTTCCATAGAGGCGAACCGGATTTATTTTGCCTTAAATTGTGGATGAATGCAATACTTTTACACCATCTAGTGTTGAAACTGTGTGTAGAAAATGCTCTCCCAAAAAATGTGTCTCGTTACTTTGTTATTTCACTTCGGTGTTTGAGCGTCAATGTGCGTGCTGATGTATGTGCAGAGTTTGACACCAGAAGGCTGTTTTACCATTCATCTGCCGAAGGGGAAACATGTCTCTGAGTACCATTGATGAAAAGTGCAATGTGCACAGCTGAAGCCTCTGGTGCACGGACACGTTTCAGTGAAATGGGAAACATCTTGTGTCCAACAGTTCAACTTTCAAGGTTCACAATATTTGCATGTTCTTCAAAGAGAGTGAAGGACTGGACATGAAGAATTTCTGGCAATGCTACTGAATTTATTTTTGCGTAGCAGCGCAAATTATCATTCCAAGCATGGTGTTTGTCTGGAGGGGGGTGTAAAAGTGTTCAACAAAAATACAATAAATAAATCAAGTGATACGTTTTACTTTTATGAAATGTGGAGCACCGAGTATACTTATTCGCCCACTCACTTCCTCAAGTACACCGCTTTTCGAGAATTTTGTGTTCTTTAATTCGCAAACGCATACAGTTCCTCTTCTTAATCTAACCTGTGTAAATGATATGTTGATTCAAAAACAGATGTCCTACTTCAGTCGATTTTTAACACCCCCCTTGCACGCCTCTAGGATTGTGTTAGTTGACAATTACCTGGAGAAGTCATCTTGTGTTGCTGTATCTCCAGAAGAGGAAGCGGATGTTAATGAATGCCTTTTGTATAAACACACATATTTCTCAGGTTTTAGTACCCGACCAGCATCTCCACCGTGCAGGGCATGTTGGCAAATCAGTGACACAGTTGAGTTTGGTAGACTGTGGGATCCTGGCACATGCTCCACTGTGTAGACAGATACACTCTCAGGAAAATGTGTCACAAGTAACTTAAAGAAGACAGAGAATATGGATAAGCATCATACTTGTGCACGTAGAGGCAAATTACAAAGTAGCAAATTAAGAAAGCAACATTTATTCAAGATAATTGATTACTGAGAGCAAAAAATGATCCAGTAAATCAAACATAAAGATTTGTGTCATCATCATGCAAATGTATATTGCATATAAGTCAGGGAGCTTTTAATGGTGTCAGAGTATTCCACACAATGTTTAAAGATGCCTACATTTGCAGTTTTAATAATAAGACTGTTTTGTGATTTCTTTAGTTTCCCTTGTTTCAACTTTGCCGGAAGCCCATGTTTGGCCATAACCGGTAGAGCTTTGCTTCTCCCATGCAATCATTAAAGGGATTAGGTATTAAGCCCATTCTTTTATTCATCCCACTGAGGGTCAAGTAATACAACGCATATAAAATACATATCAAATTGAACACGGAACAATTAAGTGCAAGAATTCCTAATATCTAAATTATGCGATAGCCTTGACATGCACAGTATCTGCCAGTTCCTTCGTAGGTTGACAGCCGTCCTCGAATGGGGTCAAGCTAAACATTGTAGTGTCATGTTGCACATATTGTCCATCCTGAGTGGCCTTCCTGAACTTTAGACGGACACACACACACACACATGCCAGCAAGAAAAGAAATGCGAGAACAAGAAGAAGATGCACGATTAAATTTGATAACAATTATTATTGAAACCTCAAACCTGTATTCACTTCAGTTCAGACCTCAGTCTACAATACATCCCCAAATGCCATATATAAAGACAGTGTGCCAACATCCCCATGACAATGCCAACACGTTGATGTTTGGCATGTGTGTTGTTTACCAAGTTCAAAGCCTTAGTTTAGTACGTTCATTCATCCTCTGGGTACCATGAATATCTGTACCAAATGTCATGGTAATCCACAGTTGTTAGTCAGTCTGGATCAAAGAATTGCATTGACCGACAGGTCGTCATCGGCATCCATAGAGCCACATCGCCACAGTGGCTATAAAGAGAGGATAAATAATTAGAAACATTGTGAGTACATGTAATAGACTGGATATTGGATATATTCAGCAGCATATTGAACAAAGGTCTTTGGAAATAATTGAAACATCGACAAGATTGCTTGAGAAGAAAGAGGTGTGTGTTTCATCACAATAAATAATTAAATGATGTCTCAGTCACAGATGAACACGTTATGTAATATTTAGCAATAAGTACCGCAAGATAGTCGAGGTAGCAAAGAAAAGACAACCTGTGTGTCATTGCTTCCTTGATGATACATTTTCCAGTAATATGGTTGGAAGTGCCCTGATATTTGAATGCACATTTTCTGCTGGCATTTCAACACAGACTCTTCTTCATTGCTAATCATTGACACAATTCATAAGTCATATTATTGTTGGAAGAATCTCCACTTCACCCATTAACTGAAAAGGACATCCTTTTCAGTTAAGCAATCCAAAGAGGAGGGCACTAAAAGCGTTAAAAGAAATCCAGAAACTCATTTTCCTACAAAAACCATCCACACATCATCACATATTGAGAGTGTGATACTTGGTATAGTGAGTAAAATCCCTGTCAGTCTGTTTCACTGAGCTACATCTATCTTTGCTGTGGTCAAGATGTTGGTGGATGAGCGGATCGTGACTCTGTTCAAACGGAATGCCCATCACACACTGACCTATTGGAGTGTTTTCTTCAGCTTTGGACTCTGCATTGCTTTCCTTGGACCCACAATTTTGGACTTGCAATGTCAAACAAACTCCACACTGAGTCAGATTACCTGGGTATTCTTTGCCCAGCAGTTCTGCTTGTTGATTGGCAGCTCTATTGGTGGTATTTTCAAGAGGACGTGAGTATCCCTCCCCCGGACTCTGCTTTGCAGGTGTTCGGTGTGCACGAATAATCTGGGAACAATTCACTGCCATTATAACCTTGATGTCTCTTCTCTTGTTTAAAGGTTGTTCAGCGCGCTCGCTGCCTTATTTGTCTCTGCTCTCACCATCTCTGTAATATTTGCCATCATCCCTCTGTGCAATAATGTTCTCCTGCTTGCCATCGCCATGGCCGTGTCTGGGTTTGCGATGGGCATTATTGACACCATCGCTAACATCCAACTGGTGACCATCTACCAGAGGGATTCGGCTGTTTTCTTACAGGTGAATAAGTCGTAGTACCTGTACCTCACCTGTAGGAATCTGACATGATAGCATTTGCATTTGGTGAATAATTAATAGAACATTCAGAAATAATATAGATTTAAATGTAAAGAGTTTTTCATTTGTAGGTTTTAGTTGGTTTATTTTATTTTTATGAGCCAATTGTACAATAAAGACACAGTAAGTCACATTTCTGGCTTTTGTCTTCTACATTTTCACAGGCTCTTCATTTCTTCATTGGGTTCGGAGCCCTAGTGAGCCCACTGATTGCAGATCCTTTCCTCTCCGAGACGGGCTGTGGGAATCACACAGGGAACGAGACTGAGATCGTGCTTCATCACAGGAACCTGCTGAGAAACAGTCCGATTGCGGCGCACAACATAAATGAGAGCTCCCTGCCCCACGAGGGAGGGGAGTCGACTGTGCACTATGCTTTCTGGATCATGGCGCTTATCAATGTGAGACGTTGGACAGATTTACAGTAGTAGATGTGCAAGAGAAGAGTCGCTCCTTTTTCTTAATCTGATATTTTTAGTTAATGGTTAGTTAATGGCAAAAAAAATGTTCATTATGCATCCTCAGCTGCCCGTGCCCCTTGCAGTCCTGTTCCTGATGTATCGGGAGCAACTTATCCCATGTTGCCCCGGCACGCCTCGTCTTCTGGACAAAGATGAACTAGCAATGGAGAACCAGCAGGGGGCCGAGGGCTCAGAAGTGGAGCAGAAGGAACATGCAGCTGGAGGTAAAGACATGGAAGAAGTGCTTTATACACAGGACTCGTATTTTAGGATGTGTCATACATTTTTCTTTTTTTAGCGGATTTTCAGTCGGCTTAGACTGTAAAAAAAAAAATCACAATAAATGCCATTTTGTGTGGTACAATCTGTGTGACCCTCGCGCTCTGTTCCAGGTCATGGGAATATCTTTAGCTGCTGTCAGAATGATAACCTGCGCGGGCTGCCAGTATCCTTCTTTATGATTCATATCCTCGGTGGGATGGTGCTCTTCATGACCGATGGCATTGTGGTGAGTGAGGGGTGCAGATAAACAATGTGACGTGCACTTCACTTACTGTGTTCAACGTAAAATGTTAGGAATGCATATGAAATCCACATAAAACTCGGAAAGCATAGCAGGTGACAGAATCTGCCTTTTCCTTCCAGGGTGCATATGCCGGCTTTGTCTACACTTACGGTGTGAGACCACCTATGTCATTGCCAAATAAGACAGCTGGTTACCTGCCCAGTATCTTTTGGGCAGCGATCACTGCCGGCCGTCTGTTGTCCATTCCGCTTTCGTACCGTTTCCAGCCTGTGAGACTGCTCATGTTCAACCTGGTGAGGCCTGGAAAACAAGACATGCACAACGAAACTTAAAGGTCAAACACCGAACTGATATTTCTCGCTCTTCTTTTTAGGCGGGTGCCATTGTTACTGTCTTGATGCTGCTTATTTTCTACACCAGCACCACCTTTCTTTTTGTCGGGACCTTTTTATGTGGGCTTTTCCTCAGTAGCATATTCCCCTGTATGCTCGCCTATACTGAAGACATCCTTGACTATCAGGGTATAATGATGTGTTTACAGCACAATAATTACCACACAAATATGGAATCAAAGCAAGGAGAGGAAATAAACCGTGCATTCCTTCTTTTTTTTTTGCAGGATGTGCAACGTCAGTGCTGGTGACAAGTGCAGGGATGGGAGAGATGGTGATGCAGGTTCTGGTTGGCTCAGTAAGTCTGATGAGTATCTCGATTATTGTAGAAAAAATGGTGTGCGCAGTTGAGAAATAGGTTTATAATTGCAAAAACAAGCCCAGCAGGGATTTTGGATTTGTGTTGAGCAGTTTCCTGTCTCTGTCTCATCCCCAGATTATCCAGACTAAAGGCAGCTACAGCTTCCTGCTGTGCGGAATGATAATCGCCTGCTTTGGTTTTATCTTCTTCATTGGTCTCCTGCTGTTCCATCGAATGCACAGAAATTACCTCACAGGTGCAGTAGCAGCCAAGCGCCCTCACACACAATGCTGTCTCTGGTTTGGTTTTCGTTCATTTCACACTCATCATCCCCCGCTCGTACTCCCTCTGCATCCCAACAGGAACGACGAAAAAGTCAGCCATGGTGGAGGAACCGGCAACAGAGCAGAATGGATCGGCCCAACCGGAGCAGAAAGCTGAGCCAGAGAGCAGCTGAGAGGGGAAGCAGCTGTGTTTTGTCCTTTAGGGGCTACTGTAGGAGATGAAGTATTACAACAATTTATCTTCAAGGATGTTTTACCAAAGCCGACCAAAAAAAAACTGTTATTGTGCTGGAAATGACACATGTTTGCCAAGTAGATGGTGTGCTACTGTTAGAGTTCAAACGCTTTCATTTTTATTCTGTCAATCTAACACAGTGTTTATCAAATTGTGGATTGTTGTGTTTTATATTTCATTAGGGTTTGAAATCTTCAATACAAGGATTGTGATTATCTGTAGCATACTTTTAAATACTTTTTTCAGTTTCAATTGTTTTCTGTGTGTTGTTTTAATTGTAATCTTTTGTTTTCATGTTGTTGTGTGTTTGCATATCTTTTGGCATATGTACATGGATATATACATATAATATGTGTATTAAACAATTATACTGATATGGTGACCATAGTGTGGGTTTGACCGACACAGAGACAGTTCTGACGCCGCATTTTATAACTAACAACAAAGAAAACATTGTGGATACAACACACATGCAATGATTGAAATGTTTATTTTCTTTGCTTTCAGAATGAACCAGTCAAGAGGACAGCCTCAGGTTTTACACTGTTAAACATCCAATGCAGAGAGAAGGACTTTGTACTTAAAGAAATTGGCCTCTGAGAATGAAGAACAAATGTAAAAAAGAGTCATCAAGCCTTTGAACAGTGAAGTCAATCTATAACTTAAGCTCTCGGTCCAGTTGCAACAAGAACATGAGCACACTTCTCAAAGTAGGTCTTGCCGTTGCTGCAGTTGTAGAAGTGTTTCTTGTTTGTTGGCTCGGGGGTACATACCACTGCTCTTTCCAGCACAGAACCCGCTGTTCATGCCGCTGGTGCCCGAGTTCCCACTAGAGGAGCTGCCGCCACTGGAGCCGGCACTGGAGCCGGCACTGGAGCCTCCTCCAGAGCTGCCTCCGGCTGTCCCGCTCACTCCTGCAATTGGAGGAAGGGGAGTGGCAGGAGGGGCGCAGGCTGAAGAACACAACAAATCAATGATTTAATATAATACATATTTCTCATCGTGTTATACCAGGGGTGTCAAACATACGGCCCGCGGGCCGGATCCGGCCCGCCACGTCATTTTATGTGGCCCGCGAATCCGCCAGAGAGAAAAAAAAAAAAAGAAAAAAAAATCTTTTTTATTTTTTACAAAAATTTAAAGTTAGATGTGAAAAGTGATGAGATGGCATGTTGTCTGTGTGCCGACATTAAAACTATCACAACAGGTGGACAGGAGATGCAACAGCCCATAAAGAGGATTTCCAACAAGTTTCTCAACATGCGTACTTCTCTGTACTGAAACGTCATCAGTCTCAGCCCAAGTACTGTTCCAATTCAAAGTTCACATCGAGCCAAGCACGGCCCTAATGCCCGGATGTGGCTCGCTCTGCCCATTTTACCCGGGATGCATCGGAGGTGACTTGTCTGTACTTGGGACAGCCAAATATCCCAGAATGCATTTTGCACCAGCAACAGGAAACAATGGCGGAGGAGAAATCACACAACTGGAAGTACGTGTTGTGGAAGTCACAGATATCCCGGGAAACTAAACTAACTATGTTAGGAGTACCGTAGTTACATTTACACCGTCTTACATTTACAACCGGCCCTTTGAGGGCGACCGTGATGCTGATGTGGCCCCAGAGTGAAAATGAGTTTGACACCCCTGTGTTATACATTGATCACCAATCATACAAGTATTAAAGTTCTAACATGCTTGTTCCAGATTAAGGCCCTTTTTGAGAACATTAATCAGTGGGTATTTTCCCTGGTTACAGAAAGTGCCCATGTAGTCGTCCATGTCAAGGTTCCACACCATGGTGCCTCCAAAGTTACTCTTTTTCACCCAGTCAACCTACAGACAGCCAGAGGGGGGCATTGTAAAAAAGCATTTTGAGGTCGAAAACATAGCAGAACTTGTGATAACTGCAGCAGGACCCGACATACAGAAAACAGGAGATCAAACAGTCGTATTTCAACACATTTGCTCCTGTCACATTTTGCAGTGACACAGAGGGAAAACTTTCAGTTTATGCAGAGTGGGGAACATTTTTAGCTCAGAGCTAATTAACTGCAGCAAACAGATTGGCCTGTCAAACAGTAGAACAAGTATTCCGTGCAGCTCTGTTACCTTGATCTGGAAGCTCTTCATGTTGTCATAGCCAACCCACTGGTTTCCCTTATAGGCATATGGCACATCCTGGGCCTGGTTCCAAACCTCAGTAGCTCCATCTTTCAAAAAGCCACAGATCTGTAATTTCACAAAGCAGTGCATTAATGACAGCCTCGAGTGTTTAACACTGTGACAAACCAACCTGCTCTGTCATCAAGCATTACAGAAGGATATTAACTGACACTGAACTGCCATCAACATTCAAGCTTATTCTCTACGACTTTAATGCAATAAAAAGAAAACGCACCTCAAAGTAAGCGAGCTCTCCAGCCTCTTGTGTGTATTTTCCAGGAGTTCCAGCACGGGCAATGGAGGCTCCAACACCATAGTTAGCAGAGTTCCTAAGAGTGAATGTGTTGCCATATGTAGGGAAACCAACACTCAGCTTCTCAGCGGGGGCTCCCTGGCTCTTCCAGCAGTTCATGGCGTAGTCCTGGGACATAGAAAAGGGAAATATACGTGGCTCTGGAACTGGAAAAATGTATATTTGCAGATAAAGCTCGCAGACTGCAGGTGTAGTCTTTCTTTACACAAGCCCAGTTTTGGTGAATTTATTGTGAGAATGTTCAAGTACTCACCACATTGAAATAGATGAAACCACCCTGGTCCTCTGGGCCTTTAAACAGGGGACTGCACTCGCCAGTCATGGGGTCCCAGGAGCCATGGAAGTCGTATGTCATGACGTTGATCATGTCCAGGGCCCTGGGTGTGGACAACACAGAGGCGACATTTAACACGGTTACATTGATGATTTAAATTAACATGGTTGAGAATTAGAGTTGTTCCGTTCCACCGTGACTCATTAATGTTGCTGTGGATCAGATTGGACACACCACAAATATTGCTTTAAGTGCTTACTGGCCAAGCTTGGGAATCTGATAAGCAGAATCAATGTTGCTCTTTCCAGCCACAGCAGCAGCAGACATCAGAAGATGAGCCTTGTTGCTCTGCTTGGCCTCACTCGCAAAGGCGGCTCTCATCTCCTGTTGAATGCCAACAGATATGAAATATATTAGTATTAACTGAACTCCACAATTCAGAATCCGGGATTTTTAAAATGGTTGTCCGTTTTTTGCTTTTATGTATATTGTATTCAGCACGGGGCGCAGTGGAAACCCCACAGGGCTTTATCCTGTGCCAAAACATTTGAGACAAGCTTGAGCAGTTCGATTTGCTATCAGGTATGGAATTATTCAAATTGCATTGGGTGAAAAAATAAACCTGAAACTGAGCAATTAACCAACCTCCAGGAAAACAGAGTCGTACTGCTTGTACTGAGGGGATCCTCCTCTGTTGGCTGGATACTCCCAGTCAATGTCAAGCCCATCAAACTCATACTTCCTCAGGAATGAAATGACTGAGGTGATGAAAGTCTGACGGTTGGTAGGGCTCAAAACCATTTGGGAAAATCGAATGTGGGAACAGAAATAAATGTGCGTGCAGCAGCAGGGCCAGAGCTGTAAGAGTATAAGTCACATGTTATCTTTGAGTAAAAAGACATTTCATAATAGTACTCAAAAAATCCCTCCCCAAATGGCTGCAATACACTGTTTGCACAAATCCTGGAACCAGCAATTACAAAGAGACCATGTGCACATAGTGCAGCACTGACTTACCCGTCACAAACAGTACTTTACCCATGACTACCTTGTACAAGGAGGTCATCGAACAGGTGTAATCACTTTTATACACTCCGAGTTTGCTCAAACTTCACCAAATTGGGACATCTGCCAAAAAGGTGTTTATTTACAAAAGATAGTTTCAGAGGAGATTAACAAGTGTGCTCACTTAAGGAGTAAACACCACAAACACCAAAGGAACATTGAAGAATTTGTCACATATGTTTGGTTGGGATGTAGATGATTAATTTCACCAATTATGCCTGACTTGACAATACATATTCTTATCTCATATCAGAGAGAAAAACATTTAAATGTTTTCAGGGGATTATCTATGCATGCACAGCTAAACAGGAGGAAAGACAGATGTTTATTAATTTGACTACAGTGCTTGAATATATGATATCTTATCAAATATGCCTTTCATGTCACGCAGTAAATGTCCCGTCTCCGTTCAGCGGTGACATAAAGCATTAGAAGTCAACTCGCTTCAGCACCAGGGCTAAATTGCCTTTGCAAAACTACTTAGACTGCAGATATGTGATGATAAATATGTTTGACAACTCTAATCACGCAGAAAAGAGGATCGTGATATGTCATGAAGAGGGATTTGCATTATAATCAAAAGCATTCACATAGAAAATGGAGAACGTATCTAATTTCAATTCCATTATAATGCAGCCTTTTTTTTATCTTTAACAGTTTATGTAATATTTAAGGTATGCTGGTGCAGCGGGAAAACACCTTGGCTGAGCCGAAGCTTAGAGACAGAAGTAATGCCATATGCTTTTCCAAAACAATCATGGCGTGTCAAAAATAAAAAAGGCGTCGAAAAACAAATGTTGTGGGGACTGAAAGTGGTTCATTTACCGACAGATTTTCTCACTTAAAGTGAAAAACAATCCAATTTAAGTTTTAACCAAGGTCACTTCATCATCGTAGGAAAGCTTAGCGCTTAAGATGTTTTCCCCGAGGAGCAAATCAAAGGCTAATCTGTCACATATCATGAATGTACTTGAATTATACATCTGCTCAGTTGAAAAGAAAAGAATGCTGTCACTGCGACCTCCTTAAATAGCAGCCTGAAAACTCACAAACTTAAAATGAGTTTAAGAATAAGTGGTGGGTGTTATTTATTTCAGATAAAACTATCCTATGCATATCGGTTTTTTAATAGGTTTAATAAGCTCAAGTTATACGGGAAGTTTTCAAAAACAGATTTGTGCCTGTGGGCGTCATAGTTACTCAGCACCAGCGCATGCGTCACATTCACAGTTCTGTTTTCCAATGCAGCTTGACCTTTAAGAACACATTAACATCATTCCAGCTTTTCCAAAACTCAGAGAATCTATTTCTCTTTGTTGCTATACATTTATAAGTGTGCATGTAGTGTAATATATAGACTGTCAATTTCACAGACTAATAAAATGTAATAAAATATGCAGCATGAAGTTCAGTCTACTCTTGTTTGGAAAGGACGTGTCAGGCTACCTTAATGTGAACCCATGTTCAGAGTACACAATGATAATATACATGTAGTAAGATTTGTTATGTAAATATTTTCCTCTTTTTTTGTTACATCTACATGTATATATGTATCAATTTGGACTGAACCCATTTAAAGTCTGCGTTGGTTGTCCTTAATTAGAAATAACAGTGCAATGTTAGCCGTCACTGAGAGAGATGACGTGACACAAATCAAAATATAACATGAACTGCAGCATAACTAAACATAGGACGGGACTGCACCTCGAGACAACAACAAAGTCAAACGCTGTGGATGTGATATGCACATGAAATATCAAAGCCTGTGGAAATAAATATGAAATCTTTTATGATAATACATGGCATCAGTTACATCATTATTAAACCATTAAATGTGTAGAGTGGCCTAAAAATGGCAAAGATTTAAATTAGATGAACTAAAGCCTGAGGAAATACTGAGACAAACGCAATGTTTGTGAAGCAATGGGGCAAAAGATCATTTAGTTTGTCCCATAATAAATGATACCGCCACACAGATTCACAGATAGATACAGATACACCGACAGAGAGACTGACTGTGCAGCTCAGCGGCGATTTCTGTTTCGCAACAGGAAGACTGCTGTAATGCATGTTTGTGAGAAACGGGAACATTCTTTTCATTTTGTTCATGTGGTCTTTATTCCTCTTATTTCTTCCTAAAATACACAAAAGAAAAATAAAGAGGACGACAGAGAGTGTACTAAACATAACACCTCCTCGAATGGTCTTTAGTGCCACCTACTGTTTAAGTAAACAAACTGGCCTTTCGGTTCCCATGCGCCTTAAAGTATCCCACACAGATGAACAAGATACACAAGAGAAAGATTGATGGGCGGTGGGATCGCAGCACAACAATAACCATGCAAACACAAGCCGACTCAAATAAACATTGCAGAAATCACATGAATCACATCATTGCACAACCGTACAACATAGGAAACATAAGAGGAAGCCGGCCAATGTTGCACACTTTGCTTCTGCTTCCCATTGTTCTTTGCATTTTCACCATGAAGACCTCAGGGGTGTCTCTTGGCCTCTTCAACGGTAAGGGCATCTTTTTTTTAAATACGGTCGCTGCGTAATGCTCGAGAAACTTGAAAAGACCAATTCACCTGTGTTTTTTTTTTTTTTGCATTTCCCAGCTCCAGTTCTCTGTCTCTTCTGGCTAACAAAGCATGCTGTGGACTCAGTCCAGTTGTCGGCTCCAGATGTGGTGACAGGAGCATACGGAGGATCTGTGACAGTCTGTTGTCAGTACGACAGTCAGTTCAGAGACTACACAAAGTACTGGTGCAAAGGATTGATATATGAGTTTTGTGAGATAGTGGTGAAAACACCCAGGGGGCAACAAAAAGGCACAAGCTCCATTGCAGATGATAAGGAGGCAGGAGTCTTCACTGTCACTGTCACTTCTCTCACAGCGAGTGATGATGATATGTACTGGTGTGTCATCGCCACAACTGGAAGGAACATCTTCAGTGGTGTCAAGCTCCGTGTCTCCAACACAGGTATACTAGTGGCTTCATAATGTTTTACTGACCCAGAAAGACAAAAACTCAGAAACTGACTCGAACTTGTAGGCGGACTAAAGTTGACTAAAATCGAAAAGTTATTTTCCTTGAAATTGTGTTTTTTGTTGTTGCCAATGTCTGTCCTCAAATTGTGTTCTTTTCATGTGTTGTGAAGTCAAAGACAATTTCGACTTCCACATTATGGACAAAAAATGTCTGTTGCAACGAACCAACAAAAAGGAAAGTGCATTTTTCACTCCAAGAAAACTAAAATATGAATTATTACGACCATTATATCTCTTTGCAGGGTGTAACAACATTTGAAACAGTATCTAGATCATATTTTCCAATAAAAAACAAAAAATCTTATTACAGCAGTCTTGCTGTCCCTCAATGGGACAGAAGGTCTGGGACCTACATCATTTACAAAAAACACAAAAACATGTTATAACATGATTGAAATGTGCAAACTGTTTAATTTATTGTTCTCATGGAGATGTGGCTGGCCAACATATATATTCAGTCAAGGAATATTGGGTCCATATGATGGTTAAAAATAGTTTGTCGGACACAGGATTGATCAGGCAGTAAAAGTAGTTTCTTGACGTTTAATGCAAAGTATTTTTTTCCACAGTGACAACAACAACAACAACAACAACCACGACTATTCCGGAACAAGATGAAATAAGGTGAGAAGAATCTATACGGAGACAATGGACTGAACTTTGAAATAGTCATTCAGTGAAATGCTATTAAAAACATTAAGAGCAGTTGATAATCAATCAAATCAATATAATGTATGAGACGATAAGTATTTTAAACCCTTATTTTGTTTGTGTTTGAACCAGTTGGTGGGCGACGCTGCGTTGGATCCTCTTTATTCTCATGTTGTGTTGTTTGGTATCAACACACATCGCTGAGTGGAGGATGACGGCTGCAAGAAAAATACGACGACATCAGCAACTTCAATTTCAAACGTCTGTGGTTGAAGGTTATTGATGATATATGATATCATTTATACTGCAGGCTACAAAACTATTCCTCCACTGGACATTCTATCAGTGGGTGAATTAAACTGAGAAATAAACCAAGGTCAAAAAGTAGCTTTCGGCTTCTTTTTTTCTTTGTATAAATGATTAAAACCAAAATTAATTTTGGTGCCAGGGCCTTGGATAACTTTGGTTCCAACTTTTGAATATCCAATCATCTTAAAATTGGTGCCCCAGGAGAAGTGAGGCTCTTGGCTTTCATTTAACATATTTACAGGTCTTATATGGACATATAGAGGTTGATACTTTAACCACCAGTTTCTCTGGGTTTTATAGGGTCAGTCAGTGGTGTAGTGCTCCAAAGATCTGAAACGTTGCAGAATAAATACACAAATATAAAGGCAAGGTCATTTATATTTATACTTGTAACAAATACATGGGAGGAGTCTGAAAAGGATTTGATCTGTAAAATGTGCTGCATGGATGCTTACGCTGTAAAAACAAGGGAAAGACACCAAAAGTCACAATGCAGAGATGTGTGGTGTGCGGATATCTGCCCAAACTGCTGGCTGCTGCTCTGGCTTAAAGGGGTTTACCGGGCCCAGGTGTGTCCCATGTCACTGATTACCCTCCAATAGCTCTGCAGCCACCAACGAACGGAGGAGGGACCGTCACAAATCAAAGCTAAATTACATTAAAATCCCCCAGAAAAGGTTACTTATTCGCTCAAAGAAGCACTGGTGATTTGTCAACCTTGTCAAGCAGATTTCATTACCCTGCCGGTTGTAGCAGCAAGGTATTGGATAATTGTGTCTGCTGGTCTGTGCTTTCAGAGAACAGCACATAGAGCCGCATATATTCACAGTTTTATTAGACAAACCGAATGCAATAATCCTTGTTTTTTGCGAGGCAATGTTCAGTTTATGCCTGTCAAAGAGGTACTGAAGTATTTAGTCTCTGGCAGTGCGTTATTAGATTGCGTTATATGTTGTTTTTGTTGTTCTGTCACCATCGTGCATGTAAATGAGGGGGGGACAAAACATTAGAAAAATGCCACTGAGGTATTTTTCACAGCAGACTTGTCATATAAAGCACAGTTGTTACTAATAACATTAACAATGACTCTGTTCTATTCATGTGCCCCAGTAAAGCAATCAGTGTGACAGTGAGCCAGCATGCAATAAAGGAATTCAGCCATCGGTCATTCTATGAGTTGCACCTGTGCTTTTTCTACTGTGACATGCAAAACTGTCTTCCACAAAGAGGCCTATAGTAAACTGTGCCCTTAAAACATATCACAGGATTGTGTCAACTTACAATAAACAATAAAAACAATAAAAACAACAACAATAAAAACAACAAAATATCATTGCAGTAATGCAGTATTCATTTCAGGGAAATTGTGTTGTACATGTTTTCATATTTTTCTGTATTTAACAGCTCAGCTAAATACACACAATATAGTGCATGTATAAAAAAACATGTTTGGTACTCAAATTACTTTAATTGCAGCGGGTAGATTTAGTGTGGAAGACGTGGAGCTCAAATTTAGAAGAGGATGCAAGGTGTGAAGGATTTAGGAGGTGATGTCACCACTTCTGCTGCAGGAACCACTGGCACGAACTCGTGTCAAGACAGCCACCATAACCAGAGAAAGTTAGCTTTCGAAATAAAAGCACAACGAAAACTAGTGCAGGCTTGTATGAATAAACGGTTAGGCCTAGCTGTCTTACATTTGTTCCGAAATAATTTCAAAATTATATTTTTTTTACACTTTATGCCCCTTATATAATAATAATTAGCATAAACATGTACACCTTCTAAAAGAGCAATTCAGTTGTATGTCTTAACGTTATTCAGACATTAGAACTGGAATGGGAAGGACTAACACTAATATATAATATATATCCAAAACATGAATAAAATAAAAGCACACAACTAAAAGTCCTAAGTAAGAACAGAGGGAGTTGAATGTCGTAGCCAACGGTTTGTAAATCCCCTTGATTTAAATTTGTGATTTGGGATATTGGGTTATATAAATACAATTGACTTGACTCAAATATAAATATATGTAGTGAAGTGCTGTATTGGCATCCAATATGTCGCATAAAATGGAAATACTCAAGTAAGGTAGCCTACAACTAAGTTACCTCAAAATGGACAGCAGTTTTCTTTTAATTAATAAACATAAGTTAGTTACATTCCACTACTGTGTCTACAATATATGAAAACTGAATATTTGATTAAAAATATGTTGTAGCTAGTGTAGTTCCTGTCTTTCTAAAATAATACGGAGTCTAATATTTAGGTACGCATGCTAAATGTTTTATTTTGAAGGTGATATCCGGTATTATTCTCTCTACCTTGACAGATGATGTCTGGACTTCACTTAGCTTCTCCCCGAGTGTAGCAAGTTGCCGCTGATCGCTGGTGCCAACGCCCGGCGAAATAGACAGCTAACGTCAGCTAGCGGAGGGACATTGGTACGTAACGAAAACAATTATCTGACTGACGTTAGATAGGAGTTCGGATATATGTTTTCATGCTTCGTCTTGTTAGCTGGGAATGAGATACAGCGAGTGAACTAGCGTTACTTTTCAAGCTAACGTTAGCTAAGCTAGCTAACATTGTCTAGTGATTGCTAGCACTGCGTTAGCTTAGCTTGCTAATCGATAACAAATACATTTTCACCGTCACTACGCGTTTAATAAGCTGGGTAGTGTGATATTGTGTGACTGTTATATTGCCTAATTTACAAATACTGGTTAGCTCGGTAATAAAGTGTTGATGCAAGTGAGTTAACGTTGTCAATAGCTAACGTTAGCCTCCAGACAGTTCTGGTGATGGGGTGTGACATTTATCCAGCGTTAGCTAATGCTAGCTTGCGAAGTATTTTTCCCTTAGACCCCCTTGTTTAATCAAAGCTGTCGTTAGGGCAGACACCGAGATAAACGTAATGAGTTCAGAGCCAATGTTACAACAATCAAAACACATTAAATGTCCTAACGAGTTATCACATCTCCCAACAGCTAACTGCATTCCCAGCAGAATCAAGAAAAAGCACAGAGATGCAGACTATCAAATGTGTGGTGGTGGGTGATGGAGCGGTGGGAAAAACCTGCCTACTGATCTCATACACTACGAACAAATTCCCCTCTGAATATGTACCCACAGTAAGTGAGTTTGGTGTGTTTCAGAGTCAGATGCATGCTGACAGGTTCAGAAAGTAAAGTAAAAGCTACCCTTGAACGAAACATAAACGTGCCATTCACTCTTGTATCACAGGTTTTTGACAACTATGCAGTAACTGTAATGATTGGGGGTGAACCGTACACCCTTGGCTTATTTGATACAGCAGGTAAGATTATGTTTTACTCCTTTTTAATTACATTCCTAATGGAGTTAAGCACAACTGTTTGTTTGACACATGATAAGCTAATTTGTAGTGTTGTCTCTTTACAGGACAGGAGGATTATGACAGGTTACGACCACTAAGCTACCCACAGACAGATGTCTTCTTAGTCTGTTTCTCAAGTGTTTCACCTTCCTCGTTTGAGAATGTTAAAGAAAAGGCGAGTACAAAGTGTTTATCAAGTGCAGTGAGGTTGCTCACCCACAAATCTAATAACATCCTCTTTCCAAATATCTGAAATCAAACCGCTTGCACTGCATACAATTAAACTCTAATCTATGTCTGTGTTAATCTACACATCTAGAGTTTAGCTCGTAGCATTTTCATGCATAACGTCCTACATGTAGCATCACTTGTAAATGAGGGTGTCTGCCTTTTTGGTGATGAGTTTCCCGGTGTGTTTTTATTTCTTATTTCCCTCCAGTGGGTTCCTGAAATAACTCACCACTGTCCCAAGACCCCGTTCCTGTTGGTAGGCACTCAGATCGACCTGCGCGATGACCCCTCCACAGTGGAGAAGCTCGCTAAGAACAAACAGAAGCCGATCACCCCTGAGACGGCAGAAAAGTTGGCTCGGGACCTTAAGGCAGTCAAATATGTCGAGTGCTCAGCCCTAACACAGGTAAGAGCTTCCAGTAAACAGCGCTTGAAGCCAGCGTGGCAAGCATGTGCCTGACTGTCCGTTTCCTAGCCGGAGTGCACACACGTTGCCTTTGTCTTTTGCTAACAGCATTTGGCTAAAACAACAACAACCTTCATCTAACTCTGTGTTGTGTGCCTGTCTTTCTCCTTTCTTTTCCTCCTCCTGTAGCGGGGACTGAAGAACGTATTTGACGAGGCTATCCTAGCCGCTTTAGAGCCCCCTGAAACTCAGAGAAAGAGAAAATGCTGTTTGTTCTGATGGCTCCTTGCATCTAGCTTTGCCTCTCGATTGTCTGCTGCTTACTCATTGTAAAGAGATGTCTGTCACTAAAACAACCACAACGCTCTTTTAAACTTAAAAAAAACAAACTTTGTGCCCATTAACTCCCCCCTCCCCCCCCTTCTGTTCATGCGTGCTTTCTTTTCAATTTGGCCTAATCACAATTATGCTGCCTGATATAACAAGAGTGCCAATCTTTAGTTCTTCTGTCTGTTGTCTGTGAAACTGGACATGAATGCATTTGTTTGTTATTCAGCATCAGTTTTACCTCCAAAGCATTTCTGCCACAATCCGTCTTAGACAGTAGTAACCTTTTTTCTTTTTTTTCTACTGCAGCGTCATAAATTCCCCCATGAGCTTTATTTTGTCTTTACTCGGACAACTTGATCATTAAGGAGTCTTGTATAATGTTATTTGAATAAAGGAAACGTTTGATTGCCCTGCTCCCATTTCTACCCCAGCCTTCTTTTGCAATTAGTTCCCTGAAGATGCTAATATGTATTTGGAGCACAGCCCCTGTTTTGAATATTAATATTTTATCTCCACAGAAAGGATTAAAGAATGTGTTTGATGAGGCAATACTGGCTGCCCTGGAGCCTCCTGAACCTAAGAAAAGGCGTAAATGCATTCTGCTCTAAGTTCCGTCGCAGCCTTCTCCACACCAGTTTCCAAATCTAGGTTAACAGTACTGAAGTGTGTTGCACATTCCAACATGAGTTAAGATATTGTGACATATTTGCCTTCTGACTGACTTAGCCTAACCTAAATACATATTCAATGTGTTGAACGTGGTTTTGAGATGGAGTGACTTGTGATGATTTGATGCCGTTGAAATGGTTTTACATGATGGGAACACTGAATACTTGTACACATCAACAAGCTGTTGGTGACATAATTAAATGCTGTTTCAGTTTGACCGCATTGTGATTAGAGTTAATTTTGCAGAAGTGTGATTCCTAAAGAAAACACTATGAAATGGTATTTTAATAGTTTTATTGTGGGCCCTGTAAAACTCAAACAAGCAGAGTGTTGGGTTAGTGAGCGGCTCCAGTCATGTATTAGTGTGTGCTCCATCTATTCCTTACTCTTTAAGTAATTCCCTTGAAGTTTATCATGTGTACTATATGTTCAACCCTGTCGCACAAGACTGCATGTGGCTGACACGGCATTGTCAGACAAATTCATTTCTTAAAGTGTTAATAAAAGTTTCCGTAGTTTACTCTTTTTCTTTTTATATATACATAATTTCATGGTCAATGTCAGCCAACAGAGCCTCTGGGTGGATCTGAGAAATATTTGACATATGACACTTCCAGAATAAACTCCATCGTAGTTCTAGTTTGCCAAAAATATAACTTTATAAATTGACACTC
Source organism: Melanostigma gelatinosum (assembly GCF_949748355.1). Lineage (NCBI taxonomy): Eukaryota > Metazoa > Chordata > Actinopteri > Perciformes > Zoarcidae > Melanostigma > Melanostigma gelatinosum. The sequence continues at coordinate 21,926,139 of NC_136641.1, read as the reverse complement.
GCCAAAGCAGAGATCTGCAGAAGCTGATAAAGACGTGGGAATGGAAAAAAAAAAAGTTGTCAATTCATCAAACTATATGCAAGGAGTTGGTGCACAACAGTTTCCCAGACATTTACTTTGTGTGACAGTGAGTTAATGTGTTGAATGCGTATCAGAAGTTGCAGTTGATGAACGTTGGAGGATTCCAGACTAATGAACTTTTGTAAAGTGAACACAATTTTCAAAAATGCTATACATAGTTTGAAACCCTGTGAAGAGTTTTGAGTGACTGAAGTCGCACTGTTTGCATTTGTCTTTTACTAGAACAGTGCCTGTATTGTGACGGGCTTGAATTTGATTTGTACGTACAGTGATAATAACTCCTAACTTATTGACTGAATACAATGTGTTTATCTTCACAAATAAAGATTTGGGAAATGAGGCGACGCTGAACACAAAATAACCAGGAAAATGTTTGAGAGAACGAGTTACTCTTTGGTTTTTATTCAATCTGACGTCAAAGTTGTATTGTATCTTGCTTGTGATGAAGCGCCACGATAAACCAGTATTATGAATAAACCTAACTTCAAATACTAATGTCTGGTTACATGATTAAAGGTTGTGACATTGTATACATTTTCCACATAATATAGTTTCCCAACAACTTTTCAGCATCATAACTTACGCATTTACAGGTTAGTGCAAAGATGAATAGAATGTCCATTAAGGCTGGTTTGTTTTAGTGCTGCAGTGTTCATATTCATACAGAATCCCTTCTGATCTGAGAGATCACCTTTTTATTTTGCCTTCGTTACGGCCTTGTCGTGGATGTTTAAATAATGACGTCACAGCACCCAGAGCTGCCTTCATAAGACTTCATGGTGTTGTCGTCCTGAGACGGAGCCGGATGGTTCAGTCCAAGAGGCTGCTCAGCAAAGCTGCCTTCTTCCTCTATACGCCATCTTCTTGTCCTCACGACTTCTACGACCAGTTGTACAAAAACACTGAACACAAAATGATTGAATTCTGACTCAAGTGTTAGTTTTCATTGAAAGTTAAGAATGTTGAATATGGAGGGGGATTCACCGTTTAGTGCACCTGAAACTGATTGTGACGCGGCTGTTGTCATGGACCATAACGACGTGTTGGTAGTGAAACGACTAACCTCCATGCAAAGGTGTGTGTGAGGCGCTTTGGGAAAATTGGATCATTTTTTAACCTCAAAATTTGAAACCCGATGCCACGGAAGGTATTTCAATATTTATTTGAGTGATTTTATTATAAACTCAGATTTGCATGATCTAGAATAGTATTTATTTTGAACACGTTCAATTCGACAAAAATGTTTCAGTTGTGCTGTACAGAACTGCTTTAACTCATGAACCACATATCATAAAAGCGTGCTATGCGACTATGAATCTACATGTGTGTCTTGTTGCGGTGCGGCATTGGGAGTTTTATGAAAATTACATTTCTGAAAGAAACTAATGCACATACAGTATTATAGCTTCTTACAAGATGTTCCTTCAACATGTAAAATTACATTAGCAAAATAACAATTGGTGCAATTTCCCAAAATAAGGTGCAATTTAGAATTTCTTGATGCAGAGACAGGAAGTAGGCAGTCGCTGAATGACTAAGATCTATGTGTCCATTGCTGGGCTTATCTCCACGCAGCTGTCGGTGATACGAACTCCATACCACCCCGCCCAGAACTGGGTGTCCTTGCCTCCGTGGGTGAAGCGGATGAACCTCACTCCTGGTCCGTAGTTCTGGAATACATGGGTCATCTGAAAAATACATCTCGGTAAGTCTGGAATTGTCTCCTCGAGTACCTCAACTTCATCTCGTCAATTAATGCCTCACGCTTTGTACTCACCTGAGTCCATTGATGATCGTTCCACTGCTCGAAGTAAACCGTCTCAGGAGCAAACGTGTGGACAGGCTTCTTTCTTTGATTCAGCAACTCTACGCAGATCTGATATTCACTGCCACAATCCCATCGTGGGGCATACCTAATACAACGAAAGCATGCGCACATAGATCAGGGGTCCGCAGCCTCAGTGGAAACACATTCCTGTATGTTTTTGATAGGTTTTGTTTATTGCTTTAAATTATTTTTAATAGTTACAGTTAAAGCATCTTTTGTTCATCCTCGTTTGGCAAAAACGACTCGCAGGCAAACGTATGTTCTGTGTTGCACTGTGAGACTCGGAACTTTAAATCACATACTGTCTCAATACACAGTACAAACATGAAAGATGTGTATATTGTCACACACATGGCAAACTATTGCCTCCTTCATTTATAGATAAATGGAGGTTCTGTTGTCGACACAAATCAGAATGTTAAACTTATTTATCTGTGTTATTTTTCTATCGAACAAAGAGGAAGACTTGAAGAGCTGATTTAATGGGGGTCCTGACCGATCATCAGGATTTAGAGCTGCGAGAGTTCTTCATGCGTGTTCTTCTCACCAATCAGATACTTTGATGTCTGGCTGGAAGTGATCCATAAACAATGGGTTGTAACCTTCCACCGCCAAATCAATCAGCTGCGACTTCTTGCACATCCTGCAGACAACAGAGAGGATTTGAGCTGCTAGCCAATCGAAATGTAGCACAGCGCATAACTGCCAGTCGCTTTCTGGACCACCGCTGGTGAATACTGACATGTAAGAGGTCATGAAGTTTTGCTGGACGGTCTCATTCGGATGTGGCACCATGACTCCCTCCACTTTCCATTTATCGCCACCATTCTCCAGTATCTGCCAGTTCTTCATTTGCTCTATGAAAACAAAGAGGGTTGTGAGAGCAATTATTTCCGAAGAGCTAATTTGTTATTGAGCAGGAAAAAAGAACAGAAGCAGAGTCAAATGAGTTCTGCGCCGTCTTACCATCTCCTTTTGGATTCTTGAGAAGATTTCTTCTCTTCTTGCACAAGAAGTAAAACAACCTCCAGTCTTTGGGGATTCTGGAAGCATCGCGGAGGCGGTATCCCTCTCTTCGACATCTCTCTCTCCACAGAGACTCGCTGTCTGCCACTTCTCCCCACTGATGGCACACCAGCCGACACACACAAACCACCTGATGGGGAGGTAGATTCAGGAAGATCTCCTCCACGATCTCCAGAGGAACGGAGAACAGCTGGAAAGAATAGAGAGGACACAGATAAACTCAAACTCTGGAGAGTCCGTTTACTTTTCAAGCTCTGACTTTGAACCAACATGAATAAGTCCATTATGCCTCTTCAATTCAGTGCTTCACATGCATATGACAGTGCAGCTTATGTGTATGTCTGCACGGTCTGAATTCAAAGTTTCACCACTTTAAAGGAAACTTGCAGATTGCAGATTGCAACAAGTTTAAGTTAAAAACACTGGCTGCAGCCACGTGAAGCTCTGCCTGCAGGTAACTTGGTGTTGAGGGAGAATGTAAACACTTACCTCTCCTTGTGAGAGCGAGACGGACAGTCTTGCAGCTGAAGACATTTGGCTCGAAGCTAAACCAGAGCTGTGAGTTGCACCCATAGTTTTAGCTTTCCTCTTCATTCCCGGGACACACCCAGGCTCCGGACGTTTTGTTTTTTGACAATACAGCCAAATATACCGAAATACTATCGCCCTAGTAGCGAAGATACAGCTCACTATAACGGATAGCTACAGTATGACGTACATTTATATCCGATAACGCACAACACGGAAGTGCAGTTCGAGGCAAAGTGAGGTAAAAGCTGCTCCAGTGTTTCCTGTAACTCTGAACTTAACATATATCTGTCACTTTCGGTTTTACTGCGTCTTCTGTGTCATACTTTAATTCCCGACAGATGACGAACGTAGCGCTCGTTATTCGCGCCTGGACACTCGAGCTGGACGTAAGACTAAAGACGTCAGCGGAGCTAACCCGCTAACATCGAACCGTTACTCCCGCCCACCCAGCGGGATTTGATTTGTTTATCCGTCACAATTGGGCGGGGCCAAACGGATGTCTTTAGGAATGCCACAAATCCTGTTGCACACGATAGGCAGTGGTGGAAAGAGCATTCAGATCCTTCACTGAGGAGGAAGTACGGCACAGTGAAAATACTCCACAGCTTCAACAAAAATACATAAATATAATCTTCTTTCCTCATACCATGCTGTCATCTGACTGCTGTAAATCAAGCACACTGCCCTTTGTGAATCCGTTGCTTTGCACTCGAGAATGTACAAAACTTTATTGTATATTTGCATGTGTGACATGTGTACATTTGTACATCTTATTTCTGATTATTACGCCGATTAAACATAGTATTTTAGCATCTGCCTTGCATGCCATTACGAATATTGGTTTTTGTGTGACAAATAAAAAGCTTAAAACAACTTTTATCTATTTCACTGAGTGCTATAAGATAACGTGTCCAGAGGTTGTTGTACCCTCCAGACACACTATCTTTTACTGCAGTCATGTGCACAAGTTGCATTAGATTGAAGAGTGGCGCACACACAGCTTCATTCATAGCTTTTCTCTTCATGCATAGGACAGGGCCAGACCAGAGCTAGCACAATCATATTCAGACTTTTTTGGATCTACAATTATCTGTAACTTAATTTGAGATAAAATCAAACAAAAATAAAAGTTATTATTGCTAAGTATGTACACGTTCAGGGCACGTTAGACACAGGACTGTTGCATCTAAAGGGTTGTTCATCTAGTTGGAGAAACATCACTTTTGCTTCCCGTCACACATTCTTACCCCTGTCAGTTCATCAAGGATGCGCTCGTTTTACTCTGCGGGGCGCCCGGCCTGGGAGGCGAGAAGCCCAGGCGGACATGAAGTACGTGGATTACGTCATCCAAAACAAGCGGATATTTAAAATGCTGTCTGCAAAAGTGACATATCAGCAGCTGAAAGCGGGTCAAATATTGATTTCCTATTTTTTTAAATGAACAGCTGCTGATCATATTTATTGTTGACATCTGTCATGCTGTCACTATAATAGTATGTTCAGCATATCACCATTAACAATTGAGGGTCTCCAGTGTACTTTGTTCCTGATGATTGAATGTCCAAATGAGTTTGACTGTTGGGAAAACTTTACATACAAGCGTAATGATCGGACAAAGAGCGAAATTGATTAACTTGTGAATAATAAACAGAGAAGAACTGAAAAGAACAAACTCAGATAAGTTCAATACGTAATGTGTTCAACCAATCAGCTCAAGAGTCTTCAGGATTGTCTTGTTATGGTGCGGCATTGGGAGTTTTATGAAAATGACATTTCAAAAAGAAACTGATGCACATACAGTATTCACAGCTTACAATGAGAAAAGAAACGTTCCTTCAACATGTAAAATGACTGCAGATTACATAAGCAAAATAAGAATTGGTGCAATTTCCCAAAATAAGGTGCAATTCATTTTTTTAATCAAATTTCCAATATTTTATTGTAAATTTGATTGTTACTGTGTTGATTGTTTAATGATATGCACCATGCCAAATTCCTTGTATGTGCAACATACTTTGGCAAATAAACGGTTCTGATCTGATTTTTTACTTTTAGATTTAAAAAAATGCACAAACCACCAACATATTATATTTCGTTAAGCTACTTCTTATTTCTGATTATTAGTCCTATTAATCAGTCTTCTAGCATTCCATTTAACATATTGGTTTTGTGTGGCAAATAAAAAGCTTCACATTCTTTCACTTGTATTTACTAAACTAAAAGGACTGTTGCATCTAAAGAGCCTGTTGTTCATCTAGTTGGAGAAACATCACTTTTGCTTCAGGATAATAAAGTTATCACAAAGTTCTGTTTGTGACAGGCATGAGTCGTGTGTTCAGGGCGATGCGTGTCTGTAATCAACACCAGCTGCATTAGTCGGTATTGTACTATTTTGTAAAATGAACATTAACTGTATTAACATTGTCAGATATCGTGCTTTTTAAAAATGCTATAGTATTGTAAAATGTTGTTGAACTGAAGAGATAAAAAAATCAATTAGGCTATTTCACATATATGGATCCAGCCTGTGGGATTTAACCACATTAAAAATACAGCAGGCAAAGAAAACATACGCATACGGGTGGAATTTTAAAATAAATCCTCAAGAGAAATCTTACTTCTAAAAAGATATTTCTTGATGGAATCTTTCATCCACTGTTACAATACTGTCATCATGAACACTTTTCATCACTGTGACCATCTCAAGCCTTAAAATCCTTTCAATTCTGGTCAAACCTTATCATTCAGTTATCCTGGAGAAAATACGGATACAAATAGATTGGTCCGATGAAGAACTTGTCAAACTTCAAGGGAATCATCACTGTAGACACGTTTTGGGTTTCAGGAAGCATTTGGTCAGCATCTCTCAGCCCTCTTTGCATGATCCACTCATTATTATTCCTGAGAAGGCAGGGTTGCATTATTCACAGGGAGTTAAGCACTCTTTGGTCTTATAGGGGTTCCAGTTAATCCTCCCCTTTCCACACAAACCAGTGAAGGGAGGGAAGATTCATTAACATTTCACCCAGATCAAGGAAAGGCTCACAGGGAGGCCGACAGTGTAACGGACATGTTGACTCAGTTTAAGTGATGGACTCTCTTTCTAAACTCGACATAGTCACAACACTTTCCATATGCAGCTTTCCCACGCTGAACCACTTTTAAAGCTGTGATGTTTCACCTTCCACATTCATATTATCCTTCAAATTCACACATTTCAGTCGTCCTCTTTTCCTGATGAAATGGACAAATCAGTCAGTTAAACCAAAACACTCAAAAACAAATCATCTTACGAAGCTATGCGAAAACAAAAGAACGAACAAAAATGGTTGCGCAACGAGAGACTGATTTTAATAACATGGCAAATAAACAAAAGGTGCATTCATGTATTCAATCACGTAGGCACTGCAGTTTGTGTACAATACAGTACATAGACCTCAATCACAAGTTACAAGCCACATACCAAAAACAAATTGATACCAAGGAGGCGAAAAGACCCGGGACATGAGATGGCAGCTATCGATTGTGGTGTCTCTTTCGAATTTTCAAGCAGGCCGCAAAACCCCCTGTCCATGGATCCTGAACTATGATCAATCCAGTCTGTGATGCCTTCACTCCGCGCTGCATATTTAAATGAATGTAAAGAGGGGAAAAAAAAGGGGGGAAATGCATGATTTCTGAGTAACAAGGACTTCCAAATCCACGTCGTATCTAAAACAGGTTTTTTGTTTTATCCGTCTTCTGTCAACCAGCTGAGAGATGAGTCTTTTTGGTCAGCGGAGGAGCTCCTATGTGTCTGCGTCAATCCTGTGAGCTGTGGAAACAATCACAGACAAGTCAGCAATAACGCTGCTGGCAGAATAGCTCAGTGGATCTTTAGGAGCGTCTCTGAGCGGAGATACAATATTCTGAGAAACGTTGTATGACACACACACACACACACACACACACACACACACACACACACACACACACACACACACACACACACACACACACACACACACACACACACACACACACACACACACACACACACACACACACACACACACACACACACACACACACACACACACACACACACACACACACACACACACACACACACACTTCAAGTCAGCTCCCCCTGCTGTCAGTGAGATGTGAAACAGGGGCGGGTTAGACAGTTCCAGATGATCGACCAAATCATTGATCCTGCACTGAAGTCGCTAAATATTACATTAAGCAGAGGCGCCCCAGGTGAATCGATTAAAACTTTGAACTAATACATATCATCATAGGAACTTCCCCCAGTTGATTATTTACATTAAGGCAATTATTATTTTATAATACAAGTTCTCTGACGTTTGTGGTTGAATATGCAAACGTTTGGTGTACCTAAGTGCTACTCAAGTGGAGATTTGAGAAAAAACAGCCTTTAAAGAAACGTGTTGTAAAATTCTATACATTTTGGAAGACACTACAGGGGAATAGGATAACAAAATAACTCGCATATATCATCATGAAACTTCCCCAGTTGAATAATTACATTAAATAACTGCATATTTATTTGTGATGAGTTTGTGTATTACACGTTTTCTGAAATTGATAATTTAAAGGATACAAATTAGGTTAATTTCCATGTTGCTACCTGGATTTTGGATGTGCATTTCTAGGCAACATCTTTAGAAGAAATCTACAAATGTAAATAGACTGTCGTTTTCTTTCCACTCGTCTGAAAGAAGACGTGGACCAAACTCTCAAAATTGACACACGCCCATGTTTTGCCCGTGTTGTCTCGCCTTCATGGGGGCTAAACTGTGACACGATCCCAACACGAGGGAGTGCCCTTGTGCTGCATTGTACATGGGACTTACATTGCTTTGGTATCCTGAGTGGTTCGGAGTCTCCTGACAGGACTTGATGCATGACTCCGCGGAACTGATACAGCACCTTCAGGCTCTTCTCCTCCCCCACACAGGGGTCATAGAAACCAGGGAGTCCTGACTGGAAAGACAACATAAGGTCATGTGACTGCAGCAGCAGCAGACTGAATCATCATGCAGCAGTTTGTAACGCTGTATCAGTACATTTATAACCAGTATGTGTACCGTATATTTACATGTTTTGCGTACCAGGACAATACCCTGGTGCTGTATCAATGGGATGCAGTAGCATTACACCTGTAAAATCTACTTTATAGTGTCGGGTTTGGTTAAATTCTTACCTTTGTGGCCTCAGTGAGGATGAGCTTAGAGTCTTTCACCAGACACTGCAGCGGCACAGTCACATCGATGACCTTTGCCCTCTCGTGTTTTCTACTGTTGTCCGTCACAAACTTGCCGTACCAGGCGTTGAGGATGATGAGGCCTGGTTTAATGAAGCAGCATCAAAGACGGTGTGAATCAACTGGAGACGTGATGTATTGGTGTGTTTCAAAAAGGTTGGTCACCTTGCACGGAATAACCATCTCAGTCTTGCTCGTTAAGACATTCTAGCCACATATTTAAGAAAAGACCCGACGTCATTTTGGAGACTTGTTTTTGTTTTAAGTACAGAACGACAAGACAGCACAATTCATTTTAATTGCAGGCGACATAAACAATACCATAACCATTTCATAGAGAGTGGTCCGTTGAATAATAAAGTGTGTGTGTCTCATCACACACACACACACACACACACACACACACACACACACACACACACACACACACACACACACACACACACACACACACACACACACACACACACACACACACACACACACATCCTGCTATTAACATTACTTTACAAGTGCAAAGACTAAAGGACCTCTGATGATACTAAAATTAAAGCAACCGCTACAGTGACAGGTGTCACAAGCCAATTATCACTTGCAACACTCCCCAAGGTGAGAATGACTGCAGAGGGCTTTGTGTCCGTGCACTTAACAAAGGCAAACATGACAAAAAATGACAATTATCACTCATCACAAAAGCAGCAGGGGCTTTGAAATTAAATCCACTGATTTCCTTTATTTGCAATTGTATCTCTATTTTCATACTACAATGAAGAGGTCCACACACTAGTCTGGCCTGTTGCAGGCGCAGAGCCCTTTCAGATGTCAGTGAAGTGCTCAAGATGATCACTAACAGCATGTATTCTGCTTTAGATTTAAGATGTTTTTCATGTGTGAACTGCATCAGAACATTTACCAGCAGCGAGATTGTTGATAAAAACAAACGAGTCGCGTTTCACATCATGAAAACAGGCACCGCATTCCAGAAGTTTACACTTTGAAGTTGGCAACATTTGACCAGGCATCAAACTGTTCCAAATGTGAGATAATCAAATAGTTTCCCGACCTGCTTAAAAACATTATTCCTGGGATAAGCTCATGCGTATTACAAATCTTACCCAGTCTAGACTCCTCGGTTTCAATAATCCTGCGCACAGACTCCTGCATGAGCAAGACCTTTAGAGAGGAAACAAGAAAAGGAACGGAAGGAGACAGACACAAACAATGAGATTTCAAATCATATGGATTATACTAATGGTTTTCACTCAGACTTTGCCTCCTATCTAATCCCATCCCAGCCTCTTCATCTGACTGGTGTGGGACGTGTAATATTTCAGGACAAGACCTGCATCTCTGATCTGACTGCCGAACCACCGTGTAGGATTGGTACCGCAGTCGCATGTAAAATACTCACAGCAGCCTCTGCCTCCTGTTTCTTCTTGGCTATATTTGAGGCCGAGCTCTCCTGCTGCTTCTCCAAGTCTCTGGTGAGTTGAAAGATAAATGGAGAAATGAAATGAGCTCATTAAAAAAAAAAGCGCTATTTCCAATAACATTTCTTGCATGAAAGGAGTTAAAGTGAAGGGGGTTCTTACTGTTCCTTCTGGGCCCGCACGTAGGGCCGAATAATGAGCTGCTGGATGGCGAGATAGCAAACCAGTGGTCCAACTGTGGCATAAAATACAGCACTTGGCAGGAGTTGGTCAGTCAGGTGAATCGGGAAGAAATACGTCTGACTGGCTCGGTTTAGTCTGCAGGTATAGAGTTCTTTAGGTTAGACAGCATAGTGGGAATCGTGTGCCGATTGCTCCTAAGACGTTAGAATGTTGTGTCAAGAAATAACAAGAGACGTGCTCTTTATGCTCACGCTGTGGGATTAATAAAGGATTATCTTAATTTATCTCAAGCTCATATCCCAGGACAAACTAGCATCTTAATGGGCCTCAATCCTTTGTTTACATCCTCAAAGATGCAGCCCCAGCACAAACACAACGTGTCAAATATTCATTGGACCGGCTGGCGTGATGTCGCGCCGCGATTCCCTATGGGTGCCATGGCAACAGCGCTATGGAGGAGAACCCGCAGGAACCCGCATCAAACTGGAAACGGGAGCAAAGAGGTTTCACTCACTTGATCTTGAGGGAGACACCTTGGGGCACTCCCACGCTGACTGTGGCCCCCAGGACACTGTGTCGACTGATCTTCCTCTCAGCACCGTACTCCACCACAGTCCCAAAGAAACCGGATCTGTAACATCGAGACAAAAGTCACTCGCCCTCTCCTTCTGCAGTCAGTTTACTCAAAGTGTACTGGAGCTGTCAGTTCTGGCACAAAAACTACCAACTATGTATAAATGGACAGAAATTGGAGTTACTGTACAAACAGATTGACACAAAAGAAAATCTAAGTATGCGCCACAACAGTGTTCTCAATATGGATTTACGACAACATTAATAAACAGCACTTTGACGACATACTTTACTGAGCCCTTAATCTTCGTCTGGTCATCATCCTGGAACTTGTACTGGTAGCTCACCATCAGAAAAGTGTGAGGAATGCCAAGCTGCGGAGCGAAAAAATGTAAAACATTTTGGCACAATCCGGACAAGGAAGCGTTGATGGTGTCTTGGCGAACATCAGAGTTCAATATGACTGCTGGCTGCTAACCTGCATTGCGAAGGTGAAATGGCTGCTCTTGGTGTCCCTGACGACGCTGGTGTTCATGGAGGACTGGGTGCCCCAGCGCCACTGTAGATAGCCCATGGTGTTCTTGTCTAGGTGGCGGGCCAGCATGGTGGTAACCCCAGGGCGCACGCCTCGGGAGGAAAACTGGAGAGCGCACTGAGCGGTGACGAAGCTGAGGCAACAAATGAATACAAAAATTACTGATTTGTTCACGTTGAGGGGAAAATCGAGTAGTCTTGCATTTCAACACATACAATCGAGACGTCAAGTTCCGGAAAATTTTCATTCCTAAGAGAGGTCCATGGGTGTCTCCAGCACCGAGCTCTACCTGTGTACACACACACACACACACACACACAACAGATGCCCATTCACATCTTAAAATGTCACTGCATGTTGTAGCACAAAGGCAGACAGAGAGAACGCAGCATACCTCTCCCCACCCACTGGCTGAGGTGACTCTTCTAAAGGCCACGTTAATCGTGCCGCCTCCGTTTCCATTGTGGGTTGACAGGGAGCCGGACAAAACGGCCGTGTCTTTTGTGGTAAGAGGAGCCTGCGGTAGAACACATAGAACAAGTCTTTTGATGAGTATTAGCTAAAAGTAGAGCAAATGTAATCGTGGCTACAGCTCGTTCAATCCAAAACATATCGTAGGAATGCAACTTAAAAGCTAAAGTAGAATCCGGAGCGACCCATTACCTCTATGGATTGCGATATGTGCATCTTGTTGATTTCCACATGTGGGACTCGCCCTCCGACCGTATCCTCATAGTCCTCCTCATACTGGTCAAACAGGTCCGTGGCATCAACACCCACACTAATAGTTCCCTGCAAAAAACATGTTCGACAAAGAATGTGTTGATTAATGATGTAAATAATATGCACAACACGCCAAATGACTCTTAAGTAACATTCGGTTCAATGTGAGGCGTGTTACTTTCCCCTGGACATACCTTTGGGTTGGTCCTTTGCTGAAGCCTTCTCTCCTCTCGCTCTTTCTGAAGACGCTCATACTCTTCCCGAATCTCTGCAGGGGTTCTTTTTCTCTCCACCACCTGGAGTGCAAAGATGTGATTTGAGAGCAAAGCAACCGCTGGATTGGCTGATTCACAGGACATTTTGTGTCACATTTTGTACTGTGAAGCAAAGCAAAGATGAAGGAAAACAGGAACTACATCACGCAGGTTAAAATTAGGTGATGCCATATAGGACAGGATGGTCTTGTGGTAAGAATGCAGGCTTCATGCCACGAGATTGCAAAGTCAAAATATGACGCTTATGTACAAATGTTCCATGTTGTGGCTTGTTTTTGGCCACTACAGTCATTCAACTTACCTCCCATCCATCAACATCGAGTCCCCTCTTGCCATAGATGTCATAGATAGCTCGTGCCTGCGGCTCCCGAAGCACTAGAAAGACATAGATACCCACCAATAACCGTCAACATAGTTTGTCTAGGTAGGCCGTAACACATAGAAGTCAACATCAGCTTCATGTGCAGCTGAAAAGGGAGTCGACTAAATGGCGTAATCAAAGCTTTACTCACCTTGATAAGCTTCATGTACGAGGTTAAAAAGATGCTCTGCTTGACTCTTCAGTTCAGGGTCCCGGTGTTTGTCTGGGTGATACAGCATGCACAACCGCCTGTACGCCACCTTCAGCTCCTCCTGTGTTGCCTGAAGCAAGACATTTAAAAGGAAGGGAATGTGAAGGAGAAAACTTGGGGGGAACTTGATCAACAGCGTACAAACTCCCGACTTCATTATCTGATCATCCAGCACGTATTTGATCTTCATGAAGTTGGACGAAGGAACAGTCTGAGCAGAAACTAGCTGCTTACATTCAGGTAACAATGACATTGTTGTGAAATAGACTGTAGTAGAAAAAGGTATTGACCCAATCATCATAGTTAAGAGTATGTATACACATGCATGTAATCTCTCTACTGTTAAAATTATTTTTTCTAAATCCCTGACACAGGGACTGTGAATCATTTTGGGTTTAACTGCATATTCATATTGTAGTCTGATCAACTGTAAATGATACATGATGAAGCCGTGAAGTAAAGTTATAGCATTAGCTAACTTAGTTAGCACTATCCAGTCCAAAAGATCATTATTAAACTGAAACAAACTGTCAGTGGGTTAGCATTAGCAGCCAGATTACCACAGTAACACACGGTTACCTATCTTACTTCATCCACTGACAGCTGTTTTTAAAGTCGTAAACCGACAACCTGTTCTTGTAAAGTTTCCAGCCGAGGAGTCACAGCACAGGAATCAATGTCGAGGGTCACAGGCTAGCTACCTAGCTAACGTTACATGTGATTGCACGGGTAACCGTTGGACATCAACCGTAGGACGTTCGTGGACACACAGCCACATGCACCTGCACAAACATCTACTCTGATCACAACTGCACATTGTACCTCTCTCCTGACATTAAGCAGGGAATAGTAATCATCATGAAGAATCTCATCATCGTCCAAGGCAGACGCCATGTTTACAACCGGTCATCTCTTCTTCGCGTCATTTACGGAGCTCAAAGACTTATCCGCGCTCTCTGTCGCCCCCGTGTGGTGGGGATGAATGACAAGAAAGGCTGTTTTCACGTTCACGGCTTCATTGGCTTGTTCATGCTGCCTTGAACGGGCTTTTCATGACCAAGTTTAAAATGTACAGTTATTCATCGTTATTGTAGATTTTATAAGGGCACCATCCCCTATAAAAGAGATGTTATCTGTCTCTAAAGTAAAACAAATATAGTGGTATCTACAGTCAAAGATTGTTAAATTCCTTTTAATCAATTTATTTTATTATTTTGTAAATGATGTGTAGCTAGGTCACTTGTTAATTCTGAAATGCACTCATTTGAATATAGTGTTACATTTCCAATTCAGTACAATTAATATTGCAGACAGGTGCATATGCCTTGCTCTAAAAGTATATATCCACCGGGGAACAATTCAGGCAAGGGGTGAGAAAATTACTTCACTGCATTATGCCTTTCATTAGTTCATTATTACTCTCTTTGCAATAACAACAAACCGTTGACTGCATGAGGCGCACGAGCAGCAGGCAGCAGAGGAGCTGTCCTTTCAGCACCACCCCCTCAAACTATACATTGCATTTCAACACCGGCGGCCACCATCCTGTTAATGTAGGATGAAGGCTGTCCTTACGTGCTGTGTAGATGACGCGAGTGCCAAAAAGCACTGTCTATTAAGCACAATGATCTGTGATTAGATTGCCTGGAGTCATTTAACGTAGCCATGCTATTGTCAAGCCTATGATGGCCCATCTGCACCACAATTATGCAAGTTGAGATCCTTGACAGCATACAGTGAACGGACTTAAAGTCACCGTGTTAGCAGTGGTCTTGACCCCCCCAGTATACCTGCCAGATGTTTAGATGGACCAGCAGCTCCTAATAGCTGGATCCATCTCTTATAGTGATCCCGCAGCTTCTATAGCATTTGGTGCCGCTGTCTGATCAGTTATGTCTAAAGGGAACAAACTAGCCTTTTAAATGTAAACTGATGTCTGGATACTTGATTGATAGACTCTGCAGGCCATACTGTTTTATATGTCTGCGGTGTTTTATTGTTGGTTTTTAATAGACTATATGTACACGGGACTCCCTGCAGCTCACATTTGGCAGTCTGCGTAGTGGATTAAACACAGCAAAATGAGCCGTATTAAAACAAGACAAGCACAAATGAACGCTGTTATGGAGGGTTATCTAAAAATGACACAATTTATTTTCCCTGTTATCAGTTGCATGAAACAGGTAAAACCTCAATTATCATTTTAGATCAGCAGACTATATCTCTGAAGATATGTTAAGAAAAACAACTTAATGAAGGCCATTAAACAGTAATTTAGCTTAATATCAGCACACTAACCGAGTTTCTTCTCTCTCGGGGAACGCATTGTTTATTCTGTGTAAAACAACTTCAGCGGGCTCAAAGTCAAACATTTAATATTCGCTAATTAATTTAAATTAAGGACACAACACGTAGCTTCACCCACTGAGCATTAATCTTTCTTTTTTTTTTAACAATAACGCGTCACCAGTTTCTAACAAAAGCGTCATGCCAGACCTGCAAAAACCCCCCAAAAAAACACAACAACAGAAAAAAACAAAAACCCGGCTGGTGGTGTCAAGGTGAGGGGAGATGTGTTCTCCATCCCGGAGCCTCTCTGTCAGTCACCGCCTCACAGCCAATAGTAAGTTCTCATCGGTCGGACCGACTCGCCGCCTGCTCCTCCAGTCCCTCCTCGTGCTGTCCTCGCCGTGCACGCGCGTGGTACCCACGGTCGTGAGGAGGAGGAGGATGTTGCGCGTGAAGGGGAAATGGCTGCCGAAAACAAGCCGGAAGGTAAGAGAAATATAATGGGATTAATTTACTAGTATGACCACCGTGTGAATTTTTTTTTAAAGAACAGCTGCAACTCCGCGCGGAGATGGCACACGCGCGAGGACAAGCGGAGGATTTTTCGGGTAGAAAACGGCTCCGCTATTTTCCTCCGAATCGGCAGCTAAAACGTGGAGACATCACCTAGCCAGCTAGTATTAGCTTGCATTCTAGCCAGCTATACTATTCCCACCGTAGCCCGCACATTTAAAGCGCCGCCACGGGGACACACTGTGGTAAAAGTAACGCGGTTTACCGTTCATTGTGCGGAGGGATTCGTGCTCGAATGACGAGCAAATTCAAGTTGTGAACAACAAGGCTAAGTTAATGACAACATGTCATTGGCATCGACTAACTTCTTCCCTTATTACCCAGCTTTAAAAAAAACAAAAACGCGGCTCGGTTGTGTAAGTTTATGTGTCGACACGGGTGTCTTTCTGCAGCCGCTATCTGCAGGTTTATTTAAACATCTGTTTTTTAAAACATGTATTAGTCTTGTTTTTATATATATTTTTTTATATACATTTTCCCCGTTCAGTTCCCGCTTGAAGCGCGAGCATTTTCCTCTGGCATTCAGCGAATAGAGTAAGAAGTGATGCATTTTTTTTTAAAATTTATTGTGGATATTATGGTGTTTTTTTCTTCTTCTTCAAATGCCATTTATAGCCCACTACTTGGCCTATATTCGTGCTTTGATACGCGGCCATCAGAACGTTGTAGTGCCTGCTCCGCTCGCGATGCCCTATCGCACTTGAAATGAAATGCCATCACACGAGAGGGAGAGCAGGGAGGATGGAGAGCAGGGTCTCCAGCAGCCTGCTCATTACACTGCTTTACACATCGGACAAAATTATGACTTTTACCCCCCCCCCCACACTTCATACGGCTCACTAACTTAAAATTAAATGCACTAGACTTATTCATTTCCTCTTAAGTGGGCTGTTTTTTTTATTGCAAAACGTATGCATGAGAGAGATCTGCTCTCATTCAGAGAGGCCCATGGACTTTTTGGGTGAGTAATTAAGCAACTCGTTTGAAAATTTAGATTAAGATGTAACACATCTGAGCTTCCTTACTGCTGAGACCAGCCTGGAGTGCTCACCAAGAGCAGGCATTGTTAGACGATGAAGACATAAAGCAACTTATAAATGTCATTTATAGAATTTCATGAAAGATATTTGAGCTTATGTGCATGTCTAATTCAATGTTTATGTTTTTGTTTTGTTGTTGTAATGGTCTCAGTTATGTCAAACTTTGAACTCTTTAACTTTCAAGTTCTTTTGATTTGCAGAATGTAATATAATAATAATCAATAACGCAGTATGTTCTTACTTTAATGCCTAAACGTGTGCTGTTCTTTTACATCTACTGATTTGTGTTGCACCGTTTGGGTGGAACAAAAGAGTCATCCAAGACTGTAAAAGTGGCTGCATAATTTAAATAAGAGAAGAAGAAAAAAAACAAAATGCATTATAGGTGCAGCTGTTTCTGAGCTGTTCACAACAACATTGTTTCAGGCTTCAAAAAAACCTCCAGTCAGAGTTCGCTGTCAGTAAACTCAAAAACATGAATTATTTTTGATGTAGAATTACTTTAATGTTTCAAATGAGAGTAAACAAATTGCCGCTGTCCATGTGAGGGGAGGCGATAAAAGACTGTGTGGATGTCAGTGTGCCAACCAGCAGGCACAGCACCACCAGGGGGTGCTATTGAGCTACAAAAGGCACCCTCACTAGACGAGGGATCCATCTGTGGCTGTGACAAAACAATAAAATAAAGACATCTGGTTATGATAGTAATGACTTCACTGTGGCGTGTAGTCCTAATGTATTCATCTAGACAGCTGAACTTAACAAATGGGCTCAAGTCGTTAATGTGGAGGCCTCTCTCTCCGACACAAACGAAAAAAACAAAACCCCTGACTTGAAAGTCCCATTGCTGAGCAGGTTAAGTTATTTTCAGTGTTCCTGTGAGGCCGGTCAGTGGGAAAAAAAGGAGGAGGAGGAGCATAGAGAGAGAGAGAGAGAGAGAGAGAGAGAGAGAGAGAGTGCTTCATACCTTCACATAAATACAACGTCAAAAGCGGCCTTTAAAGCTCCTCACATAGAGCTGTCATGCTGGATCTTAACTCCTTCATCCAGTTCTTTTGGGCTGCTCATAGAACGCCAGCTCGCCAGATGTGCGTCACTGTCTCAGTGTTTTATACGACATGTGTTGGGTAGCAGAGAGCTGAGCAGTGCTTCCTTCACCTTTCTGTCCTTGCGGTGTGCGGCCGGCGCTGATCTCTCTGCCGGTTGTTTGCCGGCTCTTATGATGGCCCGTAACAACTGAGGGTTACATCTCGCGTTAAACCCAGGGGCCACGACCCACTCTCACTCGGTAATGTAATGTTTACATCCTGGAGGTGTTTCTCTCCAGCCTAACTGATTGTCAGGGCCTTTGGGGGTATCTCCCCCCCCCCCCCCCCCCCTCTTCACACTCTTAAAAAAGCACTGTGGGTCCGTAACTTTTAAGTACGAGGCCTGGAGGGCACCGAAAAGTCAACTTTGATACGTCTTGCGCTGAGACTGCTCCGGATGAAACTACAGCCAACGGTTTTAGGGATCTACCGGAGGAGATCATCATCAACAAGCACTTTTGCAAACACAAGCTACAGAGCTAACACTGTTGTGGTGTTCCTCATGAAGAGGAAACACTGTGTTAAAGTCCAGTCTTGATGCTTTTAACATCCAAAGTTTTATCTTGGTACTGCCAGTTTTAGTTTTTTGTAAACCCAGCACAACAGTGTAGCCTTATTTCCATTCATTTAAAGTCACATAAAAAGCCAATGATGGGCTTATTTACTGGCACGTAAAGCTCACACAGGTGAGTTAAATGAACGGAGTAAATCTTGCGGTCGGAACTTTTGGGACAACGCCGGCGGTTTCCTTTCTAAAGCAGCGGATGACGCCCGTGTTGAAGTCATATTTCCCTTTTTATTTCCAAGCGGGTGCAGTTTTCCTGATGTTATCATTTCACTCAAAGTTCAGGGACGAAAAACATCAAGTAAGCACGCAGTCAGCCATTAACTCACAAAAGTGCTTGTGCAAGCGATGGTATAAATATTTCTCCGGCGTTTTTTTTTTGTGTAAAAAAAGGATGAATTCAACCTTCCCCGCGATGTCGGACGACGTGCTCGCACAGTTTTGTGTTGAATCAGGCGTTAGGTTTTTTTCTTTTCCTCCAGCCTTTTAATTGAATCAGTGAGGTGAGGATGGATGGGACCCGGGTCCGCTCCTGTGGTTGCCTCCACTGATGGATTGTATTGATTCATCCGCTTTACTACCGATACAATTGGGAGTGTTATTGACCCGCATCACACCAGCGCTACAGTAGCCCTCACTGTCCATTCCTCTTATAAAAGTACAAAAGTATTCAGGCATGTTTTACATGACAATAGACTAATTCACTGTGATTTATTACCCTTATTATTATCATTACTATTAATAGTATTCGTGTCGTATTTTGCCCGACAGCTCTTGTGTGTTTTAAATGTGTTTCAATATACTGTTGATATATTTTGCTTGCATGGGGGAGTTTTGCTCACTCATCCCAGGCTGGGTGAATGCTTCTTTTCCTCCATTTTTCCTCTACTTTTCTCTTTGCCTCCTGAAGGACTGAAGAAAGTTCGTAATCCGGATCGAATGTACAGATCAGCAGTGTGTTATGCTGGCCACGGTCCACCTAAGAGTATCAGTGATGACACAGAGACGAACAGTAAGAGTCAGTTATTAATACTGCATCGCTGCTCCGAGAGGCCACTGGCATGGCCAATCTATTATTCATTCATTGATTCATTTATTTACTTCTTGATTTCATCCGTCCCCCATGCACACCCCCCACCCCACCCCCCCTTCCTTCTTTTATTCCCCTCCCAACACAACACCTCCTCCGGCTGCTCTGTTGATTGAAGTGTCTGCTTTACGGGATCACGCTGTCAATAGCTGAAGTGTTGTCGTTAACTAAGAGTGATTGTTTCAGGTTGAGGCCGGGGGATCAGGACCTGAGCGGACCCTCAGAGAGAAAGCTTACACGTTGAGCCATCAATTATGGCCCTGTACTCGCCTTTACTCTGCTTTTACTTGAACCTGCATTTGATGGGGGGGGGGGGGGGGGGGGGGATTCCACCCACGTTAACAGTATGACTTCAAAATCTTTGCAAAATTTACAAAAAATAGTTGATACCGAATGGGTTGGTCTTTGCCTCCCTCTCGTTATTTGTGCTCTGTAGATCAAAGACAACCCGGCGTCACAGCCGAGGTTATTTATGACTTAAAAAGCAGCTTCTGTGGGAATCGCTTCACTTAACAGTGTGTGTGTGTACATGTGCTGTTTTCTGTCACAACCAAACCCCCCCGACAAAATCGGTCAAATATAGGCCAAAGTCTCGTGTTTATTTCCCCTCCAATCCTTGTTTTGTTTGAGAAAACTCTGTATTCACCCGTTGGAATAAAGAGCTGTCCTCTGTAAAGCAGAAAGGAACCCCGTCATTGTTAATGAACACACCAGTCTCCTCACTGCTGGAAGACTAGATCCAGACTGCAGACTGGGTAATTAAGTGGGCTCATGTATTGTCTTTTCTAAATAGAGAGTCTGAAATCCCCCCCCCCCCCCCCCCCTCCAACCCCTTGTTAGACTCCTCACTCGAGATCTGTCTCTTCTGCACCAAATCCTTTTTTTTTGCTATTTTCTTTTAAAAGAATGTTTTGAGAGATTTAACAGCAGGGGACTACTCGCGCAGATCTATGAAACAGGGATGCCGGCTGTAACAGGGGGGCATTGGTGAGAGACTTTTAGCGTTATACCCCCTCATGTGTGTCAGCTGTGACTGACAATAGGTCTTGCTATTTCTCCTCATGTTATTGCGTGGTATTGCAGTATCCTGTACCCATGTCAGACACCCTGTTTAATGCGTTCAGCCTCAGGGCTTTTTTCTTCTTCTTTTTCCCGCCTCGCCAGGACACTCAGTAGAAGAGTACACGGCAGCTGAAACCCGCCAGGTAGACCATTGGTCTGAGTAATGGTCTGAGTAATTGCGCGAGTAGTTATGATACAGAAAGAAGGGCTTTGTTTGTGTGCATGTGTAAGCAGGAGGGAAGGAGAACAGGAGCTATAGAGGGAGGGAGGGAGGGAGGGAGGAGGGAGACCTCACCTCTGCTCTCCTTGAGATGGGATTTTTATGGATGGGTGAGCATGGTGAGGGCTGGAAACACATAAAGAGTCATTTTCAGTTTGTTGCAGGCAGTTAACCGTGTGTGCATGTTTGTTGAACTTCCAGTAATAGGCCTCGGCTCCTTTTTTTTTTTTTCTTCAGCTGTTTGACTTTTTGACAGTCTTTCCCTTATTATGCTTTATTACCCCGTGCTGTTATAACCTCACGGAGCCCCGGTGCACCCAGGGTATTAGCCACTTAGAGAATTTAAATGATGCAATTCCGAACAATTAATTCTGCCGCCCTGCATATCGTTGCATATTGTGTGGTCGTATAAATGCATAAGAAATGGTGTCTAGCTCGATCGAGTGTAATTCAAATCCCTTACTGGCATTGAGAAAAACACCTTGTGTGTGTGTTGTTGTTGTTGTAACATAGCAACGCCATAGTTAAGTTCAGGAAGACTTTGCTCGTGGGCGGTTAGCGATCTCGCCGTATGTAAGAGCGTTATCGAAAAGGCTGAAGGGCAAATGATGCAGATAATTGGTTTCCCAGTCCTACACCAACACGTGGCTGTTTTTAAGTCCTCTCCATGTTCCCACCAAGAGCCACCAGGTTGTCAACTGTGGGGTCAATCACTGTTATTACTGCCGGGGAAATCTGACTCCAACCTGAATTCTCCTGACTCGTAGTAAAACTCTGAATCTGCCACTGCAGACTTTTGGTCTAATCAAGTGCTCTCTTCACTAGTTTCTAAGTACCTCCGGTCTTCCTGGTGGATACAGTATAAAATGGATGATGTAGAAATTCAAGGTCTGTGCAAATTGTTTTTCGCAGACGTCTCCGGACATTTCAAAACCTCTCGAAAAAGAGGGATTTTGTGTAAACTAGAAATGTAAACTAGAACGTTTACAAAATGGAAGACAGTACATCAATACACCACGGTGCACAAAGGGTAATCGTCTCTTTTTGTGGTTTTCCATATGTTTAAAACTAAAAAGTAAATTACATATTAATGGTTAATCATTTCCTTAATGATTCACGGTTTTGCTTTAATGTTTTAAATGAGCCCGAGAGTCATGAAGTTTGGCTGCAGACGATTAGTGACACATTTTGGGGGCTTAGCTGAATCACAGGGAAAAGTGTCTTCATCTGAAGGCTGCAGGGGTAACATCCCATTACTGTAAATGCCATTGCACTAGGTAACCCCCCCCCCTTACCTTTCCTCCTCCTCCTTCTTTCACGCCTCACAACCCGATTGATCGCCTGTAATTGACAGCTTGTCATCAGCTGACCGCTCTACCACGGCTGCCTGAGTTCATCTCTGCTTCACATTTGACCACATTCTTTTATTGTCGACGTTTCTTTTTTTCTTTCTTCCATTCTGCCATCGTCGCGTCACTGCCGTTACCACGTCAACCTGTCACTGCACCTTTCGCCTTTCGGTCTGAGCTTCAAGTCCACGGACCGGTTTGACAAATTGCCTCCTATTGATCTGGTTGATACTCAATGCACGTCACATCCCGCACACTTAACATGTGGATTGCATGAATTTAGACGCTCATGTTTCATGCCATGTCCATGCACTCCACTGTGCCTGCATGCTGTAGGAACTGTTTCTGTCAAAGTCCTCTGCTGGTGATGCAAGTACTGTACAATGATTTATATAATAAGTGATGTTATACTGTTGGTGTGCCTCTCGCCGTGCCTGCATAACTGTGTGAGTGTTATTCTGTCAATGTAACGTACGGATTAAGTCATCAAAATATCCGTTGCGTCTTCAAAAGTAAGCTCTTGGAACAAACATTGTTAGTTACGGGGGGGAGGGGGGGGGATAACAGACGAGGGTGCATCACCAGGTGAACCAACGTGGCTTATTTGATCTTCTAAAGGACTCGGCGTTGGCAAATGATCTGAGTTCCCTTCAGTTCAAATTATTTTGAGAAATGTGCAAAACAGGCTTCAAGATGTTAAAGTGGATTGTGATGCATTACTTCCTCCTTTTCATATATTGAAAGGTCTGCAATCTATCTAAATACAGTATCATTCACTCCCAATGATAACTTGTATAATTATGTGCAGTATGCTTCTTTTTTTTTGGTTCTGATATCTTTAAATTTCAGTTGATGAAATATGTCTGAGCGAAGCTTTTTTTGGCTGACTGGGCTCATTTTTGGAGCTAAACTCTTTGGGGGTATTTCTGGTCGGGCCCAGTGGATGGCTGTCATCCAACCTAATGATAACAGACACTGCCACGGGCCTAATTCAGTTTCACAGCACTTCTTACTGCACAGAGATGAGAGCCAAATGTTCATCCGCGGGACCGCTCGTTCTTCTTGTGATTCCCCCGCCCTCGAGTCACAGGTGTAGAGCCACACAACACATCAGCAAACCCAACCGATGTGGACAACGTTTGCATTCAAACTGTTACTTTGGATACAGCGCCGCCAGCAGCGATTTGTTGAATGATCGATAGCCAAAACATTAGCTTGCAATTTCTCCACAATGTGGGCACAGATTAAAAAAGAAAAACTGTCACTCCCAGAGCGCTGGGAGACAGAGACGGAAGAGAGAGGGGTTTTGCGTCCGGGGCTCGGATATTGATTAAAGATTTGTTTTTGTCAGCCCTTCCAGTCTCATGACCCTCGCTCTCGTCTCTGGGGTGGGGCTGGAGCAAGCTAGCATGACAGATACCCTTAAATGTGGCCCGAGTGTTTACTTAGCGGCCCAGGATCAGTGATAATCCAAATATATATATTTATAACCATTCGACAGGAATTAGGAAGGAGGCACAGGCTGTTCACAAATGGCCAGTAATGGCAACATGGATGCTGCAGACCTGTAGCCTCCTCTCCCTGTTCAGTTCCCCTTTTTGTATGTGAGCTCGCTCGGCAAGATCCAGAATGTAATTGGCTCCGGTGTGCCAGCTCCGCTCAGCACATCCTCTCACGTACCGATCTCTGGTATCAGCCTGTCTTACAGTTTAGTGTTTTACAACCAAATAGTAGTTTTATGTGTATCCCTATCTTGGCTAATGCACAAGCAGTCATTACGGTCGCTGTTTCCACTCCAGAATAAATATCAAACCTTAAAAGCGGAGTCCACAGAAAGAGTTCCTTTCAGGCTTCAATCAACTCCTACTGGTTGAGAAAAAAGAAGGAGATGCATTTAGGTTTTTAAAGCCAGATTCCTGTGGGTAATTTGTTGTTTATGCGCTGATCAAATCAGATAATTTGATTAGGAAGAGCTTGCCTACTATCTGCTGTAAACCTATTCCAAATCTGGCATCCAAGCTATTCCCCCTTCGCCGGTTGTTTTCAGCCGATGCACGAAACCACAGTATATGTGGCGTTTCATGCCACAGTGGACAGATCTTTAATTAGTAAGCAGTACTGTTGTTGGAACACTCACGGTTCCTCCCCTTCACATCTGTGGAGATGCCCGGTGGAGGGAACAGTAGACGTTCAGCACCTGAAATACTATTAGTGTGGATAAATAGCAGCTGAAAGAACATAAGCGTTTAGAGTTACGAGAGTGTAGCGCTGGCGAAAAAGAAAGGCGTTGAGTTCACCTTTTTGTTTCTTTGAAAGCCTCGTGAGGAAAAACAAGGCCCTTCTCAAGTTAGACATTGACTCCCAGATTAGAGAAGGCCAACTGAACATGTGAGAAACACACATGGTTTATATAACAGCACAAAGCAAAGTGCACGGTTGGAGAAATGACAGCAGTTTGCCTGTTCTTCAAAGAAATACAGTCATCCATATACCTGCAATCGATAAAAGGCTCACAGTGGTGCAATTATTGGTGTAATCTAATGTTAATGTCCTGTAGGCTGTTGAAAGCCCCCCCCCCAACTTTGCTTTTTCCCCCCCTCTCTGCATACTTTAGTCTCAATTTAGCAGAGAAAATTAACATCCACACCAGCCTGTCTTGAATAAATGATGATTATGTCACAGCAGAAAAAAAACACCTCAAATAAATGCAACACTAAGTGCTTTGTCCATTTCATCGGTGATGCTGTAAAACACCAGGGAGGCCTCCCAGCGTAGTTTGCTTACCTTTTCGATGTTATAAATTACATTGCATATCGGTGTAATGTTAAAAAACGCAAGATATTGCGATTAAGCGAAATGCTTGGTTGCAAATCCTTCGGCGCTCGAGTCACAGCCTGAAATTCATGATCCGAAGACATCAACAGACACTTGGCGTGTCCCCTGGTGATGCTCTGCCAGGCCCCGTGCTGCAGCCATACTCGTGTCTTGCTTGTTTTGGGGCCTTTTTTTTTTACTTGTTTGCCTTCAGTCCTGTCTTCAGCGAGTGAAACATATGCTTAGTTGGATTGGTGTTGAGGTCACGTGACTGTCAAGAACGTTCCCCAGATTGGCCATTTAAAAAAGCCAAACAAAACAACTTGGTTTCCTTCTCTGTGGGATGAGGATCACCGTCCTGAGACTGTAGCTATGTGGTCCACAAAGGGGGCGGAGCCAGATGTGCGTGAGGCTGCGTAGGTGTAGTGGTCAGGTGCACGTCGGTGTTCTGGAAGCAACGGAACATGAAGCACATGAAGCTGCAGTAAGAGGGCAGGTTATAACCGTAACGTTGTTTCAAGTCTCTGATTCTTGAGGTTAGCGTCAAACCTTAACACACTGATACGATACACAGGCGTGTAGGTTTAGATGCAGCATTACACTTCCCGAGGTTGTCAATAGCCATCGTCTAAACGTCCAGAAATTTGCTTAGAAATGATTGGAATTTCTTTTTTAAATATAAGCAATCCAGTGCGAGGAGTTTGTACATCCATCAGCACATTCGCAGACAGGAACTGTCGATCGCCAATTCGGCATATTTGCCAAAATGTAAACAAACGAGGCTGGCATTTCAAAGTAAGATGCATGTTGCAGTTGTGTCACCTCCCCGTGTGCACAGCATACTGAACCGAGATGTGTTCTGCTTACTTAACGGGTCCGTGGCAGGAAGTGTTGTACAGCCAATAACATCTTTAGCAAAAACATTGTCACGCAATGACCGGCGTAATTATAGGATCCTGGAATTTGTTCAAATCAAGTGAGAGATTTTATTGCATTTGTCAAGATCCTCGCTGGCAGATGAAGCAGACACGTCCTACGGTAGATTTCTATCTCCCTTCACAGGCTACTTGAGACATATTCCAATTCAGCTGTCTCAATGGTGTCACCGGAGGGTGTGCCAGAGAGCAGCGTTGAATCCTGAATAATCTGAGCAGAGACAGACAGACCAGTGCCATATGTATCTGCTGCTACTGCTGTCTGCCGCTTGCGAAAAAAAGAAGCTAAATCTTCAGAGCACATTTGGTCGGATGGGAGACGGCCAAGACGTTGCAATGACCCACGCCGTGTCCGAGTGTGGATCCAGTGAGAGTGTCTATTTGTGAGTGGGCCCTTGCACATCTTGAGCCTTTTAGTGAAAGATAACGCGCTTGCAGCACCGCATTAAGGCGAGACTATACATCTTCTCGCTTATTTGAAGTCGATGCTGTGCGATAAGACGTCTACACGGAACATTTACTTCGGTGCGTCTCTGATCACTCAGTTGCAGCGCGTTTCCCAGTTCTGACGGTGAAGCGGCTCTGGTGGTGCCCGAGGAGCAGCTGCTGTATGTGATTCTTAATTGGGCGAAGCAAGTGATTACAGATACCTGCGCAGCTCTTACAAAACAAGAGTGCACATGCAGAATTATAGGTACAATTGCAAACACCACACATCTACTCGCTGCGTTCCTTTGGGAGCGATGAGGTTCCAACCTTGCGCTTTACACTCGGAGGCTCCAAGCCAGCGCCATCTCTGAGCCCCCACTGTGATCACTCCCATTGAATGGTCCACATGGGGGTTTCTGGGCAGTAGCACACTGTTCTTGCTGGGATGTACAGTGAGCTACGTACACTCGTTATATCCTCTTAATCACAGTGCACTGCTGGATTATTTCTATGGGCTTCAACGTGGGGTTTTGCTTCGGTTCGAACTTTTTTATTTCCCCCAGTCATCGACTGATAGCAGCTACCTCAGGGATCCACAGTCAGCACTCACATCCAGGCTTCTCTCTCCCCTTACTTCACCCATTCGCTAGTATCCTCACCCACACTTCTATAAATACGAGGGAACGTTGTTTTCTAGCCGTAGTGCATTTTCAAGCCAAATTGCAATGCAAACAGTATTTTGCGTTACGTTTGAAAGAATGTATTTACATTCGATCCACACGCATTAAAAACTGAATAATATATTAATTTGCACATGCTTGAACATTACTCGCATTTAAGTCTACATCAAAGATTTGCAGCGTTACAGATTGTGAACGCATTAGAAGTGTGGTGTACCAAAGAGTAGATGCTCACAGTCTGTGTGAATGTGAATAGGAGGCAGGAATAACTTGATATCAACTTTAGTGGCAACTAGAGACAAGAAAAGCTCATATTGTTGACTTGCTGTGCTTTAGATGATGCACGTGGTGAAATATTTCCTCTTGTAAAAGTCTCTATATCCACCCTTTGAAATCAACCGTACACCTAACCTTTCAAAAGGTTCTTTCTTTTTTCTTTTTTTGCATTTAAAGTCATTATCAATGATAAGATCCTTGCTTAGAATATCTTACTTTTGTATGTAAATTACTTCCACATAAGCCTATATCTCATGTTCTGATAAAAAAAAAAAAACACCCCACGACTACAATAAGGTTTTTCATGATATTATAAATCCAATACGTTTTTGTCCACCCAAACAATATAATATGTTTACATTTAAGCCATCTGCATATTATAGCAGGAGAAAAACAACGGAATGAGATGAACATTTGAATGCATCCATGCATGAGGGCGTGTGTAAACCTTACTGTTTTATAATGGTTGTGAACCGGCAGTGGAATGTAAATTATAGTTTGAACGACATACATTATGATGTTAGCGTTGGGCCCGGTAATTGTAATAATTCCCCTGAATAATACGCCACGTTGTGGCGTGCAGCACACGGCTTCCCATAGTAAATCCCCATACACTTTAAAATCACTCAAGGGTGTTTATTGTGTCTAAATAATGAATAGACACCGCCTTTACAAGTTGACAGTGAAAGATTTCTGGTGACCTCCCCTGATAGAATGCATTTCACAGTAAAATAATTTAGCCGAGCACGGAATGAAAATGTATGCAATGCTCTCCTCTTGAATTCATTTCCTAATCCTGTTTGGGGATATAGTTGTTTTACAGTCAGCGTTTTGCTGCGCTGATGAGGAGGGGGGGATGAGCGAGTCACTCAGGTTTGAGGCCCGTGTTAAACATTCTGTTTTGTCTCCCTCTTGGTCCAGATGAACATGGACATTTGAAAATATACCTGCCCAAGAAGCTGCTTGAATGTCTACCGAAATGCACCTCGCTGCCAAAGGAGAGACACCGGTGGAACACAAATGAGGTAAGGCCGCTGCTCCTTATCGTACGCGCTGTGCTCCATCCAGCCCTTTACAGCGGCGCCTCTCGACAAGACGCCGTGTTCTTTCAGGCCTTTCTCACACATGCAAACTCTCTTCTGAACAACACAGCACCTTTTCCAGTTAGTGCCCCCATCCACCAAACAGCATGGTAAAAAAAAATCTCTCTTTTAACTGCTTTCATGGGTTACATATTTAAATATGATAAAAGTCAACCTTCAGATTAAAGCAACTGGACGACTCAACATGATTGTTTTTAACCGTATGAAAGGTTTTACACTATTATTCTCATATTTTCTATCTATTTTTGATTGACTTCCCCTTTGCAATAATTTAAGTGAAATGATTTTTTAAAATTTTCATAATTCAGCTGCATCACAGTTTTTACCCCAACATAGAGAATTCATTGCCACTGGGTTTTGCATGGATAGCCTGACCTTTCAATGGTGATACAGCATGCTCTTTGCTCGAATATAAGAATTATCCACAAAATGAAACACAAAACATTCTCTCCCTCTATCTTGCGAAATGTCTATCTGATCTGTCAGTTTGTGTTTACTATGGATTTGCCAGCGCTCGAGACCCTGTTTGGCATAAATCGAAGGTTAAAGTCAATTGCATGTTGAGTTTTATTCAAAGAACGTCACTGCTGCCGTATTTAGCGAGTATTATGAAGGACTATCGACGTGAACATAAACAGTGAGGGTGATAACGCATCGCTTTACAAATCAAATCTGAAAATGCTTTTGTGAGAAGATGTTAAAGATGCTCTTTGCTATGGTTTTCCTTTCTCTCTTCCCAAAGGTCCGAAGGACGTTTTGAATTATTTTTTTACTTTAAACAAATTTAGCCTTGTTTGACTTTTGTGGTGTTAAACATGTTCAGAAATATGTCAAATATATCGGAGCGTGGAGCGGGAATAGCTACTCTTGTGGTGTGTGGTAAACATACATCATGTCATCGGGTTTTTTGTGTCGTAAGTTTCTAAACACAAAAAAATTGGGATACAGCCCAAAACAATCTTCATGATCCACACACACTCACACACACACACACACACACACACACACACACACGCACACACACACACACACACACACACACACACAGTAACATTATTCTACTGCGTGCGTGGACCAACATATATTGAAGTCGTACTGTATTTCCCTCACAGGGACTGACTGTATGTTGCTTCATTTGCCTCACAACTCATTGGCCAACCTTCTTCTCCGGGGACAGGTTGATGAGTTTGTCCCTGTTGTTGCTTCTATTGATAGACATGCAACCTGGTTGTCCTTTTTTATGAATAACTGGTTGTAATTAGCCCTAAATACACACTTTGACGAATCTTAAAACCAATATGCAAAAATCAACCAACCATGCTTTTGATGAACACATTGTGACCAAATAAATATAGTCATCTGCGGTGATGAAAGTTAATTGACTGAAAAACCACCAGATGATAAGGCCCCAGGGAGGCTCGTTTCTGAAGGAACAGGATATTAAAAAGGACAATCTGTCATTGACGTACAGTTAAATATCATCTTACACGGACTTTGTGTAGTCAGTATATTTAAAAAAAATGGATGAAGGAATCCATTTGTCTGTGGTAAAGATGTGGATGTGTAGAACTACACACAATTACAGTGGTGATTACTGCGGCAACAAATACACATATCACTTGCAGTCTCCGTCCAAGTCTCCATCTGTCATATCTTCGCTCACAAGCCCTAAAAAATGTATAACGCTCGTGTGTTTCTAATTGGCTGATGTTGTAACTTGTTTGCCCTCGTCTGACCTGCATTGTGCTGCTAGCAGTCTAAATTAATTAACGCAGCTTTTGAAATTGATCTCAAAATGTAAGTCTAAGCATTTGCTGGGGGGGATAAATGCTGTCGGCTACGGTTGTTAGCATGCCTTGCCATTTATTACCGGATTTAATCAGAACAGACGCATTTCAGGAATCACACCGTGTTGTTGTGTTACTGGGCTGCAGACTCGGCTGTTGATGCTCGGTGGGCTGAAAAAAAAAGACGGTTCCAGTGTGTGTGTGTGTGTGTGTGTGTGTGTGTGTGTGTGTGTGTGTGTGTGTGTTGGTATGCATGCCAGTAGGGTTTTCCAGGGTTGAAGAGAGCAAGGTAACCTTTCCTAAAATCAAGGGCATTTCTTTTCTCTTTCTTTTTTTTGGTGCAAATCAGAGTGTTTGTGCCTCACTGGTAGCTGACAGTCAGGCAGGAAGGGAGGGATCAGAGAGGCTCCTTGTCAGTGCAATTGTGTGACTCTTAGTGAAAGTGACACCTCATCAATTCTGTGCATATTCCTGGCACTAGCTCTGCATGCTTAATGCACTAATTTTCCACTTTATACGTCCAAGGAACCTCAGTAGTCTGGTAGGTTAGAGCCGCTAATGCTAATGCTCAGTTTGGCTGCTTTGTATTTGAACTCTATTGTTGTGGGTGCAGTGGGCTTTCAGGTCATAAAACATGGACTCTCCAGCAGACATCCATTTTTATTTGCATAATAGTTGAGGTGGTTATTATCCAGTAATTGTCTGCATTTAAATGAACAGTGTTTGGCATTTAGGGGGATCTATTGGCAGCAATGTAATATCAATTTAATAAGTATGTTCTCTTTAGTTTTGAACATGAGAATCATTGTGCGTTTATATCTACGTAGGGATCAGGTCCTCTTCATCTGTATTTTTCTGTGGTAACTGTTCTCTGTAGCTTTGTAACAAACCGAAAAAAAACCCACATCGATTATGTTAACTGGGGCAACTTCTCTACGACTAAAACTTGCACTGTTTTGGAGAGGAAGCATTTATCTACGCTCTCTTAAAAGCCACCATACTCCTTTGACAAAAACAGTCATTTTAGAGTTGCTGGTCTACCGCTGCTTGTGTGACTTTCTCGGTGGGCCTTTTTTCTAGGACGCCAAAATGTGTTTTTCTGTGCTGCCCTCGTCCACAGCAGTACATTACCGTCTCCATGCTCCTGCATGCGTCTCCACACGCGGGCGTGATGACCGCCATCTACTGTCGGTAATACGCTGACTGGATAAGTACCTCTTACAACCTCACTCCAAACAATCCAAACTATTCCCTGAACTCTCACAACTACCTCTCGGTATTGTGTCCATCCATTATTTTTGCACATTTAAATAACCACTGGAACTCCAAGAAGAGATTATTTGTATTCCTGACATGACTGCAAAACCACTTTTTCAATTTGCACGTACGGCATGAAGGAATAATGTTGAAGTGTCTATTGTTCCTTTCCCCTGCCGCCCACCTTGTTTTTTGTGCATTTTACATTAGTTGCACCTTGTTCAAATCTGGGATAATTGTGTTTCAGTTTCATTCAAGAAGAGGCACGCACGCTTCATTTCATTTTTACTTTTGGTGGAAATGATTGCGGACACAACTTTCTGCTTGGAAACTTTAATCTGGATGGAGAGTGTGTGTGTGTGTGTGTGTGGGGGGGGGGGCTGTGGTGTTACTGGTGAGGTGAAGTGAAGCTAATGTAGAGCTATTCATTTTCTATCTCATTCGCATGATTCCCCTGTGTGGTTTCATGAGAAGAAGGTGTGCAGGAATACATTTCAAGCATTTACTGGAAAATTAGATAAACCAATCGAATCAAAATTCAAGGGAGGGGGCGGGAGTTTAGAGGGTTGAACGGTACTCTCGTCATTGAATCATGAGCAGCGTGCAAGCTACGGATATGCTACCAGCCTCCAAATTATCAGTGGGGGAAGAAGTACCTGGCAGTGCTTGAGAATCTACAGGAAAAAAACAAGGTTTTTATTGAAAGAAAGACAAAAGGAGGTCATGATTGTAATGAAAACAAATTGCAAATGATCTGA
The DNA here is from genome assembly GCF_949748355.1 of Melanostigma gelatinosum. Classification (NCBI taxonomy): domain Eukaryota; kingdom Metazoa; phylum Chordata; class Actinopteri; order Perciformes; family Zoarcidae; genus Melanostigma; species Melanostigma gelatinosum. The sequence goes on along the minus strand of NC_136641.1, from coordinate 21,893,798 downwards.
CATTTCAGTGAGTTCTCATCTGATGATTAAAAGAGACAAGCGCCACTTTATAGTTGGTCAGTTGCAAAATAATAAAACTTCCAGGAAGTCTATATCCACCTTGTTTGTGCCGCTGCTCTTTCGGCCATTGATGTCCCCACGTCTCTCAGGTGAGACGCCTGGAACAAATCCTCACAGAAATCCTCTCAGGTCCGCTGTTGTCTGCTCCGTGCTCTGGCACGATGACCTCTATTTTGCGAGACATTTCGCTGGAGATTAGAATCTTTTTAAAGAAGGACATCTCAAACAGGAAACGGCTTTGGGCTTATATCCCTTTCAAGATCAAACGGTGTCAGCCTGATGTTTGGTTGCGCTGGCATGAAGGCTGCCGGACTTTAGATGGTTGCAATTTCTACCAGCGCCGTGTTCAAAATGCACTTCTTGCTCTTTGGTTCACTTCACAGCTCTGATTCAGGCTGTTGTGTTATTATAGAATTCAATGGACGTTTATCATACATTGGGAAACTACCAGTCAAAGAAAGGGAAGACATTTTATTGGACCTTTTTAGTTTGAGTTTGCCCCTTAACTACGCACTTCTGTAGCAGCTCGCATGGGCATAGAATATGAATGACAGCGTTTATGACTTGCTGCTGGAGTCTTGAGGACACGAGTGAGCAATATTTTCTCTGCCGCTTCACGTTGGATTAGATCCCTCGGTGTTAGCCTCCTTGCAGACATACTTAATAAGTGGCTGAAATCTGTGACATTATAAAGCATCGACAAACAGAGATATATTCGCCAATTTTTTTGGGTCACCTAGTCTTAAAACTCAGAGGCAGAGAGGAGGACGGCGTGAAGCCGTGGTTGAGGGAGGACACTGGGCCTAAGCTGGTGTGACACCCTCCGCCTTTTAATGAACGGCACAACGCTCTGAGTACCGTGAGCTCCCACTCAGCTTAGAGGGGCGCTGCTTCTGAACTGGTGCTGAACCAAAGCAGACAAGAGAGCATCAGCTAAGACCTCCAACCGGCCCGCTACACATTTAATGCCCCTGTCGTCAGGAATAATCCTCTCTGCCTCACGCCGACGCCAGCAGCAGCAAGCACAGCGTGGTCCCCTCCATGCAGTGTGCCACCGCTCAGGACGGAGCATTTGGGGGGGGGGGGGGGGACACTTAGCGGACTCACCGGGGCAGTGGGTCACAGGGTGTAACAGGCAGGGAAACATCATCAAAAAGCACAACAAATGAAATCAAAGGCGAGATCGGATAAAGCTGAGGGACTGTCGGAGCCATTATGCGATAGGTGCTATAATGACGAGCACAATTGGAAGCAGTGTGGCGCAATCATTCAGCCCTTATCTCTGACTAAAACATGGTTTGTGTTAACGCGCTGGATGCCGCTGTGTTATCTTGGATCCTGCTGTATTTTATACAACAATGCACCCTCTTGACTACAATCAGTCATTCTTCCGTTCTTTGAATGACTCTTTTTCAGTGGTTCTGTTCTGTTAAAATGTTTTAATTGAGAATATGAAAGGATAACATGGAGATTTTTCCCAGTGACAGGGCCATTCTTGACTATCTGTGACATTCCAGTTCGTCATGGTATTTCATGATGTTCAATGCCACGAACATCCAGGTTTCTGATTTTCTCAGAGGCGGGGAGCCTCCACGACCAAACACTGTGGGAAACCTCCTCCAGTCAGTGTTTGTGTTATTAGATCGGCAGACCTCAAGTTGTACCGAGCATGCCTGCATTTATTAATAGCCCCGTATTCAACATCAGCTCAGCCTTCACAAACAAAACAAATTCGATTTTGTGCGGCATGTTGTACTGCAGGCCTCAGACTTTGGCTTGAAACTCTTAGTGCAAAAAAGCTGGCGCGTTCCTCTTGGAGTCTCCTGACCTCATTAAAACACGATCCGGATTAACGCCTTCTTCTGTGGCTCATGGACTCGTGTTAGATATATCTGGCGACCTTGGTCAAATCACCAGGCGTTGGACCCTTCGTTGCCCGTTCTGATACATTTCCTCCAAAAACCTGAACGTCCGGACGTCGGTGCTCGGAGAAGTCACCTAATTGAACACAAGGTCAAGCTTGATTAAATGTTTGTTTCAGCTCCCTGCCATGCATGGCTTCTTTTTTTTGTTTTTGTGGAGAGTAATTAAAAAGACTCCCACTATTTGCAAATGTTTGCAGAAATGTTCATTAGCTTCTCACGGGGCAAATCGGTGGAAATGAAAGGTCATGTTTGTCCGTCCATCTGTTCATTTGTTCGTTTGTTTATCTGCGTGTTTGTTGTTGTTGCTGCTCTTTCTTATTATTGTGGGTCCGACGTGGCAATGGAGAGAGTAGGAGCAGATTCTGTGGGTGTCTTTTCCTGAACGAAGGGTTCAGATTGTATTTATATCGGCTCTCTGTCAAACTGCTCGGCTGAGGCGTCGATGGCAAAGTGCCCGCGCGATTTATTTTCCGGCTGCTCAGAGAGCACAGTAATTCAGCCGCGGCGTCGCAGTGACAACTTTTCACTATTTCTTTTCAAAAGTCTTTTTAATAGGAGAACCCGGGGCTAATTTATGTCCACGTGTTGGTCGCGGTGATCGTATACCTTCTTCTTAATGTAGTTTCCACTCAAATTGCAGTTTACTAGATATATTTGGTGGCGCTCTCCCCCCCCCTTTTTTTTTTTTTTTACATCATTTGGGCCGGCGAAACTAGAAGACGGGACGAGAAGGAATGGGGAGAGTTTCTCTTTGGATGGCTGACTTCGTAGCAACTTCCCGTGAGCTTGATAGCTTCACTGATTGCTTGTGTTGTAGCTTACTGTGAAGTGTCAATTGCAAGGCTACGATGTAGTCAGGCAGTTGTAATGGGAACCCGCCAGTCGGGGTCGTTGGAGGTGGTCCTGCATGCGACGGGGACCCTTTGCTTTTTTCCCCTGGATGTGCACATCAAGGCAGGGGTCCGTCAGTCTCCCCTGAAGACGGGGGTATCCACTCAAAATTGCATGACCTCTATTGTAGCAGATGCAGGCCACTCTGTCTCCTGTGGGAAGCCTCTAAATTGAACCCAGCTTGTGTCTTTGATTTCCTTTCCAGCTTTCCCTCTTCCCTTCGGTCCCCCCCCCCCCCCCCCCCCCCTCCTTCACCGTTATCTCCCGTCTCTTCCCCTTCCATCCTCATGTGTTCACTGAGCTGCGGAGCCATTCAGGTGTAGACGGGAACGATTTTCTACCTTTTCCTTCTGAATTTGCCAGGTCAGGAGTTTTCTGTGCGGAACCATTTCGTAATGGAGTTTAACTTTATTTACTAGATAAAGGAAAATGAGTTCTGCGTTTTGATGTGCTCGCCTCTGTGCTTCAATAAGCTGTTCTATTGTTTCATACAGAGTAGATGTTCGTGTACGAGTGACTACCTCTGTTCTGCCAGCCGTGAGTGGGATTGAATGGCGGGAATCCACATCATCATATTCGCTTCCATGAGCCGCTCTGTAATATAAGTAGCCTCTTGGAACTTTCAAGAGCATATTTGAAAGCTGAGAGGTTTTCTGAAACTGAATCTGTGTGCACAATACATTGTATGTTTTTCCACCGGTGGCACCAGAGCTAATAAACATGTCTGAGCTCTTTAAAGGTGGAGCGTTTGTACATAATGATCACTCGTGTTCTTTTGACTTATTTGGGATCATGCTTCAGTGGGATTCATGTACATAAACTGTATTAATCAAGGGAGGTATCTTTTCTCTTCTTTGGGATTCAGGAGAGTTATTTCGCCTTTGTTCATTCTTAAAATAAGTTCTTTAAATTAGATAATATTTGATGATAAATATTGTATGAAAAGAATATAACCTGAATATGATTAGATTTTAAAAAATATCTCTAGCAGCAATTAACAGATATGAAATTAACAACAAGCAAAATCAAACAATGTTTAAGAGAAAAAATTATAGGAAATTGACCAAAATGGAATTAAAAAGAAAATCAAATTCCAACTTGGAAGGAAATCTGATACTCAGAGGAGAAAATATTTAATTAAAGGGAAATTTAGTGCCACGTTGACATGAGTAGACAAAAAAAGACGCATTAAAAGAGATTGAAAACAATATTAATGCCAGTTGTACTCTTGTCAATGAACCCGGTGGAATACAAAAAAAGTGGTTTGATATTCTGTCAGAAGGGTGTCGGGAGATTTTGGCACACAAGAACGCCGCTGCTGCAACTGGTAAGCTATAAAATGACTCTGTTCTGAATTATGCATATTATTTCGGGTAACGTATTATTCACCACCACTGCTATATTGTTTAGTGCGTTTAACGCTTTGGGACCAGCGCCTGTACGATCAAGTTTTTCAGGCTGACATCACATCTTCACAATAACGTGAGCGAAGAGCCAGACACAGTTTGACGCTCTGCGCTGTAGCGCAGATGAAGCAGCCTTTCTAGGGGATAAAGTGTCGTACTACCCGACACCAGACTGTTAGGTGCCATCAATACAGATATTAAAGTACGGACGGACAGTGTCGTGTAGTGGGAATGATTGTGTGTTGGTTGATTAAATGCCAATCCACCTGAATTCTTCCTTTTGTAAAACCCGTGACACGTGTTTCCACAATCATTTCTTTTAATAATCGAAGAGACTCGGGATGTAAACTCTGCTGTCACTGTCCTGAGCTGATGTGATTTGGCAGAAATTGCTCATTTTTTAAACCGTATACAGATGTTAAGAATAGATATTTGCATGATTCATGTTACAGCTTTTTCCAAGCGAATAAAAAGACTATTTTTGTCGACTCAATAGAACAGTTTTTGTAAATTACAAAATTTGACTCAACACCTCTGACGGTGTATTTTAGTTTTCATTATAAGGATGCTATGGGTTGTACTGTATTTGTTTCAAGCCGGTAGTGTTTTGATGTCCCTGGTATTTGGTCCGTCCCCTGTATATCCAGATTGGATGTTTTATCTACACTACTTCCGGAGTACACATAAGCACCATCTCAGTTGAAACCCTTTTGGAATCTCCGGTTAAAATTGCTCCTCTGCCGGGCTGAGCTCGGGCTGAGTTCATATTCGGGAAGCCTGTCCTTTCACTTATGTTTTTGTTGTCCATTTTTAGATGTTCTAAGTTGTTTCGCAACGCTTCATGCAGCTCAGTATTTGTTCGGCTCTCCTGCTTGTCCCATTTATGTATTTCACCAAGGTTAAACAACAGCGCTGAACACCATGTATCTTTTTATTTTTGTTGAGCGAGTGAAAGCGGGGAGAGAGGCTACTTCAACGATTCCTCAGAGGACAGAGGGATCTTTTTTTTCCTTTCTTTAAGAGTGTCAAAGGAGCACATCATTTCCACGCTATATCGTGTTAGGAGCGAGTTGAGGTCGGAAGATACTTCTTCTGGCACCGGATGGAGGAGTCCGCCCTGACTCGCACTGGATGTTTCGCAGACGTCCTCCAGGAAATCCCTTTGATTGTTCTTCTGACTCAGTAGGAGGCCCGGCTTCTGGGTAATCACTGAAGGCCACATGGGTTCTTCTGAGTCGTGGCATCCTTCCTGCTTACCCCGCTCCCTTTCTTCTGCTCCATCTCTCTCTATCACCTTCTCTCTCTCAATATCTCGCTGTCTCTTTTGTTGTGTGTTGGTCTTTGATCTCCAAAGGTCCTTGAGAACGAGGAGCCAGCAACAACAGCCGGCTGGGATTCTCTGTGGGCCTGTTTGGATCCCAGCCCATCATGCCCTTTTCTATCTGATGGACAGCTCCAGGCATGGTAGTGCCTCTATAGCCCTGCTGCATTAGGCCTTCATCTGATTAAACCCCCTCTCATTGTCAAAGACGGGGAGCTAGAACTAGGGCTGTCACTGACCTTGTTTGGAAGCAGCAGGGACGGCCTTAAAATGCTAATATTTTCCTGCATTTATGCATCCTTTAATGTCTTTAGGAATTTTCATTTTTGCCAAATCAAAGAGGCTGTTAAGAATAAATTTGCTATTCTTCCCAGAGTTGGGGAAACGTGCGTTTAATTGAGCCACATGCTGTCCTTCTTATATTTCGTATTTTTAGCTCTCCTGCTGCCTGTGTTAAAGCGTTTATGAAATTTGCAGATGAAGAGCATTTGGCAGGTTGACACCACCGTGGATGCACAGCTGACTGAGCTGTCGTTTTCTGTCGTATAAAACCTGGCACTTCCATCTCGAAGCAAGGGTGACTAAATAACAAGGTGTTTGCATCAAATCAGATATGCTTATGAGTCAAGGAATCAAAATGATATTGATTTTAAAGCACAATTCTTTTATAACACAGTGCAATACAAAATCAACAACCTTTTATGAAGTATTTATTGTTTCTGCTCAGACACTCCTACAAATACAGCGTTCTTATTTGAACCTGGGGAACATAACCTGTGGTTTTCCTTTTTTATCGATGATGGTAAAAACATATATCCTACTTTGAAACAATAATCCCGTCTAGGTCGCCCTGACCTTTTGGGTTGTATTTCATTGAATCACAGTATCAAAGGTCACGCCCCGTAAGTTCATTGGTTTTTTTCTTGTCAAAGCTGCCCATTCAGCTCGTATAGAATCCCGGTCCTGCAGGATTCAGACGTCCTTTTGGTTGGATGTCCTTGAGGCCTTTGTTCATCTGGGCCGTATGTGAAGTCCCTTTTCCATTCGACATGTTTACACATCAATAAAACTGGCTGAATTAAAAAAATAAATACAGCTGACAAGGACATAATGATCCATCCCACAGGTCCCAGGCCGGGAACTGAGCAAGTTCTTAAAACCCTTTTTAGTACGGATAAAGTTGCAGAATAAGGAAGCTCTCAGTAGGTTTCTCTTCTAATGGCTGTTTAAAGTGATCGGTCATTCATTCTGTTCCTCTCTTCCTTGAAGTCATTCGCGCAACAGCAGCAACAGAATCCACGTCGTGCTCTTCTTCTGCGTTTTGCTCTAGTCTCCCGAAAGTGTGAAAAGTCAACTCAAATCCCTCAACCAAATTATTTCCAGAATGACAAAAAAGGTCGAGGACAAAACAGCTCGTGCAGAAACTAAACTCGTGAGAAAGCGGACACTGAACTGATGGGCAGATTGAGGCGTTTGTTTTTCTGCCTAGCTCTCTCCTTTGAATATATTTTGTACAAGTGCATTTTGTTTTTCTCCGGAGTGAGTGATCTGTGCAGCTTATTTGAAACATCTCTGTGACAGTCGCGTTGCTGCAGGGGAGCTGATTGTGAGCGACTCAGCAGCAGGTACCACACAGTGGAGCAACAGTACAAATTGTTGAGTGCGGTTTCTTGCCGACACTCGTGCTCCGCTGGGAGCTGAAATGGCGCGGAATCAAAAGCGGCATTAAAAAGATGTCGTAAACTTTCCCACTGATACGAAAGAGTTTTTAATTAAAGAATTACTCTGACATGATTTTTACGTAAAATATTTCCAGTGCAGTACCTCAAGATACGCGGCTTGTTTAATCCCCCATATTTCAGAGCTTGTAAAGCACTGAACCCGAAACTTATTCGAGTGAATGTACATTACAGATAGCCAATATGTCCGACGCGGCACTTTCCGATTCCCACGGGCTTAGCTGTGGGTTTTAGTACCTTCTCTGACCAGTGACATTAGTTTGAGCTGTCTCTTTCATCCATCTTTGCTCCTTATTATTTCATCTGTCATAATTGAATGTCCTGCCATCAAGATATTTGTAGCTTCATCCCGCGACGTATGGACGATTGTCTTTTCACCCCTTCATGTGGGTTGGTGTTGATTTTCGGGAGGAAGACGGCAGCGTTTGCTCTCCAGCTTGTCACGGGAGTTCACAGGTAGGACCCAAACGCAAGACCACAGGAGACAGAAGTTAATGGAAACAGGTTTTACTTAGCCTGACTAAGACAGGAAGGTGTGGAGCCCGTGGTCCGACACCCGAGTGGCAGATCGACGGTGTGAGGCCCGTGGCTCGACACCGGAGGGCAGAGCGGCGGAGTGTAATCCGTAGAACACAATGAGGCAACATGGACCCACCGTGGGTCTCTGCTGTTCTCCCTCTGCAGGATCTTTTTCAAAGTCGTGTTTGTATCGTACAAGTAGAACGGGAGTTGAAGTCCTTTGCTGGTATCTTACAACAAAACTGCTCGGAGATCTCTGGACTCAGAGGCTTGAAGGCTTCAGCTGGGCCGTGTTTCCCCCCCATGACGTGTTGACTTTGTCAATAGTTTTCTCTCGTTGGTTATAATATGTGTAACCAATAATGCGTGACACACTGAAAGGAAACACACTAATTGCTAGGTTAGAATGGTAAAGAAAGCTAAGATGCTGTTTATTTGTGCAATCCTGTCTCGAATGTGGGATGTTTGCATGAGAAAGGAGAAGAAAGTTGCAGAGAAGAGATGAATGGATGGATGAGGACGCACAGCCTGTGGTTATCACTTGCCGGTTGTATAATACTGAATGCATTTGTCTAAGATACAAAAGACATTTTCATCACTTCAATATTTTAGTGAAAGCCGTTTTTTCCTTCGCCACAAATTGATCCTATTCAGATTGGTAGACAGAGGAGTAATGGATGTTTATGTTTTTTTTTTTTTCCCTGTGACGCTTTATACGCGTCTTCAAACCGCAGAAAATATATTATAATGCAAATCCGATTTCTTCTTCTTCTTCTTCTTTGTTTTTTACATCTGCACTTTGCTGCAAAGTTTGAGAGATGATTGTGTTTCACAATAAAGTCAGCTGCACACACATCTTCATTAAACGGAGGTTGATAAACCGTTAATCCATTCAGGCGCTTGTTTTATTGCCATCTATTATTGTCCGCCCACACAGTACAGCAAATAAAGAGAGAAAACTCCCTCCTGAGCATTTCTTGACCCAAAACAAAACAATCTCATCCTAAACGGCTGCGATGCCCGATGATAAAGGCTGTTGTTGTTGTTGTTGTGTGGACACAACTCTCTCTGTGTCCACTCACTCCTGTGACCTTTAGGATGACCATCTTCTGTATTGAGTTTCTAAGTATCGTGTATAGTATGTGAATTGATCATAAGAGGAAGAGATACCGTATGTTCCAGTAAGACTTTCCACAATGTGTGTGTGTGTGTGTGTGTGTGTGTTAAGCCGTCCCTATATTGCCATTCATGTGGTGTTGGGGTTAGGTCAATATTATATTAGCACTGCCATTGCATTTTCCACAACCCCATGAATAATGTAAGAGTTATATATCCCCTTCAATAAATACAGCCCATTATCGCTCAGTATCCTTGGCAGACGTACGACAATTCATAGTTTTCTTCCAACTGATTCGATTAACCTTATTGCTTGGTATCGCCAATTGGTGGCCTAAAGTTGTCACCACAGACATAGTCCCCCTCTCCGTGGAGAAAGAGACCTTATAGTGACCTTGTTGGAGACGATCAATGGCCTTTATCTCCCCCAATGCATAATAAATCCTCCCAAAGAGTTGGTCCACACATCCCTGTAATGTATTGACCGGCACCACCAACATTTATCAACTGGACTCGCTGGCTAAATAATTTAGCTTTTGAGCTTAGACCGTACTTAGTCAGTGGCGCCCGGACCAAGTTTGGCTTGCCAGGTTAGATTGATGCGCTCCACGGAAGGCAGAGAATAGAGGGGAATGTAACTTTATGAACCCGATCAAGTTGAAAAAGTTCAGCTTTTTATATCTCCTTTCTACACGTATACACGCACCAAATAAAACAAACAAGCATGCAGACGTTACAGATGCAGTAATACACCACCTGTGCTGGTGTAGACCTGCTCTTAAAATATGTTTTCATTTTTATTATCTTATTTTTATTTTTATTTTTTTATTTTTTTTATTTTATTTTATTCTGTGAATGTAATTTATTGACCCTAGGGTCACATTGTAGTTTTTTATGTTTTTAAAATTTCTGCTGTTCAGCACTTTGTGAGGTCATGTCTGTGAAAAGCGCTCTATAAAACAATTTCATTCATTCATTCATTCTAGCAGGAGAAGCAGCCCGTACCCAGAATCAAATCTTTCATCTTCTGGCTTCTGATTGTCCTTTTCTTATCTCCGAAGCAAACTTCCTCCTCTCAGACAGACACGATACATCCCATTCTGCTCGACGATAAGGAACCCGTCTCAGACGGCCGTTTGTCTTACATTGGACTGATTTTCTAAACTGTACATTTATGTTTGTCCTGCTCAGTTCTTTACCGGTGTATTGCCACAGGGCCTCCAGTCGCAGCCTCTTGAATCAACATAAGAGCTTAAACCACAGTTGCCGGCAGAGGTAGAAATCAACAGTGAGATTGCTTTCATTTACAACAGCAAGCTATAGATTTTTGCTTAGACTGTTAGTGGCAGGTAGAACAACCGAAGGCTTGCTTTAGATCTCAAATCGCAGTAATTGAATAATAAAAAAAAGTGTCTGACAGTTTTTTAGAAATGTTGAATTTCTTTTGATGGTGTGAGTAATATTTAAAGTTAGCCCTGCAGTCATGAATTTGTGAAATAGCATTAGACAAGGAAAGAAGAGCATCATAAAATCATAATAACTCTAAACTTTGTTGTAAATTGCAGGACAAACAAGTTTAAATTCATGTTTTCTTTTTCTCCCGGTGTTATTTCTTTGCGTTTCTTCCCGCTCTCCTCACCCTTCTGTTTTGCTCCGGCTCAACTCCCGCCTCTTGGATATCTGCCCTCTGTATTAATAAGAAATTGATGTTGCAGATGACTTTTAGTAAAGCAACACCAGATTACTATACTCAGCATGAATACTAAACAAGAGGGAGAGGGACGTGCTCAAGCTCCGGCTGAACCTTGATCCAAAATCTCCCTTTAACCAAATCACATTCCCCAAGATGAAAGAGGGAATTGTTCTGATGGGCTGATCAAAGCAGTGTATCGCCGTACTATAAAGGAACACCTGGGAAGCTAATGGAGAATTCTGTCGTAGCAGTGAGGGCACTGGGCAATGCATAATGTATTTGTATATAATATTTATGCAAACATCTGCTCCGGGGGGGGGGGTGTTTTAACTTATTTATTTGATTTACCTCGCTCACTTGCTGGTGTGGCTGATAATGTGCGGATCCGAATGGCCAAATCCAGGCACGTGAAGACTGGTTTGCTGCTGTCCTTGTTACACTAAACATGCGTCGTTTGGATGGGCGTGGCTGTATAAGCCGCATTACTGATGGTCCAGGGCGCTAAAATGGCCTCAGATCACCTCCTCACTGAAAATTCTCTTTTTGAATTAATTGTTTACCGGATTAGTGAAGACAAATTCAATAATTTATTAATTTGGCTCTAACTTACCTTTTCTTTTTCCACTCTTTTTTTCCTTCAGGCTTGCAAGATAAATATGTATTTTAAAAAGCAATGTAATAAATGACCCAGCATCACCATTCTTCAGAGAGCCACAGTCAAATTCTTAATTTCTACTCTCGCCATTAATAAGTCCAACCAGGTCGCCACATGTTAGAGGACAACAAATCCTCTTTACGTGCGTTGACTTTTTGATAGATGGTGCAGTATAATCTTTGTACATCATGCATCACAACAGTCTAACCGAATCTAAAATCTGAACGTTGTGATGCGTCGCAATAACTTCTTGCATGCTGTAATTAATTACACACAGAACAATCCCCTGAATAAAGCCCAACCCCCTGAATAAATGTTTGGACATTTCATACCACAATGCCTTCACAGATATGTCTGTGGTCGCTGAAAACACATTCTGCATAAACAAAAAACAAAGCTAATGTCTGTATTCGATCGAAAAACACTGACATTTTAATACAGCTTGTCTTGCTTGCTGTGCAATAAGGCATCAAATAAGGGATGTATATTGTCACTGCATAATGAAGTACATCAGGCTCCTGCTAGTGGACTCCCAAATATGTTAGCACAACATGCTATCTGCCGCCAGTGTGCTGACATGATGGCTTTTCCAGTGAGTGAGCAGCGGCTGCCAATAGTGTCTGGGCTGGAATGGGCTCACGGTGTAGAAAGGAGGGGAGAGCGAGGCTTTATGCTGCTCTATAAATACCCCTGTCACGCTTCTATCAAATCAGCCCTGCACACTAAAGGGCTGGCGTGAGTGTTCAGGGTGTTTTTTTTCTTTCACACACGTCTTCAGACCGTCCGGGGGGGTCTGAAAAGGTCAGTGTTACGCTCAATAGCACATTCATATGAGTAGGTTTGTGCATTGATGTTTATCGTGATGGGTGTCGCAGATAAAAAAAAAAAGCATCATTAGAATTAATTATCCAGGGGGTTATGGGATAAGGCTGTGAAATTGCTGCATCCAATTGCTGTTACATTTATCATACTCCACATGGCTGTGTGGACGCTAGATGAATCACTGATTTAGTGATTAAGCAAAACAAGCGCTATTAGCACATATTGCATTCAAAACACTTGCCATTGAAATCCTCTCAGTCTGTTGCTCTCTATCCGGGAGATAAATAGCATGATGCTGTTTGCATTTAGAGCCTACACATCATGCTTACTTCTTTTTTTTCCTACTTTACTTAAATGATGAATCTTGTGTCTTGGGGACTGATTCCACTATTAATAAAACACTGTTTGCTTTCCAAAACCCTTTACATCACTGTTGGAATATGTATCTGTTTTATGGCTGTTTGTTTGTTTATGTTTTGGAAAAGATCATGGTTTGGATGATAATTAATGTTTCGTCGCCTGGTTAATGTGATGGTGTCGTCACACTACTTCCTCCTTTGCTCCAGATGGACAAGAAGCTTAACTCTTATTGCCGCTAGAGGGCTTTGTCACTTATATGTCATTTTCGGGGATATTGCTGAAGCGAGTGATGCTGTTGTTGTTCTTGGGAGGACAGTCTCCCTCCTAGCTATCCTCGAAACCGCCCTCAACGAGCATTGTTACATCCCGATCTGCTTCTTCGTCGTTCTCCAAAGAGGGGGCTCCCTGAAGGCGCCAGTGTTGGGGAACCCTTGATATGAAAGGCAAACAGCCGGATGCCACCGCCACAGCTGCTCGTACCGATGATGATGAAGTTTCCAGGGAACGGATGATAATCCTGACACTGCATCCCCCCTAAGTCAGTGAGCCGTGCAGTTTAGATATGGATATGTCGCCGGCAGATTGGGAGGTAGATTTCCCATCTACACCTCCTGCGGCGGCTGATGCCTCGGGGGAGCAGCTATGTAAATAATGAACGCCCGTTGGGTGTGAAACATGCACAGATAACCTTCAAGTCAGGCGTGGATCAGTGCCTTCACATTAGCTGATAGGATTAAGGTTAAAAACTACAGAAGCCCCTCCATAGGAAAACACAAATCTCGCCACAGCGGATTGCAGGTTACATGGGCTGATAAGGACAGGTTGAGGTAATCGGGGGGGGGGGGGGGACTGGTAATAGCGCAGCAATCTGATGATGGGAATGACACAGCTACATATCTCTGCCTTTCACTGGCTAAATACCACCACGAGCAGCCTGAACATACTTTTAGAAACATTTAACTAAACTAGCTTAAAGCTCAAGCTGTTTGACAGAATGTAAGAGTCATGAGTCTGATTTAATGATGGTTGATAAGTCGCAGAACACTTGTGAAATGAGGGACCTGTGAATTCAGATGACCGCTATATAACACCAGGCTTTGAAGGGATGTACATCCTGCGTCTTACTGCTCTCACGACTCAAATATGGCAATCTCAGTGAGCTCCTCCGGTGTCTGGGCCCTGTTGAGAGGAGAAAACTCATTGAGCATATGGTGGCATCCATAAGAGAGGGAAATAAACTATTTCTCTCTATTGTCCCATCTGTCTGCAGAGGACTTTGTGCACCCAACAGCGGCCTGCTACTTTCTCTTTCTCTCACAAGTCGGCTCTTGCTGTGCAGCAATATATGGCCCCACAATTCTCTCATCTCCATCACGATGCCCGCCTCACGATCACCTCCGGTAAAGGGACATCACATCGGTGGAGAGGAAAGAGTGCTAACAGCGGACTGGCCTGCTCTGCGGGAACGAAATCCACCACGAACCACATCCACCTGAAGGAAAGGAGGCCGCGTTGTTTGCCTCTGATTTACACTTAGAAGTTGTTCGATGGAAATAATGAATCTTGAGTGATTGCCCTTGTTATTATTGTGCTGTGTGAGAGAATCACACCTGGAGTAACAACTCCTTAAAGTGGAATAATTAGCACAAACAGCTGTAACACAATGACCCCTATTCATCAAAGATATTGGGACCTGCATGTTTTATAACGTGTATCTATTGGTCCATCTGTCCATACTATTTGTCTGTTTACTCTGTTTACATCATCACCGGTGGTGCTATGCCTTTTAACAACGCAACACATCGCGTTGCGTGTTGAATCAGCGTCGCCTGAAGGTCGGGGACTGATGATGTCCATCTGTCTTTGATCCCCCCCCCCACCCCCCAGATAGATGTTTACGGTCTAAGATGGCGTGAGGAAATGGAGGGTGAGTGAAAAAAGAGGGACTGCAAAGAGAGATGAAATGCTTGGCCGTCATTGTTAAGCTGAGCTCCGGGCCGGTCCTGAAGGACAGTTAAACCTAAAGTCCAAACCAAAGCTCAGAGAAAAGGGGTGGAAGTTAATCCCTCATCCTCAGGCAGGTGTATCACAAAGGCTAAACATATACATAGGGAGACCAAGGGGAGAAAGTTTGGATAATTGAAGTCTGCTAAGAAATGAACATGTGCACCCTCAGGGTGAGTCGGCTCCGCTTTGTGATATTACTTCTTAATGTTATCAAGGTAAAAGAGATGGTTTCATTGCCCAACCTTTTAAACATTGTTTATTGCTACCCAGCTTGGGAATTGAAGAGAGCATCGAGGTGGAAGGCTGTACGGCTCTAGCGAGTGAACTAGCTAAGCTCCACGTTTTACATTTCTTTTTTTTTTTGGTGAAGCTGCTTCAGTCAGGAATGAGGAATAGCTGTGCCTCACGCCACTGGCGCTACGCGTTAACCCATCAATCGCGATAAACTTTCAGTTTAGCATTTGTCGAACGAGACGCTTATCGATCAACATTGTCGACTTTCCGTGTCTATTGATAAAAAGACAAGAATGCGAAGCCTCTCGCTGACCCAGGGACACGGAGGACGGGCGATCATTTTCTCTTCCACCGGCCGTAATCATTCATGACACCTCCCGTTGTCTCTACAAGGTGTCTTTGTCTTTGACTGTCCCGATTCCCCTCAGCGGCAAACAGCCAAAGTCAAATTGAATCCAGAAAGGGGGATTTTAAACGGAAAGATAAGGGGGCAGATATGCCTTAATCATCATTTGCTCTTGATTAAAAAATCAATGGCCTTTGATGCCAGAGTGCATGTCTGCCTTTGGAGTTAAGAGTGTGACAATGGCAATGTGGACTGGAAAATTGGCCTTTTAAACAGCTCCCTTCTTTTTGTTGTTTGGAACCCCATTCTTTAATGCAGTGAAAAGTCTCCTCTATCACATAATGTCTGCCTGTCAAAGAAATTACTTTTTCTCTCGCTCCTGCGTGAAACTTTGTTGAAGAAATCCGTTGGAAGCTTAGAAAGCACAGGGAATTTCTTAGTTTGTAGAGCCGACTTTCACAGCATTTTCTTGATTTATGTAACAGATGAGAAATAAAGTTGTCACTCAATTCTCTGTGGCAGTTTTGAGATATACCAAAGAGAGACAATCTTTGATGCCTTCCCAGGTTTACCTGTCAGAACGGTTTAAAGGCAGCGCGTCCCAAGTTATATTACAGCGAGACTGTTGCAGTTAAACAATCTTTGCCCCTATGAACTGCATCACAGAGTTTGCTCTGTGTTGATATATTAAAAAAAGAAGATACAGTACGTAAAGAGTTAACTTACTATTGCTGTATTTTTCAAAACGCCTTCTGGCATTTTAAGCAGTGAGGTTTTGCTTACTTGCCTTTAAAGCTGTCTTTAAAAAATTAATATTTCTACCTCTAAAACAGCTGGTAAAGAAGCTGAACAAACATGCTACACAATGAATAGAATATGTATATATATATATATATATATATATCCTTTAGCTTAGCATTCGTCATATCTATTTCATGCCTCCTTTAAACTGAAGATGGAGAAAGCGCACTTCCTCTGCTCTCATTAATATGCTGAGGATGATGACGTTAAACGCGGCTTACCAGGCATCTTTCCCTCCCTCTCCTGTCCTCTCTTGTCTTTGCCTTTGTGCCACGCTGTTGCGCTGTTGTGCTCGCTGTGTTTTTACCAGCTCTGCATATCGATCCGGCTTTATCACCGCGGCTCCCCGTGCAATAAGCCTGCAGGAATATGGATGAGGTCTGGTTGGCAGGGGATGCACAGCTGATTAGTACGCCCTGCGCGAAGATGTGATGAAAGTTCACATTTATATGTGTTATATCAACACTTCGTCTCTGGGTGGAGAACATCCGTAATGGTAAATGAGGGACGGTCTGTGAAATGGTGATATACTAGTTTATATACAGCGGTACATCACGTACACTGTGCACGAGTGTACATAATATATTGATTGCAATTCAAATAGAGGACTGACAGCTCCTAATCAGGGACAGGGTAGCTGTTGCTATCTATGAAGGGAAATGTCAGAATCCAGAGACTGATTCTTCCAGAACTAACATGAACACACATCCTGCTATGTGATTACCTGGTTGACTCCATAATAACAGTCTAGGAAAGCATGCTCTCATGTTATTTCCATTCATTTCTGTAGGTAAAGTGTGGGCCTGTGCCATTTCAGACTTGAAAGACTTAAAGATAAAATAATAATGATGATAATACAAAAACAATGAAATAAGTTGAATGAAATCAGAGCAATTTTTGCGTGAGCTTTTGTTTCAGTATGTCACACATACATAGTTTAGTTCTTTCCTTCATGGTCCTGTTTGATATCAAAGTAACAGCTCACATTTATCGCAGCCCTGATATGTTTTAGTACCTTGAACTTGTGTGTGCCAACGTGGGAAGAGAGACGTAGTAAAGGGGTGTCGTGAATATAACAACTGTTCTGTTGCTTCTTTGAAAGTAAAGGTGTTCAGGGACACCCGGGGTAAAAGGACCGACTCACCACAGCAGAGCCCTGGATCAGAGCGCCACGGACGAACACAATTAGCAGTGTTTGCAGGTGCGGTCACGTCTTCGTTGCTATATTCTTGGGGGTGATGGACAGAGTGCACCTCCACATGTGTAATTCATTCCCTCCTTGGTGGGGGAGGAAAGAGGCCGGCCAGCAGTGGACGTTAGCAGTGACAGGGAGCCCAGTGAAAGGGCTATTAGAGAAATGTTTAACAAAATAAGAGCATTTACCAGGTCGATCTGGACTGAAAGGATATTCGATGAATCAATTATCTGAAAAACAATCAGCAACTATTTTGATGATTGATACTCTATGTAGTTTTAAAGACATTTTTTAAGCCAAAGCGCATTCTCAGGTTGAAATAATAATTTGGTTGCAGCTTTAGATAAAATGAACAAATCACAAAACCTTAACTGGGATAAAAGTTTTTTATTATTTTGCCTAATTCCCTGCACTAACGAATTGCCATTGAATAAAACCTCTCGCACCAAACACTAACACTCCTTCATCACGACCACATGTAAAGAGAGAGATGATTTTTAAACGCTTCAGCGGCTCTGACCTTGACTCGCTTCACTCGGTTTTTCACTGAATAAAAG
This sequence comes from Melanostigma gelatinosum, assembly GCF_949748355.1. NCBI lineage: Eukaryota > Metazoa > Chordata > Actinopteri > Perciformes > Zoarcidae > Melanostigma > Melanostigma gelatinosum. The sequence continues at coordinate 21,876,151 of NC_136641.1, read as the reverse complement.
CATCATTTTAAGAGAATTACATATCCATAACAACCATCCGAGGTCCAGTGTATTGTGTCAGCCGCAGTTGTTGAAAGTGAAGTAGTGGCTTATTCCCCGAGGGGGGAATAAGCCACATCAATCAAATAGTGGTGATACGTCTTTCATTTTTCCCATTATGGCCCTATTTCCTGTTGTGCCTTCCAGATCAGATTAGTGATTGAACACTAACAAACACCGGACCACCTTCTTGTAAGCCACTCAAGTACACCGGTAGGAGTCCCCTCCACACCTGCTCCTGGTGGGACGTGAACCACAAAGAAACATGCTTGTACATTACAGGATCATCAGACCTGTGCTGTTTATCATGCAAGGCATTGTTTGGCACATTTCTCTTGTTCTGAATGTGAACAGTATTCCACAGACAGTATATTGTTCTTTCTACATGATGGGGGAAAGGGACAACGACTGTGTTTGCTGACGCATGTAACTGACGATCTGCCGTGGATTTTTCAGCCTGATTGCAATTTTACAATTGCTTTCCGATGTTTTTAGTCTCAGCATTATCCCTCTCGCTGCCATTCCATTTGAAGACTGTATGGTGCCTTCACACAGTTATGCAGGACATAAAGTACGTATTTTTGTGATTAGGTGGAACACATCTATGCAAATGTAGCTTGTGTTTTCCTGGAGAATACCTTGTGGCTCTCCGTAACTCCAATCCATGCTACTCACTATGCTCACAGCGTGGCAGTGTGTTCCACCGTGGCAACCCTGCTGTGTGAAGGTAATGATTGCAGATGTGTATGGAAACCACTTGTTGGCGTGACAAGATGCCAGTTTAAGACAAACAAACGTTTTGTTTTTTAATATTCTGAATGATGAGTCTGTCGTCCCCCCTGGAGTTTGATTCTTCAAATCCCACCCGCACTGATGTTCCGCCTCGCTGGCTCACTCTCATTCCTCTTATTATATTCAGATATCACCTGATAAAAGTAATTCATTCATTCAATGGTATTGATATTCACTAAACATGTCCCGAAGTCAATGGACTTGAAGTCTGAAATAATGTCTTTTGGTTGACATAAGCTTAAGAGATCTTAACATTTTGTTAGAATACCGAAGTAAACATCCCATATCTCCGTGGTTAAATGAGCCTACGGATGCTGAACACTTCTGGCAATTGCATTCATCAAAAATCTAATCGAAAAATCCCATTTACTTTGGATCCCATTTACTTTGGAGCCAGTGCGATGCTAACTTCCGGGTATTTTGTGGCATATTTGCATTATTCAACCACAAATACATGGACAAAATAACTTCTAAGAACTTCTATATTATATCATACTATTTATACACAGTATACAACATTTGACATTGGCCTACTGGTAGACGGATGCACTCCAAGTAGTCTTTGTTAAGACAAGAATCCCCGCATTAAAGTAATGGAAGCCGCATATTGGATTCCACAGTTGAAATTAAGCAGCAGTTGGATGACGCGCTCCGCCTGTGAGCCCTCCTTGGCTCTAGTGTTTAATATGAGTACTTCTGTGACCAGAGATAAGGCCGTTATGGCCATGACAAGGCCTTGTCTTGCTCTGCCATGATGCTTCTATTACTCCTCGTGCCTGTTTGCTCCCAGGGCCAAAAACAATATGCTGTAAATTGCTCTAAGGCCTCTTCAGGTTGATATGCTGCCCGAGAACGTGATGTGATTGGGTATCGATTCACACCCCAACGCGAAAATTGCCTGCCTCATGGCCCCAAACACCAATAGTGACAGCTTCAGTACAGGACAGGAGGAGGGCCATGGGTCTGTGTCTGGGAGAGGGTACCGTCCCTTCACCCAGGATCAGAGCTGAAAAGGACAGAGAACCGCTCACTGTGTTGCATGGACGTATCACAGCTGCATATACGGCAATCAAACCTCAGAGGCCGGGCGGCCCGTTTTGTTGCCATTTTGCAATCCCATTGTAAAAATACAAAAAAACAACAACAACTTGTGAACATCTTCTTTTCATTAAAATGGCAGTGATATTTGGATAAGGACGTTTTTTAAAATCTGTTTACGTTTTAACATTTGCAAGCGCTGAACAAAGACGGATAGCGTTGTGTTCACTGGAAAGCAGTGGTGACACAGCACTGTCAATCTGCATTCAGTATGATTAAAACATGCCCCGGATCCTGTTGGAGGATGAATAATGCAAGAGAAATTGCTTGTGTAATGAATAAATGGCAAAAAAATCCCACCACAATTAACTCTCCTACATACAGTATGCAAACCAGTCATGCTCCATCTCCGAGGACAAGATGTCCAGCTCAGGGAAAATCCAAAAGTAGCCTGCCGATGCACAAGCATCCTTGCAGTTTCAGGTGAATTGAACAAGTCCCTGCGCTATGCTATTTTAATAAGCAGCATCATATTTTCATAATCATTAAGAAACAAACGTGTAGCGTGTAATAATGTAATGCTAATTTGTCAGTCAGCTTAGAATCATTTAAATATCCTGCTGCCAAATGCTTGTCTTTCTTTGAACGTTGGTTTGGTCGATGCGATCTACTCCAAACCTCAAGTTACTCACATGGAGGCAGATAGCATTAGCATTTCTGTGCTAGTAACCACCGACTGTATCTGCACTGGATTGGTAACACAGTCCGAGTCCGCATCCTGGCTCTCCTTAGTTGGCATCTACCAATGATAGAACATTTAAAGAAATGTATTTGTGTGCTCGTTGAATGGACTCTGTGATCTGTTATTTTCACCATTTATTATAATGAATCGTGATATCACCTACAAACTGTCAAAGCTCGTGCACACTTCAGTCTAAAGCCCCGTGAGAAGCTGTAGAGGGCCCAACAGAGCGTTAATCAGCTGCCAGCTGTTTGGATAGGCTCACTTATGATGCTGTTAACATTGAACACAATCATTAACCCCCTGTATGGAGAGAATCGCTTCCCTTCATCATGGGACTTTACCTCAGCGAAGTCAGAAAAAACAAACATGTAAACTCATTCTATGTTAAATATTAGACTTTACGCAAATACTAAAATGCACCAGCTCAACACCAACTTCGTGAACGAGAAGGATATCATTTTTAATTGTTTAGGATATTTATATCCCTAAAAATATCACAACTTAATTGCTTTTCCGCTTCTCAAATTCAAACTGTGCGCTGCCACCGCTGAGGCTACCCTTCATGGATCCCTCGCTCCTTTTGGCTCAGTGGGTGTTAATGTCCAAAAGCTGAGGCAGTTTTCTTTACACACAGCAGAACAAAGCGTGATTTAGGGAAGAGGAAGGGCAGCGGCAGTTGATATATGTGTGTTTTGCTTCATAGGTGAGAAGAATGATGAATGGATGAAGTCCACAGCCGCCGTAATGGCACCCCTGTGTACCGTGGCACAGGGAAAAGAGGAAGGGTGTACTTGAGAGAATAAAAGTCAGCCTCTTCAATCAGGACTACCTAAAATAATTCTTGACAATATATCCTTGTTGTGCTTTCATGGCGGGGGGGGGGGGTGTTGGGAGTATGAGAACAGAGGGGCGGAGGGTGTCGAGGGGGGGCATCAAATGAAGCTTAAGGGATTTTTCTATTGAAGAACTGACGAAATAAAAATCTGTTTACCAGACCACGAATGCCTAAAATAAAGTAGGACGACGTGGGTGAAAGTCACAGAGGAGTTTGGTTTCTCCGCCACAACAAGACACTGTTAATAGAGGAAGCTTCCAAACATCGGATGCTTTCAAATGCTCCTTTCTTTCCCTTTTTGAGGAAACACCACCCTGTGGTTTTGTGTTTGAGGGTGTGTGTGTGTGTGTGTGTGTGTGTGCCAGTATCTTTGTGTGTGCATGCTTTCAACCCTTTTTGTCTGCCTGTGTGTTTGCAGTTGTCCTGTCAGGTCATTTGTCGCTGGAGCTATTAGTCCCCATCCCCCCCCCCCCCCCTCTGCTCCTGTTGTGCACTCATTTGCTGATATACTTGGTCCGTCATTAGTCTATATGCCTACTCTGCATGCTGGAGAGAAATATTGACATTGTCAAAGCGGCGCTCTTCTGAACGTAAGCCGCGCTTTTACATATCAGGTGTCAAACGCAAAGGGTGACTTCATCAGCGTATTTACACCTCGGTGATGTGTCTGTGGTGCTCCCCACGGACGCAGAGGGTGAGAAGAGGCACTTAAAAGGAGAGAACAGAGTGAGCGGCAAGACGCCGGAGCTGACCCAGCCATTTTGATGCATATGTTGCACGGAAATATTGACCAGCTCTTTAGTCTGTGACTCCCTCAGGGCCGGGTAATTGTCTGTCTGTGTTTCTATTGTTTAAACTAACTGCATTTTGGCAGCCTTCCTCCTCAAATCAACGATGGAGACCGTGATGGAAGACGGCGGTATCCATGCCGATCAGAGGAGGCGGCGGCGGCATCGCAAATCAATATCTTTTCATTTAATACTGCACGTTCTGAAGATCAGCATTATATTGCTCTTCAAACATATTTAGATTGAATCTTTTTCTTTTTGAATTTAAGGAGAAAAGGGTAGTGTGCCTTTTTTTTTAACATCTATTAAACATCTATTAAACATCTATTAAAATGAGCTTTTTAAGGAATAGTTTTGGCATTTTGAGAGATTTTGCTTATTAGCTTTCTTGCAGCAAGGTCGATGAAAAAAAATCGATATCACTCATATCTATACGTTGAATATGAAGCTACAGCCTGGAGCCAGTTAGCTGAGCTTAGTGTAAAGACGGGGAAAAGTTTCAGCCATACAAAAACTGAAGTGGAAAAAAAACAATTTGCTGTTTTAAGGGGGGGGGGGGGGGGGGGTGCTTCTTGGCCGTGCACAGTGACTGAGTACGGCGAGCTGAGGATACGGTGTGAGAACACACAGGGCAGCCGGCTCCAGGCTGCTGTCTGCCTCCAATTGCACTGCTGCTGATGTTGCAGCTGATGTGCTAAGGATGCAATTAATGCCGCCGATTGACAGCAACACGGTACAAATCAACGGCACATTGATAACGTCCGTGCTGCCCTGAATAAAGATCACCAGGAGAGCGAATAGTTAGAACACAAAATGAGTCATCGACGGGTTCACGATCTCAATGGAAATACAACGCGCTATCATTTTCGGATGCTTTGCAAAGCAGAGAACAGTTTGTTGATACGTAATCAGCATTTTACAGAACAAAAGGGATTTGGAAATGCTGTTTTGCAGACTGACTAAATTTAGATGTTCTTATGATTTGTTTATTCTCAAGTGAGCATGTGAGCATGGGAAAAATAGTTTGCACAAATACTGTTTACTAATTCGACTGAACAGTGGGCCAGATTATCTTCATGTATCGAGGTGTTTTTAACTACAATGTCTGCAGCGGTACTGTCAACCCCACCACAACTATCTCGTTCTAATCGGAATTTGGAGCTGGAACATTGTTGGGGACCAAGCATGTCGGGCAGAAGAGATCTCGGTGCAGATTCACTTTGATTTACCCAAACTTAAATGCATTTAACAGGAGAAGAAAAGCGACACACTAATGCAGCTCTTTTTAGACTCCTATGAAACCGAGGTCCCAAGCAAAAAGTGAGCCACAGCCACGCACACTGATTACAGCTTAACGACACAAACCGACGAAAGCGGAAAGCAATTACTGTACGCATGTCTTGCCTTACAAAGAGCACACAAAATGGATGAAGAACATACTGTACATAGCATTGTACTTAAGTGAAGGGATGACATTGAGAGTTCGATTGTGTCTCAACAATCAACGATACTTGTTCTCTATTGTCTGTCTTTTTCTGGAGGAAGGCCACGTCAGGACACGCAATAACAAGACGAGAAAGAAACTAACAGCCAAATGTGTCACAATTTGACTTCCAGATGATGTTGACGCCACCTCATCACAAAACCGAGGTAAAATAAGGCGGTTTAGGGAGCATAACTCAACCTATCCACTGAAGTGACGCGTGACTGGGCCTTCACATATGTTACTGACGCTGTTCGACTGCTCAGAGGTATCACTACCTCTACTTTCATCCACGATTTCACAAACAATGCAAAAACGCCACGTCAATTCATTTGTATTGACTCCCGTCTCTTTCTACACGTCTGAATGGGGTTCATGTGTCCCCCCCCCCCCCCCGTCCTACACAGGTATTAAAACCTGTTCTGAAAGCAGACATTTTCAATTTGGAGATGCAAAATATTGCAATGCTGATCTTTTGATGACATGCATCAAATTTGGAATTTGCATATCCCAGTGAAGTGTACTGTAATTTGTCTTTGATGATTGGTTCGTCTGTAATAGATGGGGGATTGCCTGAGTTCCCCACTGCCCTCTCTCTCCCTCTCTCTCTCTCTCTCGCTCCCTCTCTCTCTCCCTCTCTCTCTCTCTCTCTCTCTCTCCCTCTCTCTCTCCCTCTCTCTCTCCCTCTCTCTCGCTCCCTCTCTCTCTCTCCCTCTCTCGCTCTCTCTCCCTCTCTTGCTCTCTCTCCCTCTCTCCCTCTCTCTCTCTCGCCCTCTCTCTCTCTCTCCCTCTCTCTATCTCTCTCTCTCTCCCTCTCTCTCTCTCTCCCTCTCTCTCTCGCCCTCTCTCTCTCTCTCCTCTCTCTCTCCCCCTCTCTCTCTCTCCCTCTCTCTCTCTCCCTCTCTCCCCCTCTCTCTCTCTCCCTCTCTCTCTCTCTCCCTCTCTCTCTCTCCCCCTCTCTCTCTCTCTCTCTCTCTCTCCCTCTCTCTCTCTCCCCCTCTCTCTCTCTCCCTCTCCCCCTCTCTCTCTCTCTCCCTCTCTCCCTCTCTCCCCCTCCCTCTCTCCCCCTCTCTCTCTCTCCCTCTCTCTCTCTCCCTCTGCTGGAGAGGCACACAGAATCTTTGAAATGTGCTTTGACCATCAGAGCATTTTACTGACCTGAAATGAAAGGGATTAGGTGCAAAAAATCTTCCGCAAAAGGCTATCTCGATTTACAGGTGATGTTTTGTTTGTCTCTTCTTTTTTTTCCCGTCCTTGGATATAATCAAAAGACATTTCCCGAAGCGTAAAGCTTTGGGCTTTGAAGCTTTTCAAATGTTTTGTTGGGGGTGAGGCGAGGCAGTGGAGAAGCATGTCTGCATTCAGAGCACCCATGAATCCCTGTCATCAGCCTCCTTCCATCTCTTCGTCCCTTTTACTTTTGCAAAAATCCGTCTTTTACCACACGGCTGATACAAAACGCGAGATAATAATTGAGTAGAGAACAGAGACCGGAGAAATAGGACTGTTTCAATTCCACAGCCAAGAGCCGCATAGATTGCTTTTGTTTTATTGTGGGTCTAGTGGCACAAGAACTTTGCAATTATTTGCACAATTAGTTGTAATTATGGTATAAGCATTTATCTTGCTTTCCCAAGAAGTTTCCAATGTGCCTTCAACAGGGCAGAATAGGAAGAACGAATACATATATTTATATACATATATATATATATATAGTTTTCTCCAGAAAGTGACGCTTGTTTGGTTGATGGCAATTAGCGGCTAATACCTGTGAGGTCTGCCGTCTGCTTAAGCCCGTGCTGTTTTCCGTTCCACAGCGATCAGACGGTTAATGATGGGTGGAGAACACTGGCAGGGCCGCGGTCTACGCGAGGCGCTGTCACAGTGGTGGGCGACGCCGCGCAGCAGTTGTTGTTGTTTCCTGGTTCAGCGTTCCCATGCGATTGTGACACACAGATTATGACGAGGTTACATTTGCTCGGCGCGCTTTATTTTAGGTGGTGGAACTAATCGCACACAGCTGCGGAAGCCTTCCCCACAGTGTCTCGCCAACCCCATGGCTTCTTTTTCTTTATATTTCGTAGCACTACAGAAGGATCTCAAAATGCATTTGTTTGAGAGTTTGTGCGTGTTGGAACACTAATAAAACCCAGGGTTGTTTGGGAAGGCACTTCCCTCCTTGTTTCAATGCTGATATGTTGCCTAAGGGCCTAATGCGTAGTGTTGTCGCTCATCTAATGGTTTGGATTTCATGCTCAGGCTGGGTTGAGGCCCGGGCAACATGTTCCTTCTTTGTAAAACCATTTTTATTGCATATTATATTTGCCGATAAACATGACATCTGGCTCCTTCGATGCTCCTTAGTGGGTTTTTAAGTTTATAATTTAATAGTTGGGAAGTGTTACAATTCTGAGGCTTCAATTAAACAATGAGTCATCAGCCTATTACACTGAAGACGAGCTGGTGTTTTATTGGGCTCCATTGTAAAATCAGCACTTCTGTGTTGTTGCATCTTGTGCACGCCGGCGTTGATCTGGGCATGGACGGCATCTTCGTCAGGACCCGGATTAACTTTGTCTCCTTGAGTGAAAAACAAAGGCTCCAACACATCGTCTCTGATAGCGCACGGATCACACGAGCATTGTTGTGATGGAAGGACTCTCGGAATAATTTCAGAGATCTTGTACAAACACAATGGGCAGAAAAGCCCCCCAGAGAGAGACGTTTGAATAGCATTCAAAAGAACATGTTTTTATTTGTGCATTCCTCATCCACTTCACACCAACAACACCGAATAAATAAAAGTGAAGCTTAAATAGATGAATACTTTCTGCTTCGATTGCACAGCAATTTGTGTCTTTTTTTCTTCATTTGGCAAAGAGTAATACCGTTGTTGTCTTTGGTGTGCTGGAGCCTCACCGCCCTACGAGCTACTACAGGATTATTATTGTGTTTTTGATTGAACAGAAAAATCAAACACACTCTCTGTCTTCCCCGTGTCTACGCTGTGCATAAGCTTTCGACTTTGCTTTGTGTGTAAGCGTAGGAGTCGGGGCGGGCGCCAAAGCATGAAACATAAAGCGTGAGTGATGCATTAGCATTGCATTGGTGTCTTGCTTGGTCTTCCTAATTTTGCTGAGAGGTTTCGAAATGAGCAAACGCTTAATTTATGGTTGCGACGCTGTTATGGGATGATAAAAAAGATGCCTTCTATTGTTTTAAAGGGCTGGTATATGTGTGTGTGTGTGTGTGTGTGTGTGTGATTCACTAAACCCTGAAATAGCCCACCACCACTTAAGGAAACTGAGCCTCTCCGGTTGGTGCGCTGCTGTGAATCAGTGCTTACTACAGCATTGTGTCACATTAATGTTTGAGTGCTACATATTGTCAAGTAGATGTAGGACTTAAACAGCACTTACAGTGAAGTGTACTTACATCAACTCCTTGTTTATTTCTTCCAGAGACATCCATGCAGACGCCGTAATGGTTTCCGTGTTTATATTGAACTTGACCCCTTGACCCCTGACCTCCTGCATAAGCTTGGTAATCATTTCATTTTTTTCATTTGGTGCATTCTGATTGATTTGACCCCTTTTTGCCATTATCTACCATCATCATTGTCTTTCTCAACGTGCTTCTGTGTCTCTGCCTTTTTCTTACGATTGTTTCTGTTGGTAACTTTACACCTGTTCATTTATTTGTGTCCTGTTTTATTTCACTCTTGTCTTGCTCCGTTACCTCCGCTGTCCTTGAGCCATTAGCATCACACAAATAATTTCTCAATTGTGTTTGTGAACGTCTTTTCTTTTTTTTAAACATCCTCTCATTTCTTATCATCATCGTGATATGATAAACCATCCGACCATATTTTCATTGATTTCTTTTTCCGTCTATTACCGAGGATTACAACTCCCCGTTTTCCTACGTTGTGTACGGCAGTAAGTCTCTGCCACCGCCTCGCTCTTCCTCTGCCTTTTTTCTCGTTTGTGTGTGGGTGGAGGTAATGTTTGAAAATGACAACACAAGGAAACTAAAGACAGGGGGAAGGGGAATATGGCACAGCGATGTTTTCGCAGCGTTACATCCCTTGTGTGCATTATGCTATCATTTCCTGAAATTTCAACCGAACACCCAACAGGCGAACCATCCAGGCACAGTAATGCATCATCCTATTTTTGCCGGATTAATTCCAGAGCCAGATCCTGGTGGATGGTTGGCATTTAGCAGCAGCATAAGGCCAGCGAGCCCACGGAGTGGCAGGGCCGGGCGTAGACGTTAGGAGAGCTGGCAGCGGGAAGGAGAGGGAAGTCACAAGGTTGCAACCCAGAGCAGTGGACTTGCTTGTCTCAGCAGAGTAAACATCACCCCTCGTCTGCACACAGTAATGACTAACAGAGGAGGACGTGCACAGAAACACTATCAGGACGACTGCCTTGTCCTGCCAGACCTGCCATTCCTATCATCTCCCGGCTTTCCCACCTTTATTAAAGGTGCCGCACCTCTTCTTACCCATGCCCTCGTTTGTTTTAAGGCAACATTGTCAAGTTCTGAGGGGCCGCCTTTTTATTTATTCACAAACAAGACGGACAAGCAGAGTGTTTTTCGACGGTGCGGTAGACGTCATCGGGGTTTTATTTTTAATGAGACGACGTTCGGTATACAGACGCACTGACCGTTGTGAGCACCAATTTATCAGACTCCAATCAGTCGCACTGGAAATGCAGCATAACAACGGGAAATTATGAGTGATTGGGAGCATCTTGAGATCTGACCCCCAGTTGTTTGACTGATTTTCTTTTAATTGGTTGTCGTCTCCCACTTGACACCGTCAAAGCTTCACGCTGGAGGTGAGGCAGATGAAATGGTTTCCGTAATTCCACGAGTGTGATAAGACGCACCGCCTCACACACGTTTTGAAATGTGATTGCAATCACAAAACAACCACCAGATTATTGTCCGAATGTTAATGAAGAAGTGTGAAGATACGGAGTAAATGGCACACTAGCTGTGCATGTTTACCATCGGCGGTTCAACCAAGACAGGCCTGTGTGTGAATGTCTTTTTGTTCACGCGTGCCAAGTTTATGCCTAAATGGCGTAAATGTTAAGACGAAACAGAATGACAGAGAGCACTTAAAACGTCAAGTCATTAATTTATGGACCTGAGCGTATGGTTATATCTTTATTTGTCTTCACTGGTACTCATAACATATTCAGCACCTCTTTTAGTGGTTGCGGTGGAAATTTACTATATCAGATCCATCTGTTGTCTTAATGTTAACTTCAGCTTCAACTTCTACTTTATTGTGCCCAAAGGGAAATTTGTCTTAGAATGCACACAAACGCAAACACAAGATGCATAAAACACAATAAAATACATAAAACGTATGACATCAGCATGTAGAGCATATGCTCAAAGCTCCCATCGAACAAAGTTTCCGCCATTACATTATTAAAAACAACAGATGAGCTGGCCAGTCAAAAAAAACAAACACCAGCAGCAATAACAAAAAGCAACCCCTCCGAGAAATAGGAGTTCACCGCTGTGATCACATCAAACGCACATGACAACAGTTCAGGCGCGAGTAACGCATGAACTACAGGCTAGTAGCATCCATCTAAGGCCTTTCCAATTAAGAGCTCTCTTTGCAGTTCTGCACATAGCGGAATATACGAACACAGACAAATTTGTCTTGGGTTGCATTTTATTCATCCAGCAGATTTTTACTGCAGAAACATTTGTTATACCCGGTTTAACAAAAGCACCTCGTACTTTTTCTCGCAGTGAGGGCAGAGCTGCTGCCGGAGTGGGGCATTTTGTTTGGCAGAGACACGTAGAGAGCGTTAACATGTGTCTGAGAGGATCCGTTTCCATCACAGTAAATTCCTCCATAAGAATGGAAGGTATGTGTCGAGCCACTCGTGAGATCCCAGCCCCCCCTTCCCCCACCAGCCGTATGAAAGGTAGTGACTGGAAAAGGTTGAGGACATAGTTGACATACAAAAAGGAGCGACGCGGCCCCTCCGAAATTTGCATGGTGAGGAGAAGCTGACGCTCGCTGAGACTCGGTGAAGATAAGTGTTTGCTATGCCCGGTTGATGTGCGAGACGGAGCGAGCAGAAGATTATTGTTAGCACACCGAGAAAAGATCATGAATTCCAATGATTCCCCAAAGCGCAGGCGGGAGATTTACTCAGACTACGCCTTTACCCCCTCCATCTCCGTATGTCACCACAGAGTGCCATCAGCACAGACGAGTTGATGGTGTCCCCCCCGCGTGCGCTGATTCAACATCCGATAATGAGAAGGAAATACTACTTCCAACAAGTGAAAGGGGAGGAAAAAAAAGAAGATGAACATTTCCTTTGGAGCCTGTTTAATATGTGTTAAGGCGAAGCATGTGAGACCTCTGAGTCATTTCCGCACATCAACGACATGCCTCCTCCCCAAGCTGGTGTAGTCTTAAGAAGGGCTCATCACATCCAATCACACATTCACCCGAGGATCTTGTGAGGAATACCTCCAACCCTGTAATTCTGTTCATTAAAACCAGACTAATATGGGTTGGTCAACGCGGCAGCTGAAGCGCTGTGTTGTGACGGCGATTGCAGCTGCTAGTCCTTGTCCCTCGTTGACCCCTTTTGTTAACTCCGCCGCTGTATTTCACCGCCTGATTGGATGTCACTCAATTAAAAGCACATTTCTGCGGGCCTCCCCAGTTGCCATGGATGCCGCGCGAAAGGTAGCAGAGCTGCGTAATGTGTGTCCCAGAGCCCCATAATGAAATATCCACACCGTTACAGCAGAAACACACAGACAACCCAAACTTTCACACCCAATCAACGAGAGCCGCGTGGCTGGCTGCCTTCTTTTTTCTTTTTTTTTCATCTCTCCTTCAGGTTGGAAAATTAAAAAGGATGTGTCTCCCAAGTCACAGAGGACTCACACATTTTATAGTCAGCTATGAGAAGCTCGAGGATTAATAGACCTCTCCTAATATGCCTCGCATTGGTGGTCCCTGAACACCCTGATCAGGTAAGGCCCAGCGAAGCAAAGATCATTTGTAAGTGGTTCATTATTTTACCTTCAGATTCCTCTGTCTGGCATTGATTTAATAAACACTGATGTATCTCCTCGTAGAAGAGATGTGCCATTTTTCATTTTCCAGATTTGCTGTCTTTGTTATCGCCGTTATCTGTCGAGCTCTGGCATTTCACTGGTGATGCGCCACCCCCCCCCCCCCCCCCCACCCCGATCTCAGCTGTGTACGGGAAGCGGCACGGGAAAATGGTGCAGTTCTTCTGTGGCAGATATTCCTTTTAATGTTTACTGAAAGATTCTCTCACTGAAAATATTGGCTTTTATCTCCTCCGACTCGGTGCCTCTACGCGTCCAGATATGGCTTTGTAAGTGATCACTTTGTTTAATAAAGTTCTGCCGAAGTGCCGTGATTACCCATGAAAGGATTCAACAACGTGTGACACCAACAGCGAGGTACAATAATTAATGATCTATCAGTGTGTTCTGATGATGAATGTATTTGTTTGTGCAGTTTGATGGACCCATAAACTGTGCGAAACAGACAATGAGCTTTGCCATCGTGTATTCCCTGTGGTGAAGAGAAGCAACAGCACTGAGGCGCACTGTAAAAAAGCACAGAGAAGTGATGAAAAGAACAAAAAAAAGGTTCTTTATTATTAAGGTTAACTGTCAGTAAAGGCTCATGCTCCAGCCCCATCATTCTTTTGCGGATGCAGAGCTGGTTGAGCTCGTTGTATTTTCCTGCTCAAAGGATTCTCCTGTGAAGTGTTAAAAGCATGTGTGTGGTCAGATTAGGTGTGTATGGCTGGCACATCAAATCAAGATGAAAATGAAATGGAATGATCAATTTGCCCCGCATTAATCCCTCCTCTGCAGCTGCATCCTATCGATTTTCTTGTTCGGCTTCCTTGATAACAAGAATCATTTAAAGGTCACATTTCGATGTCTGTCAAAAAGAAAACATTCTCAATGCACTGTGAGTGGCCTTTGAGGCGTATACGCTTGTCAGAAAGCGCGGACTGAATCTTGGCACCTCAGACAGATTAAACAGAAAACAGCACTAAATGGCCCGAGATGCGGCGGTGAGAAGTTTGCAAGGCAAACACTCTCGCTGAACCCATAAAATCCTTTCCAAAGATAATTCTTATGAATAACCCTCTCTTGAAATGATATGGGTTTCCCTTTAAGGTAATAATTATGATGTATACCAACATTACTTCCATCCAAGCATACATTTTTAATTCAGGGAGGACTGCAGCCTTTGCAAAAACCCACTAGTGGTGCATTTTCTTAAAATAGCTTGGTGCATGCTATCCTGATGGACGTACGAACACACTGCTATTGGGAGCGCCAGGCCTGAGTTGAGCTGTGCCTTTGCTCGCGTTTAGTCTTTCTTTCTTTCTGCGTGTGAATTGTTAGGGCTAAGCCGGTACACATGTGCTACTGTATGAACACAGTGTACTGTTCAGAGATCAGCAGCAGCTCCCCTGGTTTCCTCAAACATCCAGAGCTGACCTTTTCCCGCTTCAGCTCCAGGATATGGAGCCGGGCATCACGGGCCGCTGCCTCAGGCACTTAGGATTCTGGGAGGGAGATGTCTTCGGGGAGATTTTGATCAAACGGGAAAGCATGCACAGTTATCAAAGCATCTGCACTTGTGTTTGTACAGTTTTGTACAAAAGCCAACAGTTACAGTCAGTCCATTAACATTTAGTCCATTTATTTATGGTATGAGCACTTTTGTCAGTGACCAATGAAAGTAGGACATACAGGATCAGAGGAGGGAACATTTGCAAAATATGCTCAGAATTGATTTCCTTTTAAACCATCGAAAGATAAAATGCTACATTATGTTTATTCTCTCTTTTAAACGTGTTAAACGTTTGCATCTCATCTTCTTAAGAGTGAACACAAGCCTGTGTGTGTGTGTGTGTGTGGGGGGGGGGACGACGATGTTTTTGCAATTTTCTTCACCGTATAAGAGGATTATCCAGAATAAGAACATTAATATGATACATATTAGCAGGTTGTGGAGGAATATATTTTCAGCAGGTGGAGTGGGTGCAGGCTTCAGTAATGGCCAATCACAGCTTCTCTCATCTCCATTAAAATCAGCAGACAGTTTAATGTGCGGGGAGGAGCGTCCTGGCTGGCTTCCCTGAGGAGAAAAGGCTTCTTCTCTGCAGGTGCAGAGTCTCTGTGGCAAAATATAAATATGAATACCTCAGAACCACAAACATTGTTACATCAAATTGCATTAAAAAAAATCCCTGCATTGGCAAAAAAGTTAACGTCGTTTTAGAAGATGATAATTGCTGTTGGCTCTGGAGATTTAATAAACAGTTTGGGCTGCAGCTTCCAATTCATTTCGTTATTGATTAATCTGCAAATTAATTTCTTGATTAATGGATTAATCGTTTGCGCCACGAAATGTAATAAAATATAATTTCGCAGAGCCCGAGCTGACGCCTTCAAATGTCTCGTTCTGTCCGAGCAACAGGCCCAAACCTAAAGGAATCCAGTTCACGACGACGTAAAGCAAAGAGAAGTAAAGAGTTACTTATAGCTACCATTAATCGATTACCAAAATAGTTGGCCAGCAATTTTCCTTCAAGTGACGACTCAGTTAATTGTCCAATTGGTCCAGCTCTAAATTAATTGGGGAGAGCAAAGCGTTTGACCCGTGTATAATCGTGTGCCCCACATCTCCAGTCCTGACTCTGCCTTAATCTCATTAAAAGTTGTAGTTGAGGAGCGTTTAAATCTATACTCTGTGACGTCAAAGTGAAAGAGGCAAGTAAGCAAAACTCACCTGAAAGTGTTTAAACTTGACATGATATTGGGGAGGTGTGTGTGTGTGTGTGTGTGCGTGCATGGCCGCCAAATAAAGCCACCTAAATTGCCGTCTGCTCTTAAGTTTGCCATAGAACCCGGTGGAGCAGCACAGTTACATGCAGATACAGCTCTGATGTTATGAGGAAGAAAATATGTTCCGTCCGCACAGGAGGGGAAATCATTTATTTTCTCACAGGGAAAAGCAGCAGTATAATGTAGGTTTATGAATACTTGATGAGTGCCCCCTCGTTTAGTCGTGTGTGTGTGTGTTTTTTGAGCCCATACTGCTGTGTTGTGGCGGGGCCCTAAATAGAGGTTGAGGAGAGTCGACTGAGTTTAGGAGAAGAGGAGCAGCGGCGAGCCCTTCCACTCACTGTGCCTGGGTCAATATAAAACCTCATTACTGGGGTGTCATAGAAAATTTGTGCACTTTCTGCTCCATCTAGCAGCAATTTTGCTGGATAAGCACTGCTCTCGTTTGGCCCGTTTTAAGCATTTTCACTAAAGAAAGCCTTGCAAAAAGGAAGCCATCGCTTCCACTACAGGGGCCCTGGCAGCCCAAATCCCCCCAGCGCTGCCTCTGCTCATGTGACAGGGGCCGTGTTTGCGTGCATGCACGTGTGCCTATGTGCATGCATGGATGAGTCTTCATCGCGTCTGTAGTGTGTGCTTGCTAACATGTGTGGATGTCTGCAGTAAGGCTCATAGAGCACGACAGTCTCGTGCGTCCTATTTCTGTCTTGAGTTTGTTTTTTCTCGGCCATACATTTTAAGAACTGAGGATGTGGAACAATTTCCAGCATACAAATACTAGTTTGACATAATTAATCTCTTAGCATAAGCTAGTATTATCCTTGTTATTGAGTTTACTGATGTGCAAGCTCTTAACTCGAACAGCTTGATTTCTTTCTCCTGTCATTTTTTTTCCCACATCCTTTTCCAGCTAAAATATACATTTTACTCACTCTGCCTCTCGCCTCCTCCCTGATGTCAAAAAGAACCCCTCGAAGGAGAAAAACAGTCTTTTCTATCCGTCGGGTGGCTGATGGGGACATCGGCAAGCTATTCACATGTTTCTTTTTTCCTCCTCATCCGTGCAAAATAGAATTTTATGAAAGCAAACAGAATGACATGTTTATAAATATGTATGCCTGCCTTCTGGACAAGCTCCTCAGCCAGTGCAACATTGGCCCCATTGCTTCATGGTGCAACCTTGTAATTTCATAGAGTGGGGAGAGAAAAAGAATCAAAGGGAAATCATAAAGGATAGAAGTGCCGTTTGGCCATCCTGTAAAGTGTTTTTCTTGGGGGGGGGAGGGGGGGGGGGTTTGTGGAGCAGCAGAGACAGATTGAACAGAATGTACACAACAAAGATCCTGAATAAAACATGATCAGATAAAAGCCAAACATGCAGAAAATACCAGAAAGGTCAGAAAGAACCCTGGCCATAATTATGGATGGAGAATTTGCCAGGAATGCACTAATTAAATCACAGAGAAATCTCCAGTCTCGACCTCCCCCTTGTCCCTGCAGCTCCTCCATAAGCCCGCATATTAATCATTGGGGAGGGGACTTGGCTGGCGGTTGCTGCTGTACTAACAGACTGTACTTTAAAACACACAAATGCACACGCATGCATATGAGCCGCAGTACAAACTGAGAACGAGCAAGGGGGTCAAGATTCCGATTGGGTTAAGTAGTGGAACGTTGGACTGAGCTTAAGGTTAAGAGGAGCCTCCTGCTAGAATAAGGACGGGCACGAATCACAGCCTCGAATTGAAGTGGAGTGGGGGGGCCCTCTCGGCTCGGAGTCAAGAAAACAAAGGCATCGGAGGTGGGCTGCATGGTGTTGTCAGTATCTTAGACCACAGAGGTTAAAAGTGAATGCTGGATCATGCTGCCTCCCACCTGCAGAGGGCCCTGTAAGTGTGTGTGTGTGTGTGGACCGACAGTATCATGCTGTTCACCTCCAGTTGTGTGTCTGTAGGTGTCTTTCTTGTTAGTGCCGGATGGCTGGTGATGATCTGACTGATCCCCTTTCTCGTTTGATTTTACAGAAGTGTACCACGCACTGCTTGTGGAGAGAAACCGAAGAAAAATCCATTTAAATATCTCTTTAATGTCATATGATCACGCTGTATACACAGCTGTACCTGTACCTATATAATTAATTTGTTTTGTGTCGTTCTTATTCATTATCTCTGTTGGAAAAGCTGTCTGTGCACAGGAACGTCTCCGGCTCAACTGCTCCTTGCAGTCTGGTATCAGGGAGAATGTTCTACAGTTCCCCAGGATCCAGATGGCTAACTGTACACGACCTCCAGCACTGAATGATGAATGGCAAAAAAAAGCCCATTTCATCCATCGCCCAGCTTACCTCTCGGCTGCACACTGATATTCCCGCTGAAAGTGCGGTGAAAAGCACAGTTGGATGTATGGATGTGGGCTTCACTGGAAATGATTTGATATAGAATTATCCTGTTCAACAGCTATTCTGCTTAGAAGCTACCTGTGCTTTTGGTGTTCACAGATGGAGGTTCACGGCTGAAAAAACCTACCGGCTGATCGGACAAAATGCTGTCAACGAAGATTAGCGGTTTCTATAATATCCTAGCTTGTGAGCTCTTGGGCAGCTTTTTGCTGCATTTTTTTTCTTCTTCTGTCTGGTGTGAAAGAAAAAAAAAATGCAGCAATTATCAAATGTAAGGGCCCCTCTTCTGGTTTATAGTCATCAGGCGCTGAGTCGTGAACAGGTGCGTTTCCCCCTACACATCACTGCCATGAGCATTGTTCAAGGAATTTACAGTGTTAATTGTGTGTTACACCGCACCCTGTGGGGCGCCCTATAAAAGCAAGCCATCCAGTGAATTAGCTTGTACATATTACAACACAGTCTGAATGCAGTATCTGAGGCTCGGGCCTGTGTGTTTTGTTGTCGTGTTCTGTTGTGTTGGGCTCTCCAATGGCCTGTTCGGGGATTGGAGTCCTGGGGCTCACTGAGCCACATAACCGCCCCTGTCAAAGGAGGCCTGCTGGCTGGCTGGAGCAGCCACAGAGAGTATGTGGCCTTCACAGTTAATCATAACGCCGACTCACTCTTGCCTGATTGTACTGGCGGCTCCAGGGATCTGCCATAATTGGATCCTTGTAAGTGGGATGGAGGAGCTAAACAACCAGATTGCTGTTTGTTTATACCTTTTCATATGTTAGTAACGTGCCGAGACTTCTCAAGCAGTCTGGGGCTTGTCTCAATGCTTGCCCGCTCTAATTAGTAATTCATTCTTTAACATATGCCTCAATTGCGGCCCTATCCAGCTATTTGTGATTAACTCCGCTTTAATTAGAGCGGCTCATGCAGACTTCGGCTCGGCACGGACGTGTAGTGGGCACTTGAAAAACCACAGAGAGGGGTCTTTGATGGATGGCCGACTTTCTTAGCTCGGACCGGAAATTGAACGTATTTTTGAAGTCCCAGGTGAAAGAAATAAGGTGTGTATGGTCTATACAAATCACCAAAGCAACTAATAAATAAGATGAATAAATTAAAGGTGAGATTCGTCAATTCCTACACATCATTGGCGGCGGCAAGCTGTCTGAAGCAATGTGCACGCCTGCTGTTTATGTGAATCCAGCAATGCAATCCATGGCGAATGTGGCAGGTAGCGAAGTGTGATACAACTGAGCTTATGCTTGATTTCGATGCATGAAAATACAAACGTGGTGTGAAATTGACGCTTCCAGTCCACTGGCTCTGTCTCGCAATGAATGATTTATGAACTAAAACATTACAGATACCGGTTTTAACTGGTTCCAAATATCAAAGCACTCGATATGAATATGTGATACATTGTATTATTCGCTGTGAATCCTTCAGTCATAGACAGACACACACTGAGCTTCGTCTAACAATTTCTCACCTCTCTTAATACTTGTCACCTCCCAGTGCTTTGGCAACCTAACTTAATCAACTGGGATTACATATTTCTTTTATCGGTTCCTTTGCAGTAATTAATTTACATGTTTGTCAGACAGCCCCCATCATGTCACCTTGGGGAGCGTGCGTCGATGTACATTTTCACGCAAAGACATTTCGACATGTCTCAAATCGCTAGCTGTCCTCGTGATATATAAGCTGAAACTTTTTGCTGAATGACTCGAAAGGCTTTCATATTGTAGCACTCCAAAAAACCCCAAAAAGCCAGTTATTAAAAGACGGCAGCTTTTGCAGATTAACGGCTGGAGCAGAGTTTGTGTGGAAACTCATGCGGGGAAGGGGGCATTCAGTCCCATGGCCCCGAGTTCCCCCACAGATAAAGCTCATTTTCTCTAGCAGTGGGGTAGAAAGAGCGGAGAACACAGCCCATTTGGTTTTGGCCTCACATGGGGCCCACAGGGGTAGCCAGCATTTTATTTAAGGTCACCGGGAATAAATGGGATTCAGGCTGTGTGTGGCAGGTTGCACTGGCCGGGGCTCAGGCTGGGGCCCTCCACCCCTGCTGCCCCCAGGCGCCCTCTCCATCTCTTCTCGCAGGAGAGAGCAGGCCTTTTCCTGCCTTCCATTTCACTATCTGGAGCCCTGGCTAAATACCTCACGACTCTCCTACTTCCAATACCAGCACTGTGTCAAAGGGTAATAGCATGTTAAAATCCCCCTCAGGTTGTTCAAAAGGGCGAATGCAGGAAAAAAAAAGGATCCCAATAGAAAAGCTCTTAATTCCATTTAGCTCGACAATGAGAAACAAAGGGATAGGGGGGGGGGGGGGGGGGCTGCATTGTTGGGTCAGCCTTGTGTAACACATGAAACGCAGGCACCCCGCGGTAGACCGCATCAGATGATCCTCTGTTGGGTGACACTTCGCTTGAGCCACTCAGTCATAAAGCCCACAATACGCTTTCAGGGGAACGAGTGGCCATCGAGGTTTTAAGGGCTTTGCTCTCCGGTGGAGGGAACAAAAAGCCACAGAGATGGATCTGGCTGCCAGTCAAGCTTTGTATCAGTGACTGTGCTTTTGAGGAAATACGAGAGGCTGGACTGCTGTCCCAACACAGCATGATTCAGAATGAGAGGGATTGGAGCTCACGCTGGAGCCAAGCTGCTCTGCAGAGCTGTGAATATGTGAGTGGGCCATGTATTGTGGTGAGGTGAGGGGGGGGGGGGGGGGTTGCTCTACCTTCAGACTGAGACATACTGTTCAAGTGCTAAACGGCGAGTAACTGCGTCTCTCATATCTGTCAAGTGCTCTGCCTCTCTGCCTAATCACTTCTCACCATTTCCAACTTGTTATCTCCTAATGTCGTATAAATGTCTTAAATGTGTGAAAACGAAGAAAAAGCTTAGTGTGCATTGCAGCAGCATACACACCACTGAGGTAATTGATATTGTGCTGTGGCAGTGTGGCAGATCCAATGCAAGCTGCTTCATGGCAGCAAAGAGGTTCAAACTACAACCCACAGATAAACATTGATGTCAAATCCCTTTTTACGTGTTTTTATTCGATATGATGTTTCAGTACATCCAACAATCAAACTGCTCTTCATATACCGGAACAATACCAAAAACACACGGTAATGTAATCTTTGTATAAAGGTCTTTACCAAAGTATTGAATAGATCGCTTTTTTTCTTACTAGAATAAAGCGTAATACAAATATCACAATTATAAAAACAATACGTATGATTAATTATTAAGATCGGCCCAACATTGGTGAGCCAAAATGGGGGGGGGGGCGGGAATTCCCTCAAACAGCACTTTATCATCACAGCCATTGTTTCATTTCAAACCCCATGTGTTCCGGTACAAAACCAAAACAATGAAAAACCTACACGGCCCAATAGTTGTTGACTGCACTGTAATCTGTAAATGCATTTGTACAAATTAATTATGGCCTGAAAATGATCCATAGTATTGGAAACAATGTGTCCTTTCAGAAAGTCCAGAGCGGGGCTGCTGTATTGTTTCCTGTTGTTGTTCCTGATCCACAGGCTGCATAGAAGAAGTCACCGTGACGTCACACACCGGCTTGTTGACTGAAGTTAGAAGCCTCGGGTTTGAAGTTTTGGCCGTCACCATCTTGTTTTTTGAAACCAGAAGTAACAACAGAGGGTGAAGTACAACACCTTCTGTGCAATCAGACCAGAGGAGTCGCCCTGATACTGGCTGTTAGAGAGAATTCAAGTTTAAGGCAATTTTGCAACGGCTTCACTGAGTGAGAACCGGAGGTTTCCTCTTGACCTGATCTTAGTACGTTGACGTCTTTTTGAAAATGACAATAATGTTTCTCTTGTTCCATCCGAGTTGATTCTGAACAGCGACTGCTGAGAAGCAATTATGTCGAGTCTAAATGCCCCTTCATACTTACAGGCTCTTTACATCAAAGGTAACAAGTAGAGTACAATGCCTTGAAGGTCTTCACACAATCTTTGATACCTTTTGTATACACACTGTACAGCTGAAATCACTCATAGATCACGGTAACAATCACCATCTGTTTATATGGATTAAGCTTGGGACACAATCAGTGTACAAATGCTGTGTAAATTTGCTCATAATAATCGGTTACAGTGTTCATTTTGGGAACAAATGGAACCACGGTAGTTCTAATGTTTCTACTCCGTTGATACTCTTCCTCGCTGTAACCCTTCTGGCTGGCTACCTGACATGACAGGAAAAAAATAGCTTTTCTCGAAGCTTATGAAATTTAGTCAAAATCGAAGCGTTCATTAGTTTAGAAAAAGAAAGCAAAAGAAAGAAAATTCGGTGATAATAATCATCTCTTATAGTGATCAATTTGGTCTAGACAGATAGAGACTGTATTATTATCATTATCAATCAATCTGCTGATTATTTTTTTTGGATCCAAGACCCAAAGATATTCAGTTTCCAACTATAGAAAACAAAGAAAGCACCAACGTTTTTCATCTGAGACGCTGGAACCGGAGAATGTTTTTTCCACCTCTGAAACAATTAAATCGATCATCAAAATAGCTGCTGATCGATGAACGGACAAATCGTTCTGCCTTGAATGTGCAAACACTATATTGTGGTTTCCTTTTTTTCCTACAGCGCCCACACCAAAATCCAACATATTCAACCTCTGCTTTTTTTCATCCCTCTAACCGTATGCCTGAAAATTAGGCATGAATGTGATTATGCAGATTGAGAGAGGAGCCACGGGTACCAAATGTCAGATGTCAGGTATGCATTTTCAGACCCCTTGTGGGCTGGAGATTATTATCGCGGTAATTATTCAGCATTTGAACAATGCGTTCTCTTGTGTGGAACACTGGGACGCACATCTGCCCAGGGACCTGATGTTGGTGTTTGTCTGCCGCCACAAACATGAGTGCGTTAGTCAGAGATACGGGGCGAGCCGGGCGAGGCGAGGCGCAGTAAAGTGATGGAGAGAGACTGCGATGTCTGCATTTCAACTGAGATGCACTCGAGAAAGAGCTTGCTGCACCTTGCGCCCAATTCCCCTTTCCTTTCTCTTAGCTTCCTCTCCTTGGCTCCTCTTAGCAGTGAAGAGATTGGGCTGGAAGTGGAGCAGATATCAGTCATCTTCATATCCCAGCTGGGGGAGGGCTGGCTCAGGCGCGGGGCTTTTCCTCTCTTTATGGTTTCCTCCCCTCTTTTTTTTTGTTGTTTTCCCACTACAATCTGTGCATCCTTTTTATGCACTCTGTATATTCTGAGGCCAGCTTTGTGTTTAATATGCATGATAAATTTTATTCCTGTGTTCCTACCCATTATCCGTTGGACTGACCCCCCCCCCCTCCCCCAGACTCTGCTCTGCTGACAGGGAAATGCCACGCTATGAATGGCCAGCAGGAGAGGGAGAAGGCCTCCCCCGTCCCGGTAGTCATTAACCCTGTGACTGGAGAGTGACCCCAACACCTACACACACCTCGCGCTCATCATAATCCTTCGCCGTCACCCTTTGATGTCCCTTTCAGTCCTGATGTACTCCGCTGAGCACACAGACATGGCTCAGTTCCCTTATGGCTGCCGACTCACACGACACACTTCACACAACAGTCTTGTACTCCACACAGACACCCATTAACTGCCAAGGACATTGGTTATCTCTTAGATCTTGACTCCTTTTGTAAAGTGATATTATCATGCAGCACTTGAGCTCCTGAAGTTCTGTGCTTGAGGAGCTCATAAAGGAGTGTGCTTAATGGTTACTAAACACACATCTGGTTCGTATTTCCCGCTGACACTGTTAAATATAGCAAGGTTCTTACTTGCTGGGCCACTTGACTTGTTCTGATGCTCGGGTGCTTTGGCCTGACAACTCAGTGTTCCACATCTGTGGCACAGGGACCTTGACCTCCAGGTCTCCTAACAGAAGGCAGACAGAAGGAGGAGGAGGAGATGAAGAGGACAACAGCAACAGACAGCCTAAAAGGGGGTTGAGTGCGCCGAGACGGGCGGCTGAAATGCTATCGGCTCCACATGCATTTTGGGCACCGCGCTGGCAGAAAGGGAAACTTCCACCATGAATTGTTAACTGGGGTCGACCCAGTGCAAGTCGAGCATGTAAACAGTGAAACTGGCCTTCTAACAAGCTTGACTCTTAATTTACATTCTTCCCCACTCCCTCCGGCTTCCATTATACATGAAAAGCCATCATGAAAAAGTCATGAATGCAGGATTGTTTCCAGGAAAACAGCACACAGATTAATTACAGACAATCTAGTGTCTGCTGTAGTTCGGGATGCTTCCGTACCACCGGTGGCTCTGTGTTTATCTTACAGTTACGATTCTCGTAGATCGTAGAAGCCTGCAATGTTGTGCTATATCGTAGTTGTAGCCATTTCTCACTTTCAATTCTTCCACAACAACACGCTATGTGATGAATAGTGATAATGTATTTTAACCACAAACATTTTTTGAGAAAACCACTTTCGATTATTTTACTTAAAGGGGAAGTGTGTGGATTTTCTCATCAAAGTTTGTTTTCAGGTGTTGGGGAGTACTACTGGTATCTGAGAACAAAAAAGTGTCACAAAGCCATATTGCGGCTCCAAAGGGAGCTGCATCTGATGAATTCAGATTTTATTTGGGGAAGCAGACTACAATTTTGAGATGTGAAACAAAGGGTGTGTTGAGTAAGACAGACGTGAGTTCAACAGACATCTGTAGCCTGCTCTTCATCTCTGCTTTAGACTCGTGGCTCAAGGCTACGTTTGTCGCTACTAGCATAACTCCCCCAAATCTCCAACTGAAGTTGAGGTGGTTGCATTGTGGGTAATGCAGGCACCTGGTTTTGACAAGGAAGACGAATGAGTGGAGAAACAAAGACGCTATCTCTGGTTCCTGGTGCGTCACGTTGACCATCCCGAGTACTACCTCTCCGTTCAGCAGAGGCTTTTGGCAGCAAACGTACGGTTGTTTGGATCCATTTTTGCACACAGCATCTTGCAACGCAAGCACACATTTCACCTGGAAAACCGTGCATCCTCTTAGCTGTAGCATTGTGGTCATTATAAGGTCGACACCACAAGACGTGAGACGTTGAGAAACGTGCCGCTGCCCTGATAACATTCCAGAGTTTTAGAAGCAAACCACTATGAAGTGATAAACCTTCAAAGTGGACCGGTTCATTTTTCATCTTCTCAACAGTACTTTGCAGCAACACGGCCACACTAACTTATTTTAAATTCTATTGTCCTGAACATGGTACAGTATGAGTACGGGACATCGTTTTAGTCGGTTGCCATCCCTCTTTCTTCAGCTCTGCTTGAAACTCCCTGCCCTGGTTAGTGAGACATAATGGTGATGGTAATATGTTGGTAGTAATAACAGTCAAATGAGATTTCAGCCGAGTCAGTGCTTTTCAACATGATGAAGGGTCGAGTCTGTCCTTCCCAGCGCTGAATGCTTCCTTGGGTCTTGGGTGCGGTTCGAGATTCTAAGGGGTAATTTTTCCCCACATAATACACTGACAGAAGCAATAGTTTTGAGACATTTTCTGATTATGATTAAACGTAAGAGACGAGATGTATTATGATGCCTACAGTTTTTAGTGATTTCTGTGTTGCTGACTGTGCATCAGGAGAGTAAAAGAGTTTGTTTCCCCCCCCTAATATATTAACTTTGAGGGGCTTTACATCGAGTTATTTTGGTGACAGACACATTTCATTTCTGCTGCTTCCCTGCGCTTTATCTAATTTCTTTTGTTGTGGCGTAAACATGGAATTTCTGTGAAAATTCGATTACTGGCGCCTTTGGAGATTCTGCAAACACAGACGTATCGGTTGTGCATCTCCCTCGCCCTAAAAAGTGAACAGCGAGTGGAGTTTTCTAATTTATTTAAGCAAAACGTTGCTACCTCTGTTAATCATGCAGAGTGGGCTGAAAGGCCCAGATCAGCGCAGACTGGCACAGCCTGAAACACACAGGCCTTATTTATTGAGGTTTGTGTTTTCGTATTCTGCGGTTGCTTAATGCATTCAAATGAGGGCGCAACAAGCCAAAGTGGCAGCGAGTTGCTGAGGGAGTGCGCCGAGCATTGTGGCGATGTTTTTATTCCAGTCTCCTCGCCTCTTCGCTGCTCTCCCTCCCATCAATAGATCGCATTCAGCCGAGGCTTTTCTTTCAGCCTGTGTTGCATTGTGGCAACGACCGAGCTTGTTGACGGAGAGGAGAGAGGGGGGGGGGGATTGTCAAGGTCAGCGCTGTGCACTAATTAGCGATCACCGCTGAACTGCTGGGTTGACTCTTGTGCCCTTCACCCCTGAGGCCTCGTGGCATTATCTGTGTGTTGTGTTTTCTATCATGCTTGCCTCATGCCCTTTGTCTTCCACCGCAGTGGCCAGCCATCTGAGACTGCCGATACAATACATACCTCTATCACGCCCCAGACTTGACTCGGATGGGGCAGTCAGACAGAGGGAAAGGAGATAGAGAGAGGGGGGGGGGGGGGTGGAGGTGGCAGCCAGCATTAGCATCCCACTGGGCTTCGTGTGCTCGTTATAGCAAGGGCGAGAAGAGAAAGAAGGTGGAAAAAGGGAACGAGAGAGCGGCGCCGCGATGGCCGTCGGAGGCAGCGAGATTCCAACTGATACCAACACAAACAAGTGGGTTCACCGAATAATGGCAGAAGTTCAGCCGTATCGTAAGGGGTAATTTTAGGCCTTTCGCTTGGGAACGGCAATTTCCTCCGGCTGCCGTCTCTGAGCGATATTACTGTGGAATCATTCGACTAATTCATCATCCTTGACTTCTTCGTGTTTTCTGCTGCACTTGTGGGGGAAAACGGTTGTTCTAATTGCGAGCCGTATAATTGAGATGTGAGCTCTGAGTCCCGCTCATTTCTCCTCCACAACTCTGCTCTGAACTCTCGCAGAATTACCGGGTAACACCGGGCCTTTGACATCTTGCCAAATGAGTTTGTGTTGCACAGTATGTTGAAGTATTTCCCTGTATATCACTGTTTCATTACAAGTATTGAGTACTTGCTGTATATAGCCTGTACAGCACATTACAATAAGTGCTTTGCACTATATAGTAACAGTTGCCGAGAGATATTGATCCAATTTGGCATGAACATCATGCTTGGCAGGATTTTTTTTTTTTTTTTGCTGTATCATATTTTGCTCTCAACAAAAAAAAAAAAAAAAGGAGAAAAATCCCTCCCACATAGACAGGCGTTGTTATTAAATGTGGCTGATATGTATTCCATCTCTGTAACGCTTTGCTAGGAGCGGTGAAGGAGATATGTTAACAAGTCTGTTCTCTAAGCAGCATCCATATGGATGCCTCTGCCCTGCTCCAGTCACTGCAGTGGCAACTCACAGGCCGACGAAACACATGCATGCCGCTTGCCTCCATTAATTTTTGTTTATTATGTATTTATGCTCTAAGCCCGAGATTTGCTGTGATCAAATGCATCTGTTTCGGTATGGATCAGTGGATAGCTTTGGCACACCACCACCTCCATCACATCCTGCTTCCCATCTCTACCTCTCCTCTGTCTCTACTGAGCCGGCTCTCTATCCTCTCTCTCTCGCTCTCTCATTTCTTCCTTTTTC
This sequence comes from Melanostigma gelatinosum, assembly GCF_949748355.1. Classification (NCBI taxonomy): domain Eukaryota; kingdom Metazoa; phylum Chordata; class Actinopteri; order Perciformes; family Zoarcidae; genus Melanostigma; species Melanostigma gelatinosum. The sequence goes on along the minus strand of NC_136641.1, from coordinate 21,848,516 downwards.
CTCCTCCTATATTTCTTTTTTCGACCCTTTTGATTTTTCAGCCTCCAGAGCGTTTGAGCCTGCACGCTGTGTGAATCACCAGTCTTTCTTTGAAAATAACATCAGTTCACTTCACGGTCAAAGGGCATTTTCAGCTTTATTAGCCAAATCCAGGGACTTAAATGAGGAGGTCTCGAAAGGGACACAGCACAGATTTCTCTCTCTTTTAAATTACTTATTATATCCGTGTGAAGATACCCCCCCCTCCCCCCTTCCCTTGAATTCAAATTAACGTAATGAGTGGAGCATGTGTGTTGTACAAACATAATTAAAATGTCCATCACAATCATTAGATATCCCAAATGTTTGTTGTTACATTTTAACTCGAAAAACACGAAAACCACATTCAACGCGTTTGACTTTGAAGCAGATTAGATCCAGATGACAAATTGTTTCCTTTAAATGGACAGTCATGCGCTGTGCTTTCAATAATTTGTTTCTAATTTTCGAGCAAATCAGCAGAACATTTTCTTGTCTTCAGCCTGGAATTTCACACTTGTGTCTTCCTAACATGTCTCCTGGCAACAAAACACTGTCCGAATTCATGCCTTCTACTATTTTTTCTCTCCAAAATACAGCAGCAGCTGTTAACTACAACATCAGCAACAAACAAATATGTCCTGAGCGGTTGCTGTCTGCCGAATGCATCTGAGATTCAGTCTGGCATGAAAATCCCATCAGCGTCTTGGCCCGGTGTAAGAGAGACATTTTTCACTCATTATGTCCTAATGCCATCTCTTCAATACTCTCAGTGCATTCTGGTAAAAGAAAGGTTTGCCCTCTCAGCACTTCCTCCAAGACGTGCCGGCCGGCCGGCAGCGGGCAGTTGCGGGTGCTTTTAGTGAGACCAGGCTGAATGACCAGTGAGCATTAAAATGACAAACAGTGCCACCGTGATGGAAACATGTAGAGCTTACACCGTTTAAAACACATCATTATAACGTGAAGCCAGACGCAGACCAGGCCATAAAGTGTAACATGTCCATATGCGTACTGTAGCAGCTACAGCCGGCGTATATCACATACAATAATGTATTTATTTTAGACGTCCGATGGCGGAACAAAGACTTTATTTACTTGAGAAAACACGAAAGAATGCAAGATTATCATTTTACTGCAATTAATTATCAACAGTCATTTTTTATTTCTCATTACAAACGGAAAAAAAGTGCTAATTCAGAATATTGTGTATTGCTGCTGTAAATTGGAATAAATCCTAGAAACGTGCAATAGAGATGCATCATCTCAGAAGGAAAGATGAAGTTTGTGCCTGCTTAGGGAAACAGCAACTTATTTTAGTACAGTCAGCGATTGCGAGGTGCTCGAGCTCCACATTGCATTTTTAATCTCTTTGTTAGGTGAAGATGAAGTGCGGATCACTTGTGCCCTGCTCATTATTTCAAACACTTCTTTTTTTTGGGGGGGGTTCAGATAATGAGCGTTCTATTTATCTCACGACATTGTTAGCACGGATTTAACAATGTGTTTGTCCCAGAGAGGGTTAACAGTGAAACATTCTAGTAAACAGTTGTATTACGTGAAGCCTTTAAAGGCAGTTTAGCTTTGTGCAAATGAAGTTTGAATCAAGTAGACTTTTCAGGCATACTGCTGTGCAGCCACTGTCCTAAACTCCTCAGCTTTCCATAATCGCGTCTCTGGAGGCTCCAGTACATAGCGAGCATTTGTTTTATTCTCCTAGCGTATGACATCATTAATTGACTGAGGACACTGAATAGCACGCCGGTAGAAGACATTTGTTTTAAATGGATGGTGACTGGCCTGCTGTTGAAACAGCCTTGCAGGCTTTGGGCAGGTGGAGGAAGAAAGCGATTATCCGTCTTCATCATAATATCAAGGTCATGGACGGGTAGCTTAGCTAATCTCCTTCTCCTCATATCTCGTACGGAGAGAAAGAGCTGGCAGGCCTGCCGTGTATTAAGCCCTCTCCAGCCAAAGACAGAATACGATGTCGGTTCTACACAAGGAAAGATGATAAACTACGCCGAAACGAAATTCAAGAATCTGCAGCTCCCGGTATCCGCGAGTGATGTACTGTACACATCCGCATCGAGACACCAGCTGCTAAATCAAATCGGGGATAATCTATGCATATTCAAATTCTGTGCCAAACTATATAATCTTCGGCATCTGCTTCATTATGCACAGAATACACCATTTTCAGCACATACTTCCACCCAAACACCACATCCCTGTTGGCGTACATGGCGATTAAATATTGTACCAGACTAATATCAGGGGCATGATCACAGCATGTGTGTGTCTGTGTGTGTGAACTTAATAATTATAGACTCATGTTGACAGATGAGATGGGGTAAAGGCTCTGAAGTGCTGTCTCTAAAAGAGAGTTTGCTCCCCCTCTCCCACAAATAGATTTGCCCCGCACAAGGTTTTATCCCCATTGTTCATTAGACTTCTGAAAGAATAATTAACAAGGCTTTAAAACACAGCTTTTATGGATCACCTGCTGTCCCCTCAATATCATTTTTGTGATTGCGCAGCAGAATACAGCGAGAAGCATTGATGCTAACGTCTGGCACCCAAATGCCTTGCAGGATCAGTAACTCTCCAATTAAAGCAATATCTCTCAGTCTTGTGCCTGGCACCGTAGCACTGAGCTCACCACATGCCTCGGCCGTGCACAAACACCAAAAACTTCTTTATAATAGGACCATGGCCCCGAGATGAGAATAAACTGCCTAAATGCACTAATGCAACGCGCAGATACATTGTGCTTTATGGGGCTGAACCGTATTGGATAGTGGTAAGCCAAGAGCAGGGGAGAATAATGGGTGGCAAGGACGTTGTTCATTTGAAAGTAAGAAAAGGGAAACCAGCATATGCTTTCATTTTGAAGTTACAGATTAGGGGAAGGACATTACACCTTATCATCACAGACCGGGGCCTCAGAGAGCGCTGTCTCCTTTCAGCTGCAGCGCTCTTCACGTGAATCACAGCGCCTTCTCAAAAATGCACAAATATATTCGTCATGTCTGGGGCCGCCGAATCACGAGGTAAATATGATCATCCAACGAGCAAACAAACAGTCTTTTGTGCGGTAGATAAAGGTGAAGCGTGTGGTGAGGTTAATGGGGCCGGGCTATTAGCGTTGTCACTCAGTCTGCCAGGTCTGACAGTGCGGCTCAGTCTGAGGGCCTCTCCTCCCCTCGTCCACCTGCTTATCACCCAGATAAATTAACTCCGGCAGACAGGAGAGGCAGGTGGAGCGGGTGGGGGGTAGGGGGGGGCAGATCCTCACCTATCACAAGACAGGAACACCAGGCACAGATCATTGCTCTGTTGACTCTAGTTAATAGTGTGGGGCCACAGTGTGTGTCAGAGTTTTGGGGGTCCATGAGATTGACGTGCGGGGCAGGAGAGTAAACACTTGATAATTAAACACAACCGCATGTTTGTCAGAGGTGATGGCAATGCCCACAGAGCCCCCCCCCCCCCCGCCCCCCACCTCCCCCTCCTCTTCTCACTCAATTCTTCCAACTTTGTGTGAAGCGACAAGTCGCCCTGCAAGAGTTCCTCCAGCCTCAACCACGAAATGCATCATTTCTCACGGCTTTCCATAAAAGACCCATGTGATCTGATGCCGCCATCGCCAGGACTTGTTTGTCAGCGGCCAAATGAACAGGATGCAAATAACGGTCTCCGATGTCATCCAAACGCCACCTTTGCCATCTCCCTCCGGGGGTTTCTGCCATTATGATGTCATTTTTTGCACAGCCACAAGGACATAGAGTTGATTTAAGGGAAAAGTCCGACATTTTGGGTAATGCGCTCATTTGCTGTGTTTAGAGTTGAGAAGATTGATACTACTCTCATGTCTGTGCTATATATATTAGGCCATTACCAGCAGTTGGTTAGCTTAGCTTAGCACGGCACAAGACTGGAAACAAATGGAAACAGATAGCCTGCCTTTGTCCAAAGGTAAATAATCTGCCAGTCAGTACCTGGTCTTCTGGTGAGGACAGTCTCAAGACTTCTCACTTTTTTAGATCGTGAAGTCTTTGCTACAAACATGGATTATTGACTCAAGACTTCAAGACGAGAGTGTTTCAATTTGGAAGCGTTCGCTTGGCTTTATTGGGACCGGTATGCCTTGTGGGTGCCCTCTGTTTAATTGAACACTCATTAGAGACAGCACCGTTATACCCCCACAGTTTACAGTGACATTCCCACAAATGTAACGTAATTAGGTTTAGGCAAAATGGTGGCGCTGAATGGATCCAGATCTGCTCTATGACTGCATGCAGTTTGTGCTCTCGCTGGCTGGTCATAAAAGAAATAATTTTTGGGAAACGTGTGTGACAGTGGCTGGCAACCAGAGCAGATGACTGGAACAGGAAGATTACAGTAAAAGGGAACAGTAATTGAATTCCAGAGATCCTGACGCACATTACACCAGACCGAGAGACAAGAGCAAGCTTTTGTGCTCGATGGGGGAAACTGGAGGGTAGAGAGAGGTGAGTCCTCTCACTACACAGCCCCTCCCCCCGTTAGTGCCACTCAGCAATGCTGGAGCCATTGCTGTGTTAACAGTTTCTGTTCTCACGGGACGGGAGAGCCCTAACTGTCGCCCACCTCCAGTTGGCTGAGACCGGTGAAACCACTCCACTGTGTCTACTTTATATTGGTGGTTATACGACGCGGCGCTGCCAAGAATTGTCTTTTCTGCTGCTGAACATTTAATAGAAACAAACTATCCGTGAAAGACGAGCCAAAAGCTTTTATCAAGGAAAATCCATCGCAGTGTCCGAGGGTCACCGCACAAGTAACAGCTGGAAAGTGTTGTAACAATCAACATATCGAGTCAACATCACAAATACTTTTGCCTCCAAACAGATCATATAAACATGCCATTGGGTGCTTAAGTAATCCCATAAAATGGTGACAGAGGAGACAATTACACTGACCATTTTAGAACAAAAGTGAATTGTGAGTCATGCTTCTGTATAAAAGGAGAACATCCGTAATCAGCCTCTAAAAAAAACATTGCACGGCGATGAATTTCCATGTAAAACAAAAGACACTTTTTTATTTGTGTTTTTCTCCCTTTTTATTCAAATTACTCCTGCATGTCTTGACATTTTATTTCAACCTTACAGACACAGAAAGAGTGCTTGAATCACGGCCCGGGCAGCAGATGAAATATGAGTACACAGAGGACTTAATATCTTACATATGGATACCCCATATTCTCATCTTTTTTTTAAAATATATATACATGTGCAATTGGAGTATCATCCACTCTTCTGCAACTGAAAACCTCAAGACTTTTATTGTCTTCATGATTTAAGTCATACCAGGAAACAGCCAGGAAGCTATATAATATGTTTAAACGGCTCAAAACAAATTGCCGAGCAGTTATATACGTTAGCCAGCTCATCGGGTAGTTATGCATCACATCAGCATTTGTGCTTCTGTTTTGTTTACAAAAACAAAGTAAAACCGTGGAGATTTAGTTGAAATAGAACATCAGTATGCATAAAAAAAAGGAGTTCAGGAGACATCAAACACGCTTCGAGTCACAGTCATGACAAATGCTCGAAATGTAGATATGCAAAAACATATTTTCAATCTAACTTCAACTAAATCGGCACACACCATTCTGCAATTCCAAGTTCCTGTGTAATAAGCGCAGCCAAATGAAAGAAAGATTTGAAATAGATATAACAAAAGTGGAGAGGCGGGGAGATTGAATGTGTCAGTGAAGGCTCCTGCTGGATCTCCCTGGTACTCTGGGTCTCATTTAGCCCTTCGACTGATACTGCTGCAGCCCTGTTAATTGAAAGAAATCCCGCTAAAAAACACCGTGTTTGCCTCTGCCTTTGATGGACCAAGACGAAAACTTCGATCAATACAGAGCAATGGAGGCAGATAAACGGGCAGAAAAGCGATCATTTGGCCGGTAAAAGGTGCTCTCAAACCGCTGACCTACTAATTTACCCGCTCACAACAGCACAGCCACCTTCCTCCGTCTTGCAGCATAAGTGAAGATGGCTATCTGGTGCTGAGGAGAAAAAAAAGTTCCCCTGCCCTCTTTCTAAAGTTTTCTAAGAGCGAGGGAGCTCACAGTGTGGATATTGAGGTGGGTGAGTATACGGTGGAGAGGTTGCGGGGGTGCTTGAACTCTCTGTGGTGCAGGCAGCAACAGTCTTTATATTCAAGAGGGAGAAGATCAAAGAGCGTAAGTTTAAAGGGAGGAGGGGCGGTTTTAGAGTCTCTCCTCTGTTTGGGAGGCATCCAGGTATCTGCGGTGTGTATTGATGTGGAGCACCGTCGCGAGACACACTTTCCCATCCTTATTTCCTCTTGTCCTGTCGAAGCTAAACGGGCTGCGCTTCAAAAACACTGCTTTATCAAAGACACCACTTAAATTGTCTCTCCCTCTTCTTTTTTCGCGGTGCAGCTCCTCTGTTCTCCTGATAAATATTATGTGTCTCTCTGGCTGGAGCGCTGTAGGGGAGCCTTCAGAGAGCGACTGGTTAGAAGTAATCCCACAGAGAGGTCGAAAAAGGGAAAGACGCTGGTTAGCATTTCTTCAGAGATGCGGCGTGGAAATCGTGAACTGAAGTCAGATGTTATTTCAGCACGCGCTGTGTGCTTTTCCCACAGCGTTTCTTTGTCTGACCCACACAGTCTAATAAGACACTGGAGGAGCTTCTTTCAAGCTGCTCTACAAATGACTTTGCGCCGCAGTTCCACCTGTGTCCTCCTCTGGCCCACGACATAATCAAATCAAGAATCAGACCAGCAGAATGCGCGAGCTAGAGAGAGAAATGAACAGCTCCCATCAAGAAACTACACTAAAAATCACTGTATGATCATTTGCAAACACGGCGGATTTCAATGAACTTGGACACTGTTTATTGGTCCAATTAAACTGCTACACGCTCCCTGCAATATGATGTCTGACATTGATTTTTAACTGCACATCTTCTTTTACTAGATATCCCTCTCCATGTTTATTGTCTTGTCACTATAATTATTGCACCTGTCCTGCGGAAATCCAGACGGTATGCCGATGCATGCTCCTGCACTCCTGCAGTCACAGTGATTAGTGTCTGTATTCGACACAGATTGGAACAGTGTCAAAAAGGAAAGGAAGGCGAACTAGAGGAGGGGTAGATAGGGTCTGGCAGGGATCAGGAATCCTCAGCAACTTTAAGCTATGGTATAGTCAGATGATGTCACTACTAATTAGGCACTGTGTGAGAAGAACCCTGTGCTGCGTCCTCGCCTCCCCGCATGTAGCCGAGCGGGCAAGTAAACTTAGATCAATAATTACACAAGGACTGTGCTAGCTCCTCCGCGGTTCTGTCTCCAAATTTCACACTAATTGGCCGCACCCGGAAACAGACTTTTATTGAGTCCGAGTATGACTGCGGTTAGTCTGGAGGGACGCTTGCGTTACCTAAAGTCGCTACGGTTGAAACCAAAGGCACCCAATGCGTCGATACGGACGCTAAGTTTCGTGCAAACTGTGATGTCCTTTTCAAGTCAGGCTTTGTGTTCGGCATGCGGGCGTAGTAAGCATCGATCTGCTCACGCATTCACGCACGACACGCCATAGCATAATTATGTGATACATTCCCAACTAACCAACCCTATATGAGCTGTTCAGCAGTAGATGTGTGGTGTGAAGTTCCGCCACGAAGTTGCAATGTATACGTTTGTGTGTACGTCCTCATTTGCCTCTTAATTCTGGCTGCTGTTATCCGCCCTATTGATTGTGGAGAGTAAGAGGCCCAGGAGTCCTCTGGTTTGATCTGTGTTACATCCTTTCCTTAATTCTCCTCTGTGAGTTTCATACCGAACACACAGGTCCCTTTTGACAAAAGCTGCATCGAATGAAATGTTGAGCTATCCAATCGAAAGAGGTGAGCAACAACAACACCTTGAAACACAGGACCACTGAGACGGAGACGGGACGCCTCATGTCTTTCAGCTGTCATGGATTTGAGTTGAGATTGCCGTCCTCGCTCTGACTAACCCTTGCATCAAGTGACACGATACACACGGAAAAGTTGCAAAGGGTATCGTTTAGAATTGCTTTAAGGTTGGGGATGTGTATTCTCTGTGTCGCTGCTGTCTCTGTAAACAGAGAGGTTTTATTGATGCAGCGTTGTCTGAGAAACTACAAGATTCTTATCAAAACAGCCTTTCTTTGATTGGCATATAGTTGCCTGTTTAGGGATGGTTCTAGGGGGGTGGTGGGGGGGTTCAAGGACCCGGGTAGACGCAGACTGTCAGACAGCCAGCCGTCACATGAAAGTTTGTTCTCTATAGCTGACGGGTCCGGTTTTTTTTGCGTGTTTTTCAAGCAGGTCTCATTCAGGTAAACGAAAAGATCAAAAAGCAGGGGCTTGAGGTAGCATCACTCCGACTGTGAAATGAGGCCTTGTGTCCTTAGATCTTGGGCATTTCTTCTACCTCCTTCCCTTTGATAAACTCACTAAGACCGAATTGTTATCGTGAATGCGTCTCATACCCATACCACACAGCCCTGCACCTTAAAGCCCTGAGAGCTGAATGACTGCTATCTTTTTTTCTTTTTTTTTGACAGTTGCATACTCTGCGAACATTGTATATCTGTTTTGCAGGCCGGTTTTTTTTCATTAGTGGCAGCACTGACGCCTGTAATAGTGAAAAGAAGAAGAAAAAAAAAGCATCATCTCTGAATCTGGTGCGAAGTGTTTTTCTTAAGGTTGGGTGAAGTGCTGTAAAAAGCACCGTCGTCTTCCCCGAGGGGACACACCCACTCCGGAACGGTGAAAGAGGGAGATTGCCTGTGTGATGGTCAGAGAAGCAGACATCTCTGGTGCTGAAATTGAATCTGGTCCCAAGTTTGTAGTGGAAAAGCCAAAGTGACAGAATAGTAGATAATAGGTTTGCTGTAACGTCACGCCTGAGTGTATGTCCACACTTGGGCATTTCTGGAACAGTCCAGCTTCTGACGTCCTTATGACAGGCATCTTCCCATTTCTTTCCCCGTTACACGGCTGTGCAGCCACGGCCCATTTTACTCCAACACTTTTAGCATGCTCCACGGATTGCTCTGTTGGCTATTACTTTGAGTGCTGAGCTATCAAAAAAAATGCCTGATTTGTTATTGATAAAGTAATGTTAAGAAGGTCGTAAAAATGAAACAAAGCCCATTTGTGTGCTAGCCCAGTGGGATACAGTGCCTGCCTTTTTTTTTTTAATTCTCTTGTTGCATTGTTTTATGGTTGTAAAGCCCATGCAATCCTCTGCACTTAGGAAGATAAGTGAACTGTGAAAATACAGAATTATTCAGGAAGTATTACATTGTAATTCCATGTCTTTGGCCACAATGCTTTAGTACATCAGAAGCCATTGCTTACTTTGCATTCGAATCGGCTTATAGCACTGTGTGCTTATAGTTATAAGAACTGATACATATTCAAACTGCTGTATGACAACAATAGCACATTATAAAGCATTTTATAATGACTTATAAGTAAAGTATCAGTAAGTATACTATTTCATAACTGCTGCTCACTGACAGGATCAGAGTGTATTGTAATTCAAACAGTTGTAATACATTATAATCTTTTTAAATTGCAGTATTAACACTGTTAGAATACATTATAATGTGATTATTAGTTACTATAAGTGGTCATTGTTTGCTTCAAGTAATGTGAAAAAACATGACATAAATCTCTGCAAAAACAATATACAAAACATTGTAAAATTAAATTGCACTAAAGCAACAAATGACCACTTAAGAGTAACATATAGTCACATTATAAAAAGAATATAATGCAACTATTATGATCCTGTCAAAACAATTGTCAGTGAATGACCAGCAATTATAGTATTATTATACTTGACCATAAGTCATAATATATTTTATGTGTTATGATCATCGTTATAAAGCATTATGTATATTTAAGAGTGATAAAAACTATAACTATACTGTGCTATAGGCAGGTTATAATGCATATTAAGTATGTTCTTAATGCATTATAGACGTAGTAAGTTTCCTGTTTCCATCCTCTCCTGGAGCCTAAATTGGTGGTCTCGTCATCACTTCTCCGCCTCCATCTCTCCGTCACTCTATCTCTCCCTCGCTCTCTTTTCACTGTGGCGGTGACCTTGAAGGTATTCCTCCTGTGTTTGTCCAGACCCACAGAACTCTCTGTTTCTTTCTTCCTGCTCCCTCCCCTTCCTCTGTTTTCATTAGCGGGCTCAGTCAGCCTGCCTAGGGACAGCCTGGTGCTGTGCTCACGTTACAGGCCTATTGACTTCGGAAGAGAGAGGAAAGACATGATTCACCATGCATGAACCTCATGATAGCACTTTTATCTGCGCCTTCCTTTCAATGGAGAATGGAGCAGATAAACCACAAGGCATTTTTATCACCCTCACTTCAGGCATGTCAGTAATCAGATACATAGACCAGGCTAATTCAATATTTGGAGATACTGCCATGCAGTCACACTTAGGCACTGTTAAAAAAAAAAGAATGACATGACTTGACACAAAGTGCAAATGCGTCGTCACCTCACTGAAGCGGTTTGCCTTCGGCGCTATGGTGTCCTACTTTTCTTCTCTGGACTTACCTGAAATTGCGATGAGGTAATTATTTTTCAAGGGGATAATCAATGCGCTTTTTCAATGTTGAAAACTTGCCACAATCCAAAAGGTGATAAAATAACAGGAAATATTTTTTTTTCGAATTGATTTTTTTTGTTTCATTCATTATGCATGCTGAATTATCATACTGATGACAAAGCTTGTGAATGGGGAAAATGGAGCTGGGTGCTCGAGCCTCTCTTAACTCCTGTGTGCTAATCTGGCACCATATTTGGCATTAACATTCAATAACCTTTGTATATAAATTGTGAGCACTTTAAATCAGGTTGTTGCATCCAGGAGTTATGCATCTGCATACTCTTATGAGCTCTGAAAGCAACGACGAAGGCGCTGGCAGGAAGTAACAGCCCTCAGAGGTGTGTGGGTGGGAGTTTTATCACTTGTACCCCAGTAATTAACCAGGACTGCCCTGGAATCAGTCTCTTCTCCCGCGTCTCCCCTTCTCCTTTCTTTCCTCTCTCCTAATATGGAAGGCTGGGGTAGGCGTTGTCTCCGTTCATATCTGCAGCTGCACAATCCGAGCTTTGAACTCTGCCACTGTGGCGTTATGATAATCAAAAATTGAATACATTTTGAAGAACTGCTTAATGCGGCAGCACACTGTGCTCTATATATACACGCGCCGCTTTTTTGTTTTGTTTTTGACCCCATCCTTCTGGAAGGAGTCGGGGATGAATTTTGTGGCGCGCTTAGCAGGTCACATCCCAGTGATGATGCACCTGATAGGTTGGCAGCCATGCAGCAATCAGTTAAATGACAGACAGACAGGCTCAGAGCACAGCTGCACAGTGCAGTCTAAGCCAATTGTGTGACAATCAGAGGCTGCTATTTTAGGTTTCCCTCCCCCTACGGAGAACAGATTTCAGTGAATCAGTCGGCCCTCAGGCATCATAATTATGCAAAAAAAAAGTTCAGCGGAGAAAACTTCTTTGTTCCACTGTTGTTGTGACTTTCTTTCTTATCGCTTAATCATCTGAAGAAAGTGGTTGTGGTAATATAGAGAGAGGTGCGAGCTTCTGTTGACTATAAGCATTAGACTTGAAAGCAATTTGAAAGTTAAATTCGAAATACATGTCTGTGTGCTGAATTCGGAGGCATGCAAAAGGCTACAATTTTGCAATTCAAATCTTTTTCTTCTTTTTTTTTACGAAATAAAACCTCTATTTTCAGCCTAGATTTTTATGACTTATGAAGCGGAAGTGATTGCACATGTACACTTAAGTAATATGTCAAATATGCTGAAAGATACAGGCTGACAGCTGAATTCAGCAACACGCTCAGATTGTTAAATAAGGCATAACATACAGCTGGAGCGATGTCACTCATCTGTAGCTCGAACTCGGGCGTTAGTTTGAAGGGCAGCTTGGCTTCAGGTCTGCCCACTTGAAAAGAGACCTGTGAGAGGAAAGGGCACAAGCTGCCACTCTTTGGACCGCCCCCCCCCCCCTGCGGTGAAAAACAGAGCTGAACCAATTACAAGCCACTGTGAGGTCTCTCACATAGCCACGCCTGGAAATGTTAGACGCACGTAAACACACAGGCTCACGCGGCAAAGCCAAAGTTATTAAAACGAATTAACTCGAATTAACATTTTAAAAAACGTCTTATTGCCCTTTAGAGATTCAGGGTGACTGCTGTAAAGTAACACAAATCCATCCAGACCTCCAGGACGTGTGTGTGTGTGTTAAGCCTCTGGTCAGTCTATCAATGCAAAGTGAGAAAAGCTGTTTCACTCCCTGTGCTGCTGCACTTCCCCCTCCAGCTGCACGGAGCACCGCAAGTCGCACCCATGAAGGTGGAAGACTTATGTGTTAATCCTGAAGCCCCCCACCTAAGCCCCTGTAATAAAGCACGCTCTCAATCAGGACCTGTCCCCGCCCTCCAGGCAAGGCAGCTTAGGCCTCTGCAATCACTAGCTGGTGAGCCGCAGGAAAGCTAATGAGCCACCTCGTCTAGACGTCCAGCACCTGCATTGATAGCCGTTCTGGTGGGAGCTCTCTGGGGTTGTAGGCAGACTGCAGGTGGAGATGATGGAGGTCTGCAAAAGGCCAGCTGTGATCCCCACCAAGGGGATCATCTGGTGACCAGCAGTTTGCCTGTCTGAATACATAGTAGTCAAGTCCCCCCCCCGGCGGACGACTTGAACCCGCGGCTAACCCGGAGCTGAGCGCTCACTCAAAGGAAAGGCTGGAGGACTTCAGCGTAAATTAATTAATGATGTCTAATTCAACGCAAAGGTCCAGTTGTTTCCGCTCACGCTCTCATCACAATGTGTATGTGGACAGTTCCCCTCGCTCCCCGTGGACTGCTGTTGAGCAAAATGCAGATCGGCATGTTTTTTTTCCCGTAAATGCTAAAGAGCACAATGCAGATGTTCTATTTAGGGTTTGTACATCTGTTGTGCCTGCGGAGAATTGGTGATGTGCGAACACTTAGAGTGGGTTCCTGTGATACCTTGACTTTTTTAATCCCTTCCATATGGATGAGGGAATATTTAGCAAGTCTTCTTTGGTACATTCTGTGTATTTATGACGCTATTTACTCTGACAGAAAGATATCGAAGGAAATAACCTTTTTTATTTGTTCATGTAAAAATATGTTACTTCTATTTTCTTAGTTTTTTTCAAACTTCTATTTATTTTTTTTACACGAGAGATTTTCAGGAATGAGCAAACTATCCTAAATAGTTCCGATGAACTGCAGACCCAGAGCTACGTTTCGGCCGTGGGTAACGGGACCTCATTTATGTCGGCCGTAACTGTCCAGGCTCCAATTATATTCTCAACGCAGGGACAAAGCCACTCTGATTGTGGGACCGAGTAACAGAGCAGCGAGCTGGTGTCCTGGATGTTTTTAGAATCCTGTTCAGGAGAGTAGAGCACTTGTGTAAGTGTTTGTTATTCAGGTTTAATTATGTCCACGGGGCCTGGGAGTGTAGGCCAATCTACGCGGCGCCTCTTTAGCCCGAGCCACAGCGGACTGGCTTGATGTCTTCCTCTTCTTTCCTCTGCACTGAATGAACAATTAAAGGTCATATCAATTAGAGCATGTTGTGGTCTCCAGACACATTTTGAAACAGCTTGCTCCTGTTGCGCTGTTAAGAAGGAATAAGTATACGAATGTAAAGCTCGGCCTTCCTCGGTTAAATGTTATTTTTTAAATATTTTGAATAAATCTCCGCTCCAGCATTTTAGAGCTACAGCTCTAAAATGGGCAGCATGTAACAGTGTGGGTGTCATCAGTTAATCAAACCAAAATTAAAGCAGTATATACGAGATAATCAGTTATTGGCCTAAAATCTCAATCTACAGTCGTGACCTCCTCGCTTGCGAGTCATTTGTTGTGCGTTTTGTGAGTGTGTTGATATATATTATATGCTAATGTTTGAGGCGTAGCTTTCACATAGGAATAAGGTAAGTCTTATATTCATAGCGCCAAGGAACACATGTTTAATTCATGACCACAGTACAGTGAACATGAAACTTCGGTGGTCCGATATATTGCAGCCTGAGTAAAAGAAGCAAAACAAAAATCTATTTGGTGTAAATACGGAGGGTCTATATCTTCCTCTCCATCGCAGTGCAGACAATCATCTACACGGTGCCAGAAGAGAGACAAAGAATCGTCTTCATTGATGATCCATGAATCCCAATGAAGAAAACATATCTTGCAAAAACTTGACACGTGCCGTTGCCACAGTGACCCCCCCCCTCCCCCCCTTATGTACTCTGAGATTGTACATGTTTGTTTGGAAGAATAACTACTGACGGAGATTCCTTGGCATTCATGCAGCAAGTGTGTGTGTGTGTGTGTGTGGGGGGAGGTATTCCTCATGTATGATCAGATGAATTTGAATTCATTCATTTATTCATGAAATTCAATGGGTCTCCTGTCTTCTAAGAGACAGCACAGCAAATGCCCTTGCTAGTTTCATCATCACTCTTTTGTATTATTTGTAAAGAAGAAATAAATTGTTTTCATCTCTATATTCAAATAACAAAAGGAGGAACCAAAGAAAACAATATTACAGCACAGCGTAAAACATGACCGCGTGAGACAAGTGGTTTTGCATCAGTAGCCCACATTAATGGTGCGACACAGACTTTTTACTTTGTTTTTGTCGAGAGCCGGCTGTTTGTGTTGATGACAGGTGGCGTTGGGTCTGCATGTTTCCAACCGAATGGAAAGCATCTCGGCGGCTGTAATGTGACCGTAGCGGTGGATCCCAACTATAGGGGTCTCATGTAAGGGAGAAGCGGTGAACTAGGGGGAGCATGATATGAATAAATCAGAAGGTGCACGAACATATATCGGGTCGTGTTTCCCCCCCCAACAGTCGTTTGGGACAGCTAGCTCATCAGTGGCTTCTCTGGTGATTATTATAATCAGACCAGACCTGAATGAGACCCCAACCTTCCACCGTCATCATCGGACTCTTCCCGTCTCTGTGAGGACACTTAGGGAAGCGGTCTCTATCCAGCAGATAGACCCACGAAAAGTCCTTCATTACAGTAAATGACAGTTTTGGGAATGTTGGCACAGTTATTTTTATTTGATTAAATTCCATTTCATTTTTCACTCCCTTGCAATAGAAAAGTGCTGTGCTGCCGTTCTGATTTATTTCACGCATATGACTAAGAGTGTAGCCGTGGCAAGTGCATGCATATATCAATATGTGTCAGCGGTCGCAGACAGTAAATTGGGTGTTTTGATCCAGCGTGCCTCGGTGTGAGCTTGACGGTGTCCTTGGGCAGGTAGAACCAAGGCCAACACAGACGTTACTTTATTCAGAGAGATTTTACATAAACGGTATGAAGGCATGTAATCAGTGAATGTCGGATTACAGAGGGAGTCCACAAACCCATGACCTGTTGTTCTCTCCAGATCCAATTTAGCCAAAAGTGGCATGTTGCAACAGTCTGTCTGCAAGGGAACACTTATTTCTTGTTGCAGCAGCTAAAATAAAGAACAATAGAAGAACAAAGCTTGTCTTCTTTATTCCTTGCATGCATGGCACACATTGGGTGTACACAACTAACAAACTAATGGTTTCCTTCTCTTTTTTTTCTTCATGTCTGTGGATCCTCCTGGGCCGTCACTGTCATCAACAGGTAAACACAATCTTTTTTTTCTGCCCTGATATATCGAGTGTTATACACAGATGATAAAATACTCTGGACACCTGGAATGGCCAGATTATTTTCCTGTCAAACTCCCCTTTGCCTCCCTTGAACCAATCATATTGGATGTTTACCACTATGTGCCTGAGTGCGGGTGGGGTCCCCTGCTGTCTAAACAACCCCCCCCCCCCAACACCCCCCCGACTGTGCAGCCCTTTTCATGAGCGCCGTGGTGGAGAGAAAAGGGCAAGAGAGCAGCGCTCAGGCGAAACAATAGCACCGTGAGGAGATGTCAGGCCCCGGGAGCTGTGAGGTGGATGATGGTATGAGCCCACTGGTGTTGTTGTTTCTCACTCTGCTGAATGCAAACACATGGCCCCCCGTGGCTGGGCGTCGACCCACGGCGTGGTCAGGACCCTGGTTGATAGTGGTGGAAAGGGGGTGGGTGGGATGTAATGAGCCCAGTCTGTGCTGCTGGGCCGCGGCCTGCTGGAGCAGAGTGTGTGTGTGTGTGTGTGTGTGTGTGTGTGTGCGCGTACGCGTGCTCGTATGTGTGTTTTAGTATGCCACCATACGCCTCTGACACCGTCCATTGAATTTAAGGCTTGATTTCACTCAAAAATAAACGCACCTAATGTCATATTGAAAAAAAAAACAATACAACAAGGCAATCCAGGAAAGAATTACTAACATAATTATCAGTGTAATTGCTACTTTTATTATAAGTGCTTGCAGCATTTTTGTTTGTTTGTTTGTTTGCTTTTGTTTTAACATTGAAGCGGGACACATTTTGGGAAACACCTGGGTGTTAAAGCAAAGCGACGTTAAATAAATGACCCGTACGTTTATGTGAGCCATAATCTCCAAACCCCAAAAAATATTATTTTTGAAATCATTCCGTCCGATGTCTGCCCATCTCCATCACATTGCATCATGGGTGAGTAGATATAAATGAGGGTGTCCGTAATCCCATTTGAAAGTTTGTTTTTACTGAGATGAGTAACGCTTGTGAGTGATTTAATGGAGAGGTGGGTCTTCATCCTGTCTTCTCAGTGTACTGTCAGGGCACTTTTTTTTTTCTCCCCTGTTCCATTCTTTTTTAAGTGAGCCTGGAGGACAGCCTGCTGGCAGGCAAGGATGCAGAGAGGTTTTTCTTTAGCAGTACATGAGTGAGGGAGACAGATGGAGCATGCCAGACAGTAGTTTGTGGATTTATCCAGATTCATGATGGGAGAAGGCGAGGCTCCATGTGAACTGGGGCGAGAGAGTCGGGGAGGAAGGGAGGCGATGGAGGCGCGAGGGCCGGCTTCCCGTGCCGGATTGTGAAGGCTGGAAACCTCTGAATGAGGGGGTCCCAACACAGTGGTGTTGTTGTTTGCATTGATTGTGTTTTATTCTAGCACACCGCTCTGTGTCTCACTGTTGTTGTTTCCTACTAAGGAGAGCGTCCTTGCCTTCACATTGAACTCCATTACATCCCTCCCCGGACTCAGAGCTGTCTGTCAGATTGCTTGATTGGCATCTGTTTAGGCTTCGCTACCACAAAGGCATCTTGTTCTATTTCCCACTAATTTGGCTTCCCCTGCTCTCGCCACGAATATTAGCATTACAAGATTGTCAACGCTTCCTCCCCTTTGTCATGTCATTTAGAGCTGAAAACCATGAATAACATCAAAAACAATTGCAAGAAAGTGATAAACATCACTGTTAATCAAGATAACAGTGCGATTAAAAAAAGGGTTGTCGTCACAAAGAGGAAAACAGCTGTATGAATTAATCAAGAGATAAAAGATGACGATAACTTATCATAGCAGATGTTGCCTTTCATAGGAAATATCCCTTTGATAATCTACTTTTTATTCCACGTAGCGTTGATGTTTACAAAGCTTCAAGGTTGTTAACTCCTCCTCAGGGGAGAGGAAAACATAAGAGCCATTCTGGGATGCAGGATGAAAGAAATATAGAGATGTTCACCCTTTTTTCTACAACATTGAAAAGGTTGAACACTGTGTAAAGGCAGTCTATTATGCTCTGCTGTCACGTAACATCTCACAGGTTAATATAGTGGTCTATTTGGGGGGAAAGACTGAAATCCAATTTAAAGAATATCGGGGGGGTGGGGACAAAAAAGCAAAACCATGTTCCTGGCCCCTAAAAGTTTCCCCCATTTCTCAGTGCAGGAGCTGGAGTTTTGAAGCGCGAAGGCAACTTGGATGACACATAGCTGTGGCGTGTACATACAGGATTTTTATCCGTGTTCACAAACAATTTTCTGTTCTCATGAGTGGACCAGTGGGTTTCTGACAAATGATACCTTTCATCCTTCATCCGTTGGTTGACAATACATGGGGTTTGTTGGATCGGTAAGAATAAATCAATTTCCAAACAGCCCAAAAAAGCATTGGGCAAGGCTGTGTCTGTCTCTGTCTCTAAGCCTTCCATTATTCCACTTGCTTGCATTCTCCGCTATCCAGGGTAACCCTCCTCAATCTGGTATCCCTGCTTATAGCCAATCACAGGGAGGCCTCTGTTAGAGTAAACCAGTGTATAATGGAGCGTCTCCCTGTAAAGGAGTCACATACCAGTGGTTTCCTTGCATTTCATTTCTAAATGTAAGGGGGGGGGGGGGTGGCACTCTCAAAAGGCCGTGAAAGAAATAATTCTTTGAGAGAGAGGAAAAGAAAAATGCCTTGCAGCAAACTGTGAAAAGGGACACACACACACACACACACACACAAAAAGGACATAACAGGAAGATATAATAAAGAGACATATGGATCCGGTGAACTACAGAGAGAAAGAAACAGTGGAAAGCAGAGAGCAAAGGTTTAGAGAAAAGCTAAGTGAGAATAGTTTGATTCCCTTCTGCCGGTTTGGGGAACCGAGTCTTTTAATCACACAGCAGACGCTCAGATTTGCCGTTTAGGGGCTGATCTCAGCTCAGCAGGGAGCCAGAACACTGAAGTGCACAGTGGCTGGGTGAAAGTCAAAGTTTGGGAAACTGAGTTCATGTGACACAGACTGTCCCCTGTAAGCCATCGTGGATCATGTAGATAGAGAGGACTCTGCATTTTCGGAGGAATGGATAACCCCAGTGACAGAGTGAATTTTGGGATAGGTTGTGAGGCAGACCGGTGGGACCCGGCGGTATGTGGGATGCTTCGCTCTGTCAACACCTTGATTAATACACCGACTCCCGTTTTACAGTCGCTCTATATGGACCGAACCATCGGGGACAGCACGTGTCGGCACACCGATGACAGAGAGAGAGAAAACAAATCACCTCGTTCTTTATTATGATGTGGGGTACCCCAGGGTATGGCGGCAAAATAAATTAAAAAGCAAATAAATAAATGACACTCATCTGTGCCTGAAAAGAGAAAGTAAAGATGAAGGTGCAAATGTGACGATGAGATCACTCCTAGTTTAGTTGACATCAAAGGCTTCGTGCAGCATAGTCCGCCTTTTCTTTCTTCTTTTCCTCACTTGACTCACTCCTTTTGAGTCTGTTTTTTTTCCGCAATGCAATTATGACAATCGCAGTTTGGAGGATTGGCAAACCAGAGACCATCGAGAAAAAAAAAAAAATAAAGAAGCTTGACGAGAGAAAGGGGATCTTAATTACAAATCTGCATTAGGACAGTTAGATACTAACAGCCTCAGGTAGGAATATCACACAAAAAAAAAGGTGATAAAACAAAGCCCGTGTGAAACTTCTACCGCACAGCCGTTCCTGTTACGTGAGCAGAAAAGCTTTTACTGGACCTACTTGCATCGTTACAGTTCTGTCTCTGCGAGGAAACAGCTGGAGCGGCACACTGCTTGATGAGCAGTGCTGCTGGTGAGAGGAGCTTTACTGTCAAAGCCCCCTCTGTCACAGCACCTCCCTGTGGCCTCTACCTTTACCAACAGCCAGGCAGTGTGAGCATGGTGGCGACGGGTCCCTGGGTGAGGATTATTCTGTCAAAGTCACACCTCCTGCTGTACTTTACGCCGTTACTCTTAATTTCCCTCCTTCATAGACGGAGAGGCTCAAACAGAATTTCCCTCTCTCTCTCTCTCTCTCTCTCCCTCTCTCTCTTTCTACTCCACTTCCTTCTCTCTTGTTCTCCCACTCCTCTGCCCTCACAGGCAGATTGGCTTTCTTCATCTCGCCTCCTTCACAACACAGGCCGTTCACAATTCTCCTCGTTCCCCTTCAAAAGAGCCCCCCTCTGTTTGTTTCCTGCACCCCTCCCTCCCTCCCTTCCTCCCCTCACCCCACGCCTGTCTCTCTGGGGAGTTTGGAAGGGAGAAGGGGCCAGTCATGAAAGATAAAGATGAAAGCGAACGTGGAGAAACAAACAGGCAAACAAATAAAACCCCGAAGTAAAGTAGCTTTTTCCATCTCAGTCGCGGCGGGGAAGACTCTGACAGGGAAACTCTGCTGACATGGGTGGGAATCAAAGCTAGTTACGGGGGGGGGGTCAATAATTTCCATATTGTCGACCGACCATAAGTACAGTTTCTAGAGTCTAATATGTCTCGGGTGAAAGCGTAGATGTGTGCTTCTGTGATCTATTTCCTCGTGTGTTTTACTGTCTCTTGCAACCTTCCTCGGCCATTAGCGCATGATGGTGTCTAGTAGTGTGTGCATGTTGCTTCAGTCAGAGGCAGTGTGTAGGATCTAATGAGGCTATAGGCTCCCAGCCATCTCAGCGGCCCAGCCTTACTTACCGAAGAGGACTGGATGAACACAGGGCCGGGGCAGGGAGGTAATTAGGCAGGGAGTGGTGGTCAATGCCGGGCCTCCCGCCCCCCAGCTGCTTCGAGCACCGTGCGGCCCGCACAAAGGGGCTGATGAGGAGGCAGGTAGACCTTCGGGCCTGGCACACGCTGTCTACAAAAAAAGAAAACAAGGAGGTTCTGCTTCCCCCCCCACCCCGCACACATCCCGTACGCACCTCTGCAGCACTCTCTAACGCGCGGGCTTCTCCCAACCCCAAAGCTGCTCGGGGAGCGTTTGTGGACTGAAGAGTGAATACAAATCAGGCATCACGATTTGGATTCAGCCGCCGGTGAAGTTCTCCCGCGCCACTCTCGGTCTTTCTTTTTGGTTCTTTTTTTCTTTTCTTCATTTGGCCAGTCTGTCGTCTGCTTTCTTTGCACCGCAGGCTAGGTTAGCAGATGGCTACGTCAACTTCCCGTCCCTGACTGCGAGTAAAGTCCAATACTTTGCAGACAGAGAGTAATCACCACATCGGAGAGGAGAAAGATTTATTGCGCTGTTGTTTGCATTGTTGCTGCTTAAAAGTAAATTCCAATGCACAATCGCAGAATGAATCATTTGATCTTCAGCATCAAATAAGCCGTTGTTGGCTGCGGCGGTGACATTGGACAATTTATTCCCTTTTAGGCCATAAAGCTGGCCATGGGCGGACAAGTGTCTCTCTTAGATGGGCCACAAAAAAGGCGCAAGACCCAATAAAAGGAATGTCACAGGAAGTGCACCGAATGTCATTAATAATAAATCACAATTGTCAGAAACTGACCTGGCAGCAAGGATGGAAGTGGTGGAAAACCTCGGCGTGGAGGGAGAGCACCGCTATTTATGTCAATCACAGCCCCGAATCTGGCCTTTTATTACTACGAGAAGCAATTAACCTTTCAGAAAACAGTGTCACTCAAGCACAGACAAAAGAGCATTTTGCAGATGTTCAACAACTCCTGAGACAAACGACTTTGATAAGGTTGGTGTTAATGGTCAACCTGTAAAAAATGAGACTAAAGTTCACTTCTCTTGAGCAGCATTAAAATCACCTTCCTTCACAATCGACAGAGCTCACAGTCGCTCATCCCGCCTCTCTTTCTTGCATCGTTGGAAGTCTCATTTATTTGAAGAGTGTTTGTTTACAGCGGGAAATAACGGAGTAATGCAGACGAGCATATTGGTATCTTAGCTCAGCAGGTGCTCAACTTTCACCTCCATTTTTAAGGAGGCAGCGGGATGCTGGGAGGCTGAAGCTGAAACAATAGACACAGTCTTTGAAGGGGATAGTGGGAATAACTTTTGAAGTGTGCACAGCACAAAGAAGGACACAGAGGGACATGCAAAGCGACAGACACACACACACACACACACACAGTATACACCCTGAGTGCGTAGTGTAATTTGCCAACAAAACTCTACATCTTTGTCACCAAACAGCTGGGCCCAGATGAAGTTGGTCTATTACACAGCTCATGTAAATAGATTTAAAACTAGGCTGGGCAGAGCAGCGGGAGGGACGGCTCAGAGAAGCATGGCAGTCGGTGTGTTTCCGTCCAAGTGCATGTAATTCATGTTTGCCGGCGAGGTCAGTGTGGAGGAATGTTTTTGCCTCTGTGTCTTAATTGGAAGGCTTCCGGACCCTGGGGTGAGCACACCTGCTCCTCTATCTGTGGCTGCAGTGGGAGTCTCCTTTCCAAAAATCCAAAAAGAGACTAGAGGGTATGAAAGTGTGTGAGAGAGAGAGGGAGAGAGAGAGAGGGAGAGGGACACAGAGAGAGAGAGATGAGAGAGCACTAATTGTAAATGTCTAATGCTGTGCAATTTGGTTGAGGTGGTTGTGTTTGGCTGAGGATCAAGAGATAAGAAATGAGCATAAAGACAAAATGTTGATCCCACAATTATTTTCCTCAGTCACACAGAGCGAGTGGTTAGCTTCTCTATACATACCAGAGGTCAATTGATCAGTAAGCAGCAACAATAGCTGCATTTGTAGGATAATATACATGATCTAAAAATAGATTTGAAAAAAGGTGAGTGTCCATTTAAATATACAAAAATAAGGCTTGTCTGCCTGCTTATCTTGTTGGGTCCCCTTTATCTGAGTGTGTGGGTTGGCATAAAACCATTTCGTCATCACATCACTACTTTATAAACCTCGGATAAAACTCTTGGTATTTTATATGCTCCAACAAATGTTGAAGTACACGCCTATTTTCAGTCCCAACTACGGTAGTTTATTCATGTTGGCTTCCCTGAGAAGTTCATTCTTTACAGTGTTATAGTAAGAATAAAGTGGTTTATTGTGGTATTACTGTTGATGAGCTACGTTAATATTCCTCCTTTCAATCATTCTGCAACAGAAAGTTGAACGCAGCTTCATCTTCAACATTAGGTTTTGTTCTGTGTGACGCGCGATGACTACCTGCTTATCGGAGAAAGAAAGAGAAACTGTAAAATAACTTCACTTTTCTGACAGCGTTGATCCTTTACCCCTTATAAGGGTTTGCCTCAGAGCCATTTGTACAGACTGAGAAGAAGCTGCCACCGCACAGAGAATTTCAAAGACACGGCAGACAGGATAAAAACATTTTTTAACAACAAGGTTATCCTAAGCAATAGATAGAGGAGACCTTTGAGCAAGTTCTGAATGTACTAAAATAATCTTTTTAAACTTTTAAAAGTAACGTTTTACTTCTTTTTCATAAAACTCTAAAATGATTAAACACATTTTTCTTTTTAAAAACAGACATTCTCCTCTCATAGTCCACAAAAAACGGTTTAATAAAGCTAAACAGATTCATCTCTTATTGTACTTCCTTGATAATTGCTGTATCAGCTAGTGTTGCGTCCTAATTACATAAGTAGGAGTTCATCTTTTTCTCCTTCAGCTTTGTTCAGGGCGGTTTCTTCTCTGGTAGTGGTTTTTTTCTGTCCCTCAAGACTCTTAGAGAGCGGGTCAAATTGTATGTCTTGATCTTCTGCAGAGGGTTGCGAAAGTAAACTGTCAAGTCTTGCTTTTCTCCTCTGACCCTGCCTTTGGAAGTACTGGACGCATTTATTGTTTTTTGCCGATGCTGGCTGCCGTGCAGTCGTGCAGGACCAACACGCACTGATGCGTTGGCTGCAGGTTTACGGATGTTTTGGCCCCGCAGTCACCGCTCCCTTTAAAGAGGCTCTACTCTGAGAGATTAAGACCGCAAAACCTTCACCTCTCTCCCGCTGCTTTTAGAGTCATTACGCAATTCTGCCTCTCTGAGCGAAGAAGAGGGGGGGGGGGGGGGGGGGGGCACTCAGATTCATTGAATGCTAATTCAAGCAGGGAATTCAAAAGGGATCTACATATTTTTAAATTATGCGTACAAGGACGGGAGTGAAACAATGGCCAAATATTGTCAAGCAAGATGTTGTTAAGCTCCTACAAAGACCCCCCCACCCCCCAACAAAACAGCCTCTGCATATAGGGAGGGTCTTTGAGATCACGTCACAAGGCCTAGTTTTATTCCATCATATTTATAATGGATGACATGGAGGGGAAGAAGTGTTGCAGTGCCTGGCTGAGCCCTGGCAAATATTCTGGCATCTGGATGCATGATATTTCATGAGCTACGATGATGGAGGCCAGGTAGATGATGGACACCACGCAGAGTGCCACCGGTAGATGTGTCTGCTTGTTATATATGGCCTGATTTACTCCTTGTTCTGTGCCCTGAGCTTGTCATAAGACAATCCTCTCCTCCTTTTTCTGAGATGCGCAGAGGGGCAGAGGAAGCTGGTGGGCTGACTGAGGCAATTAGGTCTATTATTAGTACGACAGTGGAAGGATTGATGCGCACAATAGTCAGTGTGTAAGCAGAAAGCCGGGCCTACGTGAAGGAAATTCTAATGGCGAGAATTTCCTAGATTATATGGGCCTTCATTAACATTTTCACACATGGCTGCCTAACAAATGAGAAAAGAGCCCTGGCATACCAGCAGATTTATCACGTGCACACAACACACCAGCTTGCCCCCCCCCACGGTGCAGAAACACACTCTGCACCGCTCTCACAGCACAACATTAGCCACGGGCACTTTGGGTGTCTTTGGCTTTTGAATAATGGGGCAGCAGGACTACGATACTGCTCCATGCTACATAATATATAAAGGTGCACATTGTATACCTGGCCATCAGCTCCGTGGTGGGTTCCCGAGGTTAGGCTGTAATGGACGAGGGCCCCGCGCTGTCACCGCTGTCCGTCAGACTTTCCCGACTGAAGTAGAACGGGCTTTCCGACACAGTATTCTGGACATGTTCCTGAATTCTCTATTCCCTGCTTTAATTTGGCATGAATTGTCCCTGTTAAGGAGTGATACACAGGCAGGCCTCTTGCCTGCAGGGCAGGCTCACTTGAATTAACTGTGTTGCACACTTTACATTCTCTGCTCCCTGACATCTTGAGAAATGTTCCCTGGGATCTTTTTTTCTCCCACGGAGAAGTTCATTAGAATGACAAATAGCATCCTGCCAGAAAGTGGAAAACATCAACACGGCGCAACAGAAACTGCGATCTGAGGGAAGTGACATACAGGGAGGGAAATGAATTAGACTCCATTTGATTCTATGTGATATCGGTAGCCACGGATGCTGTCAGTTTGAAGATTCTGCTGACTCACTCCTGTTTTCTTCTTTTGTTGTTGTGCTCTCTCCACGGGTTGGAGTTGGGGGAGCTTTGTGTTCCTTCAAGTTGGCGAGCCCCATGGCGGCTTTTTCCTTGAGCTTCGAACGAACTTATTTGATTCAACTGATCGGTGGGATGATATTGAGGGGTTCTATTTGAAGAGTTGAGCCCAGCTCTCTCAGCCTGGTCTAATCTCCTCAATCTTGCAGGAGGTGCCATGTCAGCAGCAGCTCGGGTTGGAGGTAGAGAATCGAGGTCAAAGTCGTTCTCTCGACTCAGCTTGTTTTTGAAGATCGTTGCATCAACGACCTGTTGCCACAAAAAAAAAAAGAGAAGCCGTGCAGCTTAGAGAGCTCTTCTCCTCTTCATGGCTGCCCTGGCTGTTTGCCAGCCCAGCCCTCCGTATCAATAATGAACGTTTTAAAGAACAGCTTAGGCAAGTGAAGCCTACCTAATGTCCTTAAGACAAAAGGAGATATTGCCATGGACAGGGAGGCTAGAAATCAATTTCCCATTTGCCGCTTTAATTTCAGCGAGATGGGCGGAGAGATTAGGGCCGAAGGCACCTGTAAGCCCCGTCACTGATGAGCTTTACCTGGGCCTGCTGCACTGGCTGGCCTGACCCCCTGGCTAATTAAAGTTCTCAAATTGATCCACAAACAACGTGATACAGATCTGTCCTTTACCACCCTCAGCAACACGTCTCGTTGTGGAAACTGCCCCATAATGGCCTCATAAAACAGCCGCTGTGGTTGTTTCCTGACATCGATGCTGCCATCCATTAGATTGCCTTATTTCTGATTATGGTGATGGTCACTTCCCTGGTTAATTGGATAACATAGCCAGGAGGGGTGCCTGTGTCTTACGGTATGTGTTTGTCTGTGTTGATTTGTGTAGTTTTATTCTCTTGGATTGACTGCACTGACGTGATGCCAGGTGTGACTGACGGGGACTCTTTTATGCTGTACATCTGAAGCTGTAAACCTAAGTACAGCAGTTTGTGATGAGTTATTCATAATCATAATCAGAAGAGTACAAAGTAGTCCACAGGCATTTGTCAACATCACTTCAACTTCATCATTCTTGCAACAATGCTGTGGCTGTAGCTCAGGGGTAGAGCGGCACTCCTGTACCCGGGTCCTCCGGTCCATGTCGATGTGTCTTTGAGCAAGACACTTCACCCCCGAAGTCTGTGCCTTCGGTGTGTGTGTGTGTGTGTGTGGCGTGAATGGTGGTAGTTATTCCTGACCGGCAGGTGGCACCTTGCATGGTAGCTACAAGCACCATGAAACTGCATTCTTGCAGATACAGCATGCAATGCAAAAGAAAAACTCTCAAACCAGCAATACACACTTTGTTTTCGACAGATCATTCATTTGGTTAGTCCAGTATTTACTTGCTTTCAGTGTTGTTGTTTTCTCCTGAGGGAAATATCTGTCTCTTTAGCTGCTAAATGTTCCACTCTGTTCACAGGCTTGTGTCCTACTGTGTCTGTCTGCTGTTGGTGCTGAGGAGGGAGCGCTCCGTGGGTCCAATCAGACTCCCCAAGTCCCCAAAAACCTATAAAGGCATGGCTCCACTCCTAGGTGCTCTTCAAGTCCCAGAGTCCTCCCTTACCTCTGTCCCGGTCTGTGTCTCTGCCGTCCTTCTCTCCACAGAGCAAGGCCCCTCTGAGGCAGCTGTGCTGAGGTAGCATTACGCTTCATGTCACACTGCTAGAGTCGGTGGGCTTACAACTCGGTAGCCTGTGTCTACTCCTGCATTTCAGAGGAATCTCATGAATGTAGCACAGCTCGCTCCTTGACAGAGTCACAATTTAGACTTAGAGAGCAGAATGTTTCTGGGTTCGTCTTTTTTTTTTTACGACTAGAAAATGTGGCCAGAAGTAACACGAAAGTTAACGCGGACTGAACTCGGTCTAGTTTCCTAGCCGGTGAAATTACATAATTGCTCGTCTTAGCAGTCATGTGCTGTGCTTAGAAGAGTTTATTTTTAGCCACCTGCATGTTGCCCTGCCCTTCTCGTCGTACAATGGTTGTCGGCTCCATTGTGGTGCATTTTTTAACAAGGGTCTTTTCCGAGGCCCCTCAGAGGAGTTAATTAAAGTGATAGAGGCTAGAGCTGATGAGCCACACCACCCTGACCTTGAGGCTTTGCTTTCTCCACCTCCCCACAATTATACCTGCATAATCAGGACACGGATGCCCACACACACACACACACACACTCACGTATGTACACACACACATACACATCATCGAGACAGCCCAAAGGACCCCCGACCAGAGTCCCAGCCACATTCCCACCAGTCCCAGAGCCAGTGAATCACCACGGAGCAGCAGCAGCCTTGCCATGCACAGATACATTATCACAAGGGGTGGCTACATTGTTTTGTCGAGATGATTTTTATTTTCCAGCCTGATAATCACAGCAGTGTTCTGTGCTTGCGTATAGGATCTTTCTGTTCTGTTTGTGTATGTGATTGTCTCTCTGTGTCTTGCTTCTCTTCTCGCTCTCACCTTTCCCCCCTTTTCTCTGCCTCCCCCTGTGTCGCTGTGTCTCACTGTCTCCAGTCTGACGGTATGGCCTCTGTGCAAAAACAGCAGACGACTTGGTATTTTGGTGATGTGGTGCATGCAAATGATCTCTCTGTCAAGGCTGCTTATTCTAATATGACAGCGTAGTGAGTTATCTGGTCCGCTCTATATTGGCAACCAGATCTGCAGCTGCCAGCTAGAGGGGAGAGGAGCTCAAATGTGTGTGGGTGTTTGTGTGTGTGTGTGTGTGTGTGTGTGTGTCATCAAGCTAGACAGTCTGAGACAGAGAATAGATGAAGACATGCAAGCAAGAGAAGCCAGCCAAGACAGGCATCATATAAGCAAGAGATGGGAAAATGGCTACAAGCAAGCACGAGAGAGAGTGCGAGAGAGAGAGAGAGAGAGAGAGAGTGAGAGAGAGAGAGAGAGAGAGTGAGAGAGAGAGAGAGTGAGAGAGAGAGTGTCTTCCCAGCACTGTCCCCTCCTCGTCTACAAGCCCCCCCCCCACCCCCACCCCCCCTCGCTCGTCCTACTCCTCCAGTGTTTCTGCTGTTTAGTAGCGCTGTCTCTTTCAAGAACGCCATCGAGACATGAATAAAGAGAAAATGAGGAAAAAAATGTTTTGGCGAGAATGGGTTGTCACAGCAGATAAGCATCACGAGCTGCTCCATATTTATTACGTGCAACAATTTGACCAACCAGAGAATTTAGATTAATAACATTGGGCCCCGGGAAGTAATTTCCTTTTTGCGAAAGTGATTTACATGGCGCATCGCTAAGAGAACAGCTCTCGTAGGCCTTTTTGCTGTGTCAGCTAAAAATAATGACATTTAAAGTACCAACCAAGGTTAATAGGCTTCTTCTACGGTTATGAACTTTTTGTGCCTGCCCCTCCCTTTTGTTCATCCCTACGAATCGACCCACTGCTTTTATAGTTCCAGCATTCACACACGCAGAAAACCATCTACCCCCTCATTTCCTTTGCCACCCTCGGACACCTTTTTACCCGAACCCAACCCCCTCATGCAGAGAGGCGTCCCCGTCGATTGGGAGGGAGTCGCTACCAGCTGATCTCTGCAATGGAAATTGGGAAGATTTTTTCGACCATTACCTCAGATATTGGTGTAATCACTGTGCCGTGGTCCAGTTGAGCAAGTAATTACACATTCTGTGGGAATGAAACCTCGAAAGCAAACGTTTTCTATAGGCAGCTGCCAACGCGATTCATTTCAACAACACCGCTTTGCCAGAGGACTGGTGGACTTGTTTGAAGGGAGAATCCGAGAACTCCGCCGTACCTTACCGAGAATCTCCATCTCTGAGGCCTCTTCTGAGTCGCCACACTCAAAGCAGCCTCAAAGACTTGCACGGAGCGTACTGCACAGGTGGAGGCATTATACTGCGTGTACTGTGGCTGCAACTCCTCCATCACTTTAGGCGGTGTTTGTGGGTCGGATGGAGTAGTGGGCGGTTAGGTGCTGGTAAAGCTGCTGCCCCGCTCTTATATTTTGGATAGATGTATTTTTGATGCAGGGTTCCTCCCCATGTCGGGCAGGAGCTTTTTAATGAGGTGCGCCCAGCATCCCAGGCAGTCTGCAGGAGGGTAGAGTTATTGATAAATCATTAACGTTGGTGGAGGAGGTGTGGAGGAGTTGTAGCCTGCTCTCCTGCGGAGAGCTGTCTTACTGCTGAATATTTCATCGGCACACAGATGTGCTGCTGTCTGTGTAACTGCTCATGGCTCCTCAGCTCTCTGCCATTACGTAGCAGCGGATAGTAATCCCCGCACCTCGTCCACCAGACGAATCAAAAACTGGTTTGATGCAAGAACCCACCTTCTCCCAGCAGCCACCTCTGCGATGCTCAGAACCCCTCCCACGCTTTGCTAAAATGTATGTAAAAAAAAAAGGCCAGCTGCCTACAACCGATGCCTCGCGGTAGGCAGAAGCTGCAAACAAATCTGTGTCATAACAGAAAGAGGCGTATTGTGAGTTTTACCCAACCGTGGCGATGCGGCACTTCTAATGCTGCAATTCCATTAGACTTATCTCCAGTGGGGGAGACAGAGAAACGACTGCTGAGTCAGACCAGAAGGGCCCATGGATTACTTATTCCCCATGTCATCTGCACAGAAGCGAGTAGTTCATGTGCCGTCCTTATCCCCCCCCTGCTTCCCCCTCTCGCCAGCGCTTACTCTACTGCGATGCCATCCTCGGTGCACCCATTTGTCTCGACTGTGTAACACTGCCACCTCCTGTCTGGGAGCCCCGGGGTGCCAGCAGGCATGGCCAAAGTGCGGGGCAGCTTTCAACAAACGTGGGAGGAAGAAATATGAAAGAGGGAGGAGTAGGATTGATAGAAAAGAGAGAGTATGACAGGGGAAATACAGGGGGGGGGGAGAGAGAGTGAAAGAGATCTCCGAGCTCACCCAGCCTTGATCAACGAGCCGTCTCCCTAACCCTCCAGATTCAGCAGTCAGCATGTCTCTGAGCATTTCCAGTTGCCGACAAAAAGGAAAGGAAAAACACTTGCGGCTAAACTGCCCTGAAGTGGTGCTATTTTTACTTTTTTCAGAAAGACAAAAAGTGAGACCCCCTCCTGAGAGTATACACAAGGACCGGGCAAAATTAGAAGAGCAAAGCACAGAGCAGAAGCAAGCGAAGGGAATTCTCACAGAGCCATCCAGACAGGAGGAATAAAGCTGCCTCTCTGCACAGCCACATGCATAACCTAAAACGCAACCAGTAGGATTATGTTTGCAAACAGCTTCCAGTGAGCCAGTGAGGTCTAGAGGTACAACGTAATGGATGGCGTCTGTTAAAGATCACATAACTCTGAAAACTTTCCACAGTAATCATATGCCACGTTTTTTTGCGATGGATAACCCAAACTACACCGATTTTGGTTCACAGAACAGCTTACTTGAGCCTCAAGGTTCAGTTCAAGGTCCAGTGTTGTTCTTTATGTTTTGGTGGTTAATCGTTTGACGCTTTGGGCGCATATCTTTCTCACCACTTTCCACGAAACCCCTATCGAAATCTGTTTGTGTTGCTGTTTATGTTTCACTAATACGATAATATTATCGTCATGAAACAATATAACTAGCGTCAAACAATAATACAACGAACTAACAAAGAAGGGAACTTTTTTATTGTTATTTTAATATTGAATTATAAATGTTACAATAACATAGTATTTTAATGATTGTGGTATACAGTTATTTTGTTGCAGTTTCTCCTATAGCTATGCAGTTAACTTTACTGGCTACCTGGTGGACTCTCCCTGAAAATGGTAAATATGTTTTGCTGGAGTTATAATAATTCTGTGTAACTCATAAATCCAGTGGAAATCAATTTCATCTCCAAACCCTTCAACCCCAAAAGCATGCTGTTCTGCTGGTGTCATATCCGCCTGCAGAAGACGGGCGGATGAGAAGCCTCAAGGCCGCTGTAACAACGCGGAGGACAATTGTTAGGCCCATGTGCGTGAAGCAGAATTATAATGGCAAAGAGTTAATGGAAAAAAAAAAAAAGACGAGGGCAAGATGAATGCATTCTCAGATGGAGATGGAAATAAAATAGGGACTGGGTGAAAGGAAATAATGAATGAATTGAGGAAAGGTGCGAGGAAAAGAGCGAGGAATGGGCTGAACGGGAGGCTGTAAATCAAAGGAGGGAGTCAGGATGGAGGGAGAGAGGTGAGGGCAGTCAGATGGAGAAAGAGAGGGAGGAGAGCTGGCCAGCAGCACTGGAGGAGGAAGAGGAGGATACAAATGTGTGGTGAGGTAATGGCAGTGATGAACAGCCTGTGGCTGATCAGTGGAAGCCAGGTTGGTGTTAGAAGATTAGATTTTAATACAGCGCTTTGACTTCACTCTGCTTGCGAAAATAATCACAGGGAAATAAGCAAATTAGGAATTATTGCATACAACACAAACCGATTATGCCAAATTTGCCCTTGACAAGGAGATCCAGCACAGCCTGCCATGTAAAGGTTGCTCAGGCCCATGTTGTGGTAGGAGGTGAGTCAACAATTCAAAAATGATTCAAAAGCAAGTGAGATATTTGTGAATATTCCTCATAGCAAACGTGGCCTTAGGCCGATTAGTGAAGTGTGTGTCTCCCAGAATTCCTCCTGATTTGTTGATCACTTTCTGCACTTGCAAATAAACAGAAAAATCACAAAATATTATGCCGCTTTAAATCCCATTCATGTTCAAAGTGATGGAAACATTGGTGTCCGTTTACCGTCTTTGTCTCGCGGTCTCGTCGCTGACAAGTTTCACATGAGCCACAGAACGACTCGTCACCGTGTCTCATTACATTACGGAGATGTTCATTTCGTGTCCACTTAAGAACCGCATTGCCTTTTGTCTGTCATTTTACTTCGGTCCGGCCATTTCTGCTGACGTGCTCGCGTCGTGAATACGCTGAAGTATTGATCGAGAGGCTGGATAATTGAAGACACGTGTCAAGGCTCTGCTCCAGCAGGTACACCTTGTATGTGTGAACAATACACTGGTCGTATAAGCAGAGGAGATTCGGGCTCGTCTTTGCCAACCTTTCCGGTGGCCAGTGGGTGGACTAAAATAGTACTCTGTCTGTTGCCAAGGTTACAACATTGACAACATGACGCGGCCATTCATTCTCACTACTGTATCTCCCTGGCCTTCTGTGAGAAAGTGGCTGCTAATCTTAGCCCTCAATCTAGCCGCCTGTCAATGTGTGGAGGGGGAACAGTCGAGGTATGGGATGAGGGGAGTCAGGTCAGCTCCGTCCCCTCACATCGCACCCCCCCCCCCCGTTCCACTCATCAGCGGCCACTCCCCCACCCACCGCTTCTCTCCAGGCGCCGCGTGTTCCCTCAGCTCGCAGATAAAAGCCGTTGGTGGTGCATGATGGGGGGAAATCAAAGCGCTGTTTCTATGCAGACCCGTGTGTCACTTTCCCTATTTTGCAGGTGCGCTGGCATGAGGACGTTTGAATGGCAACCGGATGGTATAGTCACAATAAAACTGTAATTGAAAGATATGTTATCGTGACTATTTCAAGCTGAGGAAAGTTGGTATCAAAGAGACATTCCCGCTAAAAAAAAAAAAAAGAGAGAAGAAAGGGAACCTCTTTTAATTAAAAAACTGTGCTCAAAGGGGCGACCAAAAGTTGAAACTGGAGGCATGTTTGGCATGAATAAGTTGCCCCTCTCCTTTGTGTGGTGACACTGACAAATAGAGCCCCGCGTGTGAAAAGGAGACTTATCTTTGATGGGTAATGAATTCAAAGTCATGGAGATGAACGTGCTCTTTGAGGTTCAGAAGGCTTTAGCTGGAGTCATATTATCTCACTCCGACAAATGGAAGCGGCGTTGTCACAGGCTGCCTTCCCCACAACTTGACTCGTCGTAGCTCGTACAGCTGTTGCTTCTGAGGTATGGCTATTGTGATAGCAGTACATTAGTGCATGCTGGTCAGCCTTGCCTCGCTCTCAGTGTGGCCAAGTTGTGTAATAGCCTGTGAATTGATTTTTTTTTGGGTACACACGTTGCCAAAGCAAAGCCAGAGTACAGTGGGTGAGCTCCTCTGATGTTGTTCCAAGTCAACAGTTGCCCTAGCTGAGGACACCTGCAGGCTACCACTGGCCAGAGACATGGATATTTAACCAGTTCTTTGTGCTGAACCTTTGTGTTTTTATGACAGACACAGTTTCCAAGATGTGCACAAACCCATTTCTGCTCAATTGCTCCCAACGGCGGCTCCAAATAGATTTAGCAATGATACTGTGAGAGGGGAGATGGAGAGCAGGAGTTAGAGAGGAGAGAGAGACATAGAGAGCAATGAAAAGGCAAGACGGGGCGAGTGGAAAAGAGTCTGAAAATGAGCCAGAATGGGATATTTGCAGTTCAGTTAAGAAAGGCTTTGAATGTATTTGAATCACAGACTTGATCTGCCACCAGCCTATTTTTATTAGCTGCTTGACAGTGCAGCATAGTTTTGGGATTACAGCCAGCGCCTGTGTTATTCAGGGTTCCTCACATTTGTATTTGAGCATTCCTAGCACGCCTCTGCTTCTTCCTAGCTCACGCTTTAATGCCTTTCTAGTTCCCTTTTTGTTTTCAAACGACGCAATGTTACTGTCGCGGGTCACATATTAGAAACAAACATGGTAGCAATTAGAAATGCTTATCTCGTTCCCTTTTTTCCCCTCGTTTTCTTTTAACGAGCGATTCCTCATCCTAATATCTTGAGAGAATGGAGCAGATATTCAAATGAGTTCTTTCATTATGGGCAATATTAAAGCTTCGACGTTGTTCAAATTCTTAATTGAAAAGAAATGTATCGTATCCTCTTGAGTGGTGTAAATCATATCCCTCCTCCAGCCCCTGTGCGCTAGTTTGTGTTATCTGTGGCTAATTCATGCCACACTTAATTCGGCCTTGATTGTAAATGTCCGGGACGAGATGTCGCTGTGTGTGCCTGAGTTGTACACGGCCTCACAGGATTATGTTGTTTTGAATTTCCACTCCGGGTCTCAAGTGAGTGTCTCTCTCCTCGGATGAAAACCTCTTTATCGTTGTGACAGTTGTACCAATCTGCCCTTTTCCCCTCTGAGTGGAAACAGAGGCGAGGAGTTTATTGTCTACACCCAGAGTAAGAACCTAAATATTTTACAGGAAGGCAGAGATGTCTCCCCTCTGCCATTGCTGTTGACAGAAGTGGCTTCCAGCTATTTTCTTTTAAGCGGCCTTCATTACTGGCAAACATGGCGAACACATGCGGTGGATTTGTCATAATTAAACCAGGGCTTGGCTTGGACTTGGACAAAGATGCAATAAAGATGACAGTTTATTTAGGATGAACTCCCCAGCTCCCAGCCGCTTCACAGGGGGGACCTCCACACTCTAAATCCAGTTGCACGAACATATGAAGGGATAAAGTGGCTCTATTACATTTGTTGACTCCAAAGATCCTCTCTGAAGCTGCAGCGTATTGCATTTGTTGGCTCTTCCATCCCTGCTAGCCTTCTCCACGGCGTCTGGGATTGAATCAGACAGTGCCCACATCCTCACCATTGCATGGGATGAACACTATTGAATTGCTTGGCTTGTAGATCCACAATTCTAACTTCTTTAGACTATATTGAATTTACCATCCGGGGCAATCAATAATACTAAGTTTTGCAGGCAGTATTGAACTCTATCCTCGCACATCTACCCTGTGGTTGGTTTCTCCCCAATTGCTTTGGAATCTGCAGGCTGTCACGCACAAAAGAACGGATTCTGAGTTGGCTTTTTAAAACAAGGTTCACAAAACCATGGGAATTGTGCAGACTGGGCCACGTAGTGAAACAAAAGGGGTGTTCGGCAGCCTCGCATGTAGTCGGATACACTGAGAGTAGAATCGTTTTCTGGCTGAGGCGAGGAGGATCGGTAGGAACATATTCTTTAAGGTCTGTTGCATTGCAGCTACAGAGAAACATGAGCAAATGATCTGTGTCTATGTTTCACATGTTGAATTACTCTTCTAATTTGGTTATACAAATGATGTCCTGTGTCTAATGAGACACTGTACAGAAGATGATTCTGCCCTCTGTAAGCCCGGCCATGATAGCAGTAAGCCTAGAGGGCGACAGCATAGCTGTGCAATGCTGTGGCATTCAGTGCATTGCGATTCACCATTGGCCCCCTGGGTAATGAAAGGCCTAATAAATGAATCCATCAGAGTGTCTGTGTGTTGCTCTCTGTGTGTACCAGGGATGCAGTCGGGCCCAGACGTGCCCAGTCTCCGGGCACACAGAGGAAAGGGATGCCATCGCTGGCAGGCCTGATGAATGGGTGGCACGCCGTGCCTTGACAAAGACGAATGTGACAGCCCCCGTCCCGCAAAAAGGGGGGCGGTGCTCCACCGCCGAGGGGAGATCATGTGATGCTGACCGCCTCCCCTTCCTACTCACATCCCCTCCTGGCTGAGCCCGAGGTAGTGGAAGAGCCAGAGAGGAAAAGCAGGAGACAGACGAATATCAGATCGCCCCATCGAGCCACTGCTTCCCTCCTCTGCTCCTATTCTTTCCATCAAACAGCACGTACAGCAATACTGCAGGCTCAAACTGTACAGTATATATGTATTTACTGGATATAACCAACACTTCTTTCAACTGAGAGCAGTATTTAATAAAGGCACTCGACAAAATAACAGGCTTAAACCAACACAAAGCAATTCATCAATACATCTTCTTCGACCAGAACTAATGCGGTAATCTGTGCAAGATGGTAAATGGTGTAGGACCCGGAGCTCTATTTGGTTTTCAACAGTATTAGAGGTGGGGAAGAAATTAAAGACTGCAGATCAATATCAATATTTGCTTTATATCGCTCAGGTGTCCTTTGATCGTCTGCATGAGGGAGCGACTGAAGTCTGACTCTGGTGCCGGTCTCCATCAGATACTAGATACTGAGGTCTATGAGGCGGAACACTTGCACTGGAGATGAAGACGCTGCTCTACTTTTCCAAGTGCCGATCAGTAATTACTCCTGTTCCAGGGCAGCGTATCATCATCAGAGGAGAAGGCGGAGAGGACTCTCAATCTGAATGATGAAGATAACGCGGTGTTCCTCACAGGTTCGACCGTACACAGGGGTAGTTTGAGCTCTGGCTCAAATAAATCGGTATTATAGTGCAGTGAAACCTCACTTCCAAACTCCTCAATAGAAAGAGTCATCTTCCCCGTGGCAGGGAGGGGAGGTGGGGGTCGGCTAACTATCCCCTCTAAGACGGGCCTTTCGGTGAGAGAGAGAGAAGCACCGCGGGGTAAGTCAATGGGAAACTGAGATGATTAAGAGGCTTTCACTGTTAACAGAAAAGCGAGGATTGGTTTCTATTGCACCCTCTTCTTTTCATGGCCCGGTCTAGTGGACAGGCTGGTGCTCTAGTCTGAACAGAGCCAAGACTTGCCTATTAATAGACTATTGAGTGCTATTGATCCCTGGCTCGTGTGACACATAAGCTACAATGAGCCATGGATCCCAGTAAAGAGCCATGTCTTTCTTTTCACTTTACCACAATTGCATATGATTGTAGGAGCCTGAAGATCTGTCAGAGAGGCCCATCTCTCTGTAACGATGACCAGGAGTGCGACGGTACCCTGAGTAAAAG
Source organism: Melanostigma gelatinosum (assembly GCF_949748355.1). Taxonomy (NCBI): domain Eukaryota; kingdom Metazoa; phylum Chordata; class Actinopteri; order Perciformes; family Zoarcidae; genus Melanostigma; species Melanostigma gelatinosum. Next base: position 21,811,617 of record NC_136641.1, on the reverse strand, counting down.
CCGACTGCAATTTAGAAACTTTTGTCAGAAACACAAAAGCTCTGGAACAAAATGGCCACAATGGAGACTTGGCTTTGCCTAGACTGAATCCTGCACATCCATAATTTGATGGATCGTTTTTTTAATTTTGTTTAAACGACCCAAATGTTTGAAAAAGTGAAGATGCTTACTTTGCATCCAAGGTGAGAATAACTCCAAAAAAGCTGCTGTACAATTACGAATGAATTAGAGGGATAATGACGAGAGGGAATGGTGGTTATATCAATAACCCCTCTAATGGTCAATTCCAGAATGCTGTCTGCTGTGTGCTAGATTTAGTGTAATGGATAAGGTGCCTGTTTAGCAGAGGCTTACTTGTCGCCAAACGAGGGAAAAAACCTCAAATAGGCAAATTAAAAACTGAATAATAGATGAGCGATACCAGGATGAGAGAGAGAGAGAGAAGAGGAGACAGCTGTAATTTCTACTCTTGGAGAGAGAAAAAGAAGAAGCCCTGGCATGTAATTGTGGAGAATTTATAAGGGCACAGGAGAGAAATAGAGACAGGAGGAGATACACATGCCACTGTGAGAATCACCTTTACTGAAAGACACTTAACGCTGATGGTTATAACAGTTGAAAGTCGACACAATCTTCAAAACATCGTAAATGCTGCTGTTATTAAGGTTGATTGTCTGTCTGGGTGAAAAAAGCCTCTCGTCCACGGGTTTTATCCTCTTTGCAAAATAAACATCAGCAGTCTTGAAGCGATAAGAAGGTTAGAATTTAGTTGGAGTGACAGAAGGGAAGTTTATTTTGGCAGCGAATTGCGTCAGAATGTTACTGAATGCTAAACAAGAGGTGCGCGTCTGTATGATTCTAAATCTGCGTACGAGAACGATGTTTGACGAGTCTGTCTGCGAGACGTGTCCCGTGTTCGAGCGTAGCTTTGACCCAGGTCGTGTGTGTTCGAAGAGGGCTGGATCTGCCTCAAAGTGTCAACTGCGAGTGATGCAAACGTATAGAAATAGATCCACCCGGGTCGACACCAAGGAACAACTGGTATACTAACAATAGAATTATGAATATTGAGGGTAAAATTGTCTTGCGTGGCAGATTATTATAAGCCCCAGTTGTTGCCATCAGCTCCTGCAGACTTGCTAATAACAGCAGTCTGACTCATTCTGTGTTTTTAGCTTGCTGGGTTTCCTCTGCTGCTTTTTTCTCTCCTGAGCACCTGTGAGAGAGAGAAAAAAAAAAGGACTTCCCTGCTTGGCGGCTGGTGATGCAATCTGATATGAGTGGGGGCTATGTGATCACAGCATAGCCTCTCTGGTGAAGAGGTGAAGCTATTACTGCATCATTGAGTGCAGGTCATTTGCCACCGCCCTCTGATCGCTGCCTGGGAAGGACTCTAGCTGCTCCGGTCTCTCCACCTCTGCTGTGTTGTGTGCCTCTGCGAAGAAGTCAGTCTGAACAAGCAACTTGCTCACACAGATTTTCAAATTAAGATGAGATTTGAAAGATTTCCAAATTAGATTTTAACTTTCTTTGACAAGTGAAAAGCACAATACTTCTCTTTCTTTTTTTCAGAAAATATTAAAGTAGAGGTAGAACAACAAAGCAATGCACCATATATATATATATATATATATTTATATATATATATACCCACACACACATATATATATATATATATATATATACGGCTGTAGTTGATCAAATAGAATTCTGTTATTGTTATTGCTAAAAGTACAACAACATTAAAAGGCACTCCTGAGTCCTGACGGTGCATTCCCAAATATCAACATAATAAAAATAAAGAAGAATAAGATGGTATTATCAAGGAAACACTATGTATACAAGTAGTGTACAGACAGAGAAAGAATGCGAGTGAACTTCAACGATGGCATTGTACAGGCAGGGTCTTAACCCCTTAGCCATCCGGGCGCCCCCAAAGATCGACATTTTTGAAGTGTAGGTGAGTTAACCAGGTGCCTCAGTAATTCAGTCATTGTTTTTCAGTCCAGCTTGGTAACACCGGGCTGTGTAGCGGGAGGTTCCACATAGACTGCACAGTTCTTGCATAGCTTTTCTGAGAAGTTGTACGCCGTAGGCCACGCAGGGAAAAGAGAAGAGTGTGTAAGATATGATTGTTCTTGCCTTCTGCCCTTATCGTAGCATGTGAACATCATGCCATGCCAAATGGGGCGCTCTCTCATCAAAGTTTCAGTGCTGTTTGGAGAGCCTGAGAGGAAAGGTTTATGATGGAGAGACTATGAGGAGGGATCTCGACAGCACGCTGGTGAAGGAGGCCTGCTGGCTTGCCAGCTCACACACACACACACACACACAGATGGACGGTGTGTCGAGGGAATCGCACACACACTGATCAGAGGCTCCCCTCCCGTCCCGCGGTGGGAGGAAATGGGACTGAACGAGAGGAGGAAGAGCGGGAGAAGGAGTTAATCACCGCGCTAATGCTGCACTTCATCATCGTTTCCTGAGCCCGCCTGCTCACCCTCACTGGCTGCACTCGACTGTCTACACAGTAGTTTTAGCTACGGCACTGCTTGCTAGCCCACAATGAGCGCATCACTCAGGTGGACTAACTGGAGCTCAAGTAGCATAGCGTGTTTGTGGACATAAACAAAGCGCCATATGAAAGCCGTTGATCCTTGAAGGTGATTCAGGCGGCCGCCAATAGAGAGAGGATTTGGACTGACCTTGGCTGTCGTGCATCGGATATGTATGTGGGGCAAAGTGCTTTTTCATGCATGCCTGTTTGACACTCTTGTTTCCACAGACAGTTACAAAACAGGATCTTAGGAAGTGCTGTGCGCCTGCTGCCGTGCATGGCCAACCATCAGCCTGGCCTCAAAAAAATATGAGTCCATGTGCGACGCGCATAACTCACAGCCTGGCTGCCACACCCGGCCCACTGCCCTGGCAGGCACTCCCTCAGACCATAACAGCTCCCACAGCCTCTTAAACCCATTTTAGTCTCCTGGATTAAGTACTGCGAGGTGCCATTCAAGCCCAGGCCAGTGTGCAAACCCCGTCTCTGCCTCTGACAAATGCACCTGCTCACACGTAGCATACCCCTGTCGAGATCGTTGTGCAATGCATGCAGAGCTAATGTCAGCTTTATGGATTTTATGTTGCATTTGAATTGCCGAAATGTTTTCCGGTACCTTCACGATCTGTGATTGATGGCTATCGTCGAGAAAATGAACTGACACGGTGTCTTTACACAAGGTTGTCGGCACGCTCATAACCTCCATCACCTCTCGGTGTTGGGATGATGTCTCACATAGAGTTGTTTTCTTTCTTCTTTGTTTTTTTCCCCCATGCACAGCAGGTTACCAGACCGGTATCGTGCCTGGTGCTAATTCAGGGCATCGGGTACGTGCAAAAGGGCAACAGTCTACCTTTCTAATTACACCTCAAGTGCCCTATGCGCTACAAAGGAACAAAGATTGCCTTTTAAGATGGGATCATAGAGTCGCAGGCATTAGCGCGGCTGCAGCGTGTTATGGTGTGCCGTGTGTGTGTGTGTGTGTGTGTGCGTGTGTGACTGTGAGTGACAGCCACATGACAGGACTGAGCTGTGATCACAGCTCTGTTGAGGAGACGCCGATGGCAGTGCTCGGCTGGATGCCCATCAGTTTGTCTATCTGTCTGCCTTTGCGGTCATACTGTAGGTACACACACACACACACACACACACACACACACATAGATACGCTCAATCGTACCTGGCTCAGTGCTTAATGGGTGCCTGTCTGTCATACGCATATGCCCGCACGCACACCGTCAACAAACCGGCGGTGGAGATGCCACGGTGCAGTGAATTCAGCTTTGGTTCCACATCACCTCCTGCTAATGGTGGTAATTAATTGATGAATGAGGTCAAATCGGAGATATCCACGCACGTCTCAATTCGGATACAACCCCGTCTCATCCCCGTGCTCACCTCCCCGCCAACCCCCAAGTTGTTTTCTTAATGCGCAGTGCACCACATTCCCTCTGTGCTCATCTGCATAAGACCTTGGGATGAATGTTAACGATGTTTAATTAGACAAGACGTGGGATGAATGAGTGGGTGGAGGCAGGGAGGCCACCGTGGTGCTGCCCCCCCGCTGGGGGGAGAGAACACATAAAACACAGACATAGAAACCTGCACTCACACACACACGTACACACACACAAACACACTTGATGAACAATAAATGACCATTAAAAGGCCAAAAGCTGCAGCTGAACATGACCTTACATGTGAGTGGTTCGCTCTGACTTAGTGCTGTGAGCTCCACCTTCCATATTTCACCAACACCAAGGGCATTGACCGCTCATTGTGAATGCAAAATAAATGAAACCTTTTTAAATGCAATAAATTTGTGTTACATTATGTAGTTATTACTAACTGCCCTTGATTGTAAATCTAATTAACCAAACATTTATTTCCCACAAGTTTTCTGTCTGGAATCAACAGTTTCAGCGTGATTGGCCCAAAATTAGAGCGTTTAAATTCCTCCTCCTGGCCCTTGTTTGTGTTTTGGAGAGTTTGCAGTGTCCTCCCACCACCACTTGAATAGTTGAATGGACTCAACACAGTGATCCCATTCACCTTCTCATTTTGGCCGAATCAAACTGCAGCTTATTACATTTTCTGCCCCACAATTGGTTGAGTGAACATTGTGACTGGGATCAATGCCAGGTGAGTGCACTGCGAACCGTGCCCGAGGCCGCCACGCTTATCTAAGACACCGAGACAACTTTCCCGTCCCAGCTTGCTCTGTACAAACATTTCCACGACACTGATCTGTGAAAGAACATCAGGCAGCAGCTTACTGTAGGGTAATCCAGCAAATGATCTGCGTGTCGCAGCGATAAGGGGATGCAGATGTTTCCCGCTAGCAGGTGATGTGTCATTATCCAGACTCGGTCTCAGACCTGCTGTTTTCCGCCCCGTCTCCTCAAATGGGTGACCGACTGTGGGACCGGGATGCGAAGGCACGCTCTCGAGTCAAATGTGCACTTGGTGTATATTGCTTGCCGCTCTCTCCTTCAGTCGTGGGCTTATCTCCTGGTCACGGCCAGACGGAGACACCTGCGAATGCTGTGGATTAGCGGGCTGCCTCGGGGTAAGGCGTTTAACGCGGCGCCCCCAAGGTTCCCGGGCAAGTTGCGAGGCTGAAGCAAGCCCAACGGAGGCATCTCAGGGCCTAGATTGAGATCAGACTCCTCAAAGCTGCCATATAAAACATTCAATGAAGGAGTCATTTGAGAGACGCGGGTAAACAGGCTTTGATTACAACAGAGGAAAGGGGAGCGTGTTTGTTCTCTTAAAAGCCTCGCTGAAACAACAACAACTGCTCGTTCTCCTTTGTGTTGGAGACGCCATGTTGAATCTCCACTCTTAATTAATTTGGTGAGGGAGCGTTTGTCAGCCCTGCTCTCGCCTGTTAGTGCTATTTGTCTCCGGGTGACCTTTGATTTCACACTGCATTGGTGTTCTGCCGTTATGGACAAGAGGCGTTTTTTTTGCTGACAACAGAGGAAACCTTATCTTTTAAATAAGTAATTCCTCAACTGCTCAGTGAGTTCACCAGCAGCAAAATATTGGGATTGCTGAAAAGGCAGCACACAGAGGCTCACTGGGGAAATGATCTCCTCTCTCTATTTGCTACACCACCTTCGCCTGACTCTCATTAAAAATTCCACAATGCTGTGTTTGAACAAGGCTTTCTACAAAATAGTGTATTCTGTGCTACAATGCTGCTTCTGTTTGTTGATATGATACTTTATTTATTTTGCTTTACTCGATCGGTAGATCCCATTACATGCAGTATTGTTTGACTGTGTCACTTGGAGGCCCTGTGGTTACGAGGTCTCCATGTGGGTCTGTATGGACAGCTCTTGGTTTGGCATCGGTTCAGTGTGTGACTTAGGAGGCACAGAGGGGGCAGGTTTATCGTTGTATTGTGGAGGGTTTAGGCACTGACACAATAGCACCAGCCAGGCCTCCTTGGCATCAGCTGGGACCCAGAGCTCTAGGCTTTTGGGAAGGCAGCATTGATCGGGGGTGATGGCTGGAGTGACTGAGAGTTGGGTGGGGTGAGGGAATTGCAAGGGGATGCCTGTGATGGCACCTGGCTCTCTGGGCTCTGGCCGGATGCTGGAGCAGTCTCCAGTAACACTGATGCATCGCTGTGAATTATATTATGCCTTGGCAACGGCTTACTCCCAGATTCATCTTAGCAGTCATTGGGTTATTTATTTATTTGTTTACACAATTTGTCAAAAGACCTCTCAAGTAAAAAAACAAAACAAAGATTACAAGATAAAAAATGAGGCCGATTTAAAGTATTTCACCCAATGGCTATTTGTGTAGGTGAAAGCATTACCACAGCTTGCAAAGGTGTCGCGGCTAAATTCTGATGGAGTGCTTTGTTTCTGTGGAAATGTCATTGGGGGGGGGGGGGGGGGTGAAAGATGGCGATGCAAAGTACAAGACGGTTTTCTCTGAACACCTCTTGAACGCCTGCCTGGAAAGCTGCCGGGATAACACCTCATTCAACGGCTGCCTGCGAGCTGTAGCACTTCGTGCTTTCCGGAGATAGAAGCGATGCCTCGGGCCCTTTGTTCAACTCTGACACGGCTGTTCGGACACCTTTGTTCTGGAAAGAGAGGCCCATTCACAGCGTGCCCGGGGAACAAATTCAATCTTGGTTGACAATTAATAGCCGGGCGGCATGTTTAATTAAGAGCATGTAGCCAGTGAGAGACGTGAGGGAGATAAACAGGGGAGAGCTGCACAGCGCCAGACTGGGCTCACAAAGGAGCAGGCCATCCGAGCGTCTGGCTGATCGATTCCCCGCCGTCTGCAGAGAGCAGCGCTCACAAAGAGCAGCCTGCGCCTCGCCTCTCCGCCGGCCAAACTTTCAGAGGGGAGAGATGCGAGACAGATAATGCACACAAGGCAGATGGGAGTATGCAGATAGAGGCAGAAAAGTTGTGGAAAAGTTTGCTCGGTGGGGGGAGAAAAAAGTAATAAGGTGCGGGAGAAACCTATACAGCTGCACGGATGCACTCGAGTATTTGGTGGCTTCGGTTTGGTGAAAATGACCTTGAACACGATGATTATTGGTGCTGAGTGGTCATTGACTGTAGCTCATGTGGATGGTTTGTGTTACATAGACGTCTGGTGTTGGGCTCTGCTGTTGGGAGACTAAACATGCATCCAGGCAAGCTGGTCTGACTTCAGGCGTCTGTGACCTTCACAGTCCCACATTCCCGTTATTGTAACATGAACACAAAGCGGCAGAGAGCCAGGAGAGAGAGGGAGAGCGAGAGGGAGAGAGGGAGAGGGTGAGGGAGAGAGAGAGAGGGAGGATGAGGGAGAGAGACAGAGGGAGGATGAGGGAGAGAGAGAGAGAGAGAGAGAGAGAGGGAGAGAGATAGAGAGGGAGAGGGTGAGACAGAGAGAGGAAGAGAGAGAGAGGGAGGATGAGGGAGAGAGAGAGAGAGAGAGAGAGACAGAGGGAAGAAGAGAGAGAGAGAAAGAGAGACAGAGAGAGAGAGGGGGAGAGGGAGAGGGTGAGGGAGAGATAGAGAGGGAGGATGAGGGAGAGCGAGAGAGGAAGAGAGAGAGAGGGAGGATGAGGGAGAGAGAGAGAGAGACAGAGGGAAGAAGAGAGAGAGAGAAAGAGAGACAGAGAGAGAGAGGGAGGATGAGGGAGAGAGAGAGAGGATGAGGAAGAGAGAGAGAGAAAGAGAGACAGACAGAGAGAGCGAGGGAGGATGAGGGAGAGAGAGAGGGAGAGAGAGAGAGAGACGGAGAGCACTTGACAGCTTGTCTGATCGGCCAAACAATACCAGCCATCGCCAGGCAATGCTCTGGACTCACACACACACACACACACCACACACACACACACCACGCGCACACGCACCACGCACACACGCATGCACGCACACTCACTTCAATTAAAGAGAGCCCTCCTCCAGAACTAACAATCACATCAGTCAGCGAGATGGCAGCAGCTGAGAGGAGATGAATAGAGCGCGGTTCATGTGAGGATTTGACTGATACTCTGTGCTCAAATGTGTGTGTTCTGCCTGGACATGTGTGTGCTGACAGGCGTACAGAGAGATGACAGCAGCAGAAAAGGGAGTTGCAGGAATGTAACTTGTTCATGTAAGAATTAAAAGGTTGTGTGTGTCTGTGTGTGTGCCGGACAGACTGTGTATAGGAAGTACAGCAATGGAGGATGAAGGCATGAGTCTGACAGACAAAGGGTGATCCTTTCATGCTGACGAGTAGTTGGGGGTGTAAAAAAGAGAGTTTCTGCCGGCTAATTGGCCTGAGCTGGAGATCTGGCCATCCCTTTGGTGGATTTTCAGACGTGTCTTGTCTTCATGTCTTCCCTGTCTGTCTCTGGAGCGGAGGGTGTTGCTCTCTGTGGATGGACAGGGCAGGGCAGTGTGGGCTCAGTATTTCATCCTGTTTCTCTCTCCGACATACTGTAGTCGATGAAAGACATCACCTTTTTGACCTTTAACACATAATCAGCCTCTTCTTCAATCTGTGTATCTGCCTCTCTCTCTCTCTCCCGCTCTCTCCACCTCCTCCCCCCCCTCCTTCATGTCCTTCGTCTCTTGTCTTGCTGCCTATAACTTGGCGAGCAGGCTTCGTTCTCTGCGCCACAATTTGCTCTCCTGTCAGCACACTCTGCATTTTTGTATTCAGGCGCCCCTTTCACCGTAGCTGCATATTGAGAACAGGCTGAGCCGAAACGCTATAAACTTCACATCACCCCCCCCCCCCCGTGTGCTCAGCACAGCATGCTACTTGTGCACACGCACTCATTTGCAACCGCATGCTCTTATGGGCACGCGTGCGTGACTGCACGGTCAAAGATAGCTGCAGTTTTTAAAGATAGACCTATAGGTGGTTCCGGGGTGTGTCTCGGATTGGAAGTTATAAATTGGTTTAATGCAAGGGTGCCCCAGTCATTTGGCTGCATAGGGGAATTCAGAGGATAATGCAGGCATTAATTGATTCTGGAGCCTGAAATAAATAGGCTTTCAGGCTCATATGACACAGAACTCTGCTCATTTGTGCCATTCGGGGAAGATGGGGGAGTCCCCTCCCCCTCTTTGGAGAAGTCCAGCGGGAGCCTTAAAATGAAAGTTTGACACCAGTTGATTGATATGAAGTGAACGGTGACCTTCTAGATTCCACCGTCACGTCTTTTATGCATGATGCCATCGCTCCTTGACTTTTGGTAAGATGTGGGTGATGTTTGAGGCTACAGTGCTCAGATTCTCACAATGTCCCCACAGAGAGAAATCTCACCTCAATTATATATAGATGACATTTGATGCCCTCTCTGTGGATTTACCCCACGCAATATCTTTCTCACACAAAGCACAAGAAAGCCACAGCGATGTAGCATTTATATCAGCTTGTGAAATTACATTCGGAGTCAAACTGACCTGACGGCAGTCGGGTGTGCAATATGACATGGCGCTTTCAATATCGGCTGTCGACCAAAACAAGAGCGTCTGTCAAAGAGAAGACATACAGTAAAGAATTAGAGCGGACACGCAGAGTTTCACTGCTGCCCGCAGGTTTTCTTTCTCAAACCCTCAAACCCTCTCAAACCCTTTCTCAAACTTTTGGTGCACAGAAGTTGGGTTTGAGGGGGGGTAAGGTCGGCATCACGAAGGCTCCGCCACTCTCCGTTCTCCTTGGATGGGCTGTCAGCAGGGGGGGAACAGACGTCCTGCTGCACAGACGATGAAGAGGACGGCGCAGCGTGGACGCCAGAGGTCAGACGGCCACGGGGCGCCAGGAAGTGAACCTGGCGCTTCCAGCCGCGCCCTGCAGCGCACCACAATGCGTGGCCGCGTGCGCCCGCATCCACATTCCTTTGACCCGTTTACTAATGTAGTGCTCCACGTGTCTGCCTATAGCCTCCAACACGTCTTATAAGTCTTGCCAGAAGTTGGAGCCTGAGGGAAAGAGAGAGAGGAGTAAAATAATCATTACACGAGACACATCTCTCAAGGGCACAGCAGTAGGCGGTCCCATATGGGCTTCACATCAGCAGGCACACACACATCCATGGCAACCACCATAGGGTCACAATGCTGCATAATTGTCGCTGACAAAGATGGATGTATTTCATCTCGGTCAACTTTATTTCCTTTTCCCATTCAGCGTGTCCCTAACACACAACATGCTGTTGATCCGTTCCCACGTCTCGACGAGTCCTCCGTGTTCTTCTTGTGCTCGAGGTTACACCGGTCTCGCCTCGTTCCTCCTCCTCTCATCTTTTCTGTCTCTGCTGCTGTTTCCCCCCACCCCCCCCCCCCCCCGCCGTTCCATTCTAATATAGACACAAGTGTACGACCGTACGAACGCATAGACGTACCGGACGTGTACGCACAGGTGTGTTGTCACAGTGCGGGAGGCAGCCGCTGACCATTGTAGCCGTTCAATGACAAACAATGACATCCGCTCGACGAACATCCGAGAGAGCAGCCGTGCCACCGAAGCCCAAACAATCCTGCTTCATGCCAGCTCCTGCTTCCTGGTCTCTCTCTTTCTGTCTGTCCTGCTTTTCCCTTCAGCATATGGCTGTAGCAGAGAGGAGGTGGGAAGTATTCTGGCCCCCTCACACTAGAAATAAAACAATACTGATGAGAATATGTATCTATATGTTTGGTGTAAGTTCGTTAAATCGTATGAATTTGTAATAATTACACATCAAATAAATGTGCAGTTTATTACTAGAATGAAGACCTCATTAATGGGTCCAAACTGTAGCTCGCCCAGCAGAGCAGCGGGAATCAAAACTGGTAAAGGAATAGCAAATCTAAGATATTTTCAAATGATGGTATTAGTTACATTTCAATGTTTGTTTTGTAAATAACGTCCTTGGTGAAATCATTAGGAACGTTTCGGAGTATTAATTAAAATACTTCTTTTCTCAAAGTCTGCCACTGTCCCTTAAAAAACATGACTTCTCTTGTAGCTGGTGGTTAACACAGTTAATTGATACTGTAGCTAATCCTAATTAAGTAACTCCTTTTTCTTCTGCTGCTGTATTTAGCTCACTGTCACTTGTTGTATTGTGCCTAGCTCTGGATTTTAATTGTTTTTGCAGTTGACTATTTCTTAAAGCTGACAAACTTTAAGAACGATAGAATAGGCCTACTTGACAAGCCGGCTGCTTAATTGGTTGCTGAACACTTGTTTTGTCTTTGCAGTACAATAGACAGATGTTTGACACATGTTGAGCCACACCAGCCCGCTGGAGCAGCTTCAGTGCACCTTGGCACGCATTCTACACGTCTCTGAAACGGAGGGATGAAACACCACTCTTCCAAAAGGATATTCTTTAATTTGATGTTTGAGATCTGTGGACTATGAAGGCTGCAACATATGATTCATATGATTTTCACACTCATCAAACCATTCAGTAACCCCTCGTGCCCTCTATGGAAACATCTGCATTCGTTACATTTGTTATTCCTTATTTATTCTAGTTTCACCTTTGATTTGTTAACTCTGTGGAAGCCCAGGTGTCTTACTGTATACGCGTGCGTGTGTGTGTGTGTGTGTGTGTGTGTGTGAGAGTGTATCGCAGGAGCATGCACGAGAGCTCCTTTGTATGCACACCAATCATTTTTCACATTGCATTGATCAATTTAAGTTACGCTGTTATAAAAACGTCACCCCTCCGGAGCAATGCCCCTCCTCCGTCACTGTTCTTTCTTATTGCTCAGTCCTCTCTTTGTGTAAAAGTACAGAGTGTGTAGAAGTGACACAGTAAACAAAAAAGGGAGAGTGCTGGCGGAGCAGCTGCTCTGGGTTACATTGATTGTGGGAGCAGGGAGGCGTGCCGCGTTGAGGCGCGTGAGGAGGCTCCCCAAGAGAATGCCTCCTTTTTTTCCCCAGAACAGTCTTATGACCAGCATGCCAGGCAGAAATGTGAAGAGAGGCATTGACCAACGACTGGAAAACATCTAAGCTGTCCAGGATCAATGCCAAATTGATCCCAGAACCATGTATAATGTAGGGCAGTGGACAGCTCGTCTCGTTCTCCTCACCTCCTGTATGGCAGGACAAGAGTTAAGCTATGTGAGGAAGACACAGCGAGCGAGATGGAGGGACAGAAAATGTCTTGGGGTGTGTTTTAAACATAATGGCGAGCAGACGTGTGCTGAGCAATGTGCCAGCGCGTGAGCCGTGAACGTTCGTTTTGTTCTGAACTCTCCGAATTTCGTCCGGCCATGATGATGCGCCATGATGATGCGCTTTTCTGTTTCGATCAGCTGTCGAGCGTGGTTGTACGGTTGTGGGTATAGGTGGAGCTGAACAACTCTGTTGCTGCTTCACAGTGGCGAGCAACAGAGTGGACACAGTGTGACTTCCACCCCTCCCCTCTCGGTGTGGGCCATTCCCTGGGAAGCGCCATGCAGGTCCTAATGAGCAGTATGCTGGAGAGGGCATCTTTTTAACCCAGCACAGCCTCAATCCTCTTCAACAGATGCCAAGTGCAGCTGTCAACAAGCCCCCACACTCTATCGTTGCTTACTTTCACTTTCTCAACTCCCCCGCCCTCCTCCGTCTCTGCTTCTGTCTCACCCGTCTCACTCCCCTCCCTTTTCCCTCTGCCCTGACCATTCGCCTTGATAGCAGGCCCTCTGCATCCCACTGCACGAGGAGCCGTGCTCGGACAGCCTTAGAGGCTATACAGCTTGCTGAAAAAAGATTCACTACCTCACTACCTTCCCCCGGCTTAAAAGACTAATATGGCCATATGAGATTACATAGATACAGTGTGTGATACGTTGCATTCAGAATTCATGAAGTATAAACAAAAAAAAAGAGCCCAAAATGATACAGCAAAGGCGCTTTTGCTTGCAGAATCGAACCAGAGCGCTCTGTTTTAATCACCGTACCTTCGCTTCTCCTGTTTTAAATGCATTTATCATTGTCACGGGGGGGGGGGGGGGGGGGGGAACCGAGAAAAAACTTTAAACTTTGTTCCTCCTCTCTCCTTTTTGATTATCGTGTCCCTTTTCAGTAACTCTCCACCCACCCTCCTCCTCCTCCTCCTCCTCCTCCTCCTCCTCCTCCTCCTCCTCCATCTCCTCCTCCATCCCATTCTTTCTTTAGTGCCAGTCTCTATCTCTTCTGTGTCTAATTGCATTTGAATTTTTTCTGGTGTAATCTTGTGATAGCCTAGAGCCTCAGTAACCCCCCCCCCCATCACACCCCCTCCACCCCGAATCCCCGCCAGTCCATTTGTGCCCGGCCTCGGGCAGGTTGGTTTCCTGGGCTGCCCTGGAGGAAATATCAGATGACCTGGCACTCCACAAACCCAGGTCATCAGGGAGGGCTCCTCTCACCGCATCCATCCCTTGGCCCCATCTCATCCACTTCCTGCTTTCAAGTGCAGGGCAAGGTCAGAGCTTTGAGGATGCATTCCCCAGACTTCACCACGAGGCAGGCTGGAGGCGCTGCACTCTTTCTGTCTTCCCAGACTTTGCTCCATCTATTCTTTCACATCTTCCTTGCTCTCTCATATTCATTTCATTAGCTCAAGCTTTTACCGCAATCAATACCGTCGCTAAAGTTAGTTTTTCTAATACAGCGATTCATTAAGTGCCTTTTCACGAGTGTCGCTAGAGCACCAGTATAACTGGAATAATACTGTAATGGACAAACATATGCTGTAATTGTTGAATCCTTTTTTTGGGGGGGCGGGGGGGGGGGGAGGATGAAGATTTAAATGGCTGAGCTCATTCCTCTATGTTTTTTTCACAAAATGTGTCTTGTTGGGTTTTTTAAACTGAGATTAAACTCTCAGACAGTGATGTAACTGTTGGTATTTTCATGTTGGGGTGGCACACAAAGGAAATGCGCCTCAGGGTTTTTTGTCCTCCGTGCCGTGCCGTTCCCACTTCTCATTTTCTGTCAGCTCAAATGCGCTGTGGATGCAGAAGCAGGGGAGAGACATTATGGATGGTGTTTAGAGACATGTGTCTGATGCGTCCTGAGATAACGCCAAAATACTCCTATCTCTCCTTCTAATGGAACTGCGACAGTTGTTTCAAGTGATCAGGTCTGTCAGCCAAATGCTGGAGCGTGGCTCGTCTCCACACCTCTCTTTTCTCCCATAAATCAAAGACGCTAGCGAGAGAGAGAATCAGAGGGAACAGCAAAACAAGCTAGACTCAGGTCGTCCCGGGACAGTGAATCCACCGTAGGATGTCTCCGTCACATATTGGCTTCGTGTTTGAGTCGCTTTTGTGCAGTAAGAAAGGGTCAAATGAAAGCCATCTGATCAGTCTCCAAGCAGTTGCTCCTAAAATTTTCGTTTTAGCTTTGAGACAATCAAAATATGGGACGAGTCAAATCGTTTTTTTTTTTTATTTACCGAGAGTTTACTGCTCCTGCTCCCACGTCCTCCTTCCTTGAAGCAAAGAAGTGAAATGGGATGAATATGTTAGTGTCATCTAGACATTTCAAAAGCTGATTCTCTCTGGAGGAAATGTTGTACCTCCAGAGTGAAAATACCATCTGAAAGGCGAGACAGTAAAAGCCAGTCATCTCAAAATGAAAATTTTCTCACGGTGGCTTTCCTTTTCACCTCGCGGTTATGGAAAAGAAAAGAAAATAAATGAGAGTGAGTGAGAGTCGGACTGGAGAAGGTGTGTGTGGAGGATATGAGACGAGAGAACTAGAGGGGAGACACACTGATGAGTACGGGACTGACACCTCCTGAAGAGCATGCTAATAACGTGCCAGGCCCAGGCAGGTAACCAGTAATCAGGCCCTCTGCTTGTTACACGGCAGACAGAAACACACGCAAACTCTCCCGGATCTCTATCTCCATCAGCCCTGAATACTGCTAGACTGCTCCGTCATGTTCTGGGGCGGCCCCCTGTGCTAACAGTGTGTCGCAGCTATTGCAGAGACAAAAGAAACAAATGAGATGGTTGGGTTACAACAAACAGCTCCGGGTTGTTCTTTCCCCTGGAAAATGAGAGCCCCCCCCCCCCTTTTCTTTCTTTTTTTTTTGCCAACCACCGTGTCAATTAGAGGAGGTGTTGCTCAAACTCACTCTCTGGTTCACTGCTAGCGTGCGCTGATTGTTATTTATTCAGAACAGGCGAGGAAGGGAGTTTGCCTCAATTGAAGCTGTGCAGAGTACAGCTCCTACTGGTCGAGTATCCTTCAGCAGCACCTGGAGGTAGAACCCCAGCGTGTCGAAGGAGAGGCTGAGGCACAAAGGAAGGGAGTTCAAACGGCCTTCCACAAGCAGGACTCGAACCTGTGAGATAGAGAGAGAGGTAGGAGCTGTGTGTGAGGGCCTCTTCTCAATATTTCCCCAGCGAGGGAGAGCACTGAGGTCAGCAGATACAGTCCAGAGCCCATTGACAGCTGCTGGTTTGACTTTGATGCACCATCATTGCTCAGCACACCGCTTGCCCGCCCAGCCACCCTCTTGCACTAGCGTGTTTGTTCAACCTGAACACACGCTAGCCTCTCATTATGCCGCCCATGCAAACTTTGTCTCTTTGCAGCTGTTTAATGGCTGCACGTCTGTTTTTGTTTGTTTCCTCGCCATAAGATTATTGCACCTTTATGGTTGGTCGGGGGGTTGGAATAATCCCTGGCATCTGTTCAGAGAGGGAGGGGTGCGCAGAGAGCCAGCGGTAGAGGCTCACTCCTTTTTTTTTCTTTTTCTTTTTTAATACGACACCATGCGGCCCACTATTTCATCCTTTGCCACTGAGACCGGGGCTGTGGCTGTTTTTAAAAAGACGGGAGTGATGGAAGGGGCTGTGTGCTAACAGGCACAGAGGTCACTGAAGGAGCTTCCTGCTGCCGTTTGTATGCCTCCCAAAATGAGCCCAGTATAGCGGGGATTAATCGAATCACTGCTGTGTTGGACTAATTTAGCTGCAAATGTATGCAGAGGAGTAACTTTATTGCGGCCCCTCATATTGAAGCCTTATTTTCTCTTTCCTTGTGAACATTGGTGTCACGGCTAACATCACACTTTTAGAGAACAAGTATTTTTTGCTGATTTCATCAACACGGTTGTGGTCTGCGGTTACTGTTTCCATCGCTTTTATTGTTTTTTTTTTCTCCTTTTTTTCTGTCATGCAGCAGAAGTTATGAAGGAGAGGAGCAGCCCTGAGCTCCTCTTGACAGCCTCATCCCCTTCCTATCTTTTTTTCTCAACACAAGACTCCATCTTGTCATGGCTTCACTGCCTCCGGTCGTTATGGCAAGAGAACAGGAAGTTAATCAACGCAGCATTATCTCCCAGCCTGCACCTGGAGGCAAGGGTGCCAGTCATGCTACCCCATGCGCCCCCCCCCCCCTTCCCCTTCTCTGTCGGGACCCCCGCCAGCCTGGGAACCCCGCACACCGCAGCGCCCTGCGGCGTCCCTAAGGGCCGTCGCCAGCGTGCCGCGTCTCTGTGCCAGGTCACACTTGTGACACGGCCTCCATGAGCCAATCGGAGCCTTTTTCCCGCAGTGGCGCATAGTTGAGTGTGTGCACGCGAAAAGAAAAAAAAAGAAGGAAGGAGAAACAACTGGCTCGGTTTTTGTGATTGCTACGTGCTGCCACATGTGTCTCGTATTTTTCCAAGAGGAAGCTGATGTTTTCGGAGACATTATTGCCCCGCGTGGACAGGCAAAGTAACAACACGAAGCCCCGGAGGAAGGCTTTATCTAAAACAATATGTGAACAACATATGCACACTTAAAGGGTTGTTGACACTCCAACATGAGAAGGGTTGCACATCCTTAGAAACTGGAAAGATGATATGTTCGTGCAAGATGACAGCCGGTCTGTCCTTGTGTCTCGCTCTCGCTAACAGTCTGCGAAGCTGACAAATGTTCTTGCTGAAGAGAGAATTGCCGGCTGTCGCTGGTAATCATTAGGTTGTCTACCAGCATCCAAAGTGCTTTTATTTCTGCCCATTAGTTTGGTTAGAAAATGGCCGGGTATGGTCAAGCGTGCGGCCCCTCACACAGTAGGCAGGGCGAGCATGGGAAACATGAAGGAGTCTGAAGTATCTCTATTCATACCAGTGGCATGTTTGGGCTTTTCTTTCTTTTTCTCCATTTCAGCGTCTATAGCATCTCTTTTCCGCACACAACTGACTCCAAAGGATCACCACCCTTTTTCTGAAGTATAGCAGTACACACGCATGTCAATATTGTGAGACTGGCGTGTAATTATTATTCAAAGGTTAAACAGTGGATTGATCCATGGAGGAGTGTCAAGGGCAGATCAAAGGGATTTGGGGGAGGATCGGACCAAAAATGTTAAAAGCCGCTCACTCTCAAACACAGAGACATCAATCTTCCCGTGAGCACCTTGATGTCCTCAGAGGAGAACTTGATCAAAGCTTTCGGAACAAAGATGGCCTCAGAAGATGATCTGACCTCAGCTGCATTCCACTTCTGTCTCTCACTTTACTTTTACCAGTCTCCATTTACCTGCCTGAGCTCCCCGGCACTTCACCTCGTTTCCGTCTCCGCCGTGTTTGTGCTGCTAGTTAGGCCGCCTGAGTATCAATGAAGCAGTCTCACCGATGTATTACAAACACAAGAGAACGGTGATTAAAGATGACATATCTAAGCCTCTCGCCCTTCCCCTCTCCCCTCTTCTCTTTTCCACAGGAGATCGCAGCTTACTTGATAACATTCGAGAAGCATGAAGAATGGCTGACGACATCCCCTAAAACAAGGTAAGACAATTACACCCTCTGCACTAATTTAAAACACAAGTTAAGAATCATAGCCCTGAACGTATTACATCCAAAGAGAGCCAAAACTTTCAATTTTACATAATGTTTTTTTCTTCAAGAACATTTTCCTCGCAACCCCCTTCAAGTGTAGGATGTTGAATATTACAGGCTGCTGATGGCTCTTCAGAAAAGTTTACAGTTTGCAGATGAATGATAGAATATTAATATTGACGAATAATCGCCTTTTAGCAAGCCGATTAACATAATGTGCCCTGGTATGTTAATGTGTTCCTATCCGTCTGCACCATCACCACTCAGCTAACAACACTGTTGAAGCAGGAGGTGTTTGTCTGGGTCAGACGCTACACCTACATGTGGAACAAAATGCCAAGAGCTACTGTAATGTTTGAAATAGAATAGGTGGCGACAGCATTGCAATTCATTTATTTTGTTAATGTCTGCAGATTCATATCGGGCCAATTTACAAATGAGGAACACATCCTCCTTGGCTTTTCAGCCGACACGTGCAATTCAATGTCAGCAAATGAACGGTTTTATCGCGGCATGCATCGGCTGTGACGTGATTATATTATCTGTGTGGTAGAATAATTAATAATGCACGAGGCTTTGTAATAGCGTTTCTCCACATTTGACAAAGTAGTGGACAGCCCTTTGTTTAAGTAGCTTTGGATGGTCTCTTCGTCGTGGACGGCTCTGGGCTTTTACCACACAGTTACTTCCCCGCTGCAGCAAATGCAGTCTGCTCACACAATGTCCCCTTTTTGCTCAAGCTTGCATTTCCAATGCGTTGGGAATCAGCTCAATATGTTAAACTTGTCTTCCTCTCTTTTTTCCTGGCATTATTAGCAGTCCTCATCCGTGTGTAAATGGACCATGGGTCCACTGACATAGAACCCATTCCTCTCCTCTCCCCACCCCTCCTCTCTTCCGTTGCCTCGGAGGGACATTGATAATAGTTTCGCAGAAAGACACTGCCAATTAGAATACATTCTCTGGTGTAATTATGGAGCGTGGGCCAAAAGAGCACTGAGGACGCCTTTTACTTTTTTTTATCAAGAACGTCCTCTACTCTCCAACTCACCCAAAATGAAACCAGTGTTAGGCGTATTCGACGGCGCCTGCAGAGTTGGCTGTCCACGACTAAAGAAAGTCCACGAACACTGGTACCATTTCGTCGACCAAGCGATTATTTGATTTGATCAACAGATATGTTTTTCCCACAAAGAACCAAAAGCAAAAGCACCACTTTAAATCTTGTTTTTACCAGAGATGGTCTCATACACTAAATAAGCCATTCAACATTAAAAAAACATGAATAAATAAATAATTGACTGAAGAAATCTTCGTCGACAAAGCGCAGAACAACCAAGTCGTCTGCTAATTGACTAAGAGGGGGGCAGCCCTAGTACTCTCTCCAGAACATATATGTGCTGTAATCTTGCTGTCGAAAAAAACATTAAGGAACAAATATAAAAGGGTAATATATAAAAAAAGAGACTGTGAAGGGTACTAGATCATTACAAATGTCAGAGTGCCGGCATCCTCCAGCACAAGACACCCTAAAAATGACACTCACACTATGAGAGACTTTTTGATCCAGTGACTTTTGAGTCAAATGGTCCTCCGGATGCTGATGGCCACCGTCTGTCACCTCTGGTTGTCTGTCACGCCGGGGTCTCAGCTGCCAGCGTGCTCAAGGGTTTCAACCCCGCGTCATGTCTCAGTGCAGGTGCTGATATCTCAGCAAATGTGTCACCGGGGAGCATCCCCCAGTGTATACCTGAGATCCCCTGAGAACACAACAACACGTTCCGTGTTCCCGAGGAGCCGCCGTTGCAGGACAGGACGTGTGCGTTTGCTCTCTGCGTGTGTGTTTCGAGACAACAGCGGCAGGGAGAGAGGTTGTGAAGTGTTTGTGTTTTCCTAGATGTCAGAGAAAGGGTACAGCGTAGTGATGGATGTTGGGGCCAGGAGAGGTTGGGGGTATGTGTGATTGATGGGAGATGACTGATGGCTGGCCTCTATATGAAAAGCTTTCTGCTCAAGATCACGGGTGAAAGATCAAACTAGTGACACCTGTGGTTAAGCGCTGCCTTATCATTTGTCATCACGCAACTCCGGGTGCACGTGGGCGGCCGTGTGTGCATCTGATTGTGGGTGCGCCGTCTGCGTGTGGGTTGACCCCTGAGGGGAATAGGCTAAGTAGGCTAATTCTCCCCCTGCCACCGCCCGTAGACAGGGTCAGCGGGGCATGATGGGAGGCAGAGATAAGCAGCATGGGTCACGCACGCAGAGGCACCGCATGCATGAAACAACTCTGACACATGCCGCTCGTAAAACACGGGAGCGGGCCACAGCCGGAGCTCAAGGAGCTGACGCTAGCTGTTTGACCAAGGTGACACGCAATGCAGGACATGCCCCGAATAGCGACGGCGTCCTGTCGGCACAAGGAGGACGAGGTGAAGTGGACCAATCACGTGCACGCGCAGATGTGTTTTACGAGGCTGACGCACATCCTTCAGGCTCAGACGACGTCGTCTTTTGTTTGGGTCCGTTTCTGTTTGTTTATCGTTTTAAAATCTGAAGCGTGCCAGGGGATAGTGGTGGAATGCTGAGTGATTGATGTGCCTTGCTCTCGTAATACACATTCCCTCTCAGATAGGAAGTGCAACAGTGCTTAAAATCAATAGCAGCGTTCTCCCACTGACTGCTTGAACAGCACTACAGCTAATTCAGGCCGCACCTGTCAGAGCTGGGGAAATCTTCCCCTACTCGGGCCTTACACTTTAATTTACACCCATAGCCTCGCTGGCTTCCATTTCCATTGAAGGGAGAGCCTGGCATTATGGCTTTAATGAAGGCCGCGGCCGGGCTGTGATTTAAGATGGCCGTTACCCTGCACCTTCACTCCGCAGGAGGGAACGCACTTAAAGGGACAATTAGGATTTTCCTCCCGTACATCCTTCCAGATAGCTATACTCATTCTTTCCATTTGCCTTTTTAAAGATGTGCCCATGATGCTTCGGCTGATGGGATCTTAAGGTGCCTGTGGGAGCAGAGTGAAAACAGAGGGACGGCACAGGAAGAATGCGGTTCCAAACCTCGCCTATGACATCTGATTTGACCTCATCATGGCCGTTACATTGCGCTCCCGTTGAGAGCAGGCATTCGTGGTCCATCAGAAATGACACGAATGTCTCCTTGAGGGGCTTTTTCAGAGGTGTTTGTATGCTGACAGATGGAGAAACGATTGACCAGAGGGTGTCACAGATTGGTCAGCCCAAAGAGGTAATGGACACCTGTGTGTCTTATAGCGATGGCTCGTTATCCTGAGCATCGGCTAAATGGCACACGGTTTCACGAGTGGAGCGGTCGACACATTAGCGTTTCATCCCTCCACTGTTTCTTTTATAGGGCTGGTTAACAGCCACCCATCTCAACGCACTACAGAGAGAGAGAGTGCTTCCAGGCCTGTCATCCACATCGCTCTGTATGTGTGTGGGTTTGTTTGTGTTCTCTCCTGTCTTGCATAAAATCCAAACATACTGGCGTATTAAAGTGGTGGGCTATGTAAGCCGTTTTTTTCGACTTCTATACGCAAGTCTGGAACACACACATCGTTTTACATGTACTCGCATGACCACAGAACACACACACACACACACACACCCACACATTGTATATTGAAACTATCAAACAATAAGCACCAGTCCTTGGAGGGCCCCACAATGACACTGAACCTTGCCGCCCCCACGTCCCAGCGCAATAGCCCTCTCTCCTCCCACATTCACATCCGCAGCAGCGGCTGCAGCAGCCCTCCAAAATGAAACCGAGTCCCTTCAGACAGCTTCCAAAGACAATGCTTTTATTAAAACCTACAGCAGCGGCGCCACCCCAGAGGCGCGGGCGCACCAACAACAGAGTAGAGCAGAACCGAGAGGCAGCCTGGAATCCACTAACGACTGTTTGTTTGCTGTTGTGTCTGTGGCCTGTGAATTTGCGCAGGTGTGTGTGTGTGTGTGTGTGTGTGTGCTCGTGTGACTGCGTGCGAGTGAGGAAGAAACAGATCGAGGCGATCGTGTTTACGCATGTGTAAACCCGGGTATATGTACTCTTGCGTAAGCGTGACGTCGCATTTGAAAAATACATTGTGGATGATGCCTATGCAGGCATTTATGAATGTATTAAGATGGCATGTGCGTGCATAATTACCGGGGAAACAGTGTGGATGTGTTTCGAATAATGAATAAAGTGCTTGGGTATGCTGTGTTTGTGTCTTTTTTAAGAGTGGTAGTCTGCCACTGTGAATAAGACCTCCCTAGGCTTATGTGTAAACTCTGTTTATGTTACCTAGTCTGGCACATGGTGTGAGGAAGTGCGCTTTGTGTGTGTGTGTGTGTGTGTGTGTGTGTGTGTGTGTGAGTATACTGTAAGTGGGGGTTGGGGTGATGTGTAGGATGTGCCTGGGAAGGGCGTCTGATAGTGTTTGGTCCTAATTCTTTGTGGCAGTCTTTGGCTGGCAGAGTTTCAGAGGAGAGTGGAAAAGGACAGGAACAGCAGGAGAGAGAGAGGGGGGGGGCAAAGAAAGGGGCACAGAAACAAAGGCATAAAAGACAAAGAGGTATTAGATAAGATCACATTGAAACGAAGACAGTAGCACATATGGCACTCAATCCTGCTCGAGTTCTGAAGAAAGGCAACGCGTCACGTAAATGTGAAGAGACTGATCGTCGAGGTGAACTCGTGTGATCTTTGTCATCTCTTTCCTCTGCGTGTACTTGTCTTCATACCAACTCGTCATGAGCAAAAGTTTAGTTTGTTGCATCGTGACACTTCTCCCCTGGCTGCCCCACTCTGTCGGGCCCTGGAGGACACCGTCCCACGCTGCTTCTACCCAGTCAACAGCCCTGACAAGGACAGCTAGAGGCCCACCTGGGGCATCGCGGGCTGGGTGATAACAAAGCCCACCAGGGAAAGCAAGGGAGGACAGGGGTGAGGTGAACACGAGGTAAGAGTGAACGAAGGGGATAAAGTGAAAAATAGCCATCAAAAGAAGGGTGAAAGTGATGGAGCGAGAGCAGTTTAGAAAATGGAAACATGTCGATAAGAGGAGCGAACAGACGACATGGAGATGGGAGGAATAGTGATGGATGGGGCGAAGAGAACAAGAAATAGTCAGGGGTGGTGGGGGGGGGGTAGAGGATTTACGGAAACAGACGAAAGAGCGGGGGAAAGATGGAATAGAGGGGGATTGAGCTGACATAGGGCGAGCAAGAGAAGAAAGAGAAAAATAGAGTGGATAAACAGCAGATAGAGATGGAGGGAGGTGAGCAATGGATTCAACTGACTGGTAGAGAAAAGTCCTGTGGTTTTGGGGCATTGAAGGGAGAATGCAAACGGTCAATAGATTACAGCTAGTGCTGGGCCAAGTGCCTGGGCCTCAGACTGCTGGCCAACTTAATAGTGCCTCTTGTTTGTCTGTCCTCTAAA
This sequence comes from Melanostigma gelatinosum, assembly GCF_949748355.1. Lineage (NCBI taxonomy): Eukaryota > Metazoa > Chordata > Actinopteri > Perciformes > Zoarcidae > Melanostigma > Melanostigma gelatinosum. The sequence continues at coordinate 21,788,329 of NC_136641.1, read as the reverse complement.
GTAATGCCCAAGCCGAGCCCATGGAAGCTGGCTGAGCCTGAGGCTAGTGGAAATGGACAGGGGACTAGATATATGTTAGTTCTCATCCCAGCTGCTGTATATTACCCTGGCCAGCTTGCCCACCGGAGACTATTCAATAGAACATAGAACATCATCTCGCTTTATCGCCTTTATTCCCTCTACACTCCCCAGGACGGCTGCTGAAGGCCAAGAAGTACACGATCAGCTCTGAGAATTAATCCCTTTTATTGTGCGTCCATTTTTCTATGGTAATGGACATCGAAGTGTAGGGTATGTTATTTTTTTTTACCTGTGTGGCTTTTAAAAAGAGCCACTTGGTGACTTAGTTCTGTGATGCTGAGGTTATATACACGCTAAAGTGTATTACACAGCACACACAAAAAAGGAAGCAGCATGAAAAGCAGGCAGGCCCAGCCTCGCTCGCTATGCCAATATGGAGGAGGAGGAGGAGGAGGAGGTGGTGGTGGGGAGGAAGCAGTGCAGCCAGTGGCTGGCCACAGGAGAGAAGGGATAAATAAATACAGGAGGAAGTTGATGTCAAGCAGGTGTTCAAGGAGAAAGTGTCAGCCAAGCGGTGCCGAGATGGGGAGAAGTGCTGCCTCTGCAGCCTGATAATAAAGACTTAATTCAATTAACGCTTCTGCACCGGTGAGCAGCGTGGAGGCTGGCTGTCATGGAGCGGGCCATAGACACAGCAGAACACACCATCAGCCACCTAGACACATAGACGACCAGCCCGACACCGGCCCAGCACTTCACTACGCTCTCCGTTTCCCTGGCTCTCTCCTCCACACACACACACACACACACACACACACACACACACACACACACACACACACACACACACACACACACAAATGTAACGTATTGTTCACACCTGAGTCACTGAGAAGTCCAGACACTAAACCCTGCCTACACATCTCTCCTACACTCGCGCTGACACTTTCAACACACAGGCACACTGCCTCCTTTCTCACCCTCATCCCCTCCCTTTACAAACTGACCTCTCTTCAGCTCCTCTCCCTTCACCTCCTTGATTTTCTATTTCCAACCCCCCTTCCCGCCCTCCACCCCCTCTTGTAGGGCCCGCCTCCACCTCGTCAGTCTGCCCTGTCGGTGCCGAGTGGGCCGTATGTTAGCCAGGACTGCGGGGATTGTGAGTGCGAGTCCCTATTTCCAGCCCGTCACGCCCCGGTGCCCAGCTGGGTGCTGTCCTGTAGGCATATGGTGTCCCGGATCTGGGGCCTTAAGAAAGCACGAGGGGGCATTTCAGTCAAACGCAGCCTCTCGTCCCACGCACCTCCCCATGCCGTACCCTAGAACCTGGTGTACCGCTCTGTGATTTGGGTGTGGTCCGAGAACGCCTGTTCCGGTCACGTCACAGACCCATGGGTGGCGCAGGAGCACCTGGGAGAGATGCACAGTAAGGTCTTAAAAGCTCCCACACGTTCAGGAAGGTGGAGCGGGGGGGTCAGAACAGGAAGTGGCAGAGGAGGAGGAGGAGGAAGAGAAAGGACAGGACACACGGCTTCAGTGATACCGTTTGCTGTTATGTAAAGAGAAGGAGAAAATAGGTCCTGGATCGCTGCCAGAGATCTGGGTGAATCACCAGCAAAGAACAGGCACGACATGGGTGCTCACCGACACACACACACACACACTGGCACACATTCTGTCCCATTTCTTCGCCCCAGCTGAGCTTCACAGTACAGGAAGTACCTCGGAGGATGAGTTGCCACGTGACAATATTCTGTGTGTAACAATAGCAAATGGCAAGACTGACCCCTCATCATTTAGCGACCCAAGAATAGCACCACGGCTCCATGGATCACACACACACCTTTACTCACTTGACCTTTGCCCTTCACCCATCTGAACATTGTGCTTCCATCCCTCCCTTTACGCTGGGTCTTTCTTGTCCATCTCATTTTTTTTACTTGTTGGCGACGTGGACAGCTGCTCCCTAAAGAGCTCCGGCTCACTGGGCGTGAAACATTCGGGGTATTTCTTACCTCCCTCATTCTGGAAGATGGTTAGCCTGTTGATCCGGATGAGATGTCTTCATTACTATAGATTTGTATTAGCCGTCCACACTCCTGCCCACTTCGTCAGTCAGTACTTTACCTCAGGCAAGACCCTTACTACTTTAACTGCTTCATTAAAGATGGGAGAGGACGGAGTGGGTGGAATGTGAAGGATAGCTGCGTATTAATTTCGCATCAGTGAATTAATCAATTCAAATACAAGTCAATTGATAAATTATTCAAATCTTTTTTTTTTTTTTGGAAAGTTGAGAACCATTTCAGATTGGATGATTAATATTCATAACCTTGTTTTAAATTAAATAAGAGAAATAGCTATCAATTACATATCAAGTTTTTTCCAACCCTGGTGTAATTAAAAGTGTTTTAGAGAGACAATTCCCACGATGGTGCAATTCCCTACAATTACAAGTGAGAGTTTGATTTCTCCATTCCTCCTTGTCTCCTTTAACTCATTGTAATAGCTGCAGCCATCCAAATATTGCAGTCTTTTTTTTTCTTTCACATTACCGCTTGACTGATAGAACTCTGAAAGAGATGGATGAATAAGAGCGTGATTGATCTCCCTCATCCACATTAAACCAAAGATAATTAACGAGCCAGTGCAAAATGCGTGCCCTCCACCTGCAATCCACCGCTGCCTTGCTGCGAAGTCTTGGATTTGTTTACTGTCTCCAATTTTTCCTCATTTCTCAGCGCACTCCTTCATCCTTATTTTTTTCGTGCCTGTTTGCTCGAGGGTGGTCCTCGGGAGAGTTATGGGGACAAGTCAGCCAAGATTTAACGTAGTCCTGCGCCTGACCCAAAGCAAAGCATTGCTGGATACATTAACATGATAGCGATATGATTATGTCGGAATGGACATGAAGGGTTTCAATTATTTACAGGTGATGTGCCCGTTGAATTGCCAATGAAGTGGCTCGTAAATTACCCCCTCTGTCTAATCAAGCCTCCAGCAGAATAATGAAGCAACGACTGCCAGGGAGGAAACCCTCCCTCTTTCTTTATTTCTCTCGTCAGTGTTTTTGGGTGGGGAGTGTGGGCTGTCTGCGTTCACAGTGGGATGATGACACCCCCCCCCCCCCCCCACACCCCCCAAATGACTTTGGTTGAAAGGCAAGGAATGTGCCAGTGAGCGCAGGTTTAAAACCTCTCCACTTCATCACTGCTCAGTGCTTTACTGCGCTTTATGTCACCAGACAATGATACAGTGACAGCCAAGCATCAAAATGTGCAGCACCAGCACCTAATGTGCGCCTTGGTTTTGTGCCTGAAAGAGAGGAGAGTATGAGACAGACATAAAGACATAGAGAGCGAGAGAGAGAGAGAGAGAGAGAACCAGACAGGAAAATAGAGGGCTGCCATAAAGGTTGGCATGGCTGCACTCCAATGCAGCCTTCCCAACAGTAGCAACACCGTTCAGACAACACACAGCCAGCCACCAGTCGCTGGCTCTCTTCTAGCATCTTCTCCAGAGGCCTGTGGTTCGGATGGGAGGCTGTGCTCAGTTGACTGATGGCCTCTTTGATTAAAAGAATAAAATGCCAAAGAGTTAGCCTCACAGCCTGTTTGAATGCGTGTCCAGTGAGTGCGTGTGATTCGTTGCATATCCTGCTGATACGCAGACCGTGGCACAATTCACGCAATCTAACAGCTCTAACCACAGTACAGCCCACCAGGAGGAACCGGGCCACCTGCCCGCTTTCTCTGAAACCACCATGTTTACCTCAGTGCTGAGCGGGGTTTTCTTTTGTGACCCAACCCATTGTAACAATCACGCATCCTCAACTGTGTTGGGTAATTGTATATTAAACCTATTTTAAGGAAACAAAGACAGGGATTCGCCTTCCCCACCCACCACCATCACAATCCATAATCACCGTCGGCGGTTTACAGTAGAAAGAGGAGAGGGCGAGAAAAAGAGCGAGAAATGACAAGAAGATGGAGAGGTAAAGCAGAAGTGAGATAAAAGTGAAATGGAGAGAGAGTACCACCTACCGTCCTGCTGTCCACTGGCAGAGAGAATCCTCTTTAGGAGAAGACCGGGTGGTCTCTCTTTCTCTCCTTCTTTCCTGGAAGACGTGAATCTGGGGTGACTGCGCCCACAATTAGGGCATGAGAGGATTAGTGGCGAGAGGGAAGGTGGTTGGGGGCTGTTTTTTGTTTGTGTGCTTACTATTTCCCCTGCCATGCATTGTGGCAGTGGATTTTCTTTCTTCTTCTATTTTTCTTTTTTTTTCAATCCCCATGTTTTCAAAAATAGAAACATCACAAATAACATAACAAGCCAATGTGCAGGAGCAGAAGCGGCCAAAAGAAAGAGTGCAACGCATGCTGTGCTACTCTCTGACTCTTCCTGCCATCGCCGAACGCGTCCTGGGAGCCTCTTCCTGTCCTAATGTCTTGAAAGACGCCAAATCCCCAGCAACCCCCCAAAAATGTCTGAACATCCCCCTTTGCCTCTATTTCAATTTCATTTCACTGTCTTACAGACAAACACAACGCTCACAGGAGACTAAGCATTCGGGTTATTATGAGTTTAAAGCACTTAAAAGCCTGACACCAGGAGATGCAAAGGGGGGGGGGGGGGGCATCACGTACCAGTTTTAAGAGAGCAGCAAGTCCCAGATGTGTGTGCGTGAGTGTTTGCAAGTGTGCATGTGTAGGTCTGTGTGCTGCAGATGTATGCATGCAAGGCTTGGCTTGTCTCCAGGAGCCTTGTGTTAATGCCTGTAGCACTCCTCCATGTGGCTTGTGGCAGACATTAGCTCACCGCTCCGGAACAGTCAGATTCTGTATCATGGCATCTCAGGCTGACTCTTTAGAGCTCTCTCCCTTAGGTCACACATGGAATTTAAGAGCTTTTCTGAGGCAAAGAGGTGTGACTCGTCCTGAGACTCCCCTCTCGCTCTTCCTCTGCATCTGTCTCTCTCTCTCTCTCTCTCTCTCTCTCTCTCTCTCTCTCTCTCTCTCTCTGTCTCTTACTTATTTCTCCTCAATTTATTTCCCCCTTCTACACTCACGAGTCATGGGGCGTACACTCAGCGGTGAACCAATTTCATTTAGTATGTTTTCACATTTTTATCCAATCATGGCTCGCTCAGAGGTTTCAAAAGCCACATGACGCTTTTATTGGGGCCTAATTAAGGATCTCTGATTTAATCCATGTAATTTAATAGAGATCAGTCAGGCTCTTGCTTTGTGCACAGGGAAGTGACGTTGATGCATTGCAACCACTGCCTTCTTACTGCAGCAGGTCAGTATGAATGTATGGCGTCCACACTCCACCTGTTGGCCAGCGAGGCTTTCGGAGGCTAAACGAGGGCTTTCAGGAAATCTCGATTTTCACCTGTGGCTTGCTTCTCTCACACATTTTGACCTGACAGCCTGGGCTTCAGAACACAGGAACTCAGCCGGTTTCACTGCCACATGCAGATGAGTCTACACCCGACGCCATCCGCTCTGTAATTGCCTTTTGGCTTTCTCATTGTTCTCATTCATTTGCCTCTCCGCCATACAAAAAGTGTCTGAAGTACTTTCAATTGTTATTTGGGGTTGTTGTTTTTTCAGAGGTGTGTCTACATCATTGAATGATTGGTGCAGGCTGCCTCATTACAATTGTTCGCAATTACAGTCAAGCCTCGAGACGGTCTGATAGTTTTTAGCTAAGTCGTGGATTGTGATAATTTCACTTCCTCTCGCAGGAGGATGCCGAGCAGTATTTTCTCAGCATTCCGGTGGTGAATGACATGAATGAGAGTGAGAGAGAAACAGCCTGGCATTGTTTCCGTCCTTTTTTTTTACGGAGCCGATCAAAACCCTCCAGCCAGCCAACGTTGTGACGCAGTGTTGAGCAGAAAGCAAAAGAGTTGAGAGCAGCCCGGGTTGGCTGTGGCGAGGGATCGCGTCTCTGTCTGGCGCGTAATGCCCGACCGTCTACTCTAGACAGAGAGAGGGAAGGAGTCTGGGCCAGAGGGAGGCTATGTCGAGGGCATGGCCGGATTGGCGCCTTATCTTGAAATCACCTCGAGTCGCTGACAACTTCAGCTTCTGGACACTAACGGTATTGACAGCTGACAAGAAGAGCGGCCACTTCCTAGCCCAACACACCCTCAGCCACTCCTGCCTCCGTGAGTGGCATCCCTCTCTGTTTCTACCCCGCCTTCCTGCCACTTGACTCCATGTTGTGACGCATGTAGAATACAGCCAAACCAGTCAACCAGCAAATTTTAATTGTTCTATGTTTCTGCAAGAACTCACATTGTTTCGTAAAGCCAATGTCTTTGGCAGTCATATGCACTCTCTCAGAGACTTCCTGTCTGGCTGTGCCATGCTAAACTACATGGCTTTCTTCTGTAAAGTCACAAATTCATGCAATATCTTGAGTCTTATATGATGTAAGAGTCCCCCCCCCCCCCCCCTACTCTTTTTCTGGCTGATCTGTGGCAGGTGAGGAAAAGTGTGATGTCTAATGTGTCCTATGTGTAGGGCTCGTCTCTCTACAGCTCATTATGCCTGAGCCCTGCGACAGTTTGGAGGGCGTCGAAGGCATCGCCGCGTTGGCCATATGCTTTCTGCGGCTCCTATCTGTCAGAGTGTCAGGACGTGGCAGGGGTGCGCTTTTCTGCACCAACAGAGGAGTGGAGCGCAGCACTACAGGAGGGTCTCATTACCTACACACCCACCAAGAGAGACTCGGGGACGGGCTCTAGCAGGCATACTGAGCGTTGTGTTCAGAATCAGAGGGTGAGCCATTTAAAAGGCACTCAACCCAACCAACAGCGCCGCGCTCCCTGTAGCTCCATTCTCCCGGCAGGAAATGTGACAGAGGATTTTTTTTTTTTTTAAAGTAGATGCCTTCACAAATTAACAAAGTAATTAAGGCAAACAAATGGATTCCCTCAACATTTTAATTGAACTTTTGCTTTTGTGTCTCCATCTGGCCATCACGCCACCTCACCTATCTGGAGTCCCACTTGGGAATTTATGTTGTGGCCCTCACTCTCCGAGAGAGATGAGACAATGCCAAGATTGACATTTACTCTTCTTCTGGCATTTGAGGATATCTCACAGTGCTTGCTTTTTGAGTAACACATTAAGTCCGTGTCTGTAGTTTTTAAATATCTTTATGGCAGAGTGTTATAAAGCAGTGTTTGCAGTCGTCTAAATGCCTGACACGCCCTCTTTTTAGGCGGTGTATAGATCATTTGGCGCTTAGTAAGGGTCCACAGAGCACAGTGATCCCAGCTGTGTTTGGTAATGCACAATAGAAAGTGGTGAGGTCCCTCACAATTCTCAGCCCTCCATCACTCACCATTGATCCATTAAATGTATATCGGGAGCCTGCTTTCACACGGTCAGGGCAAAAACCAAACGTTTGACAATCTGTAATCTATACTGTCTGAATTAGGATGCATTAGCGATCCGGTCCCTTCTCACTCAGGTAGTTGAATGCTCAGTGGAGGGAGGCTCCATTAGAAATCAGGGGAAACTTTAAAAAAGATTTTCTTTATGAGTTTTCAAGGGAGACAAAAAGTTATCTCAGCTGGGGTGAAGTCACTTCTCACTTGACTCATGGCTATCAAAGCCGCTCATCTAAATCTCGACTTTATTTTCTTGGTATTTGCTTTGCCTTTCTGTGAAATTGCTCTGGCCTTCGAATGGGGTCTATTTTCAATACGTATTCATGGAGAAAATGTCTATTTAAGATGGAGAAAGTGCTCTCTTCCGCATAAACAAGATAGTTGGATGGTCACAAATACCTTTAATGTGAATATATTTTGTATCCAGCAGCAATATTCAGTTATGATAACATCATTATGGACCATGAGTAGAGCCATATCTAAAATATGCATGATGTTTAACATCATCACATAATCATGGAGGGTAAAATGGTTGAAATCTTCATATTTTGTACCATTTAGAAATAAAATTGGAAGGCTGATACAAACTGCTCATCTAATCACATCCACGGAAGGACTTTGTGCCACAATGTTGTGACTCATCGCAGTGTTTAGTGACACATCTGCTGCAAACATTTCAACTATTGCCAGAGTGCATTCTGGATGCTTTAACTCGGTCCACACGCTACTCTTCCAGAGATGACCGCAGGTCGAGAAGGGATCGGGGTTGGGATAGAGAGGGTGGGGCTCATTGCAGCGCCACACAACACAATCCCATGTCCCCCTAATTAAATCGCCCGGTCCCATGTAGCATGGAAGCTAGCGGCTCGGCAGATGTATCGCCATGTTAAACTTTATGTTGCTTGAAAATGGCTTCCGCTCCAAGTGCATTGGAGACAGAGATGGTTTGACTGTAAAATGATGTGTTTTATGGCACCGTTATCGGGGCGATATTCCTTAAAGATGCAGCGCTGCACGCTGTGGCATTCTCCGTCTGCAGGAGGGAGCAAATTGATATGAACAGATCAACAGAGCTATGCCCTTCTGGACGTCCTTGGCACCATGCTTGGCCCTGAAATTGATTTCTCTCCATATCTCCCATGGCAAAAAAACTCCCATTCAGAGATTTTATACTCCCACTGCTGACACATTTTGTTCAGGTTTGGAGAGGATGTACCGCTGGAATGTCGTTCATTTCCTCCCTAATTCCTTTCCACACTTTTAAAGTGACCTAATATCGATGCAGAGCATTGGATAGTGGTATATGTCAGTTATGTGTGTATACATGCATGTGTGAAAGCACTCTGTGTATGAATTGCCAGGAGCAGAGAGATTGCTTTTGATTTAATGGCTATTGTGCTTGACTTTGTGTGTGTTCCACTGTAGTGGCGTGTCCTTCCCTTGCCTCTGCTGTAGCGGGTAAACTCTCTCAGTCCAACATTATTTCACGCATGCACGTACTTACACACACACGGACACACACATTGTGCCTTGGCTATGCTCCATTAGGTGGGCCGTGTCTTAAAACAGGAGGCTGACGTCACCACTTGGCTTGGGAATATAGGACGGCTTGTGTGTGTGTGTTTTTGTGTGCGTTTCAGTTTGTGTGTCACCGGCCTCTTGTTTTATTCTCAATGTCCTTTTTGTCTCTCCCATGGGAGCTCCCCCGCCACACACCCTCTTCTCTGTATTTGTGGCCTGCTGGATTCTATTGATCAGCCTGCGAAAGCTGGATGTCTGAAGAGGAGGTATGAGGGAGGGAGGAGGGTGACAGTTGTGTGCCCATATGTGTTTTTCAATTTATGCGTGCGTATGTTTGCGGAGGTGATTGTTGATCAAGTGAAATAAAAATTGAATTATGTGTCTGCCTCCACGTACTTTAGATCATTTATTAGGCTCATCGGTGATTCACTAACATTGTTGCCATGAATACTGAAGCTCCTGTGAGCTGCCTCTACGTGTTGATCTTTTTACTGAAGCTGTGAATGAAGATTTACCGCCGTGCCACAACACGTTAAGACCTATTTCATAAACTTTCCGGTCAACTATCAGGTTGTAACAAAGGCACACAGTGCATGAGCACAAGGAAGTGTGGAAACGGCAGGGATAAGGTAACATACGTCATTGTTGTTACAGATGGAAAACTCCGCTTGCGTTTTTTAATGATGCAATTTTGCTGTGTGTGTGTGTAGCTTTTAGAGCCCTAAGATCTGGTAGAAGTGTAAATTTGAGCAGTTGGCATCTTTGAGCAGAGGGAGGTGTGAATGGAGGTGGCGTCCCACAGAGAAACTGTTACTGTTCAGACCCTCCCTCAGGGCCACACTACCGTGAACTAAGCTCCCAGTAACACAACGCCATACAATGTTGGTACTATCAACACGGTTGGATCGCTTGTTGTTGCCGTGGGAGGTTGGAAGTCCTCCCACAGATTTATCAGTCTTGCTGCTTACATCTGGCTAAACTCCGAAACCTTGAGGATGTTTTTTTTTCTTTCTTTTACACAAAAGGTACAATAAAAATACAGAAACACCAGCGTGAAGAAGCTGGAAATTATGTTGTGAGGATGCGATGTGATGGCGCAATAAGACTTCATTTTGTGTTTCTTCATACTTCAAAGGGAAATGACTAAGGAGGACAGAGTTTTTGTCAGTTTTTAAATGCACACATTGTATTATCGTATCGTGTATACTAGCCGCATCCCGGCTCTGTAGACATGGGGAGCTTTTTTTTCTGGCACTGTTTCAGAACATTCACCTCGCAGAGGGCAAGGTCAACGCTAATCACAGCTTACATAATACATTTGCATGATCATATGGGCCTCCCATCTTAACGATGCCAGTGGAAAATGCCATCTCATACGTCTGCTTCACAATATCCCATCAAGGCACAAATGGCATCCTCGGTGGTGATTAAGTGAGCCTTGACACATGGCTAATGTTGTTATCACGCTGTTCAAACCACTGGGTGACCATTTGTGTCCTGTTGATAGGGTCATTGACATCCTGGAAGGCATTGTTCCAATCAGGAAAGAGATGCATTATGAGATAAAGGCAATTGCTGGAAGTTAATATATTATCAGCATAGATTTTGCCTGGCTGATGATGAGATGCTGGAAACCAAAGCATGACAGACAGGTTACTTCAGTACAGCTGTACATCTTGATGTTTCCATCATGCCCCTGCGCATGCAATAGTCATATCACAGGACGTGTGATGGCGGCAAATTAACTTCAAACACGTCATGCTGCAACTTTTTGCTGCTTGATACAAAAAGAAAACTGGCATTGTTTTCATTTTCAGTGACGAATCCAGTTTTTCCCGTTCCATTACTACCAAGGTGTTTATGATTAAATTGTTCAGAGCAGCAAATTGTTCATCCAGCCTCTTAATTTATCACTAAAAGCGCAACAGAGTAATGCAATTAAATATAAAATATGCAGAATTTCTGGTGAATATCACTCTATGTTTACATATTACAATATATATATATATATATATATATATACATTGCAGAGAAAAAAATATTGCAATATCATTTTATTCTAATATCGTGTGCAGCCCAGCGCCCTGTACATAAGGCATGCAGGCAGTGACAGAAGTCATACAACACAGAAACTCTCAGGCTCTTTTTAAGGCAACGAAATCCGTCTCCTTTCTACTGTAAGCTCTAACAATGAATGAGGCAAAACAAAGAGGTCTTTGAAGAACAAAGTGAACCTGTCACACACAACGACTAGCTGCAGACGAATCCCATCCCAACGATTGCATGCTTTCTAGACAGGGGAGGGAAAAGCATCCCCAGTCCCAAAATGATATAAATTACCACTGTTATGGTCTATACGGTTCAATTTAATGTGCTTGTAATGATAAATTATTTTGGTTATGAATCTAAAGTGGACCTGAGTGCAGTCGGAGCAGCAGGACTGTTAGAACAATTGCAGCTGTCTCCCAGGGCTGTGGCCATTAGTCAATAAATTAGAAAGTAATTAGTTTCTGCTTCTGTGGCTCTATTTGAAGCGCTTCACACAGGTGTAATGAAAATTTATTGGAGCTGTTGATCCGGAGGAGAAAAGAAAAGTAGAGGATTTGTAGCGTGTGATTGTAATACAGGATTTCCATCTTCCTCTCTCTTTTTTAGCTTGCAGCGACAGGTAAAGTTAGCCACGATGACGAGCACGGTGAGATTTTGGCTTCGATGTTCGGCGCTTGGCCAGTTAGCTAGCAGCTATGAATATTTCATGCGTGGATACTTAATAAGAAGACTTCCTTTTGAATATGTTTGAATTCCTGACTTCAAATGGTTTTGCTTTAACGCTAATGACAAGACTTTTGCAGAGAAGAGCTGAATGAACGCCCCGACTGTCTCTGTTCTCATTTACAAACACTGAAGAGCAAAATGTACGGGTGGAATATTCACACGCAACACACATCACATCAAGTAAAACAGCATACAAACAGTTTCAGAGAGGTCATGTTGTCTTAAGCACATTTAAGAATGTGCTGTGCTCAAACAAGTCAATGATATTACATTCTTTTTCATTTTTTCATACAGCACACTAATTATTTTCAGTGTTATTTGACGCACAGTCTGCGTGGCCCTCCATAAAAGCAAGAGGGAGGACGTCAGACTTCAGCCATCAGGTTTACCTCATTGAACAGCTTCACATTTCTCTCTCATGCCATTGTGTGCGGAGCAAGGCAGTCACACGAAGCGTTTCGTTGGCAGACAACATCAAGACTATTTGTTTTTGTCTGGTGGAATGTAAGGTCAACAGGAGAGGGAGAACAGCAATTGGAAAGCACTTGCGCAACTGTGATGTCAGTGAACGGCACAAAAGACCGACAGGGAGAGGAAGCCGCCACGGCAGCATATTTGTAAAAAGAAAGAAAAGAAATTAGGGGTTGAAAGAGAGATGAGGCGGAGAGAGTAGAACAGAAACGGGATGGACGGATGGCCGATGACAATGAGGCAGATCGGTCCCAGCCCAAGCTATGGCCAATTATAATACAATTAGCTGGACCTTGGCAAAGGCTAGGGTGCACAGTCGGGCATCAAGGGAGGGGCGGTAGGCAAAAAAGGGGAGAATATCCCGGTGATTAAAACCTAATGATTAGTGGTGTGCAAGGCTGGAGAGCTGGGGTCACCTGAGCCTGCAGGGAGAGAGAAGGTCTAATAGTAATGAGACCAACCTTCCCACTCCTCCTTTCAGCCGCTCAACCTTCCCTTTCTCTTTCTCGGACTCGATTTCTCCTCTCGCCAGTTTTCATCATCTCCCACTGCTCTTTATTTACACATTCTCCCTATTTCTGTCCGTCAGCGCGCCGTTCCCTGACTGCGTCTGCTGCCTTCCTGTGCTAAACCATATTACTATCTATTACTGCCTCTTGCCTCTGGCCAAAGCGCGCGCTGATGCTGTTGTTGTGGGAGACAGCTCAGCTTTTTGTGATAAGCAAAGACATATGAGAGTAGTTTGTTTATCTTTTTTAATCGTGGGTGTAGATCTGCTGATGTATGTAATAGATGGATTGAGCTGTAACAAAAACTCAAGTGTGCGTGTATTTATCTATAAATAATGAAATGTATAATGGCTAGAGGCATGCTAATGGCCAGAAACCGCATCACTGATGCTTTTACTCTTAAAGGGACAGTACAGGACAGGGTTTGGTGGCGTGGTTGCAGATTGCAACCAACTGTCATACCCCTCCGTTCACTGTTCACCGCCAAAAACAAAACCATTGTCACTAGGGTTGCAACGGATCGTAAAATTTGGAGCAAGTATAAGTTTTAATGATCCCTGATCACGTTTTTGTTTTGTTATAGCAGCTGGTCTACAAGGCTCCAGACTTTTATTTTTGCATCTGTCCCATTAATCATTTCAACTGCTCTGAAGTCAGTAAACCATCAGAAATTCTAAATGTTATCCTTTTACTTTGTTACAGTCATCGATCTTGTTTTTTTTTTCTTCAAAAAAACACACAATTCAAATTAGGAAACAAATGATTTTATGGATTATAACAAATCTTGTCATTCGTTTTAATGATGTATTAGAAGCTTCTTAGAGCTCGTGTTAGAAAGTTAAACAGCTCATAATTCATCTCGAATATTTATTTATCTAGTTGTGAAAACACATCCTTCAATTGGATTTATTCAAGTTTCTCACCAACACTACGATTTACGAGAATACATGTGAACACATCATGATAACGTAATAACGTTTGAGCTCATATTGCAGCTTACCTCATCTTTAATCTTTCATTTCAAATCCTCTTTTTCAAAGTCTCTCCTGGCTCATCTTGGCTCTATCTTGCGAGGCCCCCTCATGTATTCCTGGACTTTACACAACTGAGAAGAGCTTTGTGAGAAACGACCCCTCACCTACCGAGAGGAGCAGCAGAGCAGTTAGTCGGGTTCTCCTTGTGATGTCTGCCATGAATAGCTGAAGAATCATGATGTCTTTTCCCAGGGAGGCAGGCGGGTAGCACCAATATGCTGCGAATCAACAGGCAATCATGCAGAACATGCAGAGAGCTGTGAGAGCCTGAGAGGATGGAAATCCAGCTCCAAGATGCTCCTCCAAGCCCCAACCAGCCTTAATTACAAACCTTTTGCAAGCTTCCCTAAATTACATTTGCCTTATACTTTGAGCACACTTTCCGGTAAGTTAGTCATTTTCTTGCAAGGTACTTTCAGAAAGAGCAAAGACCTGATGTTGCGCACATCTTGGCTGTCCTCCGTCTCTCTGTGCCCCCCTTTCAAATCCCCTTCTTTCTCCCCAGTCTGTCTCTCTGCAGAGTCAAATTTCCTCTGCAGAGTGGTAGAGTACAGTGGGCCTGTCAGCCCTGGAGGGCTGTTGGAGATCAGAAGACATGTCAGAAGTCTGGTGGGTCTTCTCCACACAGACCCCACTCCGTTATGCGGTTGAAGCCCATAAAGAAAGTGCAAACACAGCCCTGGGTCTGGGCCACAGGTCTGAAGCCATGGGAGACGGGGACGGGCCTGACTGCAGTCAGACAGACAGCCCCGAATAGAGAGATCTATCCACAGGGTGGGATTGGTTGGCGAGAGAATGTAATTCTGTGTGTCCCACTCTGCGATAGCAAGAAACACAGGCAGCTGCATGCACAGAGGGAGAGCGAGGGGGAGAGAGGGAGAAAGAAGTGACAAATACACAGTGCACTATATGTGACCATTGTTTGAGTTGCCAAATTGCTCTGTTGTTGGCCAGCGATTATTTGTGCTGCAGAACACCATGATGAGTTTTCAGTTTGGAGCACATGGGAGAAAAAGGGAGCAAATACAGGCCTTCCCTGTTGGCTACCTGTGATGACTTAGCCGAGCCAGGAGACGTATAGCACAGTCTTGACACATACGGACTGGCGGCCTGTGTCACTTTAAAACAAGAAAAAGGAGAAACAGAGAAAAACTGCCAACACAGCCCCCAATGTATTGTACCGTATTACAGTGCCCCAGAACAGCCTCAGGTGAGCGGTGGCAGTTTCAGCCGTCCGTGGGGACCGTGGACAGGAGGCCTGGTCAACTGGACGACAGCGAGGGTCACAGGTTCCCCTGGGGGGGGGGGAGATATATCCCAAAGGGGGGTGGGCAGATGGGGTCTGAAAAGAGAGTGTTCTCAGACAGGTGGATGGCTGTCACCCTCATTTCGCCACCGCCAGTAAGCAGGTGGCCTCTCCCTCCTCCTCTTCCCCTCATGGGTCACCTTCACATGGCACTGCTTCCCCCAGGGTCCCATCCCATCATATATACATGTACACTGTATGCACACACACACACACACACACACACATCAATAGTTGTACCTGGGGACTGGGCGCGTAAACAGTCGCTCTGAAGGTTGAACCCAGGTGTTTCATTTCCATTAAGGCCCTCATCACATTCGCAGCATCCTCGCTCTGACTTTGGTCATAACACAGACAGAATAGTCATTCAATTTCAGATTACCTTCTCTTTGCCTTTGTACATGCTAAGATGCACGGGGTCTATTTTAGATGTCTGTCTGTGAAATAATTATCTCCCAACTCTCTGCCCCCCGACATCTTCAAAAGAGGATGTTCCATTGATGATATTTGCCCTACATCATAGCTATGCTCTTGCAGCGACTCTAAAACCCAATATAGCATAATTAAACTAACAAAGTGACATCAATAAAGACAGAAGTGCTCTGTAATTACAGTCTGTGCTAGGACATCATAAGCAGGCAGTGTCATCACCCTAACGAAGGAAATAAATTGATGGCAGACAGACAAAGCCCCGCTTTACGATTCCCTTCTCCTCTGACACACAAAGCCAACCATAAACACGAGCAAGGCGAGAGTTTAATGGCAATCTTAAAGTTGCAGAGGCCACTAGCATGTCTTTACTGCTCCTGCCCAGCGATACAATGGGTGCCTTGACACTTTCACCACTCCCTTCCTCTCCTTCATTAGTTCTGCTTCTCTCTGTTTCTCCCCTCAGTCTGCCTTTTCCCATCTCCTTGCCTCCTATATGGTGTCTGGTCTCCTCACCCTCTGGAGACAGATGAGTGGCAGGCCTCCTCCCCCCCCCCCCCCCCCCCCCCATAATAACTGTGTATTCCAATTTTGACACACATAGATAGACACACACAAAAAATAATATGTTGCAAGATTGGTATTCCCACGTTGCCTCTTCCTGCAGAGTGCCATGTGGACAGAGAGGCTAAATGTCAGGGGAAGATATTTAATTCCACGTGCGCGCACACACACATGCGTAAAGGCCCACTCACAAAACAACAACACAGACAAGCCACCCCACACTGAGCGCGTGGAATGTGAGGCCAAATGTCAAGGGATGATGTAAATTCCCATGATTGCTTCTAGAAGTAGTTCATCACAATGCCAACGCCGGCCACAGCAGTATCTCACTGTCCTCCAAGACTTTCGCCGGGCAGGACGGTGGAGCTCCATCAGCAGCAGCAGCAGGCCGTGGTTGTGTCTGCCTGTGGGCGGTGACATGGCAGGGTCCTCTAAATTTATTTAAAAAAAACACTGTTTCTCAGTTTTCTGAGAGGCACGAAGAATAAATCCGCGGAGGAAAAGCATTCAGTAATCGACATGGATATTTCCCTACACTGTACTGTACATCACAGGTTCCAGCTGAGATGAGCTCTGGGCATATCCAAGCCTGTCACATGCTAACACGAGGGACACCACTTGCATCTGAAATAGGGATATGTGTCATGTTTCAGTTTTGTACAACATCCTTTACATATTCAACATGGTCTCAGGGTGACAGTAGTGGATCTCCATCGCCCCCCCCCCCCCGTCCCTACACATCCTTTTGATCAAAGGAAAAAACCCCGCAGAATATGATACTTGAAAGAAATACGAGCAACCGATGAGTTGTAAAGTTGTGAACGCTACTACACTAACTGTACGTACGACATACACATACACATGCAGAGCCAGGAGCAAGCTCTTTGCCGTGCCGTGACCGTGGCCGTCGGCCTGACCCGACCCAGCCTCCTGCAATTCTCACAGCCGGCTTGTTGAGGTGACCGACGAACAGACTCACTGGTGTGTCAAATATGGGGGGAAATAGTCAATCAGCGGGGCCGGTGTGGCTGGCCTGCGTGCTGCTGTCGTTTGGAAATGCTGCTTCGGGAAGTGTGTAAAAGTCATGCTCTGTGCCAGACTGAGGATAAACCTTTTATGGTTTTTGGAATAAGAGGGGGGGGGGGGGTCTGGATGCTCTGGCTAGATGCTGATGCTCACCTGTTTCGTCCACCCCTAAACTGTGTGGGATTTTTTTAACGCCATGCCGACGATTATGCTAGCCGTGCATGAGTGTGTCTCTGTCTGGATATTGATGTGTGCTCTGTGTCTGAGTGTGTTTTTTTTTTAAGCAAGCAAAGGAGGAATGGAGGACAGAGAGAATGTTCGTGGGTGGATCATTTATGGAGGAGAGGGTGTTGATGTGATTTAGTGTGTGGGAGCTCAATGGGCCAGTGAACTTAGAAAATGAAAAGGCAGGGGTGACCATGATTAGAGGTGTGCCTTGCTGACTACTTTATGAGTGTATTCAGATGTGTGTGTGTGTGTGTGTGTGTGCGTGTAGATGGCTGTGGGAGTGTGCAGCTGGACGGCAGTAGATAAACCTAGCAGGACACACACACAGTCTGTCATCTTCATTGTCTGGGTAAAACCCATCGGCGTCGTCGTGTATAACCCAGGAGAAGCAGAGTTGACTTATTCGCTCGGTCATGCTGTTCGTGCGTGTTTTGTATGCGTGCGAGGTGCTGGCCCCAGCTGATGCAGCAGAGACGAAGCGGACTGATGTCAGACATGTGCCAGGGGCTAAGGTCAGGGGTCGTCGTATACAAACATACCCAGATAAATTGAGTGTGAGAGAGCGTCGGGGCCTGTGGGACCACTTGACGAACACTCACCCATAACATCATACACTACCACACCCACACCCGCTCAGTTTCATCTCACCTTTCAGTCTGTCTCCCCACACATTTCTTCTGTTGCTCCTGTTTGCCTCTATTCTGCTGTTGGAAACGCTCAGGAAACATCAACAAGACGTGTCAGAAAGGTGTCCTATTTTGCAGTGTAGTCGATGTCATAATGAGCCTCACCATTTCTAAGTCATTTTTTTTATTTCTTTATATTGTCATGATTCAATTTAAATTAATTTGTGTAACCCAATTTCACAGATCACAAATTTGCCTCAGGGCTTTTCAATCTGTAAATCATATGTCATCCCCAGGATGACCTCTGAGGAAGGCTCATCCGTCCAACAATTGCCAAAGTAACTGCGAGATATCTGTTCACAGTGCTGCTTTAGGGTCAACGGTCAACATAATAACTGCTGAGAATCCCCAGCGTCTATAGAAACAGCATGGTCTACTTTCAATTGTCAACAAGGACACAGGGCTATCCATCATACGTTTCCTTCGTCTGTCTTTTCACCATTGCCTTGTTTAACCAGGGCGCAGTAGATTCTCTATGAACGCTCTGCTACACACTGACACGGTTGCACACATTCACAGCTGAAAGCTTCCCAACGCAACCACAGTCTGATCTTTTGGCCAGCTGAGCAGCTCGAATCGGTTTTGTAGAGAATTGGATGATACTGATTGTGCCACACACTGCTCTGTTGCAGCGGTGCGAAGGCTAGTCAGAGCTCAGCTTGACGACCGAGGAATTAACCGACTGCAGAGCAACCCGCTGCATTTATGAAAATATTTCCGGTGGACATTACTTTTAATTGCCATCAACTAAACAGGAGTGACCAGCATGTATCATCATTGGATTTAGCCGTTGTGGGAAATAAATGCCATCACACTTGCACAACATTCTCATTGGCATACAGTGCACCACTGCTCACCCTTACATCTTATGACTATAAGAGTTTATCGACTGACACTGTTTTTCTTTTTTCAAGCAAATAGCCTAATTATATTCATGTTGTTTTGTTCTCGTGGACATTGCCTATTAATCAACAGGTCGTCCCAGGTCAAATGTTAATACTTTTTTTTTTTTTAAACCACTGAATTTGCTGTGAAACACGACTTTGCATTTACTCATCTGCACCTGTCATTTCCCCTTGTATCTCTTATCGAGAGCATACAGGACACAGTAGGCTCCCCTCTGTTGACGCTCTGTTTACTCAACATTCTGGCAAAGGTTGTCTGTACGGAGGCGAATCACAGTGTGTCAGTATTTGTGTGAAATCCCCACGGGGATCAGAGAAGAAGACGAACCGCTAACTTCATCCTGGAATCCAATCCAGGCATTACTGCGGCGGTGGCTCGGACTCCAATATGTTTAGCGCTACCTCGAGACCCTATCATCTCTGGCAATGCAACCAATGCCTGCAATTCAATTTGATCTGCATGGCCACCATCACTTGACCGTGGGCTGATGTCCGTCTGATCCCCCCCCCCCCCCCCCCCCCCGCTCTCTGTCTGTGCCCGAGCTGCCGCTGAGCCCTGGGCTCCAATTAATCCCATGATGCCTAGCGGTGGTTGGTATGGTGACCAGACAGGGCACGGCGAGAGCTGTGATTCCCAGGTGAAAGGTGGGATAGACTTTTTGATTCGCTCCAGCACACAGATAGAGTTACAGCTCAATTTCAACCTCTCGCCCTCACTGGTCGGTCCTCGTGACTAAAATGGGAGCAAGGAATAAGAGAAGGGAGAGGAAGACAAGCGTCTCCTCTTCTTTCTCTCTGTTTTCCTGTCTGTCTCTTTCCTTTTTATCAATCTTTTTTTGTTGTATTACTCCTTCTATTCAACCCCTCCTCCCATCACTGTGCTGATGTTTTTTGTGACAGAAGGGACTCTGACATGTTCTTTATAGCGTGGTCATCTTGTAAAGCAACACTTTTAACTTCTGTCTCACTTTTAAAGTGGAGTTTTCTCTTCTGGAGTTAAGTGGAGTTTTCTTTGACCTCTCTGGCTCTTTATCCGTCCTCGTTTCACTTGTTCCTCCTGCTTGCTCTTTGTTCTTTAACCTTTTTTTGTGGACAAGGCAGGATTTGTGAATTAATCATAAGTGGTTCAATAGCTGGCCTTAGCAGTGCTCTGTCACCGAGGGATCAATAGGGGAAGGTCAGCGGCGCTGTGGCGGCACTGCCTGCTCTGGAGGAGAGACAAGGAGGGCCACGTCCATGTCATTCATAAGCTTGGTCTGGCATGAGCCATGATGGGGAGGAGAGCCTGTCCTTGGCCCATCATGTTCCTGTCCTGGACAGACCACTGCCGCCACCTCAGGTGGACTGCAGTGTCCTCTTGTCATCCCCATACCATCGAGGATGATGCCCCACTTTTACAGAATGTGAGAGTAATATCTTTACTTTACAGGATATGTTGTAGGTGGTTTATTCTGTATAATAGTAGTTCAATCAGGAGAGACTTGTTTTATAATTTAACAATGATTTATTTTGCAAGCGTCAATTATGAATAGTGCAAAGTCTTTGGCGATTGGACTCCATCCTGAAGTACTATCACCGAGGGTAGGGATACAGAGGTCCAATAGGCCTCATCCCCCCTGGAGTCCAGACACTGGTGGTGGTGGTGAAAGGAGTTGCTGCAATCTGATGATGAATCAGGAGCCTGACTGTGCTGCTGACTGGAGGCGACTGGGGTGGAGGCGGGTCGCATCTGCTTAACGCTGAAATGACAACTGACAGCAGCAGAGAGGAGAACACTTTAAAGTTTGACAGCAACGATCTGATTGGCTTGAGGAAACTGTGTGCCGAATCTGGTTGGTTGCTTAACAGTGCACGCCCCCAATCAGCTGATAGAGTAATTACAAGGAGAGACAGAGATCACAAGCGAATGTCTTCCTGACTGAACTTGCGCTTGAGCTACATTATGCACATTCATAGAAATCTTTGCCAGCAAAGCCTCTCAAGATCTGATGTTGTACAGTTTGTGGTCCAGCTTTATAATCTTTTACTTGTCTTCCACTGATGTATTCTTGCTTTTTGTTTCCACACTGGCTCTTACATTTTTATCTTAAATACGTCAATGACACTGCACACGTCTATTTTACTTGTTGAATGTAGCATTGAGCCAGTAAAGAGACATGGAAATCTTTGATCCTCCGCACTGAATTTGCCTCTTGAAAGACCATGACCGCATCATTAACCTGGGAGCTGAATTCTCCTGCTTCTCGTTTTAATAGAAAGCAAGCTTGTTGTTGCTAATAATGAAAGCCTGACCTTTTGTTGCTGCAGTCTACTTCGACTTAGATTTAATTGCACGAGTATTTCTTACCACGGGAGAACCGAAGCTGCTAAAACAGCAACTCTACCCCATGATATAAAATAAGGCTGCACGCAATTCCCTGCTGCCCATGCATTATTGAGAGTACAAAAGCATCCTCTTTACAAAGTGTCATAATAAGGCAGTGCTGCAGGACGTAGGTCTTCACATGCACGACGCACACAGCATGTAGTTGTCGGCGGGAGTCGGGTCTATGGAGAAGCTTCATCCTGGTGCCACCTTATATTTACAATGCACCGAGACACACCACGGATGATTTGTGAAGATTAGCGGGAGAGGATGTGAGGTGTGAATCATCGTCTCTGTTGCCGCTATTTCCAAGTAAGCATATGCACACTGACTAAAGGCTGAAAATAGCATTCACCACAAATGTGATGTGGAAGCCTTTTGAGCAAGCAGTTGAAAGTCATCGACATTTCAGCCCAGTTAAACACATTATGTGCGCTCGCACACACACACAGACAGACACACACACACACACAGACAGTGTGCATTTCGAGTGAATAAAAAACGTCTTCACAGCCAAAACCTTACAAAGCACTGAAATTCAAATTCCATGTCACCTAAGCTGTACATCAAAGCCGCACATTTAGCCCTCACTGCTATGTGTGTATGTGTTGACACAGAGAGCCGAGCGGGGTAACCAGTGTATGACATGGCTATTTGTAAATAACGTCCCAACCTCGTCCACTGGCAGGAGCTGAGAGCTTTAAATCTGAGTGGTGATGGCAGCCTCCCTGAAATGTGCATGAAACCGGCTTAGCGCTATCAGCGCAGCATCACCGCCAGTCACCAGCCTCCCTCTCATTCTGCTGGGCTGCTGTGGACCAGATAAGAGCAACACCAACCCCCCCACCCCCCCCACTGCTTCCATCCGCCTTATGTTGTCTCCCAACAATCCACCCACCCTCCCACACCAATTCACCCTTATCCTCTTTACAAGGTCTTACAGGGACAGAGACACTGATGTGTAGCCACGACCGTAATTTATATTCCCTGTAAATTGTCTGTGATTTTTTCATTGAGATAAGTGCGGGGGGGAACATCTGTTTTGTGCTGGAGGGCAGTGGGCCGGAGCCTGAGTACTGTGGCAGTCATTGGCAGTATAGATAGAGAGAAAGAGGGGAGGCACACGATCTGTCTCCCTACCCTGAATTACAACTCCAGGGGCCCAGCTACCCTCTCATCATTACTGCTGTATTTAGTTGGGCACATTGGGTAAACAAAACATTGTGCTCCATCTGTACAGCCTTGGAGATACGTGGTATCATATTTGGAATACATAACTTCCTTGATTCATCTCAGTCTAATTCAGTTGGCTGCTGCCACCGTTTTCTGTCGCTATCCTTAATTCGTTTTAAAGACGACCATGACCGTTTACCAGACAGTCTGGAGTGCAGAGAGGAAAAAAGAAAGATGAACTTGTTACTGAGGGAAAGGGATGATGCGATGTGATTTAAAAAGATGTTGCACAACTCGTTCCAGCTGACTGACCCACCGCCCCCTTTATTAGCATATATGATTAGGCATTCATGGTTGAAGGCCGAGGCCACTCAGGAGTAGAGTAAGGACTGTTGGCACCACAGTGACCGGGCGCTGCGGCCTCATTGGCAGTCAAAGAGGTGCGCGACTTGCGACGTCTCGACATACGAACACTAGCGGGGGAGTTGGAGGGGTTCAGAGCAGCGCAGACAATGAATCTCAATCCTGAGGCCCGTGGCAGATTTACATTTAAAGTAGTTTTAGCGAACGCCCCGCTTCCTGATGCATTCTTTGGCAGGGCTGAAAGGGAGCGGCTTATCTGCGAGTCATCAATTGCACGTGATGCGTCCAGAGAGGCGCTCCCGACGCGGCGGCAGCACCTTTCTGCTCGCACAACCAGCTCAAGGATGAGCTGCCGTCTAATAGAGCGCCGTCGCTTGACGTCTAATTACATTGCGCGCGGAAAACACCTCGGCTCGGCGCCGACCGCTCCACGTGTTTTAACACATGTGACCTATGTTTTACCTGTAATTGACAGAACCGGTAATGACCAGCATCCGTGTGTTATTGATGTCCTGTCACTCGTCTTGCTATGAATGTTATCCCTAGATGGAGCAACAGGGTTACCGGAAACTTGGTGTGCATTTGTACATGTGTGTGGCGCTTGTGTGTGAGCGCTCAGGGGCATATTTGTGCTTCATATTTATACTTAATAGGGTTGGTGTGTGTGACGCCAAGTGTAGGTGTGTGTGTGTGTGGATGTGTTTGGATGAGTAGTAGGTGTGAGTGGGGTTGTTGACACAGTGGGGTAAAGGCTGTGATGGCTAAAGGCTCTGATGGGTAATTGAGAACAGCAGGTGTCGCCTCCCTTCTGAGCTACTTCAGGCCCCAACCAGCTCACCCTCCGATCTTCAAAGTCTCTCCTCTCCTCTCCTCTCCTCTCCTCTCCTCTCCTCTCCTCTCCTCTCCTCTCCTCTCCTCTCCTCTCCTCTAATCTCTCCTCTCCTTTCCTCTGCTCTAATCTCCTTTCCTTTCTCCTCTCCTCTCCTCTACTACTCTCCTCTCCTCTTGGCTGCATCGCCAGTTGAAGTTGCTGGGGAGAAAAACAGCATGTATGGTATTAATCAAACCCAGGGCATCATGGGGAATAGGAAGGGGGCTAGAGCACACTTATCACTGCTACACCGGTTCACCAAGACAGAAATCTTTCATTCTCTGTAACCCTTTTGACAAGAGGACACTCGATACAGTTGAGTAGTTTTGAGTCTGGTGTACAGTAATAGTTTTGTTCCTAGCTTATAAATGAAATATTGAAGACGTACTATGAATCTTTTTTTATTTGATGTATTCCCTGAATAGCTTATACTTGCCAAAACCGTGTCTGTACTTGCGCCCAATAAGCCTGTTTGTGTTCCTCATTAATATGTTTATTCAAGTCACAACTTTTCAAAGTTCCGTCAGTGTGTTTTCACAGAACACTTTAGGATTTCAGGATGATTCACCAGAGCTGTGGATTCTCCTCACTGATCCCTGTCGGAACACGAGAGTCTCCCACACAGATTTCTCTCTCTCTCTCTCTGTCTGTTCTTGCTTCTTCCCCCGTTTCTGTGTGAGCGCCTATCGGCCTTTAGACAGTGAGGCTGTGGGCCTGCCTGTGAGCTCCCCTGCTTTGGGTTTGTTACCCATGCTGAACACGTCACCAACCTCATAACCCCCCCCCCCCCCCCCTCCTCCCCTGACTTTTTCGAATGAACAAATCAGATTGAGCGAATGCCATTACCTGGGTAAATGAATGATTCCTAAAGGACTGGACAAGGCCTAACACCACCCTGAGGGTAAAGCTTGTTATCACAGCAAACTCCAAAGAGGAAAGAGGCAGCTGTGGAGCTTGTGTGCACTTTGTCAGAGGCCTGTATTTCCATATTAATCTGCCACATTTAGGCATCTGAGACAGAGAGCCTCCTGTCACGCTTCTTTGACAACAGAGCAGTTAGCTTTTCCCCCCTCATGTATAAATATGTATAATTCTGATAAGATTAATTGAAACGCCTAAGTATACAGTGGTAGGAGATGAGTGGGAGGGAGAGAGTGGGAGACAGCAGCAGACAGCTGCTGCCAAAGTGTGCATTTTAGACTGGCCTCTGCCTCAGACCTGCTCCAGAGTGGGTGCCGAGGCTCTCTCCTGCCGGTCCAAAGTGCCTTGAATTGAAAATAGCATCTACCTAACAGTCCTCAAAAATAGCTGAGCTTATACGTTTTTTTGGCGCAGAGCCGATAAATGCGGCGTGGAGCCTCTGACTCCGAAGCCTCACCCCAATTTCCAATGATCCGGAGGAGATCAGATAGCCCTGTGTCATTTGATTTTCTGCCTTATCTCATCTGTGCCCATCTTTTTGTCTCAAGCAGGGCTACATTTTAAGAGGCGCACACGCCTGGTATCTTTTGAAGGACAAAACTTCAGAATGACAGCGAAACAAATAATCAGATCGCATCGTTGGAGAGGGCCATTCTGCTGTTTGAATGATGCCAACTGCTGATGTCGGCGTGTCGGACGAGTGTCCTTAGAGTGGCATTTGGGATGCAAATCGGTGGAAGTACATGTTGAGGTTGCAGCAATCGGCAAAGTTCTTAGTTCATGAGTGTCATTTATGATCGCGCCTCCGCGATGGGTGACATTACGGATGCTGTCAACTAGAACACGATTTATACTTTGTGTATATCCCACACAGCCATTGAGCAGTTCCACTTTTCAAACTGACCAATAAAAATGTCTTGTTCAATCGTTGTTTTCTGGAAAGTAGGCTGAGTGCTCAACAAGAGAGGGCAGTGAGTGAGGAGACAACAGCAGGAGAGAGGGAGGTGTGGGAGAGTGGAGGTGAGGGATCCTGAGACGGATGAAACAAGAGGGAGAGAGACAGCAGAAGAGGAGTCGGAGCGAGGGAGGAGACAAAGACCGTCCCCCGTGCGCCGCTCGAGTTGACTGACGGCAAGAAGGGAGGAGGAAAGGGAAGAAGGGAGATCAGCAAGGAGTGAGCACGTCAGTGTGTGAGTGGCGTCTCTCATTAGAAGGTGCTGTCAGGGGCCACAGAGGGGGGACTGCAGGGACCCCGCCTCCCCCATCTCCTCCCCCTCCGCTGGCCCCTGAGATCCGGCTGGGAAAATGATTGATGAGTGATACCAAGATAAACACGCGCGCTGGCCCCAAAAGGCAGCCCTGCAAAATGATGCATGCAGCGTTATAAATAAACCTTATGGAGAAAAAAAAGAAGCTTTACAATAAACAACAAAACAATGCAAAACTGTTGGGTTTTCTTATTTTGAATTTTATTCGAGGGGACACAAATCAACCCAGCTTTTCTTCTTTGCGTTGATGAATTTTTTGTGTTTCTAGTTTTATATGTGTGTGTGTGTGTGTGTGTGTGTGTGTTATATGCATGTGTACAGTGAACACAAGGCTAACAAGGCTCACCAGCTGTCTGCGTTCCAGACATCTCTTGGGTCAGATCTTTTTTCCCGTTGATACTTCCGACCTCGAAGCGTTCCAGGTGCACGACGCCGAATGTAAACAAAAACCATGGCTGACCGCAACAAACGGATATTTCACACAACAGAACTCTCAGCAATGCAGCGTTCACATTTTGGGTGCACGTTTTCCCTTTCTCAATTGCTTACTGTAACCAGCTACCTAATAACATTGCCGACATATTTTTGACATCAATTCACATGCAGAAGAGGTTTGACTATATTATAATGTGCATTATTGTTGTTAAATATAAGCAAATTTACTTTAAGTTGCCTTTCAGTTGACAGTCTTCCATTTACAATGTGCGCTTCCATTTTTGTGTGACGTCAGGCAACAGTTTACAAGTGGGAACTCTGACTTTGAGTGGTCTTCCGTTGTACTTTTTCTCGTAGGAGGTCAGAAATGGTTGTGTGTAACGCAGCATAAGCCCCGCTCAACAGTTACTCTGCCTCCTCAGCAGCTTTGGCAGACTGCTTTCCCACTCAATCACCGAGAGGCCCCAAACACTGAGGCAAACCTGTTCTCATTTGGTCGAGCTCCAAATCATAGCAACTGTGTATAGTGTGTCTGTGTGTGTTGGAGGAGTGCAGAAGTGCTTGGGGAAACTGCACTGTGTATGGATTCATGCTGCAGATAGCCACTCCACAATGCACACAAATACAAATACACCCACACAAAACTATGTTCAACTGCTCACTAATTGTTGAGTAAGTCATAAATGTTTGATATGCTACACTTTCAGTTAATGTTCAACACTGAGCGCCAAATGCCTCTGTTACATATCGAAGTGGAAAGGCAGATTATCATCAAATAGTTACATTATACCATTATGAGCCTACAGGCCGTGGTCTGGTGGAGTGAGAATGAATTATGAATGGAGTGTAAGGGAGGATCTTTGCTTCCCCCGAGGGACTTCCAACACCACAACTCATTTAAGTTGGATGAATCACAGATAAGAAAGGGACCCCCCGCACACCCCCCACGCTGCTTGACTTACACACTGCCCTTCATGTAATTTACTCCGCAAGAAAAGTGTCACTTCAGCTGCTCGTAGCACACACACACTTCTCATTGGGAGGAATGTATGCTGAAGGGCGCTTTGTTCATTGTCAAACTGTGCATACCAGTGCTGAAAAACACCATAAAGAAGCCTTGTCATCTAAGTCACTGGTGCATTTTCTGCCCGACGCAGACTCGTGTCGGGCCTCTTTGTACATCTCTAAAATGAGTCCCCGAGCTGTGCTGTAGCTTTGCCTAAAAAAATTCCTCTCATCTCATCTTTCTCTCTTTTGCTCTCCCTCTCTCTGCCCGGTCTCCACGGATCCAGGCCGCAGAATGGGTCGATGATATTGTACAATAGGAAGAAGGTGAAGTACAGAAAGGATGGCTACTGCTGGAAGAAGAGGAAAGACGGGAAGACCACACGGGAGGATCACATGAAGTTGAAAGTGCAGGGAGTCGAGGTGAGTGCGCTTACAAGAGTTTGGATTTAGAGGGAGTGAAAGGGGTGGGGGGGGGAGGGATGTGGGGCAGGCGAGAGCCAGCCTTCACCCTGACACAGACAAACACAGGTCCACAGTGAGCTTTCCCCTGACTGTAATGGAGACAGTCACATGCTGCAGTCGGCCCGTGTCTCCAAGGAGCCTTACCAGGAAACAATGCGGTACAACAATAGTTTTCCCTGGGAAGCCAGTGGAGTGGAACCAATTGTTTGTACCTTATTAAGGCTCTGGATGTTGCCTTTGCTCCAGAGAGCCTACATTAATCTTGCTGTCTCAAAGCAGTACTGTCGAGCTGGCGCTCCCTTACCTCACTCCACGTCACTCCGCATACCAGCCGCTGCCATAAAGGGCCCAGATGTTTTCCAGCCCCAGACTACTTCATCGCCTTTGCTTTCAGCAGTGCTAAAGTTTGGGTTCGGGTCTCTTTCACATGATTAGCCACAAGCACAGATGCCAGAAGCCCAGGAGTTGAGCTAGAGAAGAGTTTTGGTCTGCTATTCGTGTACGTGTGTCCACGTGCACGCACACAAACACGGTCACATGATTGACACACACCTACCCACACACCTCAGGGAGTGGTGCTGTGAGTCCGTGTCACACAGTGCGACAAAGACAAAGCTCAGGCATTCTCCCAACAGGGCCACTGCTCTCTGTTTGTACTCCTGCAGATGTTTGTCACTCCAAGAAAATGGCCTCTTCCTCGGCTTTGCCAGCTCAGTGTCATCTCTAGTCCTGCAGTGGCCTGATAACCCGTTTGGACAACGCACATCCATCCGTTACATATTTTTCCAGTTTCTGACTGTCCTGGCTTCAAGTCAGCCAGCTTGCATTGACAGGGTTGTATTAACATGTGAATACAGATTATGTGCAGTAGTTTTTAGCGTGTAGGCTCTGACCTCTCCACAGAATACACGTCCAGAAAGGGCTCGGGAAGTGATTCTACCAACAGGATAGGGTCATACCTGGCAATTACACTTGTTTTTTGGGGGTGAGTTTACTTTTATTGACAGGTTCTTTAGGCTGTCATACCAGCTTTAGCTCTACCCCCCCATTGCACATTTGTGGAAATCCAGCCTCTGGTTATAATGAAAGATGGTTTTATGGCTGACCCTTAAGTTCTGTCCTCAAAGTGTCCCTCCCAGAAGAGGGGAGGGGAGGTATGATATGGTAGAAGTTGAATCTTGAATCTAGAAGTTCTCTGTTGAATGTGGCTTCACATATATCTGAAACTAGAAAGTGGCAACAGATGCCAGTTGAATATGTCCCCACATCTACCTTACTTCTAATGTCTGCTATATCATCGTGGCCCACTTCAGCACACACGAAAGCACTGCCCCCCCCCCCCCTCCAAAGAATACTGTACTGTTTGACACTGTCCTATTTTCCAGCATCAATGCTGGTCAATGCTCCAGAAAAGCAACCATTTTTCTTTCAAGCAACTCTCTCAACTGGCACATCACAGCCACTGAATCGTCTCTTGGCCAGCGATAACGCGTGTTCTTCCGTGGACTAGTAGCTGTCACAACAGACAAGGAGAAACACTGTTACAGTATAAAAATATCCAGACCTCTGTGACCAACTCATCTTTATAAAAATAATATAAAAAAAAGACATTTCCTGGCAAGCCATAGCTGAAGAGATCAGCTCTTAAGGGGAGGAATCTCGTGAAATAAAACACAAAATATTCTCGAATCCAGGGCAGCACTCCAGATTCTCTTTCTGTGCTCCATGCTGTATATGCTGTGTGGTCCTGATGACCTGCCAAGGCGTGTCCGATGTGTACTCGGGCCGCCGAACGGAGCACATCATATGATGCATTGCTGCACTTTGGTGGCGGCGTGGTTTGGATTTTAGCCAGACTGAAAAAGAAGCAACACGTTCTGGAAACAGAAAAGGTTACATAACCCTTGTTGAAGAAGAAGCTTTTCTTTACATTCCAGCCGACACTCGACATGAACATTGAGTAATGCGCTGGTGACTATTACAGTATTTTATGTCAATGAGTAGCAATAAGCAGTCAGGCTGAGCTGCCGAAGCACTAAACCTGTAGTGTGCAGTGTAAAGTGTGCAACACCGTAAGACAGAGAGTGTGATTCTGCATTCTGTGATTTTGGCTGTGGGATCTCTGATATGTTGCAACCAGTCTAATTTACCAGAGCTAATTGCTAATTGTGCTCAGCAGTGCAAGGTGTGAAGGTGAGCTTAGTGAAGTGAGAGAGAGAGAGAGAGAGAGAGAGAGAGAGAGAGAGAGCACAGGTAGAAACTGACTCATGTGCAAAGCCACATGGGATCATATAAATCGGACCAAGATTACTGCTATTTGACATGCTGTACATAAGAAGACAGTGCACACATTGTCTGCGCTGAGTCACACTGCTGTGCCTGTGTTGTGTGTTCCTGTGTTTCTGTGCACACATCCATATCTTGCAGCCTTGGAACACCTGAGTCATGTCCTTAAACAGCTCGCCCCTCAAGACTGACAGAGAGAAGTGATCCATCACTGCTGTAACCAGCCTATGATGGGAACCGTGACCCATAATGCACAGGCATGTTTACTGTAAGCACAGCCAAATGACTTGGCCTTTGACTTCTGTACAGCTTTCTGCTTACTAGTCTGTTTCGATGGAGGAGGCAAAGATCCATTTAAATACATAATTCATACCATAGCTTCAAGGCAGGCCACAAAGAGTGGCCGTAAGTTGAGCGTCATCTCAATTGCTCTACAAGGGAGTCTTTACATCCCTCACGCTGAGCTGCAGCCGCTCTGATTCCCCAGCCACCCAGTGCCTAATAGAGGTTCTGTGGCTATTTCATGGGCCAGGTTTAGTGCACAGAGAGGACAAGTGTTGTGGGTGGTTCAGGCCGGTGATGTTCAATGGCTCCGGCGAGAGAGAGGCTGCAAGTCCGGGAGCGAAGGCCCTTCTGGGGCCTGCAAGAGGCAACCTAGCGTGGCATGAGTAGATGTCAGCGTGTGCTGCTTCTGTCCTGTCTGCTCCGCAGTGCTGGTTCAGCAGCCCTTGTAAACCGAGGCTTTACCCTCTTTCTCCCTCGATCTCGCTCCCTCTACCGCCCTTTCCTCTCCTCCCCACCTCCTTCTCCACTACCCTCCAAGTCCACAGTCCAGACGGACGGAACCTTGAGTTGGGGCGGTAATGCTCCCTCTTCCCTAAAATTGGAGCGCAGGGCATGTTGCGGCATTAGCGCTTAACAGGCCGTGAAAT
This sequence comes from Melanostigma gelatinosum, assembly GCF_949748355.1. Classification (NCBI taxonomy): domain Eukaryota; kingdom Metazoa; phylum Chordata; class Actinopteri; order Perciformes; family Zoarcidae; genus Melanostigma; species Melanostigma gelatinosum. Next base: position 21,757,362 of record NC_136641.1, on the reverse strand, counting down.
AGCAGCCTGCCTTCCTGACGTCTCCCCCATCACTCCAGGTGAGTTGGCCAGACGGCTGGATAAATGAGCAAGCAGCGCCCCCGTCTACCAGCATGCATTTGGGGCACCTGAGGAGAGATGTCCATCAGTGATTATCTCACCACACCCTGCTCTTACCAAGCTCCAGTTGTTCTCCAGCTCCTGGCCACAGCCAAAACCTCCATGGGGATCCTTGCAAACCCCTGTGGCGAGGACGTCCGGTGGCTGTCTATCAGTTGCACCACGTTCTGATTAGTTTTATTCTCACAGAGTGACGTAATCTTAATTCAGGCAGTCTCAGAGTATGCATAGCTCTAGCATCCCCTGGCTTCTCGCTGTGAAATAGCAGAGACCTCGAACGCATCTGCTCTGACTGACTCCAACTGATTTCCGTTCTGCTTCTTGCCAAGCTCCTACCCCGATGCTACCCCTTCTCATCGTCCGATTAGCTGTCCACGTCGGCTTAACACCCCCATGTCCTCCACCCCTTCTGTCCCTTCTCCCCATTATTCCTAAGCTTTAATAAACTCCCTAAAATACAGATCGATTTTCTCTTAAGTGAAGGTGGCAGTGCCTCTGACTTATTTCATTACCACAGGCTAATTACACCGATTGAAATGAGCTTCTGCTCTTAAGGTGTGCTGCGCTGCTCTGCGCCTCTGCGCTCGCCACACTTTAATGCCAATACAGTTCTCTAGCAATTCCCTAAATCCCATCCCTGCCTCGGCTCAACCCCGCCATCCTTTCACCCGGCCCTTTCACCCTCCGCCACCTAAATAATCAGCTGGTGCGTCCTTAGCCCCCGTAACTTGTCATTTCATGTTGGATCCACCCTAATGTGTGATTTCAACTGTGCAACTGTGCAATGAAGGAAGGTAATGGAGCATGCTGGTGGCTCAATCGCTCTGTTCATTGATAATGATGAAGACAAATGTCAAAACATTAGTTGCTAACGTTGTAATGGAGTGGATGCGCGCTGGATGCCACACTGCATTGGCTTTCAATATCACATGACCTTCAACATGTAACTCCTCTTCACTCGTCTTGCCCTTCATTTTTGCAGCAAAATCAAACATTGAAGGTTTTTCTCCATCCGAGCGCGTTCGTATCTGAATTCAAAATTCTGTGGAGACGCAGCTTCATACTTTCTTCGTCTGCTCGTTAAAACATGATGGGTGAAAAAACGCCGTCCCACATGTCCACGGTCGACCTGAGTGGGTTTTCATTGGTAAGTTATAACCAAACTTGCTGCGTATCTGTGAAATAGAGCTGCTTTGTGTGGCTGTTTGTGTTTTCAGTAGCAGCGGTAGCACTGATTTACAGATGCAGTGGTTGATATCACCAGATTGTGAGGCCAGATGTGAGAGGGCACTAAACAAACCCCTGTTTCTCAGAGGAGATGACGCTGTGCATGCTCCCCCCCCCCTCCCCAGCTCCTGCTCCAAGTCAACTGTGAAATTAAGATCAGATTACTGATACAGCCAAATAAAAGTTTTTATTTTCCATTTTTATTCAAAATTATAGGCTGTCTTTTCGACAGCGGTCAGCTGCCTGCTCTGTAAAGACAGTGAATCGATTACTGCTTCCATTGTCTTCTCTCTTCTCCTGGAGCCTGCTTTGTTATTCTCTGTTTTTTTTTCTTTCTTCCTTCCTTTGCCTTGGAGCTCACACAGCTATATCTCTTCCTTTTTGAATTACCTGATTGTGGAGGAGTTAAGACCAATCTGTTTGTGATATTTCAAAGAATGGTTACCATGGTTATAACTCTTAACCCTCTCCTCTCACAGTGGAGTAACAGTCAATGAGTGGTTGCACAGGCACAGGAAGAATATGGTTCAGGTACTGCAGGTCTTTCTCATTTATTCATGCTAATACAAGGTGAACATGAACTTGAGATGAAAGAACAGAAAATGCTTCATGGTATAACAAGGAACAATCACACAGTGGACACAATTTCAAAGGCCTTTGTTAGAAATTGCAGCATTTAGCTTTGGATGTTGCCATGCAAAAAGGGAGGTAGGTGATGGAGCCAGATATTCATTTGAGTTTGTGTGTTTTTTATTTTTTTTGTACCCAGCACAGTACATTAAAGCAGTAATCCCCTCTCCAGCATAATGGCTTAATGGGGGTTGTTATGTTGTTATTAGTGACTGAACCAAAGCCTTCCCCCATGAACGCCTTACCCCCAGCATTGGGAGTGTCCACTTTACCCATGGTTTTCCTTGAAGACCGCAGTAATTAGTTTTCCTCTCTTACTTCTTACAATTGAGAATCACTCAGCTGCAGTTAAGCCCTCAGTGTGCCTTTCACCTTTCGCCTTATCACCATTTCAATCCAGCAGCCGGATTTGAGGGGCTAATTTTGGAAAAGTTGCTTTAGGGAGCGGATGTTATAATGGGCCTGTCAAAAAAAATAAGTTAATTATCGACAGCTTCCGTTATTTAATTTACCACTTGTTGCCACATGTGTTGTCGTGATGAGCCATCTCCGTGAGGGTCCCCGTCTTTATTGGGAAGGGTTAGGAGGAAATTTACCAAATAAATATTTTATATGTCGTAAAACCTGAGGAGTTTGACCTCCATTGAAAGACTGGCTTCATCAAAGCTCCCCACTGCAGCTTCAGACCGTCCTCCTGGATTCCAGTGAAAAAGGGAGAACTGTCCAGCAGCTACACACACACACACCCGCTGCATAGCTCCAAACCAATGCAGAGGAGTAACGGAGCACAGTCAACGTGGAAATTACTGGAAGTTTTCATTCTGTGGGGACACTTGGCCCCAAAATATTTTGAGACAGAAACAGGGCTTCTACCCAGTGCTTCACATTATTGTTATTTATGCTGTTGGTACACCAAATCAAGTGATTTTTGCCAGCGTTTGATAAATAACCCCCATGGGAGTGGCAGAGCAGAACCAACTCCAGATATGCAAAGTAGGGGCAAGAGATTTGGAGAGATGGTGAAGTAAACAGAGCACTGCAGGCAGCGAGCAGGCTTCGCACGACTCTATGTTTTTGTGAATTCTCCTTTTGTTTGGTCTCGTGAGCGAAACATAGATCCCTGAGCAACACAGGGCCTGGGTTTCATGCAAATGAGCAACTTTCACCGAGGCGTCGCCCTTCTACCATTTCTCAGTTCCAGACCAGAATGCTCCTCAGCGATTCACCCTGATTCCAAATACACCACCTCCAAGTGATACACTGTGCAGTGTTGGGTCCTGAAAGGCCCACTCTGGTCTAGGCCATTGCTGGATTCAGTTGATTCACTTGAATTTCGAGGTGGGACTTCAAAGGAAAGCAAGTAGTTTAAGCATCAACTCACCTCCCTTATGTCAGGGTGCGAGTTCTTTGAGAAGTCTCTGTTTAATGATCTACAACCAGCTTTTGAGTGGTTCACACATTTCTCAGGCATTTCTACAGGTCAGGGTCAGCTGAGGTCTTGAGTATTGAGTAGAATCAAAGAGTGGTTCTCTATTCCTGAAAACCTGTGAAATGCATTATATAGATTGCTTGAAATGCCTCGGATAGCTCTTCGGGACATGCCTTTTACTGAATCTGCTAGTTTCCCTTTCTCCCCATCTGTCTCTATTTTGTTCCCTTTCCCTCTCTTTCTTGCTCTATTTCATACCTCCATCTGCTTCTTCCCTTTGAAAATAGCAGCCTACTCCAATGGTCTCCTTTAATGTGAGGCCATTCCTGTGGCGAAGGCAGACCCCTGTGTCAAGAGAAGCAGTTTTCTATGCATGCTGTAAGGCCTTGGCAGAACCATCTCTTCTTTCCCCTGCTGGCTCTGGAACACTTGGTTCTTTTAATATCCTTCAGATGGCGAACGCAGCACCGGTGTTTAGGATACTACGATACACAGAGGGGCAAGGGCTTTGAGGAGGATTTAACCGGTGACATTATCTCCTCTTTACTCACGAAGGCAGTACAGCTGGCCCCACAATTCCACAGCTTCCAGGAGCTTTTTCTGCCTCATCTGCAGAAAAATATTTGTGTATTGACGTTCGCAAAGGAGATGAATTTGTTACACCCAAGCGTCTCGCTCATCGGCTACCTTTATCTTCCTTTTTGCTTGGCTATTTATTCTGCTGGCTTCTGCACATGTCCAATGTATTATTAAGCAGCAACACAGAGGTTTAGATGTGCTGCTGTGTTACATTGAATAGCTGCAAAATCAAAATGTAGCATTGCCCCAACATCCACTCTTCAAAGGAGGTATAATGAGTGGAGCTGCAAAGTTCAAAGAGAATGGTTAAGTGTTTGTATAGAATTATACAGGGTGAGCAACTGTGCTTTCCTCAGAGTGATATTGAAAGGTTTGATATTTTACATGAAAGGGTGCTAAAGAGCAGTTTAACACAGGAAACAGGTTTAACCCTTCTGCTTTGGGCAAGAGAGGAATGACTAATGCAGATACAAGTCTCCTCATTAATGCTCTCATCTTTAGTTTAGTTTTGTTCCTCGTAACTTGGTGCCCTCCTGTATTCTGTTTCTCTTCTTTCCATCGTCTCTTCTCATATTTATCTTGCATTCCACATCTCTCTGATTCCATTCCTGGCTGTTACATCAGCGCTAACCTTGTTCTTTTCAAAGTAGTCTGAATAGATGTTCCCTTCCACGTCCTATGCATCACACACATCTTTCGGTTTCTGTTGATTTTCAATGCCTTCTGTTTTTTTTCAATGTTTGTTTTTTTTGTGTGTTGATGTTGTTCTGCTGTGTACATTCTGTCGATAGTGCTGAAAGGAAAGGCAACAACAGACAGTTGTGGATTTCTATTGCGCACGTAAATGTGAAGAGAGAATGAGACATTTGTATCAGCCCAAGGGGGTGCTAAGCTTGTTCTGCATTGTTTGTCGACATCGGCCCCCTGTTAATGCACTGCCACTAAATAATGGCCCATGCATGCAGACAGCTGAACGTGCACGCAAACTCAAACACACACACATTGTTGCTTCTATTGTTTAGTTCTGACTGGATCTCAGGGGAAACCTGCATGGACGTATGCATGTATGTATGTGTGTGACACACATGTGAGTGAATTTCCACACTGAACGTACACAAAAGCCGATATAGCAAAACCACAATTCATAAATGGAGCCTGTTATTGCTAGAACATTTTAGTTTAAAGATACCCCTACCAAAAAAAATCTCCTGTGTGATAGATGAAAATGGGAGAGATAAAAATTAATCAAAAAGACTGTGGACTGTGGAAAATAAAAGACTGATGAAAAGGAGAGGAGGGAGCAAGAGAGGCTTAGAAGGTGGATGGATGGTAAGGGGGGGAGGGGGGAGTGTTGAGCGGAGAGGAGAGAGAAAGCCGGAATGAACGATATATAGCCCCTGGCAAACAGAAAACAATTGTTACACTGCCTCCCATAACCCACTTCAACCTTAAACAGCAGATTTTTTTCACTCAATTAATTTCTACACATTGGAGCAGGGGCCTTGGCTGAAGCGGGGCTTTTATGTGCTCCTGCAGCTACACAGCCTATACACGTCTCTCTCTCTCTCTCTCTCTCTCTCTCTCTCTCTCTCTCTCTCTCTCTCTCTCTCGCTCTCTCTCGCTCTCTCTCTCTCTCTCTCTCTCTCTCTCTCTCTCTCTCTCTCTCTCTCTCTCTCTCGCTCTCTCTCGCTCTCTTTGTCTGACTCTAGCTTTTTTTCTCAGAAAATGAACATACTGCATTTGAATGGACTGGAACACTTTACAGTAAGAGATGAAGCCTGAATAAACAGAGGAACAGCATATATTGTACAAATGCAATTGATGGAAACTGTCCTTTGATTCTCCAGTAGGACAAGAAATGCCTTTTAACCTAATCAGTGTTATCAAAGGCGGTCATGTAGCGCTTCATGCAGACTTTGAAATATGATTTAAAAGTGCAATACAAAAATGTATTCCGGTATACAGGTCTTAAGTGATTTTCCTCAGGCAATACATGTAAATCTGAAAGAAAGCAAGAACATCAAGAACGGTTTACAGGAAGACACCTAATGGAAGAACAAGATGTTCGTACGCAGGACTAATAACAATAATGACAAAAAAAATAACGACAGCAATGATAATGGTCACGCACACAGGAGCAAACCGGGCCACGGTGGCCCTTTGTGGACAGCAGGCTGGTCTGCCCGAGGGCTGAGAGAGGGAGAGCAGGCAGAGACAGATGGACAGGTAGATAGGGGAGGGCATGACTGAGCTGTGTCTGTGTGTGGTGAGTGAGGGCCAGTCAGAACAACATGAATCATGGCTCCAGTTGAGAGAGGAGGAGATCAGATCAATAACAGCCCAGAGGAGGGAGAAGAGCGAGAGACAGAGAAAGAGGATGAAGGGAGGACACAGGAGGTGTTCATCACTGGACCACCCCGACTGCCAGCATGCTCACTTTTTCTTTTTTCTTTTCTTTTCTTGCTCATGCTGTACAGTTAATGTATTGAGCGAAGCACTGGTTAATTTTCTTGCTGAAAACAGAAACATAGATACACTTAGATACTGACACTGTGCTATTGTGTAAGTGGGACTTATTGATTATTCAAAGACAGTCAAACAGGCTATTCATGGTCCTCCTTTGCAAGGAAACATAATGATGCTCTTGTGCTAATTTCATTTCAGCGAAGCATTGACCTACAATTAATCTAATCATTCACCCTTAAAGTGCATTTCAAAATATTCTAGCCAGATTTTGAGTGATTTTGAGTGTGCAACGACAAATCCATCTCTCTTTACTCTCAAAGTCTTGAGGAGCATGTTTGATTGCGCATGAGCAATTTCCATTGCGTGTGTGAAAAGTGTGTATGGGAGTGCACAGGCTCAGCAGTGGTCATTTCTCATTAAGGGACCAGTGAGCCTGGGGAGAGGCCTGTTTTTACAGAACCTTGTGTGCATGCTATAGGAGGAGCAGCCACAGAGGTAGTGGCTGTCTGGGTGTTTAAGCATGCCGCACACACATACATTGTACTGTGGAATGGGCAAGCAATTTTTCTCATCCCTCCTTTTTTTTATATAATTTGGTCGATAAAGGTGAAGGACGTTTCATCGCTATTTCTCCCCCCCCCCCTCCCCTCCCTCCCCCCTGACTCCCTCCCCCCTGACTCCCTCCTCCTCCTCGTGCACTCTGTCTCAGAGTGAAATCCCGAGATAAAGCTCGGCGGCGCTCCATGTTTAATGGAGCTTAATCCCACAGATTTGAGATACGGAGCTGTGAGGTAAGTCCCTCATGCCCATCTTCACTAACACAGAATGGCCATGTGACCACCTAATTCCGCCCCTTTGCTAGATACAGACGGAAAGACAGACAGGTGGACAAACGGACAACGAAAAAAAAACATGAATCTGCCAAGGACAAATGTTTATTAAAGAATTCATCAGGAAAAGGGTTGTGCATTTCTCAGGATCACAAGATGCTCTCCATCTCCGAAAAAACAACTTATTTGCCATACTTTTGCCTCAACCGTGCCTCAGTAAAATGTGGTCATCTTTACTTCGGCTGGTCAGTCAACCTCCCGCTTGATGGGGGATTTATGAATTAATCTGCAACACAGAGATAAATATGAGCCAAAGTGACGAATTTGGAGAGTCAGAAGTGAAAGCTTAGTACTCCAGCCACACAATCACGTCAGAGTTAAGAGGGTTGGCTGGCTTGAGGCTATTTGTAGAAGCCATGTGCTGGGAAGTATTATACCCACCAACAATCCTCCTTAAGTGATGAGCTGACAATTTACTATTCACCCTGCCAGTGAAAATATGTTCAATCCGAGTGAATAAACCTCCCATGGCAGGCAATACGCCAAGCCCTCTTCTTCCATCTGACACTTTTTGTTTCAGAATAGCCACCGTGGGGTTCAATTTACCCCGAGACATGCTTGTCAGGCCCGCTTGACATGAGCTGCGTTGTCAGTGTGTAAAACAGTCCACATGGATGATTGCAGAGCAGCACTGGTTGTTAGTGGGGTTTGAGAGAAAGGCAAGGCAAGGCAAGTTTATTTGTACAGCACATTTCAACAACAAGGTAATTCAAAGTGCTTCACATAAAACCATTAAAAGCAGGAAATGTGCACGCTCCTAAATATGTCTGTTTTTAATATATGCTCTAAAGGGTGTTGAGAGCGAAAAAAGGAAACAAGCAGCTCCTCTTATTTAATTAGTATCAAGACTCTGCGGAAAACATGCAACTCCCCACAGATCTCCTCGCCCGCTCTTATTCCACCTTTTCTCTCTTCACCCATTATTTTCTTCCCTTCTGTCCTTCATCAGCAACGTTCTCCGATCTTCTCCTGTCTCCTCCCCTCCCTCCTTCCTTTCCTCTCAGGTATAAGACACCTAATTGTCACGGGAGTAGAGGCAAACCGCAGGGCGAAAAACACAGAAACACTGTGTAGTTATTGTCCAAAACAAAAACAGCAGGCTTCAGCAATTACACAAACCGCACACACACACACACATGGGCATCATGGTGTCAGTGTAGTGGGGGGCAGAAGCTGAATGTTTGGAGCTGTGTTTGTGGTTGTTTATATGTGTGAATGTATGTTATTGGCAGGTGAGGGGGCACGTCGTCCTTTATAGCTGCACTCTGTCTGGCACTGTCACTTCAAGGTCTCAATCGCTTGCCATTCTGGGCCCCAACCAGTGCCAACGCAACCGATCCACCTCTGCCAAGGTCCTCCACGTCCCTCTGCCACTGCTCTTCTCTCTCCTCCTTTGCATAATTACCCAGGTAATTGTGGAGTAATTGACTGCATCACCTGCTCCTCGGAAGCTCTGGCATTGTTTAATAAACAGCTGGAATATGCGCCACATGTTGTTGGAGAGCAAGAGGAAGAACATATTGGGGCAGAGGGGGAGGGCTGGAGATTGGGGAAAGAGGGGGGGGGGGGTAGGACTGCAAAGAGTTGGATGGCGGAGTCTGAAAGGGAGGACGAGAATGTACACATGCTAATTTCCCGAAACACAGACGCACAGATCTAACATTCTCTAGGCAAGTCCTGAACCTGTTATGCAAGGTGAAGATATTATTGCCTGTGGAAAGATTGGTGAGGGAGAGGGTAATGAGAGTGGGAGATGGATAGATTCAGAGACACGGGGAAGAGAAGAGGCAACAGAAAGTGAGTGAGAGGAAAGTTTCAGGCATGAGAGAATGAGATGGATAGACAGAAGACGGAGCGAAAGAGGAGAGAGGGGTGATGCGAGCCTCTCAGGGCTAATGACATTAAGGAGGTCTGATGAATCGACACCCGCTGAGTGTTATTGACGTCCCCTGAGCTTGCCCAGGCAGAGCCAGCCTCCCTGCCCGGGTATTGGCTAGCCCTGCTCCTCAATTAAACTGCCTGATTAGATTCCCTCGGTTGTGCCCTCTCACGGGGTGAGCAGGGTGGCATGATGGATGTGATGGGCAGGATTATCAGCGAGGGGTGTCACCCGTGCTCCGCCCGGGGGGGGGGGGGGGGGGGGGGGGGCACCAGACGATGGGTTTGACCAGTCGTCGCAGGGGCGTGTAGGCGGAGGGCAGGGGGGCGGCGGCGCCAGTCTCTTATTGAGGCTGTCAATCATCGCAGCTTACGAGATAGAGGCGGTGTCTCCACACAGAGATGCACGGCGGTAATTACGATTCCATCTCGCTTGGCATCTAGATATATGAGGCTGTTCTCGACCGCTGACCTCACATGGCAAGCGTTCGCCATCTTTGAGATTGTTTGGAAAAGCGCTATTTGCATATCCTGTCCTTCATTCACGAATCCTTCAAAGAGGGACTCGAAATGTAACTGTGCTCAGGTACTGCAGGTTTTATTTTAGTGTGCTATTCGTTGACCAAAGTGAGTGTGAAAAATGTGTAATGCTGTGTTCCTACATTCGTCCATAATGTGGAGGAGTTTGGGTAGGATGTGTCCTTAACCCTCTTCTCTCCGTTTCCTGGTAGTGACAGTTTTTCACAACCATTCATCAACATCTTAGCTCTTGTGGTGCAAAAGAAATGGGGCAAGTCAGGTAAGTGTCCCAATTCAGCAGTTTTGAAAGGCAGTAACTAATGATATCTCAGGAACGTGGGGCTGCTGCTGTTTCCCTGAGAACTTCCCTTCCCTTTCCATTGTGTGTTTGTGTGGCTGGATGGCCAGCTAATGGCCTGTCTCTGATGAATTAGGGGGTCTGACACCTTGCAAACACACTCTCCCAAGGTCAGAGCAGCCCACAGATTACCATATTCTGAGGTTTTAACAATCTAACACAGCCTCAAGTCAGTCGGATGACAATTGACTCGAGCACACAAGAAGATAAGGGAGCTGGAGGATGGGGGGGGAGGGCTGATCCAGGGGAAGAAATTGCTTTTAAAGTGGAGAAAACCTGCAGTGATCTCCGCCGCTGATGTCCTCAACATGGTGCTGTGACGCCAAGTGTCCATTTGTGCATCCCTCTCAGTTAGGACGCTCACACGGTTGTTCACTCTGTTATCCCTTTTCTTTATTGAAAAGCTGATATTCAACCCTCCCGTCAGTGTTAAAGAGTCCTCTTACGCCCAGGAAAGTGCTTAGTGAATGTGCTCTGCTGAAGCACTTCCATATTTCTTCACAACAGCACCAAGTTGTTTTCAAATACAGTGTGATATAATGCCCCATTATGCAGTGTAACGTATTGTATAATGCACTACATCGATTTATAACTGACTGTGGTCGATGTGTCAGCCTTGCCGTCAAGTGGACGCTGTCACAAAGATGTAGATAAAATGATCGGAGAGAGGACAAGTAGGCAAAAAGAGCATTTCGAACAACACCTTCGCAAACATTGACTCATACATCTATCTAAACAGAAATACAAGCGTTCAAAAGCACACGGAAGAATATTGTAGCACATAAGGGCACACACACACACACACTTGCCATATGTGTCTGCAGGGAGCTGGCTAAAATGTCAAGCAATGTGCATGGCTGCCTCCTGTCGACACCTCTCTCCTTATTTCACAGCAGCACCTGGTGGTGACAAAGAGCACAGAGGCGGGAGAGAGAGACTCCCCAGGAGAGGAGTCCACCCATTCCCTAGAAAACAACTCTCCCTGTCCCGTCATGTTCTCCTTGTCCGTCAATCCAGTTCAGCTGCTTAATTTTACTTTGAATTGACAATGGTCGAGCCCCTGCCAAAGTGTGGGGGATTTTATTCATAGTACAGAAGCCAAGGATCATAATGTATGAAGAGCCCCTTCCCAAATTGATTTCAAACTAAATCAAACCTTGGTATTCAATTATCTGCCACTGAGGAACTTTAAAGTTGTATAGGCAGAGTGCGAGAGAAAGAGAAGGAGGTGGGGGGGCAGTGAGGAAAGAGGACGGTCGCAGCAGAATGCAAATGACTCCGTCCCTGTGTGGTGTCAGAACAGGTGGCCCGGTGGTAGTGCTGGGGCTGATGAATGAGCTGTTGAAGTGGAGCCCATTGCTACCTCTAGCTAGTGGCAGCTCCAATTCTGCTTAGTTAAGCGTTTGGCCTCCTCTGCCAGGAAGGCTTAATTGAAGAAATCATCACAGGGCCTGGGGCAGATCTGGTGTCACTGGGACCAAATTGTCTGTCTGCCTAACCAGACTGTAACACCATAATAGTGTGATCCACTAATCACAAAGAAAAGTGTTTCATTACAGGACACCGGACCAGAACCAAATCCCTTTTAATTACGCTGCACCCAGTGTGCATTGCTTCATTTCAGTCATAAGTTAAAGGATAATGCTGCTGGAATTTTATTTCCCCGTTGGCAGTTTTACCCATTAAAAGTCTAAACCCAGCAATGTATTTTGCTGCAGTCAGAAGCTGCTCATTTATGATCTGTCCGTGTAGATTACTGCCTCCCAATGTTGTTTAAAAAGAAACCATTAAAAACAGCTCACAGAGACATACTGCTGCTTTGACTAATGTAATACATCACGTTGAACAGCGCGTGTATTGCTGGCTTTCCGAACATGCCTTTATCACTCAGGTAATTACTGTTTTAGTATCATTTAATACAGTATTACACCTGCACTAGGAAGACAAAATGTCCCGTTCTCTTGCGACATTTACTTTTTATTTTTTTCCCCCCTTAATACAGTCCAACGCAGCCCGCTGGTCATTATTCACACCAGACAGGCAGACCGCGGGGCAGGGAGCAGAGGGAACATACCCCGATTGGTTTATCTAAGCAGAGACCAGTGACTTTTTTATTGTATCAGAGAGTGAGGGTAATTATTGGTAAATTACAAAAACCTGTCCTGTCAGCGATATCAAGCAGAAACCAATCAAGTCATTGACACTGCAATTGCGTTCCAAAAAAAACAAGTTGCCTTTGGCCCTCCGCCGCACCTGCGCACAGTGTATCGACTGTTTGGCCTAACTAATGAACGACCGAATGCAATTATAACGTACTATCTCTGAAATTAGGCCTGCCATGGTGTTAATTACATAATTACTGAAGATGTCAGCTCCATGCGGCAGGGTGGAGTGTCAGTGGAGGGAGTGGAGAACACAGGGAGGGACTTTGCTTTCAACGATGAACTATAGACGCTTCCTTGATTCATGATGCCGGCTTTGTGGAAAATATCGCCTGTGCCAAGTTAATTTTGAAAAGGCCAGCATATTTGGGCCGAGACAATCAGCCTGACCTTTCTGAGAACAACCCCAGTTTTCACTCTTTAACCTCTTTTCTTTTTCTCCTTTATTTCTGTTATTTCCCTCTCTTTCTTCCGCCTTTCTTTCTCACCGTCTCTCTCACACTCTCTGCTTTCTCTCCTCCTTCTGTTCGGCGGTGTCGACATGCACGTGCTTGACAGCAGCGACTGCTAATAGAGACCGCCGTTGTTTATCAACGCGTCCCGCTGATGAAGCGGCCTCCCCGTTTCTGATGGAATATTTGTACAAATTTATTGGAGGCTTGCCTCTATTACACGCGGGCCTTTGCAAGGAAACAAGTATGCTGCTGTAGACTGACAATCGTATTCTCCTGCTTGTGTACTTCAGTAATCAAGGCGACGCAGATGACTTTGCCGTTGTTCTCTGCCCAGTTATATCATGCAGATGATTGGAATATCAATTCATCCCACACTTGCGGCCTCGTGGCTAATTTGCAAAGGCTGTATATCAATTGTGTCATGAGAATGTGGAGCCACATTTCCCCTTACGGAGAATGTGGAACAGCATTTGTCGTTTGGGTTGCGATGTGTACCTCTCCCTGGTGCCATTTGGGATGGAAAGTGAGGCTGGGCGCGTGTGCGTAGAAGAGTGAGTGTTAATGTATTCATGTTGAGTGTGTCCCAGAGTGTTTGTCGCTAGGATCTGAGGACGCAGACAGATAGGGTGTGATGGAGCCAGGGCGTCCCAAAACGAGGTGCAGATGAGGAGCCATGCTGAATAATCACGTCCCATCACCGCTCTGCCGCAGACAGGGAGGGGTCTCCATCACAGCTGTTTCAGCCCAGACACAAACCCCACCACCGCCCTTCCTATAGCTCCATCCCTCCACCCCTCTCCCCCGTCCACCTGTCCCGTGTCAGTACTGCCAGCCCGAACAAACTCTGACGAGACTCTTCCAGGAACTGAAAATAGTTTACCTCCTCCCTGTACGCTGTTATACCTCCACCCGCTGCCTCCAGCCTCGGTAGTCTGCTGTTTTCACAGGAAATTAGCCAGACGTCCCCTGAGGTGGATCTCGTGCAGAGCAAGAGATCTGCCTGTCAAGGTGTTCTACGGCTTCTGCATTCATTTGCTGCTCACTGTCTCTCTCGCTCTCTGCTCCCCCCCCCTTCTCCTACCTCTCCATCTGACCCCATCTGCGCTCTAAATGTTAGTTTAAAGCCCCCGTCTGAACCACAGCAGTGTTTTTCCTCTGCTTTATCCAAGACAAGAATTCCTTTTACATCATGGCCATCTGCAAGTGTGTCTCTGAGATTATTTGTTTATTAAGACACCAGTGCAATCAGTTGTTTCCACCTTCACATGTTCTTGTCACGCTAAACAGGTTGTTGGAGCTGCATTATTAGGCTGCTCCGCACCTGTGTTTTTTTAGTGTTATGCTCGACACCTTGCCATGCATCACTCTCGAAGGGAATAATTTCTCTGCCCTAAGCTGGCCCTGCCCAGTCTCTGGCCTCGCCACGGGTATCAGAATTTAACAACTCTTTGACCTGAGGCACTGTATTTATCACACCTCGTTTTATGACCCCATAAAACAGTCCCCTGACGAATTTGATAGACTTATGAAAACATTTCCATCAAAACGGGCTTTAAAGGTTTCAGAGGGACAGACGTACACAGTAACTTTCTCCATCACCACATTCTGCCTGAGGCTAGCCTGTAAAGTAGTCGTAGCACTTCATGTCGTCCTTGTTCTGGCGAATTTGTGTGCGCTCCCAATCAAAGAGCGGTAGCATGAACTGAACATGAAGATGTGCACTGATCAGCAGACTGGCCTTTTAACGCAAGAGAGTTTTTTTTCTGAGTTTAGTGATCGTTCTGCTTCCACAAACCACTTCTTTTCTGCAACTCTTTCTTGGACCGTCCTGCGTTCACACTGGTGTGCCCATTTTTCCCGAGGACAGTTGTGTCCAAGTAGTGGAGTTAGTCATTGAAATGGGTCAGACAGTTGCCCTTATTTCCCCCTATACATGAGAACAGAAGGCGGACGTCAGTCACACCGGCGGAGCCCGGGGAGAGGCTGCACCTCTCGGGATCTGTCCCCAGTAAAGAATTGCTGAAACGGGGAATTCAGTGGCCCAAGACTTCTGCAACACAAAGGACTGTCCTCCTGCTCTGGCACTCGGGGGACGCAGTCAGCAAAGTGCCTCTTACAGCCAATGACCAGAGCACTGGCTTCATTGTGTGTCTTTTATGCTCTTAGAGGCTCTGCCCCGCTTTTTTTATTTTTTTGTATTTGTTCAACACATGCAGACACTTGAGAGGTGCCAGTGAAGGATAGTACCCATTTGTGGATGTCTGACACAGCATCTTACGATTGCTCATTAAAGGCCCATGATTGGCTTAAAATAAAACAAAAAATGTCTATTGTCTCGTTTTGGTGCAATGGACAAAGGCCAAAGGGCAAAATGACGACATGACATCAAGTATGGCGATCAGTTCACAGTGATGTCTGCCTGTTTGTCGTCTAAATTGATCACGGGAAAGATTATGCGGGTGCCTAAAAGGGTGGATATTATAGCAGCTGTATAATGTGGTTTAGTGGACAGGTAGATCACACTGCTGGGATAAATAAGCCCTCTCTGCAGCACTCCACCTCCTCAGTTCAAGGATGCAACCATCACTAATCCACTGAATGAGTGCGATGACCACTCAGCCTTGCTCTTCAATGCATTTGCTCCTTCATTGTGAGGCAAAGGGAGCAAGAAGAGACATCCACAGAAGAGTGGAGTGGCGCTGATACATGTACAACACATGATCCAATGACAAACACGCGATGCTTGTGTGACGGAACACATTTGCAGCCTGACTGCCAGAGCGAGGAGGTGGGGGGGGGGGCATTGGAGTCTCCTGTGAGCTTACACCTCCTTATTCTGTTGCTTGGCCCATGAAATATTAACAGTGGCTGCCTCCCCTCTGAATAAGCCAATAGAGTAGTAAAGGGTAAGGTCTGCCTCACATGGTGTTTAATGCATGCCCCTTAGGGCCTCAGCTTGGTCTGAAAAATAGGGCCTTTTTCTCCGGCTCTTACCTTCACTCTGGTCTTCCCCCCTTTCTTTTATTTTGTCTTTCTGACTTTCTTTTCCCTTCTATTTTTTATTTTCTGGCTTTCTGTCTGGCTTTTTCATTTTCCCTAATCGAAGGAGAGCTAGACGGTAACAAACAGTGTCGCAGAGAAAGACGGCAGCGAGATGGTGAGCGGTGGGATTCAGGGGGCTTAACGTTATCAGATGGCCGGTGCGTCGGCTCCTCCGCCTCAGCCTGTTGTCTGTCCTCTAGCTGTGCTTTTCCACCACGTGCTGAGAGCAAATGGTTGTTCTGTGGCGATCTCTGTTTTATGAGGCATGCAGGCGCTTTCTCATCTGTTCGTTGCTTTTCGCCCCAACACCGTCGCTGTCTCTCCCTGCCTCGACAGAACAGCGGACCGCCCATTAAAAGGCGACTGTGAGGAAAACAACAGGAAGCATGAATAAATGAAACAGATGCTTCGGTTTTTAATGGTTGGATTGGGCAGTTGTGCAGTTGTGATGTCCTCTGATTCAAATTTCAAAGCCACCACATTGGTCAAAAGGACACAGAAACGTCTTTTTTTTACTGTGTATTACACCACGACTGGGAAGTCCGACAGTGACAATAAGGTAGCCGAGGTGCTTCCCCGTTTCCTTCCAACCCACATATATTTGCAGTTATTTCTTAATTCACAGCCATCTGGATGTAGATGATTGAGCGCCTTTCCAGAGCATCTTGCAGTACGTCCACTTGTACCGCAGAGTACAAAAAAAACCATTCCAATTTAATTAAACTGAAAGAATATCATTACGGTTCATAACGATGATTAATGTCTAAATAATAATAACATTTATGAAGTATTAGGGAATTAGAGTTCTAGTTGGATATGAAATTATTCTCTCTGTTCAGGTACAGGACATTGTTATAACAAATGGCAACCCTCATTACTCATATCATTGGCTCCTGGGTTAGAGATTCAGACAGATTGGGAATCCATTTTATCTCCAAGTTTACTCTCCGCTGGATTCTTTCTTCGTCGAAAACATTCGAACATTTCGCCATCCACTCAGCCCTGAAAGCCGCTGACAACAAACTCTTTGTAGTTTTCTTCCTGTTGACTTATTTCCGTTCTTTTCTCCCCGTGTTAAAATAAATGGCAACTGCTGGAAGCAAAAGGGGAGAAAGAAAAGCGATCTGAAAAGTTGACATTTAGCTTAAATGGAGGTGGAATGGGCCGCAGGGATGCAGCTGTAACGATGCAGGGGAGACAAGGGCTTCTTCTCCCTTCCCGTCCCGCTAAAACAAGATTCATGACCTCACGAATACCATCATGTTTGAGCAGCTGATGTACACTGTGGGTGGTTTATCTGGGATTGAGGGCTTTGCTGTTGAGCCCATCGCTGTGGCGCATCTATGACTTACAGTGGAAAAATGCAACAGGGAGACTGTTTTATTGGTCTGTGAAATCACAAGGCACATTTTTTTTTTTTACCCCCACAAATATGAGCATTTGAATGCAAATTTCCTGAGAGAATCTGAGACAAAAGAGAAGTCAAAATGAAGGTTGGGGGGTGAACGAACAAAATAACAACTTAAAAGTCAACTCTGTTAAATTCCTCCTCACACATTATCCATTTTTTGGAGGAGGAGCGTGGGGAGTCACAGAGCAATGACTGAGAGATCTTATATTATTCATCTATGCCCCCTGCTTTGCGTGTCATTGCTATACCCTCTTGCTCTTCCCTCACTACTTTCCTCTGGCAGTGTAATTGACAGACCTCAGCAGTTAAGACCTCCAACAGCTCTTTCTTCATTTGGAGACACTTTGTCGGTTTTAATCAGGGTTTTAATTGGCAGGCTGGCAGTGGGTGAGTGGCACCAGGGGCTGGGGCATAGAGGCGACACTGACTTTCCTGAGATACCATTCTTGCTCCAAACCTCCCCACTCCCCCTTCTCTCTCGCTCCCCTCTCTTCCTTCTTTTCTTTCCCTTTTAGTTTCTTTCTCCCGTTCCCTCTCCCACACCACCTCATTCCAGCTCCTATTTACTCATAGCTCCTCCAATATGAAGTCACAAATCAATATGTTTATGCTTCTACTCTGTTTTCATTCATATATTTGTGCTATAACTCACAGAAACACTCAAGCACCCTGTTAAACATAGATTAAATGAGTTTTTATCGAGTGCTGCTTATGTGTTATATATGTGCGGCTGATTTCTGAGTCCTATATCGCAGCCGGTACGGGCCAGTGTGCCGTGCTAATGCCAGTGTTGCAGAATCTATGACACCAGGACTCTTGTCTGTGATTCTGCCTCCTGCTGAGGTGTTAGTTATGCCAGGGGACAAGCCAAAGCGGATTGAAAAAGAGCACAAAGAAAAGGGTGGTGGGAGGTAGAGGGAGATTAAGAGAAGTATAGATAGGCTGAAGAAAGAGAAAATGTCCCAGAATTCTTTGTCAGAATCCTTTGTTGACAGCCGAAGCCCTGCTTTTGAACCTGGCACGGCAAAGCCTTGAATTCTCTGTCATTTTGATGACATGACAGTTACAGTCAGTGTTGCCTTGCGCTAAGGCACGCCTCTCTGCTAGTTAAGCTGTCTCTCGCTGTGTAGAGACTTTGTGTACTCGTGCATCTGTGTCGAAGTACAAGCACTGGCTGAAAAAAAACAAAAAAAACTCCCCATAATCAACAAGCATCCTGTGTATTTGCCAGGCCAATTAAGAGTCATTCATTTGCGAATGAAGGCCCTGTTGAGGTCTAAACTGCTCCTGGGGGCGTGCAGACATGCAGTCAGCACACACGCAGCCCTCAGCAAAGCCCAGCGCCACCAACATAGTCATCGGTCTGTGCCCGCCGCTGCACGTGCGTCTCGCGCTGCCCACTCAGCACATCTCACCAGCAGCCCCTTAACAGTAAAAAGTATAATTGAATTCATTATTTCCTGTTTTATGACTTGTTCCGCTGTGGTTTTAATTTGTCCTGTAAAAGATGAGGCAGGCAGGCAGTTCCTCCGCCTTGAATTCCCTCCAGTTCCCCTCTCTCAGGCTCCCCCCGTTCTTCCACGGAGCTCAGGATTTTATGAGGCGGGTGGGGTGGGGGGGGGGGGGGGGGGGGTCTCCCGTGACGTGGGAGCAATCTCTACCGCTGATCAACTCCTCAAGGTTGCTACCTCCGTGCCATGCGGGCGGAGGTGGAGATGTGCTGCCAAAACCGCGCGCCTAGCTACCTCTTTAATGGGCTAACTGCTTGACCTTCATTGATGACTCCATCCTAACTCCGCTCTGAAGAGATGGCCCATCTGTGTATTGATTTAGTCATGAGACTATCATCTGAAAACATTTGTCAATATTTCCTCCCCCGCCTTCAGCTTCCTGGGGAGAGATGATGTGCAGCACAGGTGCAAGGTTATCAACAGCATCTCTGTGTGTGCTGAAGACGCGCAGTATTCTTTTGTGATGAGGAGCTTTTATTTAAGACTTTCTTCGACTCGGCAGAGCCGTTGTACAGTCAGGGCCTCTAGGCTCCTCACTTTGGCCCCAATGATTGCAGATGACTGCTCTGCTGCCAGCAGCGGCTGCCTTACCTGTTCCCCTGACTCCAGAGACTTTTTACATGTTCCCCTGCCTCTTCCTCCCTCTCACCGTCCCTTTTCCGCCTCGTTTTCTTGTGTCAATACATCCGTTTATTCATCATCTGATCCTTTTGGAGTAAGCTGAAGGTTTCTGCTGGGTGGCTTTCCTCTTTTGTTGGAGGGCTGACCCCGTCCAACTCTGACCGCATGCAGCTTCAAAGCAATGCTGGCGGGAGTGATGCGCGCCGCGTCACGCTGTTATCAAAGAACAGAAAAGCTCTCTGTCGCTAACATTCTCTGCAACCTTGACAACTCAATGGCTGTAAGCTCATGTGACTTCGCATGGCCTTGCGTATGAAAGAAATCTCTCCTCATTTTTGTGTCATTGTCGTATTTGGCGTCAGCACGAACGTGTCGTACATCTTTAGTCAAAGTGATTTCTTTGCTTTTCACAATTATTACTGGAAAAAAAAAACCTTGTTTCTGTGGTGGCACAGTTTGTTACCATCACAGGGGTGGACACGTGTGCTAAGCTTTGACTCTTGGAGCAAATGTGGTTTGTGTTTTAACATTGCAGGGATGTAACAGTTTAATTTCATGGTGTCAACATAGAATTGGAATCAGATCATAAAGCATTATGGCACTTGCACAGAGAGGAACAGTGCTGTAAATCAGCAGAGTGCACTTCTGGCTCAGATGGAGACGAACCTATTGTGCATTTTTAGTACATGTGTGTTAAGTGGTTGGGGTGAGTGTCGGTGATGACGATAATGATAATAACAGGCAATGTACCATGTATACATATCTGTTTGTCTTAAGAACTCAATTTGGCCGAAACGCTTGGTGTGACATTTTTTGAAATGCGTGAGAAATACAGCATGAGCGAAGGACAAGACAGGATCCTGCATCTTATGCAATTTTGGGAATGTAGGCCACCTGGGGGTAAATGTAGGTCTTTCTTTGTTCCTGCTGTGTGTGGGTCGAGCTGTGATGATGTCATGTGCAGTTGTTTCTATAGCAGGATGCTTGGTGGGCGGCTGGGCCTGGCATGGAGGTGCAGGAGGATTTGGTGGTATAGTCTCCCGGAGCCGACCACAGGGCTGTCAGCACTGGTCAAAGGTCTCTCTTCACATCATCATTCTGCTATAGGGGGGGGGGGGGGGCTCTGGCTTGCTTGTGTCTCTTTAAACTGACCGCAGATAGCGGATTGGAAGGACAATGGCATGTGAAAGACTGCAGTCTACATACGGTGAATCAGACTAGGGCTGTGATATCACTGAGATCCAGCAGAGCCCTAAATATAGTACTGCAGGGATGAGGTGTTTTTGTAGGCTATCCCGAAAGTGAGCATCACACTGGCTCCTTCGACAAAAAGCTCCATTTGATTTTTGAATTTTGGATTGTAGAGGGAAATAAGCTGTGTGTCAAACAAACGTTTATGATACCAACACCACCACTTTGCTAAAGGTGGACTGGTGTTTGGCGTGATAACGTTCCGTAGTCTCACTAAGCCACATGTTAGCAACAAGCTTTTTTCCAAAGACATGTAAAAGCTTACAAATGACATATTTAATATATAAGTATTTTAAAATCTCTTTAGTTTATGTTAACCACAGACCTTATTTCAAGCGTCTTACAAAAAAAAAACATTGACTTGGAGGCGAGGGAAAATGCGAACTCATTTGGTGGTTTTAGGACTCATTCCTGCAGCACTCTACAGACTGAGACCGCAGTGACAAAAACCTAGAGATAGAAAAACATTTAAGGAAGAAAAGAAAGAAGTAAAGTAGGAAAGTGCTCTATTGCTCTATTGCTGTACCAACAGGAAGCAACTCATTGCATCACTTTATAGTTTTTAAATCAGAACTACACTTGGTGACACTACCTTAAACTATAAGTATGGGGTTAAATTTGCATTGTGTGACAAGCACCGTCAGCGCCTGCCTTAAGATCCTTAGTACTGTCGGACAGACAGTATTAAGAGACAGTAAAATGAAGGAAAAAATGAGAAGCTGTATGCAATGTGCATTTGAGTAGCTTGGGGGGAGGGAGGTGTTTTGAACACATGCCTGGCACGTACGACTCAGCCGAGCAAAAGAGCTTTGTATCCTCCTCACCAGGGGAAATAAAGAGAAGGTGAGACAAAAAAAACTTTTCCATCGCTCCAGGCTACTGTTACCTGGCAGCCGCCAAGGAATTTAAAATATCATTCTGCAGCTGCATATATTCTAGATCTCTGTGAGAGACACTCACTCGCCTCGCCGAAATGCTCTCTCTCACACACACACACACACACACACACACACACACCTACACACAGCATGTCAAACCCTCAGGATTACACTACATAGAGGAGAGAGAGGGAGACTCCTACCAGGCCTCAGTCACCAAGAGGTGGTGGCTTTTGTTGTGGACCTTGTTTCTGTCTATGTCAAAACAAAAAAAATGATGATGTTAGTTTCTCACTGTCACTAAGGCTGCCCTCTTTGACTCCCAGCTATTTGCATAGGCAGCGTTATTCCACCAGGAAATATGGGGCAGTTTTAAGAAAACTCCACTTTGGTGAGGCGGGCGTAGGAAAGGCAGGCGGAGGAGAGTAAGTGATCGTGATGGACGGTGTGATATAAATAGAAGTGGTGATGGCAGGATAATGCATGGCTCTTGCTGCCGGGCCGAGGTTCAGGCCTGTCAGTGAGACGAGGAGGAAGGGAGGAGGAGAGGGAGAAAGGGACAGAGAGGAAGGGGGAGAACGGGGAGGGGGTAGGTCACTGTGGGCTCCTATAGGGGCAGGAAGAACCCTTGATTAATTATGATCATTATTATCATCATCTTGGCCAGGGGCATTAATCACAGCCATGTCAGAGCGAGGACCGGACAGGGGTACGGGGGGGGGGGGGGGGGGAGGGGAGTAGGCCTTATTGTGGACATGTTGGCCTGCTAAACACACCTCTATCCCAGTGCCCCATTGCATGTGTCAGTGCTCCACATCCATATGTCCACTGTCAGCCCAGCATCTATCAGGCTCGTTCAATCCGGTCAGCTCCCACTGCTCCGAAACAAACTGGCTAAACGCGGGGTGATCAATGATGGCTCTTGACTTGAACTACATGCCAATAAAGCCGGCCAAGTATGAATTGAGTGCAGCTAAGTTGACAGCCAGTATGGCTCTCCAGAAGAAAACATTGTTTGTCAGGACATCCGTCTTTAAACTGTAATGAGCGGTTATGACATGTTGTGTCAGCTCAAATCAGTGTGAGGTTCAGGTACAGATACTCCTCTAAATACGCTCAACTCTGTATTGATCTTTTTTTTTAATTTGAGGCCATAAACGGATTTATACATCCTGTTTCAAGAGGACAGGGGTTTTTTTACGTTGTTTTTACAATGACAATGTGTCGTTTTTTTGAACAGAGTCCCCTTCTATGTCCGATAAAAACACAGTTGAGGGTTTTAAAAAACATTTAACTAACTTTAAATATTACCAAATGATGCACAAAGATATTGATTTGTGTGTCAAAATCAAGCTTTCTTGGCACTTAAATATGTTTTGTGCGAGTATTTTGAAACATTCTGCGCTAAATAAAAGTTTCAATACAAGGAAAAATATAATGATGTAAAAAAACCAATTCCCTTGCATGTTGCCCTTTCATCATCTTTTGCTTTTTTGCTCTTTACTCTCAATTTTCTTCAACTGACTTTTTTTTTCCCGCTGCCGTCTATTTTTCACCTTCACATCTCCCGCAGCCTCTCTGTGTGCTATACACGCAGTGATGGACAGCTCCACGCAGCCATGACAACCGCGAGCTAGGATGTGTTCGTTGCCAGCCAGCCGGCGATGCCGGGCACTCGAGACGTCTCTCTGACTTTTATGAATACATGTACACAGCTCAGAGCGGCTGGCGGATTTGTCTTTATAAGCCTGGGTGACACGTCCGCAGTGGCCCCACTTCATTTATTCCACTTGCGTAGATTAAGGCTGGCATTACAAGTAAGGTCACACCATGCATCAATGTTACCCCGACACCACGCCGCTGCTGAGCGTGCTCAGGCGTTACCATTACTCCACCCCAGCTTCTCCACGGGAAATTTCCATCAATTTCTTTGTTTTTTTTGCATCTTCCTCCTTTCCCGAATTTCCCTGATCCGCGGCCCCTGTCATTCTTCCCCGTCACTGTGTGTTGCCGCGAGGATAGGACAGGTGTAAACACTGCTCCAGGAACGGCTCGGAGCCTCACACTGTGTCAGAACAGGTGCGCTTCTGGACAGGAGGTGTGAGGCAGGTGTTAGATGAAGCCTCGGCTCACGAGTGTAACTGTCAAAATGTCTGTGTTTCCCCTTCTGTGATGACATGTTAATCCCTAACACTTGGTCTCCACTGGGAGCTCCTACTCTGATAATAAACAGAAAGTCAAGGAACATCCTTTGCTGGCACCTCAAAACTAATTACATTTCTAGCCCCTCCATCCCAGTGTGCACCCAGAACTCCTCTTTCTGAACCACTTATTATCTTGTCATATTTTCTGCCTCAGTCAAAGCCCTTTATGTTACCGTACCTGCACTATAGCGCTGCGTGTAAAGTGCGTTATCTCAAGCTAAAAGCACATCGCTGCTTAGGCTTCTCATGAGAGAAGAAGTTTGACTTTGTAAATGCGGCTTGGTGGTGGTGGTTGGTGGGCTGAGGTTCCCTTAACCTTAACCCGGCCTCTTTCAGCACAGGGACTCGGGGACAGCACCGGGGACGGTCATTTGTCCTTGCAGGTCTGGGTCCTTGTGAGGCAGAGAAGAGCTCTTCGCTGTGTTGGTATTTATATCAGCGTGCTCCTTATCTGTCCAGGACTTTGCTCAGGCTCCCTCAGCCTCTTAAGTAGGGAATATCTCCTTGAAAAATAAACTTGACAAAGGCGAGTGTCACAGTCTTCAGGCCTACTCTTTGCCTGTTTTCAGCACTGTCATGGCTGTGGGTGAAATATAAAAGTTTGTTTGAAGTGGCATGGCAGTTTGATGTGTCTTTTTTGCTGTTTACTGCATCTGGTGTTGATTTGTGGTCGGATTTTCTGGCATATTGTATGTAGCCTATGTCAGCCACCAGTGTCTCAGCCGTTTGCCTGTTGTCTTGTATGAGTCTCCATCACACGCCTGAGGTTGTATTTTTTTTCACAGGCTGTTGGGAGGATTTATTCGTCTTTTACTACATCACTGAAACAGACTCGTAACTCATGAATGAACTCCATTCCACTCCAACGCCCTGGCTCGCTGCGCTTCAAGCTCCATCCTTAGCATCTTATAGCCGTCAATCAGGCTAATCTGCTTCCTCTCACGTGGCCGCAAAAAAAGGCTTTGGCTTTCCTCACTGACATCAAAGAATGGCAGCCGTGCCTTCTAAACGTACGACACTGAGCTGCCCGAACATCTGCTCAATCACCGGCCCCAAAATAGGGGTCAGAAACAATCTCGCTGTTGTTTCAAGGGCAGGAATTCACAAGCAGAGAAGAAGAGGTTTAAAAAAAAAACAAGAAAAAGGCGAGATATAATTTCCATAATTAACTTTTTTTGTCGGTGGCGGTGTTTCATTTATTTACCAGCAGCTGATAAGTTATCATTGTTCAATAAAATAGATTATATACCCAGCTCTTCCATTGTTAGCGTAGCTCCAAATATTTCTTTCATTATTATGGTTGACTTGGTTTTGAATGTTCACAAAGAATGATTGCTTCATATTTTACAGGCTCTATTGATTGTGTTGTCACTCTGCATTTTCTCTTGGTAGTCACTCAGGTGATGAGATTGCTAACGTTGCCAGCCTTTTGTGTTGACATGGGGGGGGGGGAGTCTATAGGAAGCGCGGGCCATCACTGTCACCCCGGCGTATCTGGAAATGACACATGGATGACTGCGTCATGTAAAGGTGACATTTGAAGTGACATAGACGTGTTACATTACCGATGCAATGTTTGCAGCACTGAGGTGACCTCCTCTGCTCTCGTCCCAGCTTTTGTCCCGCCTGCCTCACCTTTGCCAAACGCCAGAGCTGTTTGTCATGGATGATTTGGTAATA
This sequence comes from Melanostigma gelatinosum, assembly GCF_949748355.1. Taxonomy (NCBI): domain Eukaryota; kingdom Metazoa; phylum Chordata; class Actinopteri; order Perciformes; family Zoarcidae; genus Melanostigma; species Melanostigma gelatinosum. Next base: position 21,732,072 of record NC_136641.1, on the reverse strand, counting down.
AAATGAGAAAGGTGTTGAGTCAGCGACAGACGTCTCCATTCCACCTGGCCCTCTGTCATCCCTTTCCCCTTTTCGCACACACACACACACACACACACACACACACACACACACACACACACGCACAACAACCCTGCGCATGCACACGCGAAAAGTGCACTCGCACAAACTCTCTCTTGGCATCTTAAGCACACGCACACAAGCCTACAGTGCCTTGATCTTTTTTTCGCACACACATACAAAATCGCATACGGTTAACACACACACATAGCAGAGGTATACAGCTATAGGCACAACACATGCACATTCCTACCTTCTCTTTTCTCTTCCTTGTTCTTTTTCCTAACCTAGCCGATACCAGATGTTTCATCTTCCCTCGCGTGAAGTTGGCCCCAAAGACATATTGTGGTGCTGATTACAGCACTCATAAATTTGCTGCTAAAGACTTTTACACACCCAAGTTACGGCGTGATGCATGCTGTGCGTTGTACCGGTGTCTCTCCCGAACGCGGCAATGTGAAAATATTGGTATCAAAATTCCCAGTGCAGTGTAACATTCTCCGCATTTATCATAACTCACTTGATTTGGCTGGGTCAAATGACTCAGCAAGCCAAATAATTGTCCTAATGAAGTGCTAAAAGGAGTCTGTCAGAGTTCCTTTTCTGTACAAGACACACATTAGTTCTCCCTACTGTAGCTACCCGTTTCTGCCGGACTGAGAGGAGAGTATGGTAGTGGAGAACACGAGCTTGATGGGCTCTCGGGAGCTTCAGCTGACACGGAAGGGCTGCTCAGCGGTGTTCTGCCAACTTGAATGCTCATAGCGGTGAAATGTCATTGCGCATGAATAGTTTGAGTGATGCAGTTACTATGCGTGAACTTTGTATGGAGTGCAGACGCCATGCGCCGCTTCCTCGATCGCAGATTTTGAAACCGGGAATAAAGGCTACTTCTGAGTGATGTGGTATTACGTTTAATCTTGTGTCATTGAAAAACAGGTTTTTAGTTTCGTAGTGGGGATTCATGGAAAGTGCTGACCTAACAATGTTTTGCCTTCAGTTGTGCAGCAGAATATTGAGTGCCTTATGATAATCCGTGGCACCAATGTAGTGGTGTAAAAACGTAGGGGATCATGCATTATGCAGGCTTTATGATGTAAAACATTACAGTAGGACACTCCGTGGACCTAACCACCCTCTGTTCTTCACACATCCCTCATGGGCACACACACGCATACAAAATCACACTTCTTCACATCACTCATATCACACTTACTCTACTATCCTGCTGTCTCACCTAAGCAGTGCTGATTTTATCCAAGTGCACAGAGCAAGTAAACAAGAGTTTCCAAGCAGCAGCTCCTCAGATGAATATTGTATACACCTAGTCTGGCTAAGTGTTGTTGTTTATGTCAGGGACAGTGTTTATGGTGCTTGGTGGGCCTCTTAGTGCAGTTAAGTTTCTACAGCATCCCACTATGGCCATCAATTTCAGTACAAGATCGCCTAGGTTTGTGTTTTTCCTCCCCTCTCTCCTCTTGCTCTCTTCTTCTCCTCCCTTCTTCCATGCTCGGCTGGTGTTGCCTGCCATCTCCCTCGTCTCCGCTTGCCCATCTCACCTTCCTTCCAGATGGTGCATTTCACAACCTGCTAGGCACGATCAATCAAGCCCAGATGCAGACTGGGCTATTAAGGTCAGTAATGATCGGCCTTTGAGCGTTATGGGCCCGGCTCCTGTTGTAAAGCCATGCATCAAACTCTGTTCCAGCACTCAGCTCGCCTGCCCTTAACAAGCCAGCTTAAAATATCGGCCGGAGGATACAAAATGAAAAGGGTACAACCTTATCTCTCCAAAGACAGGCCGCTGTAGCCCCAAGGTGTAATAAAACTACAGAACTTGGCCGTCGCCTGGAGTCATCTCTTTTATAAGCAATATCTTTCAAAGATCAGCTTAGCGGTGGGCTGTGGGTGCTGGGTTGAGAGATGTAATGCATCACACCATATTCCCCTGCACGGGAAAAACCAACGCTCAACAGTCAAGCCTTTTCATGGGAGCCAAGTTCTTCCATCCTTGCCTCATACCCCACATGGGATTTAGATTTCATTTGGGAGAATCCCAGGGTTTGTGGGGGATTTGAAGGGGTCCTGAACCCTGCTCCCCGAGGGCGCTCTGACCGGGTACACATGCTGATCCAAATCACACACAAGGGAATGAGACACCTCGGGGTCCTGAAGGACAGCTGCTCCTTCTCTGGGTCATCAGGCCATCATCTACCAGTTGGATCCATGGATTGCCAAGAGGCGGCCAAAACAACGAAAGGCTGCAGCCGTGGGAGATCGAGCGTCGTGGGAAATGTGCGCTCGCTGGATGATGGATGCTCACAAGAAGACACACCTGTTATTTATTTGGTCATCCCATTCCTTTTCCATATTTCCAATCCAACCAACGTTTACCAATGTTGTTTCTTTGCGACGAGACTTCATGTGCTCAGAATAAATCATGAATCATACCTGAGTTATGCTGTAGGCTGCAGCGGCTGTCCATGATTTTACTATGACATGCATTGTATATTTAGATATCAGACAGGGCTGTTACTAAATGAGATCTCTTCAGCTGCTACACAGAATGCCCTGGCCGCTGTCTCATACGCCAATGATGGTACACTAATGCAATAGCCATTTAGAGCTAATGCTAACATGGAGCTTCATTGGTCCTTCAACCACAAGGTTGGCAGTTTGATACCCAGCTCATATTGTCCCGAGTCTCCCAGTGCTTAGGGTTGGCTTAAATGCAGAAGTCAAATCTCATGTTTACCTGTTTGTTGATGACAATTGAAATGAATGTGCTCTTTCATCAGTAACTGTTCAACATAAAAGCAGACCCAGGCTCCTCCCCGTCCCTACACGCTCTGACTGTACAGTAGCTGTGGTTAACTTATTCCACCCGTCTGTCTGTACAGGTAATTAGAGTTTTTGAGCGTGGTTTAGAGTGGAATTTCATTTGCCTTTCAGCCTTTTGCATCACCCATTTTCCCAGGAACTGGAACAAAAACAAACACTGGCTCGGACTCTTTGACCGTGCCAATGGAAATCTGCTTTTTGTTCCGAGCAAAGGATGGGCCTTATGAAGAGCCATAATATTCTGGACTAAAGCAACTGTCACCCCAGCTTGGCGCTGTGTGTTGTGATTTGCTTTTTGTATGTCAGAGCACTGCATGTGTAGCCAGCACGCGCGGAACATGATGTCTTCCTGTGTCTCTGTGGCTGGGGTGTCAGGGTGTTCTGCGGTTGGCTGACGATGCAATGTGGTCCTGTCCCTGGTTGGCCGGTGGCCTTGATGTCACCCCAACCGCGGCACATGCACCATCAGCCTGGCAGTCCAGGTCGGCCCAGCCAGTCAGTCTGGAACCTTTGCACAGGCCCATAAAACACAGAAGCACAGAGCAGAAAATTGAAAGCATCACGGAGGTGCCATGCCTGTGCTGGGGAGGAAGATAAAAGTCTTTGGCCAGGGTTGGAAGCATCTTAGCTGGAGATGCATGCTGGGGGCTGTAGGATTTAATAACCTCAGACCAGGGGTTGTGGGGCTGCAAGCACACAGCGGCAGAGCCCAGTAATAGTTTACAGTTGTATGACAGTAAGCTGCAAACCCCCATGATTAATAATACAGCTGTAAGGCATGACATGGTAGTGTTGTCCTCTGTTTCTGTTTTACTATTCTATGTGTTATAGATAGTCTTGGCGAACTGTGTCTTGTCATTCACTGCCTTAGATACAAGACTAGTTGTCATGTTATGGCCTGTCATGAGCCTGTCTCCCAGGATCAAATGATGCATGCCCACAGAGACGCAAGGTGTTTGTAGCGCCGTGTGCGTATGACATTAGGATGAAGTCATCACAGCTCGCGTTTGATCACCGCAGCCCCTCTGTGGACGTCACTGTGACTAAAGCTGTCATGGAGGCAGAGGCAGCACGATTTATCCTCACAGCCACTCCTTCCTGCCACCTTTGGCATTCTGTTATAACATCATGAGGCAATAAGCTGATGGATTTTTCTGCAATTTGGTCCAAGCATAAGCCCTAAGTTCCTCTTCAGTCCTCCCTTCCCTGCAAGTTATCCTCTTCCACGCTGTGCTGTCCACCACGATCCGCCACATACCTCCGTCTTACCAATGGCCGTTATTCTTCCGTTTTTAACTGTGTGTACTCGTAAAGCCACCGTGGGTTTTATCAGCGGAATAAAAGACGAAATGTTAGCCTGAGTGCACCGGGCCGTTCCTTCAACTCACAGCCTGACAAATGAGTTGGAACCTTGAGTAATATTTGCCCATTATTCAGAAGGCACCGGAGCATACATTAAAAATAGCCCTCATTCCACATGCCTCGGTGGAAGAGGTGGAGGTTGGCTGTTATCAGTGCGTGTAGGTACACAGTATGCATATACATATGTTTAGCTCCTTCCTTCTTTCTCAGAAATAGTCTGTATTTTGTAAATTTCCGTGATTCAAGATAAAAATATATAAGGGATTAATTGTATTCAAGCTCAATGCATTGTTTCCCTGCAGGTACTAGTAACTATGCCTCTTCAATAAATTCCTCTCAAATTGTATCTGAAATCTCTACAGTCACCATTTAATTCAGACCCAAAATCCAAAGAAGAAAATTAACGAAATAGTTTTAGTTGTTTCTCAAGATTTTCGATGATGAAATTCCACCCACAGCCAAAATGTGAGAGTTTGTTTAATAAAACTCAGAAAGGTGAATCATTTATACGAGGGTATATAAAAGAGTCAAACCTACTGAAACACACCGTTAAAGCCGCCATCATTAATATTTTTACATTTACAAAGTACAAGTATTAAATGTAAAAGTTAAAACAATGTGACAGTGTGAAAGGGTTGACTCATCGTGATGCATTTACGGAGAATTATCATTATTATGTGCTGCTGCCCTCGACTTTATGGAGCTTTATATCAAGTGTCAGCTCATTGTTTAGCTGTTGTGCCTCAACTTTACTGTTCTGGTTCCCTCTCACAGCTCTCTAGCGTTGTTCTCGGCTGTAGTAGGCAGCTGCTTTCTGTGAAAAAACTCTAAAAGAAACCTGGCTCTGTTTACCTGTTAATGCAACTGACTATCTATTTGTGCATATTTCCTTGTATTGTTTTCATTTATTAGCAAAAAAAACAACTGTGCTACAATCTCTCGATTTTTGCTTAAAATTGAATATTTTCTGTAGTCATCGTGTAGTATTTTCTTTGTGGAGACATTGCTGTTACACACTTTTGTGCTAGTTTTCGCCGACTAAATGTCCACTGGCAGCGATGTCTGGCAGTAGGCTTGATCCAGCTTGGACTTACCCACAGAAACTCTGGATCCAGCTCTGCTTAGTCTGAGAGCCTCTGACAGCATTACAGTGTCCAAAACCCTTCCGCATCCCCCTGCCCTTTCCACCCGTCCTCCCACTCCGTCCCCTCCGCCCTTCAGCCCGCAGAGGGCCGTTTAGCTTCCCAGGGGCCGGAGCATGACCGCATGGCCACTCTGCTGAAAGGCATGATGGGTAATAAGTGGAAATGGCAGTGATCCGGCTCACGGCTCTAGCTGCTCCTGCTCCCAGCTCACAAATGCCAGTGGATGAAGATGGATCCATCGCTGGTGTGACCCCAGTAAGGGCTCTCGCCGTCACACCCTCTCCGTCCCGCTCCTTATCTCTCGCTCCTGTTCTCTCTTTCTGACCCCTGAACGCCACCTCTCTGCCAGTCTCCCCCTGTGACCTTTCTTATCTCCCTCTTATCACATATCCTCTCTTGGCCTTTTCTTTCACTTTTACTTTACAATTCCATATAACACTAGCAGCTAGTCTCCTCCCTCTCATTTTCGTCCTTTTATGACATTATTTGGTCACACCTTCCCTTATTTCCCGTGGCTTATTACCTGGTAAACCTTCACTGCCCTCATTTTGGTTTTGCTCCCTCCATCTCCTGTTTTACAAGCACAGTTTCATCTCACTCTTCCTCTCCATCACCCGTGCCTTTTCTCTTTCTGTTACTTTTATTCTATCACCCTCCTCACCCTTCCCGCTCCCTGACCCTCTCTCTCTCTCTCTCTCTCTCCCTCTCTCTCTCTCTCTCTCCCTCTCTCTCTCTCTCTCTCTCTCTGAACTGGGTGTGCAGGCAGCTCCTGAGTGGCAAGGTGACATTGTGTGTCATATCAGCATTCCACGGCAGTCCCCTTTCTCTCCAGAGAGTAATTATTTCTTTCAGAGTGAAAGGTTCAATTTGCTATAAAAGAACAAGAGCCTCAGGTATAGAGGGAGTGAGGGTGGGAGTGTGAGGTGGGGAAGGAGGGAGAATGGAAGTGATAGGGTGGCAGAGAGAGAGGGGGGGGGGATGGGGACAAAGGCTGGTAGCGGAAGAGAATGAGAGGATGGGACAGGGAGGCACTTAGAGAAGGGTAGAAAAAGAAATAGTGAGGGAGGACGAGCCTCTGTGTACTGGACATACTGTTCTCTCAGAGGAGTGCTTGTGTGTGTGTGTTGGGGGGGGTGCGGTGCTGGGTGATGTCATGGCCCTCTTGTCTTACTCTCTGGCCAAAGATTACGTCACCGTGTGCTCGGCCACCTAAGCACAGTTCACACCACAGCCTGGCAGAGGCCAGAGAGCACAAGTAGTTTCCTGAAACAGAAAGTGAGCGATGGTAGAAAGCACTGACTCGAGATACTTTGGCCTTTTTTTGCTGCGGGACTTGTATTCATATTACTCTGCGCTGGTATTTTCAGCCCTTCTCTGTTTTGAGCATTTGCGCTGGAGTGCCCCTTAAGGATGTATTTAGGGGTTGTGGGCACTGAGGTATTTGTAGGTAAGCTGTCTCATTTCCATCCCATGTATGTTCCCTTTCCACTTCTCCACACACACACACCCACACACACATACGCTCTCTGACGCTCCCTCCATCTCGCCCTGCCGGCGAATCCTGCGTGCCACAGTCACCTGCTGTAAATTGTCCCAGTCGCTCTGGTGTGGGAGTGTTTTTTCACCCCAGCGTCTTCCTGTTGGAGTGTCTCTCACCACTGGGATTAAGGAGCCTCTCCAGACAGGCTGAGGCGCTTATTTAAAGCAGCGGGCTTGTCACCAGGACTATTTTTAGTGGAAGCTTGAAAGCAATTGCTGCCGCGTACCAGAACGATGTTGGCTTGAGTTATTATGCACTTCTTCAGCGGCGAGGAGCAGTGGAAGCGAAAAGGCTTACCCTGTTGCTTTCTGACTGGAGCCCACAGATGACAAGAAGAATGAGGGAATGGAGGATGGGTGATGACGACTTCGCCACAAGTGTTGTCTTTGTAATATAGCCTTCAGTGGATTTAGTTATAATTTAATGACTCTTCCTTCCAGCCAGTATCTGTCAAACCACTTGCCTCAGGGACAATAGGAGGCATTCAGAATTGTTTTATTTCATGAATTGTTGAGACGAATTGCACTGATTGGTCATAAGCACCAATGCCTCAGGCCAATACCCTCTATATCATATCCAAAAAGTTTCATTCTGTTCAAATTGAATGTTGTCTCCTCTCCACCAAATGAAACACAAAGCTTTCCTCTGAGGTGTGCACTCGGCTTTGCCTGCTGAATATTTGGAGTCGGTCCCATCAAGAGAAGCAGCGGAGAATCTTTCTGGGCGAACGAGCTGCTGGATGCAGCTGGGTTTTGCTCTGTTGGCTGAAGCGATTTTAATGTTTTATTGATTTTTTGATTTATTTTGTTCTGCTCCAGCCTCCGTATACACACTCTCACTCTATCTTTGTCATGAGGAACAGCCAAACGGGCAAAAAACAGAACAAACAGCGGGCTTCGGTCCCAGTCCCGGTCCCCGTGTATCCACATCCGGCCTTGCCAGAACAAAGGTGCAGAACAAGAGTGCTAACGACAGTTGGAAGTGTTTGATTTTGACTCACCTCCAATCTTACTGATGGATCAATTGTATCCACTTACGTTCGAACAGCTTTCTAAAACACAAGACCTACCTTGACCACTTCCTGTTTTCCTTTTTTCGAAAAGTAGAATTATCTGGACCAGCAAAAGAACACAAACAAAACCAAAAGACAGGAAAAGACGCAATGACAGAGAGGAGAGTTCAAACTCATTTTCATACACCTTCCCAGAGGTGTTAAAGTGGGAGGGCGGGAGGAAAGAGGGTAACGAGTGAAGGGCAGGAACGGAACGAGTGTTTACAAGGGAGCTAAAGCAGCATCTGACGCCACTGGATGCAGGCTGTTCTTCTCTCACAGCCATTAGAGCAAACCACACCGCTCCATCGCTCATGCACGCATGCATCAACATCTCCAAGGTTGTATAAATCAAACCTCTCTAGCTACTGAACCAGCATATCCTGCCCACCACGAACAATTAGCACCCCACCCCTTGCTCTGACAACAAAGCATCCTATCTTAATAAGCATCCCACAGTGGGGAGCTAATGGTCTCGCCGCTCCTTTTAATTTTATTCATACCTAACTATGAGATATTAATAATGAATGCAGAGTAAACAACAGTTTAAGATGCCGGCCACGCCATCGTGGACTAATTGGCTCATTAAATGTAACATTAGGTGGGAGAGGGGCCCTTGATTGGGAGCTGTAGGCTCCAGTCAATGCTAACACCATCAGAGATCATTGATCTTTACCCAGCCTGCACTGCTCTGATTAAAGAGCAATAAAGATGGGGCTGGTTCCCCTCGGCTCCATAACGCTGCCATGATTCCCTTAAAGTGCCTCAGACACTGCCCGAACGCAGACTGATCGTTTCTCTGTCATGATCCGCCTGCCAAGTGTGCCAGGGTGAAGCTGGCACTGTAGGACCACACAGACACAGCTGTGGCCACGGAGTATCAGAGGTGCTAAATGGTCTGAGGAAGAGATCGATGAGAGAGGGACTGGCTGCGTCCATCAGACCCTAAGCACCCAGCATTTCACCTCACTGCCCAGGTCCTGGCGTGACCTGCGTGCACGCGTTTTGTTTTTGTGTGTGTTTCGGCCAGGCTGGCATTGCTGCAGGGGTCTCTAAAGTGGCCAGTGCTTTGGTTCCCCTTTAACAATTCAAGTCATGGGGACTGTTGTAGTTCGTTGCTGCTGCTGGAAAATGATTCGTTTGTGTGCTATGCCTTACATGCATGCACAGATGTAAAAAAAAAAAGGATGTGTTATATACATTCATTGAGCTACCAGTGTGTTTCTGGAAGAGGTCACATATTGCAGTCAACAAAACATCCCCTCCGTGTGCATGACTCTTACACCTGTCCAGGGTGACCTAGTTGTGATTGGGATTTGGGAACAGAAGTGCTTCTAGCAGCCCAGTGGCATCTGGCCTGAGCAGGCTAGCAGCCCAGTTGACTGCCTCTCCTGACCAGCCATAGAGGGTCGTTTTATAGCAGCGCTCTGGCCTGGGCATTGACTCCAGATCTAATAAACATCCAATATGTTATCCCACCCTCACACAACAAGCAAAGATGGTACTCTGTAAAAACACAACAAGCCCTCAGATTGGCTTGCAGTAAAAGCCTTTTTACACACTGTGTGAACCTGTAAAGGCCTCACCTGGCCTGTGTGAACAGACCCTGACCAGCTGTATGGGGACTAAAGGTGTTACCAGTAAGATAGACTGCTGTGAAGAAAAAATATACCTCACTGAAATGTTGGCGACTGCGTTACAATTTGAAACAGATTTAAGTAAGCATTACTGCGGAAAGTATATCATTACCAAGCTTATTATACAGGTTACACAAAGGGGCGGCAAATTGGAAAATAAAGAAAATATCAGTGAAAAAAGACATTTCATGTATGCTCTCTGGTCTGAAGAGCACTTTATCTCCTGTACAACACAAGGTCAATATGCTGTTATGTTAAACATAATGATTCATATTGGCCTTTTGTCTTCCTGGTGGTGGTGAAGAATCTGGTTAAGACCTTGTTGCGTGTCTCCTACTATTGTCAGAGCTTTGAAATGTTGTGAATTACCGATCGTGGCATTTCACACTGGGAAGGCCACGACTTTACATGCATCGTGTTGATGTTTCCTTCAACTTGACTACACTGTGGGTATATTTTTTTACGAAGTGGATTTTTCCTCAGGGATTAGATTAATATTATTTCTCTGGTGCCTTGAATGTTCATTTTGATATTTATGCTAAAAGACCAGCACTTGAAAATAAACATCTCTCCTTCTTGAAGCGGCTAATCCCTTTGACTTGCCGCTGCCACGTCCATGTTCACACCCAACAGCCATTACAATGAGCTGAGTCTGTGGAGCAGCACAGCAAGAAATCAAACCGTGATAACGAGTGCCTCGAGCCTGGTTTAAGGCATGGGCTGATATCTTCTGTGCACAGCCCTCTTTCCCATCTCTCTTCTACACCCTCATCTGCCTCTCTTCCCGCTTGGAGCATGCCTGTGCTGCACCCTTCCTTTGCCCTCCACTGCCCCACCCTCCTGATCTCATCTGGAGACGGAGCAGGTGCTATGGAGAGATAGAGGATGGCTGAGGAAGGCATCTCCACCCAGGCTAATGACGCCTGCTCCTTCCTCTGCTCGCTACGCCGAAACTGTTTCCGTGCAGCGGCCGGGGCTGAAGCAGACGAGAGCAGGAAACATCACAGAAGTCGAGGCCGACTGGAGACGGTCTCCGGCAGATGAGGAGGAGATTGTTTCGAGTGTATGCACTCACGTAACAAGATGCTCGCCCTCACATCCGCATACGTATGCTCGTACTGATCTAGATGTGCATATATGTGTATGCGCTCTCTCAAAACACTCACATCTCCCAACGAAGGCCCCTGTCCTGTCTCACATAACTTACCTTTATGAATAATATATGTATCAATATATCATTATATATATAGATATCATACAATACAGTGTTCTCAGTTGTTATGTTTCTCCCTAACTCAGACACTAATGGACACACCGTACCTCACTGTACTGTAGAAAGTACAGGTTGAAAAGTTCAAACAGCATGCGCATAAACACACACAGGTAAACATGCACATGCACTTACACACGCACAGACGACAGCAGGGAGGATAATGGGCTGCTCGCTGATTCAGGCATGCCACAGGTCATTGCAAGTGACTGTCAAAAGAACACACCCGGTGAGTCACACTCTTGACAAGTCAGCAGCACACACACACACGCACACACACACACACACACACACACACACACACACACACACACACACACACTAATAGCAAGACAAAATCTAATATGAAATCTAATATGATTATTGAAATATATATATACACTCAAGCTATGAATGTGAAATATTAAAATCACTGTGCTTGCTGTGTGCATCGGTTTTGCGGGGCTGAGTTAAACTAATTTTGCATACTTCTCCAATATTGCGATAACACACATACAGATACTCACATTCCCACACCGAATGAGAGACAAAAGGGGACGGCGGGATTAACGGATCAGTTCCCAATTTCCCCCAGCCGCCCAGAAGTAATCAGATCATCTTGCACCTGACGTGAGGCCTGAATTCCATTAGGCTTTATTAGCAGTAATTATCCCCTGCTTCCACCCCATGCTGTTCCCTCACTCCATATCCTCTATTTTTCCTCACGATCCTGACATTGCCCTCTCCTTCCTCCATCCTCTTCTCTCTGCCCCCATTTTTGCCAGTTGTTTCACCCCACTCTAACATCCACTGGATGGCTCATTTGTGTCCGTGCATGTAATTCCGTCCCTGTCTGTCTCCTTTTTTAATGATTATATTCTTTGGGCTTGTTGCCTTTTAATTGATAGTGATAGTCGGGAAAGGGGGAGAGAGAGGGAGGACTGCATGCAGCAGGACTCAGTTGCATTCATGCACGCACAAATGCACATTGTGCTTTTACTCTTAGTCGACTTAAAGATGAAAGTTCCACTTCAGTTGCTCTCCAATAGCACTGAGGGATACATCGGACCGTCCCCCATCTTTCTTTCTTCTTTTGAACACTTGTTTCTTTTTGCAGCGAGCCCAGAGACGAGATAGACAATTGTGGGCTCTTTCACATAGTGTTTCTCCCTCAAGCAGGAAGGAGCATGAGGACGACAGAAAAGGCAAAAAATCCTCCTGGGAGCAGCTTTTTTACTCCCGGTTTGTGTTCATTTGTCCCCCTCGCTCCCCTCGGCTGCCTTTGGGAGCGAGTCAGCACTTGTTTTATTGGCTGTTACTGTGTGTCAGGGAGCAAATCGTTTTTTACTCACAGGTGCGAGTGGAGGACGAGCGTGAGGGTTCCATTACTTTTTGTATCAGGTTGGAATTATCCGGGTGCGAATGGGGTTTGGCCGCGTCTCTCTGGTTTGGCGCGGGACTGTGCGTGAAACGGAGGGTGTGTTTGGTTGTTAAAAAGCGAGAACTGTGTTTTTATGTTCACTTGTTTGTACATGAGAAAATGAATGTATATACGAGGTGTAGCAAAGTAGATGATGGAGCTGATTCCCTCTGTGCTGTTTATTATCACATTTTGTGTAATTATATAATTACTGCTAATCACCCACCTGAGGCGGCGGTGCTCTGCTGCAACACACTATTACAGAACAAACACAGCGACCTCAGCACATCTCACACTCATTAACACACTCCTCCCTCCCTCATTCTCTTTCCCCGCTCGCCCTCTCTACATATCTCTCTCCTGCTCCCATTCTCTATGCTCATTATCTCTTGTCTTTATTTACATGCATGAAAAGACACATGCACGCACATGCTTGTGCGCGCTCTCTAATGTAGTGAGGATGCCATTCAAGCGTAATGAGATGAATAGCATTTCAGCAGCTTATAGGGGGAATTCATAGAGAGGAAATCTTCCCAGCAGGTATGTTTCTGATGTGAAACGGAAACGAGAAGAAAGCATCTCCAAATCACATCTGATGTTCCATCCTTTCGACAGGCAGTTTGAGAGAACGGGGTAATAGCGTAGCGTCGCCATATACTGCACATTAGTTAACTGAATGTGCCAGTCTCCAAATGAGAGGGGGGGGGGGGGGGGGAGCTATTCAGAGGCAAGAGACAAATCTCACATTTCAGACTCCATTTCAGAGAACATGAAATTCAATATACCACACCAATCCAGTGCACACTGTCATTGCTTATGCCAGTAATAGCAATCAGAGATATTGTATTCACTCCCTTCAGCCTCTCGGTGTCAATTTATGTTTATGTTTGCCAGTAAATATATTAAATGTCATTTAAGCCTTCTCAAGAAGTTGATTGTTTTGCTTTTGTTTCGTGCCGTCTGGTTCTCGCTGTTTGTCATCCTGCAGATCTTGACATAGGCTTTTATTAATCTGCAGTCTGAATGGAAATTCGCACTGGCGCTCCCCAACGCCCCACCGTCATCTGCTCATGTAAATCTCCCGACTTAATTAAATTCTAGTCTCAGCAATAGGCACAAATTGAAAACACACATAGACAAATCTAGGTATTGTGTTTACAGTTGGAAATAAAAGAATTGCATCTGGACAGCCTCTGGACTGTAGTAGCCACCGTTGTATTTCAGCTAAAAAGAATCCTGCAGTACTGCAAAGGAACTCTGTGGATGAGGAGCCCACACACACACACACACACACACAAACAAACTGTGCTGCAGTAGCTAGGTGCCCTCTGAGAGGCATTATGCTGGCTGACAGTGCGACAGCACCGCCCAGAGAGACCCCCTAAACATCTCGCCCACATAATGAGACGGGGCAGGGGCATTGGGGCCTCTTGAGGAAGAGCGGGGTTGGCGGTGGGAGGAGCCATCGCAACATCTCAGTCCTTGTGTTGCCCGCAGAGGTTGTGCTGGACCCCTCTGTCACCGAGTGTGTCTGAAGGATGGCAGCTGCAGACAGAGGCTGACATGCACGACTCAACTGGCTCATATCTGGCAGGCAGAATGAATGTATCACAAGGCAGAGACAGACAACACAGCCCGACCATGTTCGTCAGATCGAAAAGGAACTTTAATTTAGTCTGTGCGTGTCTAAAGTGTGTGTGTGTGTGTGCGTGTGTGTTGATAATAATGCATCTCTCAGCTCTCCCTGACAGATAACAGCCTGCATTAGACTTAAAGAAGCCTTGAGACACAGACTCTAGTTTGCACAGATTTTTTTTTTTTCCATCTCCTCCCAGATTCCCCTTCATGAACTCTGTAGCACTGCAATTCTATCCACTCTAAAAATGCAGTGGCAGCACTTTACGGGCCTCAACGAAGCCTATTACTGTACAAGCACAACTAGTGCTGGAGGCCTGTTTGTAGGTACTGTACGCACAGATGTATGGCCATCTTCATTCTCGTCAAGTATCACTTAGGGATACACCCTGTCTAATGGGTTGTAGCAATCATTTTCAAACTGTGGCATCTTTGGAGTAACGTTGAGCTTTAGGAGGAGACCGTCTCCATTACTGTCATCATCAGCTAGAGGAGGAATCATCTAAAACTCTGGCTGCAGCATACATCAATGGGTCATGAAATCAGCAGCTGGGTAAATGTTAGTCCGCGTCTCTTGACTAAAGGCCGGACTCTCCATCGCTCTCCCTCTCCTCCTGTGTCGATCATTTCCAGTCTCCGTCTTGCTGACCTCTCTATCTCGCTCCAGTGTCTGTGTCTGTGTTCCCTTTTGGAAAACAAGAGGGGGGGGGGGAGGTGTGCACACACAGAGATGAGGGGGGGGACTCGGGCCCAATCTCATTTAGGCAGGTAGAGGAACCTCTACTCGGTTACACCTGAGGGGCCCCTGCTATGGAAGGAGGATGTGCAGCTCTGCATGCAAATCTCTGCCGGGAGCCATCCGCCTGCCGCCTCACACGGGGGGGTCACAGAAACACTGATTAACATGAAGGCTATTTGAACTCTGCTCTGCAAACACGTGTTGAAGACTGGGATTCTTTTTTTTTTCTCAACGTTGTATCCATCACATGTGCTCTGGCGCCCGGGAACACATAGATGACATTTCATGACATTTGGTGCCATCCATGTGTCATAAAGCTGACATACAGGTTGACATACAGCTTACTCGACGATGGATCGGCCGTCATAAACATTGATGGCACTCCATAACAAATGATGCTAAAAGTTTCACGGCACTGTCGTGACATTGAACAATGTCGCCTCTGCAATCGAACGCGGAGCTCATTTTCCAAGCGCTGACCTAAATCTCTGTAATGTCACTTCGACCAACGTGATGGAATGACACCGTGACCGCGCGCCGTTTGTCATAAGAAGTCATTATGCGGGGGTAAATATCATAATCAAACTGTTATTTGTGACGCCGTTACTCGTGCATTGAGGTCTGAGGAAATCAACATCTTTCAGTGTCGTCGGGATCCACTTCCCCTGCGTGTAGCTTCTGTTTGCTCCGGCGTGTGTTTGTGCATGTGTGTGTACTTGCAGTGTAGGCCAGAGGCTTAGGGCGAGCCAAGGAGAGATTGGTCCTGTCCTCATCCGTATGCATGGCTAAGGCTCCTCCAAAGCTCTTTTGTTTTTAATGATAACTGGTCTCATGCATTGTTTACTTAGATGACAGGTCTATTTCCTTCTGATTTATAGCACTGTGGCATTCAAGGAGATACTGTACTTATTACCTTAAATGCAGGATGCAAAAACAAGTCAAAGAGACAGGCAGAGGGAGGGGGGGAGGGAGGGGTGTGGACATAAACTAAGGGTCATTGTTTCCCTTCTGCTGCAGAGCGAGCAGCTGTTTGTTGAGGTCTAGACAGAGAGCTGAGAGCGGATCACCTTAGGAGGTCACTGCTGCTCTCAGCCCCCCTCACTTGGCTGCCAGGACTCTGGAGTGGAGGTGTTGGCATTGTCAGATTACGCTGTCAACTGCATCTTTGTACTTTGTTTTGTGTGCGTGGTCAAGTGGCCGGGCCTCCTCTCTGGATCCCAAAATACAGTCAAGGGGGAACTCCCTCTGGTGGTCAAACCAGAGTGTCACACCAACTGTGGTGATAAAACAGCACTCCAACTAACCCTAACAGCTTCGTTTCCCCAATTCCACCGGGCAGAAAACTGTGTGCTAGATTTATTTGTTTTAGAACAACTCGGAGGTGTGGGAAGGTGTCGGCGAGGAGAGCGGTAAAGAGGAAGGGAAAGGCATAGAGAAGGAGGTGGGGTGTCATTGTTTTGACGGATGTAGTTACAATAGCACAGAGATCAATTATTCAGCAGAGGCATGCATGGTCGCAGGATTAATGGCGCATGCAGCAGATAAATCAACCATCGGTCCCGAACCTCCCTGGGAGCAGTGAAACGGTACAAGACAAACATAGAAACGCGTTTGAAGTTGGCATTTTATACCCGTCCTTTACCATTAGTAACCTTGAGAATTCAAAAGAAGAATGGGGACGGAGAGCACATCAAGCCACAAATAACCATCCAGATTTGGGGATATGATGTCAAAAAAAATGAGCACATTCTATCATCTTGAATGCCGATTGTGCTCCGAAGGACAGAAGTATCTCTCTGTCCTCAGACCGTGGAAGGATATGAAAAAGGAGGGCTGTAGTTGCTGTTGAGAGATTGAAACGATGCTATATATTACAACCTCTGGAGACCTGTCGGCACTTCAACTTACTACCCCCTCCACCACCACCACCATCATCTCTGTATCTCTTCCCCTCTCTCCCTCATTCTGACTTTGACTTTGCTCCGGATCCTTTTTTTCTGCGTTACTGTTACATTTCTCATCACACCCCCTTTGTGTATTCATACAGCGCACCTATCCATGTTCTTGTCTGTCTGGCTGTACTTGTGTTGGTATATGTGGGAGTGAATCTCTCCGCCTGATTGAATTTGCTCCATTCCACACCTCTTCCATCCTTGTCTGTTTTGGCTGCAAGGTTGTACCTGTCTGGTACTTCAGGTGCGTTGTAGCCCATGTATCTGTGCGCCTATAATTCCCTTCCTCTATTTGTCTGTCTCCTTTATCTGTCTGCTCCCGAGCTGCTGCCCCATCCCAAAACAGCCCTCGTGGCCTTCCCTCTCTCTGCAGTTGAAATCACATACCCCTGTCAGGCTCTCATCTTCAAACACCAGCCTTTGCCCGGCCGGAATGTCAAATCATTTCAGTCTCAGTACCGTTTTCTTATGGAGTATGGAGGACTTTGGCCACATCAAAGCAGGACACAGACATTTAGCATATGAGCGATGGTGAAGGAAGAGCGAGGGAGCGGTGGTGGGGGGGCAGCCATGGTGGAAGTGGGAGGATCAAAGCAGCGGATGGTGGCAGAGCGCTGTCCCCTGCTGTGCAGCTCAGATAAAGACAGGTTAGCGCCACAGGTCTCCTCGGTGAGAGGGAGCCAGGCACGAGGCCAGGGGAGATGCATGAACAAGCCAGCTTACAAACATCTCATCATAACTCAGGCACAAGAAGCCGTCTGAATTAAAGTGTCACTTTTCATTTGCTTTCCTTTCCCTCTTTTTGACTCACAGGCTGATTTTTCCCTCTCTGTCTCCCCTTCTCCCCCCCCCCACCCCCACCCCGATAACCAACCACCACCCCACCCTTCTCCTCATCACAATCAGAACATAACGTGGACTCCCTCAGTTGCCTTCCCCACTGTCTTCATCACAGCGCTGCCCGGGGGCTCTCAGGCTCCTCCATCTGCCTGCTGTGTGTCTGTGGCTCTCCCTTTCTTTCTTAGCTTGTCTCTCTGTCTGTTTGTGGCAATCCACAGCTCTCCAAATCTGTCCTCTTGTGCGTTGCTCTGCGTCTGTCTGCTTTGTATCTGTCTGCGGGGTCAGCGGTATTGGTGAACTGAAAAGGTTGTTGGCTATACGCTCACCTAAAGTGGAATACAGAAAGATTAATATGCCACAAAGGACAACAAACAAGGTACAAAGCTTTGCACTCTGGCAACATTTTGTCAACGCTGTGTGTCCCTCGCTAAGTCATACTGCTATCTATGTAGCCGACAGCTCCGGAACACTCGCTGTGAGGCTGTTGCCCTTAAATAACCCTTGATAGGCCCAAACTCAAGGGTACGTGAGTCATATACGGCTTGTTATATGTATTGTTTTTAATTCAGTTGGTTGGATTTGTTGTTGAAGTCAAAGCTCTGCACAGGGGAGATTACATATAGGAGGCAGAATCCAAGATGTTGTCTTTTCGGTCATTGTTCTCAATCCCACTAACCCCGCCGCTGAGCCCTGCTGTCCAAATTGGGTGAGCTATAGGTGCTGCCGGGGCTGAGGGGGGGGCAAGGAGAGTGTGGGTAGAAGCTGATGAAGTTCACTGCCGTGCTCTGAAGTGGAGCGCCATCTTCCCCCCGTAGTGTTGGGAGTGGGTGTGGGGCGGCTATCAGTCTTTAATTGGGCACTGTGGGCCACAGTAAAGAGATTGCAGAGTATGGAGAAATAAATGAAGGGAGAGTGAGAGAACGATACAGAGCGATATGGAGGGCCAAAGAGTGGGGTGAACCCTGGGCGCTTTCATGCAATGCGTAATGGCAGGTGTCGCTCTGCCTAATTTCACGCCTCTGTGAGCGAATGTGCACCCAGACGATCGTCTCTTCCAAGTCCCCTCTCTCTCTCTCTCTCTCTCTCTCTCGCTCTCTCTCTCTCTCTCTCTCTCTCTCTCGCTCTCTCTCTCTCACCCTCTCTATTTCAGTCCCTCTGCCTTAATGTGGAGTCGGTTGCAGTCATGTGTTTGGCCTGCGCAGGACGTGGACTTTGGTTGCCCTGAAACCTTCAAGCGCATGCCTGTAAGCTCCATGACAGGCTAAATGTGCAGCACAAGCACTAAATCGAGGCATGGGGGCAGTTAAGGAAGCACAAGGGCCCGCCTCTTCCATCTGTCACACGCAGGCCATATGATGAGGAATGACGAACGCTTGTTCTTTTGCTTCTGTCAGTAATCCGGCCTGTTGGACTTTGGGCCAGTGGGGAGAAACGACAGGAGGGGAATGGGTCAACCAATGGCGCGCGAGTGTGTGTTTGTGTGTGTGTGTGTGTGTGTTTGTACGTCACATAGTTGGACTTTCAGAGTTTGACACAGGGGCATCCCGTGGCAGCGGGGACGGAAACTAGTTCTGATCCCTCGTGCCCTGCCCAGCTTCTAATTTGACCCTCTGTTGCTCCTCAACCTCCCTCCCTCCCCCCACCCTCACCCTTCTTCTCTCCTCCTCGCTGGTCCTTTACCCTCCTCTCCCCTCAATGCCGCTCTTTCATCCTCACCCTTTCTGGCCCCTCCTTCCTGTAGTCTGTGTTTGTGTTGGGAAGATTAAGCTGCTCTGACAAAGCTGTGTTTACAAATATGCAGGCAGAGAAACAGGCCAAGCGACGCTGAATAGGAATAGAATACAAATTGCTTTTTTATCTCTCTTAGGGCCAGGGCGAGAGAAAATGTGTTTGCGATTGTTGCTCCTCCGCCTGTGAAGGATAAAGCCTCAGTACTGGGTTTGGGCTCCCTGTTAGCATTCATTCCATCCTCTTCTCTCTCGCTCTCTCTCTCTCTCTCTGTCTCTCTCTCTCTCTCTGTCCTCCCACTCCCTTTCTTCCCCCAATGCTCTTTCTCCTCTTTGTCCGCTCCACACTCTCTGTCTCTTTCTCCCCGGCGGGAATTCTTTTCCTGCTGTTTTCTTGGTAATCATATCTCCTCCCCTCTCTTCTTCCCTCCCTAACTCTCTCATGTCTCCCTGATGTGTGCTCCTCTCTCCTCTATATGTGCACTCCTCCGTCTCCCATCACCTCCCTCCCTCAATAATTTTCTCCGTTCCTCTTCCCCTTCGTGTTTCCATACAAGCCGAATATCTCCCTCCGTTGCTCATGCTCTCCCTCTCTCCCTTGCCCTCCATCCAGCCTCTTTTTTTTTCTTCCTCTCCTCCGCTCAGTACGACTTGTCATGATTTACAGTCTCTCTCAGCTCTTTCTTGCTCACGCCGGAGATATTGGAAATGTGGAGTGCCTATAGATCACGGCAGGTGGAGAAGCCGCGAGCGTCCGCTAATCAGCCCTAACAGAACTGTGGAGCATTACAAATCTGAGCTCTCTCTTACAATTAGGCAGCATGTCTGCCTGGCATACCCCACGGCAGGGAGGCTGAGCCTGTGATGTCATCTCCAGCAGGTCTCCGCCGTGTGTGTGTGTGTGTGTGTGTGTGTGTTTTAGGTGGAAACATTGGGTCGGGTGGTTTGCTCTCATTAATGCAGAGGACGTGCTCCCCTTCTCCACACAGTGGCACTTTTATCCTTGCCTCAGCTAACACAAGGGAAGGTTAATGGGCGGTCATGCAGACTCAAACAATGCCATCTATGTTTATTAAGCAGCAGCAGTCTTCCCATGTGACGCTTTTGTTAATTCATTATTTCATTTCAAATACGTGACGTCGCATGCCTTGAGGGCTGGATGAGGAGCCCCACTTTTGAGGACATTGTCGAGGAAAAGAACAAAAGAACGTGACCGCTCGCCTACACACTGTAGTTTCATCTGTACCTGCGACTTTCTCCCCTTCCATCGCTGTTTCCATCCCAGGTGCAGGTGAATTCATTTCCATGATCTGTGTTCACATCCCTTTGGCCACTCGCCAGCACATGCATTTGGGTTTGGCTAAGCGCAACGGAGACACCAGCTACGGGAAAGTCTTCTTAGACTCAGCTGTTTCCCGCCCACTAAAGATGACAGCCAGAACCGGACCTCTGACTCCTCGTCTTTAAGCTGTGGCACGATCACCTGATTGCTGTATCCATTACTTCACCTTTTAATGGAATGAAGTGCCTGTCGTGGTTGATCGCCCCCCCGGCTCGTAATGCAAACAGATGCTCATTACTCTTTTTACTGCCATACATTTTTTTTGCATGTCTATTCGAGGCAGGCAATCTAGAGCCCAAAGGTTAGGTGATAAGGAAGTGGTGACTTGAGATAATGACTGGATTCCACTTTCCATTTCACCTTTTACACATATACTTAACATCCATTTGTAACCTGCCATCCCTCACATTCGGATAATTTGCTGATCTCCTCACATTGACTTTCAACTAAAGCTATTTTGCTTTATCAAGATGCAGCGAGTCGAAAACATGCATTTGCAAGACAGCCTGTTAGCATTTCAAAAACAAAGACTTTCGTCGAGCTAATTTAATCTGCAGTGCATCTCCAAAGTAAGGCCATTCAGTTGAGGAGAGGAGAGAGATGAGAAGCCTGAAAATGAAAGCCCGAGTGAGAGGAAAGTGGAAAGAGAGCATTTGCTGCCATTGCTGTTTAGGCCTCTGCTCCTAGTTTGGGTGCTATCGAAACACAGATTGACTTTTGAGAAGGTGACAGAAGTGCTGCAAGGTTTCCTCAGCATTCCTTTGTTGAAGGACATCAATGTGTTGACTGCCGTTGTAGGCTGAGGTCAAGGCAAGGCCTCGACTGGCTCTTTATGAAAAACTCCCTGATATATTCACTCATCCGGCCCTTTCACCTCTTTTTGTGTTACGGTTTTCAACAGTCTTGTTACTTAAAGTGAATAGGCCTTTATGCAGCGCTACATTCAGAAGAGATGTCGCTGCAGTAACACAAAACTGGTTTGCACATGTACAGTCACACACACACACACACACACACACACACACACACACACAGGCAAACTTTCTATTTCTGTAGCAGTATGTGCATTCTTGTTATTTGCCGGTGTGACTTGGCACACACTAAAGTGTGTAGCCGTGTGTGCGCCTCTCTGTGTCGGTGTGTGTGTGTGTGTGTGTCACTGTATGGTGGCCGTAGCCCCATGCCACCCTTCCATCCCATTAGCTGAGCCCAGCCCCTGCCGGTTGTCTGCTTTAACCTTGGCCAGCGGGCTGCAGGAGAGGGAGAGTAATTCTAACCTTAAAAACCTGCTGATTAAAGCTAGTTTGGTGGAATTCGATTCCACTTAATGCCTTTGGCCGTGAGCCCAGCTGGCTAGCATTAGCATCAACAGACACCACGTCTTCAGTCGGGGAGACAGACGTGCATGGGCATGTGCATTAGCCTCCGCCGGCACGTGCAACAGCGCGACTGTAAACCCCACATCCCCTCGTCTATCTTTCTGTCTCTATTCTTCTTCTCTGTCCTCTGTCTCTCATGCCACTCTCATCTCTCCCTCTGCCCGATATATAACTCGCATGCCTGACTTCATCACCGCAGTTCTCCTCCCTGGAACGTCTTTCCTCTCTTTCCTCTCTCAGGGCTTTTGGTGTGGCAAGCGGTCAGGGGTTTCTCTCTAGCTGCCTCAGCCCTGTTATTGTTCTCCTCTTGAACTTGATGTATAGCTGTGTTTACGCGTCCAGCGTGGCTAATTAATTCCCCTCTTCGGGGCCTGTTTATCAACTGTTTGTGTATTTTTAGAGCCGGTCATTTCCATAACACACGCATTTTCCCAGAGCGTCATTTGTTTTGCTTTGTTGAGGAATTTTTTAAGGTTTGTTTTTCATTCTTTCCTTCAGCTCGGGTGCAGCCTGCCAATTCATTTTATAGCCGGCTCAGTTTTGACTGATTTAGAGGCTGCAGCTGGGCCAACGGAGAGGACAGAGCAGATAAATCTAAGCCTCTTTTGATTTATTATGTATAATGTCTCATCAACCGTTGCTTCAGTCTTCAGATGCACTGAAGAATTATACTGTTACAAATTTACAAGTAGTGGCTTATTTAAAGGGGTATAAAGAAGAAGAATCTGAACAGAGAAAGCAGTCGCTGGTATGAAAGCCAGCCATTGTGCCAGCAACATAAGGAGCTGTGCGTTTCTCTCTCAATCCAAAATGCAAGAGAGATACTGTATAGTATGGGCTTGCTGGGCATACTGCCACTCTACCAGACACTACAGATAATTTGATTCCCGCCGAACGATTGGGGGAGAGCAGAGCAGAGCACCTGCCTGTAAAGACAGCAGGTGAAATGCAGAACATTACGGTATCAGTCAAAAATGAGCTCATCCTCCAAACTGGAAGTGGCACTTTTCAGCCGTAAGTCATCTAATCACGTCTGTATAGAGCCAGAAATCGTTGGTTGATCAATAGTCATCATGGATGCTGTCAATGCCCAGAGTAGCTTGAATCTTGCATGGTCCATGAATCTCTATTGAGTATGGATTTTTGCGCTCCCTCCGCGGATGGGGTTTGATAGTACTGCCTGATTGGCTGCTGCATGAGCTCTATTTATGCTGCTGTGCCCCTGGCTGAATCACCCGCCCCAGGCATCCAGTGAACAGACATATGCAAACATGCACACACACACAGACCTACACACTCAGAAAATGATACATTCCCTCTAATGACGCAGTGAGCCAGAAGTGACTTAACCAGGTGGATGTCCATGTCAACAACTGTATAATGCTAAGCAAGTCTATCGATACAGCGAGACCTGGGAAATGTAAATTAGATCCGACTATAGATTATTCATATCCAGAGTGGTGATATGTGACAACGATTGTCAGCTCAGGAACCATCAGGGGATACACCAGTCAGACATGAGTCAATGCTGAAAGTATCCTTAAAGAGCTGGCTGGATGATATGATGATGGATGGACACTGGGAGCTGGACAGGGAGAATGTCGTTTAAATAGCCAGGAAGACAAAATCCTATTGCCTGCACCATATTGCTGTGCAGGTATGTGTGCGTGCATCCGTGTGTTGACCTGACAGACAAGAGACGGACAAATGTGTGTCAGCGTCTGACAGTGAGACGTTTGCATCAAGGCAGGAAAAGAGCAAATTGCCAACATAAATAAGGTGCCATGCTCTGATTAGGACTGTCTTCACACATCATTATGGTCTAATGAGCGAGTTTCCCCTCTCTCTCAGTCTCACTCTAACCACTTGCCAGCTCTCTGCCACCGCATCCGTCGCAATTTTTGCGAACCCATCTCTAGCTGTGCCTGACACCTGTCAGCCATGATGGATGAATGTACGTGAGGTGTCGCCAGGGCAACAGGCAGGCCAGGGGCAGCGGTGGCCTCCAGAAGGCAGCACATGTCACCGGTGGTGGCCCTGCCTTTATATCTGAAGGCTTTATTTAAGCCGACCTGTTTATCACTGGGCTGTCTGGCCTGCTTGCCCTGTGTGAACTGCGCTCTTGCTCCGCTCAGAACCGCTTTAACACCCTCTCATTGGGCCAAGCCCGAGTTTCATCGCCTCGGCCGCTTGCTTGAGTGACAACTCCAAATGATTTTGCTGCATCAGTGTCTGACTTTGGAGGACACACGTCGCTGTAACTCTTTCTTCCTGCTGTCTGCAGTGACAGCGCATGAATACATTATGGACACGCTGTCTGTGAATACTATAAACTGTTGTGTGTCATTGTTCAATTGTGTCTCATTTGCACCCCGAACACGCACATGCGTATGTGTGTGTGTGTGTGTGTGTTTGTGCGCATACGATACACACTTACGTATTTGTTTCACTGTTTTAGTGTCAGCGTGCGAAAGCTGTTCAAAATTACACACTGGGAAACTGCACTTTTAATGACAGGATATGTGTGCATGTGTGTGTATAATTATGGTTTAATTGCTTGCCCTGTGATGTGCTGTCATCTGTCACAGCCCAAAGACAGCAAATAATGGTTCTGCTGCTGTCACTTTGTCGCCCAGACGCTCAGCATGCAGAGAGCAGCAGAAACACCAGTAACTGATATGCGTCTTGAATTACTGATAAGAGCTCGAGTATGATGAGCTTTGTCTTTGTGGGTGTGCTTGTGCTTGTGCTTGTGCCCTCCTATCTAGCTCTGTTTAGACTACTGTCTGTGTATGCGAGCGTCCGGGTGTGCGCGTTAGCGTAACAGCATGTGCCGGTGCATCTTTGAATATTTCCGTGTTTGTGAGTGGGCGCAGTTTTCGTGCTTAAGAACTCATTGTCTAATTCCATGTGTGTGGGTGGGAGTGTGTCGGGAGGCCGAGGGTGCACGCGCTCACGCGTGCGCGTCTGCAAATGTGTTTGATGCCTCCTGCATATCGGTACTGACAGGTGCAACAGTTGTGTTATGCTTTAAGCTGCTTGTTTGTCTGGCACGCCGCTTTGTGTGGTTGAGAAATGGAGTAAACAGAGGGAGCGCAAAGCAGCCTGGGGGCTAATTTATTCACTCCCCAGTCGCCCTAGCCACAGAGGCCTGTTGCTCTGCCCCCCTGTCAATCCTGAGGAGCATGCCATGGCCTCATCCAACTGCACACAGCCACCGCAGCCCACTCCCAGTGGGCCATGCGCTTTAGGCTAGATCAGTATTAAACCATGATATATCAATAAACTTTCCGTAATCAGAATTAACAAGACAGCAAGTTTATTTAGCACACAAGCGGCATATAAACAAGTCTGCCATTTTCTGTGTGCAGTGAAAATAAATGCAGCGTTACGGTCTGTGTCGATGTTGGTGATGAATTGAAAGTCTGAAGAGACAGAATGGTTTCTGTTTGTAAGCACCTTTCACACAAGTATCGCAGGACACAGTGAAACGCGTAAACAGTTGAATGCCTTATTGGCTAATGTGGAGTATTGCATCTCTACTGCCTAATCCCTGAAAAGAGCACAAAGTACAGTTTATGACACAAATACTTACGACAAACTGCACAGCAGAAATGTGTGAGCTGCTAGCAGCTGGGGCTGACTGTTGGAATGTGATGTTCAATGCACTGCGGGAGTGGGAGGAAGCGTCTGTCCGTTGCCAGCGTGGAGTAATGGATGGCAGAGCTATGGGAGTGGGAGGAGGCATACATCCTATTTCAGACAGCTGTAATGGATGAGAGTACAGCTAAAAAAAAATAAGAACAGGAGGAAGTCTGCATGCCTTCACTATCTCAAAGTCGCACGCAGAGTTCGGTCGTATTGAAATCGGTTCACAATAGATGTATTTGGAACAAAGGACCACCTGGAGAAAGAGTCGAGGCTGATGTGACTTTTGTTGTTTGTGAATTGGTCATCGGGTGTCTGTGTGAGTTGTTGTTTTGGCCGCACACACACAGCCGCGCATGCATGTTTGTGCAACTGTGATGTATTGGGGGGGGGGGGGGTTAGCGATGTGATGTGTCTCTCACCGTGTGCCCAGTCTGTGAAGCTGTGCAATGGTACTCTGGTATAATTAATCAGACGGTTTGATGTTGGCAAATGAGAGTCTGCAGACTTCATCTGCAGGCCCTGCTCTTTCTAACTAGGTTTTAGTTCAACAAGACGAGCACACAACACATCTCAAGGCGCCTATTTATCACAGGGTCCTCCGAGCAATGTAGCCCAACGCCCCCATGCCCCCCCCCCCCCCCCCCCCCCTTCCACCATCACTGCGCCCTCCCTTACCGCCTACCCAGTCACATCTACAGTGCCTGAGGAAACCCGCCTTCACTTATTGAACACACGGCTTCTGAATAATGAAGCCGGGTCATGTCTGTACGTGCACACACGCTCACTAACAGTGTATGTATCAGCCCAGCTGTGATTTCTCCTGATTTCTAAACAAAGAGTTATACCAAAGTCGATTGGAGTGAAGCTCAGCCCTTCCCCACCTGCTTGTTTGATTTATTCCTGCAAGAGCCAAGCTCCCTGTCTTAAGTGCAATCCACCCTATACCCTCACCTTTCACAAATATTAGATTGCACAAATTCAGCCTATTTCCTATAGCTGGTGAGGGTTGGGGAGGGGGGTGAGTGCTGTAGACGAGCAAAGAACCAGAGTAGCTATCCCTCTGGGTTCACCTGATGGGAGCCGGGGCCGTGGGTCTTCCAGAGAAGGATTGAGGAGGAGCGCGAGCGGGAGGAGGATAAGTGCTGCCTTGCTCCTGTTCCTCGCTGTTTGCCTTCGCTGCCGGCTGCTGAGAAATGTCTCCTGGCCCCTCAGCCAGACACAGGGAGGCGTTATCAGCCCTGCCTCACTCTCTCCACGGTAACGAGGCCCCAGGCACGGTATTATCTGTTTACGATAAGGATATTAATAACACTGTTCTGTAGTTATGTGCTGGGGGGGTTGGAGTAAGGAACCCCTGAATCATTCTGTCAGGGTGAGAGTGGAAGGAAAGGAAGGAAGGAAGTAGTCATACGGTGACGCTGAGGTGTTCACCGGCTAACCCCATCCACTTCCTCCTTCCAGGTCACAGACTTTGTTTCCGAGAACAATACCTTGACCATCTGCCCAGCAGGTGCATGTGGGAGTTACTGTAAGGAGGGAATGGTCAGGGGTTCAACGGTCACAGCTGTCACGGTCAGCAGAGTGGTCAGCCTACTTTACTGCAGTGTAACACCCTCTGTTTCTGCCCTTCTTTCTCTCCTCCTCTCCTGTCTCCAGTGTCTGTATGGCTGCTACGTCCACTCCTCCATCATCCCCACCTTCCACCGCAGGTGCTACTGGCTGCTCCAGGTAAGAACTCCTCTTCTCCTCCTCTACAGGTCACCGCGCTTTAGATTCACTCTCAACCTCTCCCAGCCTATCCACAAGGACTTGAATGAGTCGCATGATAGCAGTTTCCATTTAACCGAAGCATTTTACTTCGACAGCCGGCAGCCAGACATCAACCTCTCCTCCCTCCCGCCCCCAGCCCCCCCTCCCTCTCTCTCTCTCTCTCTCTCTCTCTCTCTCTGATTTTTTCTCTCCCCAGCCTCCATTTCCCTTATCTTTCCCAGTCATTCACTTTTCTGATGGCATTGCCCATACACGCCGTCCAGCACGAGGGCGGTATCTCAGTCTGCTAAAAGCTTTGCCATCTCCCCTGTCTAACAGCTGCAGTGATGGGCAGTAAAAGCATGATGGAAGACGTTCCCCGTACAGTGCAATGCTTACAGTGGCTCGTCAAGTCCCCAGGCTGAGAGTGGTTGTAAATAGCAGTCCTTTGATCACCTCCCCAATACATCTCATCATTCTCGTTTAGCATGGCAGCCATTATTGTCGGAAGGTGCCTGATACGAAGAGCCATTCACATAGACAATTTAAAGGGAGCATAAAGCACACACGCAGAGGATAGTGGTGTGTGGAGCTGCTGCTATTTTTGTCTTTCTGTCTGTCTGTCTATCTATCTGAAGTTCTATGTCGTACATCTAATGTAGGATACAACTTGTGGAGAAAAATCCTCTGTGGGATAGAGAATCTTTGGCTGAAATGCCGCCAGCACAGCTTCTCTAAGTTGTATTTTCTAAAGACTAGAGTTGTCGAGTCACAACATCCCTGCTGTACTGAATAGACCCAGAAGACCAATTCATGTATAATCTAACCATACCTCTCACAGTGTTGGTTAGCAAAGGAAGAGAGCAGACCGGTTGGGGAAAGACAAAAGAGGGAAAACAAACAAAAAAAGATGGCCTCAACAATGCTTAAAATACTAATCAAAAATAATTAGAGTGTTCCCACAGCAAACAAAAGCTCTCAAACAACAACAGTTTATTTCTCTCTCGCTGGCTCTGTGTGTGTCACGGGCAATAATCGCAGCACACGCAGACATAAAGCGTGTCTCTTCCTGTCTCTTCTGAGATCAATCAGCAAAGCTACTCAGGTTATTTTCACTGAAGTGTATTTTCCAAATGATTAGGGCTACAGTGTATTATTAAATATTTAAAGTGATGAAATTAAGAAGAACTAGAGACCGTCTTTCCAAATCAGGTCAGGTTCCTAAATTCTTAAAAGTTCTTAAAAGTAAAGTTCTTTCGTGGGGACAAAACCTGTCCACAGACAGACAGGAATGTAAACACCTTTCAAAATACTCCAGACAGCTTGAGTGGTAGTTCCACAGGTGTCTCCAGTAATAATTAAAGAATGGTATATATGTGGAATATATCACGCTTGGTCTTAAAATAACACATAACAGTGTTAGATGTTCAGACTCTTTGGTGAGGATGCGTTTTATTGAATGGAGTCATGTTATGGTGG
The DNA here is from genome assembly GCF_949748355.1 of Melanostigma gelatinosum. Taxonomy (NCBI): domain Eukaryota; kingdom Metazoa; phylum Chordata; class Actinopteri; order Perciformes; family Zoarcidae; genus Melanostigma; species Melanostigma gelatinosum. The sequence continues at coordinate 21,703,274 of NC_136641.1, read as the reverse complement.
TATTGGGAAGGATAGGTCACATATTTTTGAAGTTTGTCTGAAGATAATACTGACATCACCAAATAAAGATTCCCTCCTAACACCATTTCAATGTAAGTGATGGTTGGCAATTCCACAGTCAAAAATGCATTCCGACTGCAAATTTGGAAGATACCCCCTCGGTTTGACGAATTCGGGCTGCTGAATCCTCATATTAGCTTCAGCTGAACTTCAAAGTGCTTTTTTAGCACAGATGGAGGAATGTGGATTTTGTCTCCCGTCACTGACATTGTAATTTCATAGGTAAAAGATCTCTTCACAGCCAAATGTGGAGATAAAGAACACTGCCAGCGATCGTTAACTCTTGAAACAATACCCACATGCCCTTTTGTGAGTTTTAAGCCAGACTTTTACAAAGTGAACCGATGCTTTAAGTTGAATTCAGGCCTTCAGTGCACAACAGGGGATGGAAACATGTGTACGCACAGAAGGGGTGTCATCAGAGCTGAGTCAACTCACTTTTTAAAAAACTGCAGCCCTCGTTTTCACCGTCTCTCTCTGCCAGTTTCAGCATTCACACGTAAACACTCATGAAACTTTGAGGAGTTCCCTGACTCAACTTCTCTTTGTTGTTATGGCAGAGCATCACCTACAACCTGGTTAGTGAATCCCTGGCCCTCACGTACATGACTCACCAGGCCCTGGTGTGCAGCTAAGACGTCAACTCGTTCAAAAAAACAAAACAACAACAAAAGAAATTACCTTCTGCTGCGCAACAAAAAAACATAAATTTCCAAAGTATTTTCTTTGACACTCAGCATTCCTGGAACCCAAGATTTACATCTCTTTTTCTGCCAGTTTATTGCAGACCATCTGTGCTGACAGGAAACCAAAATCACAATGACACCAGAGGTAAAAGATTATACCACTTCAGTCCATATCTCTGCAGATGCAGATAGACCTTCAGTACCGCCGTCTCTTCAGGCAGACCGGGTTACAGCAGTATCACTCTTGTCTTTTTTCCACCTGTCTCCGGTCTCTGAACACTCTGTCCCCGACTCCCCGTGTACCATTTGCTGTGTCCATATGAGATTTGCAGGCAATAGTCTGTCAACAGCAGAGCAGCAAGGAGACTGGAGCTCCCAGAGCGGCAACAGGGAAAGGTCACCAGTCAGTGAAAAATGTAAATATTCAGCCATCCAGCGGCCACAGTCACGGAGAGACAGGGATGAAAATAACTCCTATTACACAGCACCGACAGGGAGCGAACACAGAGGACAGAGAGGGTAGAGACAGACTGTGAATGAGAGAGCGCGTGAGATGGACACACCTTTTTAAAAGTTAGGCTAAAAAAAAACACTGACGGAAGAGCAAGAGAGAAAGATTTGAAAAAATGAAAGGGAGAAAGGGGACGGTGTGTATATGTGTGTGTTTTTGGATATGTGTGTGCAAGAGAGACAACGAGAAAGACAGACAGAGTGAGGTTGGTGAAAGGTGTTTTAGGGGGGGGGGGGCTAGCCTATGTGTGTGCCTCTTTATCCACTCTTTATCCACTCTTTATTGAGTCAAAGCCTGGGTAATGAGACAGGGGACGGGAATGAAGACCGGCGAGGGGGGTCCTCTCTAACTCCATTCATTTTCTTTTGTTCTTTTCACCTCTCACTCTCAATCTGCTCCTCCCCGCCACACTACCTCCACCTCTCTACGGCATTAGACCACTTTAAAATGTCTGGCCCATCTCCGCAAATGGCTGCGACTGAAGAGAAGTACCACCGCAGTTATCCGCGGTTGCAAACAATGAATCCAAATTGCTGCTGAGACAGAGAGCTGCCCACAGCGGACTGTGTGGTTTGTCACTCAGAAAAAGTTCCCATTTTATTGGATTTGGTCAAATAAAAAAAGGGGGGGGGGGGCTCTGTGTCATACCATGGTATATTTTCAATGTTACCAACAAATCCCAAATAATCATAAACATCATCGCAGCACATTATCTCCTCTTTAAATGCTGCTACTTACAGCTGGAGTGCGCCGTTCTCCTGTAACCACTACGCAGCCTTTTCCATCCACAAGCTGTCACGACACACGCACACAGACAGACGCACGGCCATCGACGGCGAGGATCTCTCCCATCCTGGTGGCACTGATTGATTCCACTCCTCCGTGTCCCCTTCTCTTGTTTAGTGCTAATCGAATGTAATTCCCGGCTTGCGCCTCTCCATCAAATACGACAGTGGAGTTTGTGGTGGCCGACGGGGGCACAGAGGTGCGGATAATTATGATATTAATACGGAGGGGGTCTGAGGGGAAACTTCATTTGTCCCGCTGCCTGCCACGAACACAGAGAGGGGTCAATAGTCTCTCCCGCTTTTCCTACTTTAAAGAGGAGGAGAGAGGCATGAGATAATGAAATGAGTAGTAAGGCGGGAGGGAATGCTGACGACCTTGTTTCTTCACAGCTATCACTTTCTCCCTCTTACCTTCCACAGCTTAGGCCACTGCGCTCTAGTCTCTGTCTCACATGAATACATTATTAATATCACCATTCACTGCGGTTACATTTTTCTTATTACATTAGTCCTTCAGAGTATAATGACTTTGGAACCACTTGAATTAGTGTTATGTAGGAAAATGAGTTGTCACTGTTGTCCCTGTGATAATTCCGGCACTATTAGACTGTATTTCAGCTATTTTAATCTATGGAATAATTCAAAGGTTCCTTAATTGGACAGGCAGAGTGATAACTCCGGGATTTAGCAGAACCTTGAGCAGTCTGGGCTCTGCGGTGCTGTCCATGGTGCTGAAACACACTCTGTTCTAACCTTTCTAACTGTTCACCACATCAGAGTATTGTTTTTTTTGGCTGATTTATCAAAAAACCCACCCAGCCCCTTTGAAGTCGCATGCTATTCACCTCTCGTTACAAGCTCACCGCTCTCCAGAGATCAATACACCTGGCCAATGCTGCCAGCGGATCGTGTGCTGGGCCCGACACATGTACTCCTCATGCCCAGTCGGGCCAGAGGCCTCTCTCGCTCTCCGACTAATTGAATGGGAAAAGTTGAGTAGCTTTGCTGCAGTGATCCGCCACAGGTCAGTGTGAAAGCAGGATCCGGTAGCTACCGACCCAGAGCCACATGCCTGCAGGCTAAAGGCAGACAGATGGATTCTTTGTATCTGCCAGAGTCCTCTATTCATTCGGATAAGTTTAGTTGCCTCTGTGTTGAGCGCTGGGAGACAGGTGCCGGATTCAGAGTGGCTCAGGTGATGTGTCATGACGGAGCAGAGCTGTCAGGTTCAGATTCACATCAGATACGTCCAGACTATGCAAGGCTACATAATGAATATTTCACTGAGATAAATCATGGATGAGCCTGGGCACCGTTCTGTTGATTTCACTGAGAGGGTAGAGTGGCAGGAAAACCTGGCGAGGTTCTGACTGGCTGTCTACAACCTCGGGGCAAATGGAGGCAGTAGAAATATAATTGCCTTTAGCTATGCAGGCTGTTGTTTGTATCAAGTGGAAATGCACCTCGACGGAGTATGAGTTCAGATTTATAGCATATGAATTTGACTCCACCAACCTGACATTACCGTTCAACACTGGACTGGCAGGAGAACGGGTGGCAGTAACAGCAATGTGAGTGTGTGTCCGTGTGTGCACATGCTCGCCTATATGTGGGTGTGTGTGTGTGTGTGTGTGTGTGTGTGTGTGTGTGTCAGGCTTTGCCGTTCTGTTCCTGCGCTATGGTGGGAGACCACGGTGCTCTCAGCAGCATGCTGCTGCTGGCAGGGCCCCGCTCTCTCTGCCACGAGGAGAACAGCTGCTTCACGAGCATGTCGGGGTGTGAGCCATGTCCCCGTGGCTCCCCTCGTCTCCTTCGCGTCTCCTCCTCTTTGTGAGCAAGTCACACGGAACATCTGACATTAACCCACTCCATCCTCTCAACTTATGAACAATTAAATATGTCCCCCCCCCCCGCTCTGCTATCAACTCTCTTCGAGTGCTCCGAGCACTTCCGCTGCATTCTGTTTTCACTCCGAGAGAGACAGTACAGAGTTAGTTCTAAGTTGGTCTCTGCCCAAAACAGTGACACTGGGGCTTCTGACCGCTAAACAAATTGAAGGTTACTCTGGTGCTTAATTAATGGCCCCTGCTGGAGCACTCTCTCCCCATATGAAGAAAGAGAGAGAAGTTGAGCTAAACCCCCAGAGGCACACAGAAACTCCTCTCCTCCTGGCAGACTGATCTGTTTCTCAGTGCCTGCGACCTTTTCTCTCTAGGCCCGTCGCCTAGCCCACCAGCACGGCCAATTATCACAAATCCCCCGCCGCATTTGTCTTGCCATTTTCACTCTGCGGCCAAAGAGGCGTGCATGGCCATAGACTCATGCAGCCTCCTAACCAGCCACCTTATCCCAGACGGAAGAAACAGAGGCCCACAACAGGTATGTGGCGCTTAAATAATTCAGTTATCCTGAAAGGTTAAGGCTCTGCAGGAAGGCGAATTGACATTCATCTTGCTTTCGAAGTCGTGCGCCCCACTTTCAGAGGGAGCAGCCATCGACATTTTTACATGTAGTGGCTTCTAAGATTGTTATTGACACCAATATTTGACATGTTATTCTCGTCGTTCCACCGGCTAGCTCAAAAGAGCCCGGAGAACTGGTTTACTAACCAGAGCGGCAATCAAATACCTGAGTCCGTTGTCAATAATACAAGAGTTTGAAATAGCTCAAACGCTGTAAGCTTGTCGAAGAGTATTGCGACAAACTTCGATGCTGATTTGATGTTACCCTCTGTGTTTTACTCGATGAGTTTTCTCTCCCGAAGTCCATCGCTGCCTCTCCTATATATTAGACAATAAGAGAGTCCCTGTGCATACAGTCCCCCGCAAGGCTTATTCGTGTTTACGTCCTGCCTATGTGTGTGTGTGTGTGTGTGTGTGTTGGAAAGCAGAGGCGATCAATGGCTCCGCACTAAGTCTGTCCTGTGCCGTGCCAATGTCCGAGTCCCCTCTAGTGTCAAGCCACAGATCTGCCTGTGTCACTATGCGGGCTCAGGCGTGATGGCAGAAGTGTGCACACATCTCCCAGCTTCCCAGAGAACACTGGTCACAGCAAATGACCAGAACTGTCCGATTTGTCCTGCCTGATTACTCCTCTGAGCCCCAATTAGCCGGGTGGATGAGGGCTGACATCCCGACTACGATCTCTTGGATGTGTCATGGAGGAGAGACGGGGGAAGGAAAGGACGGAGTTAAGAGGGAAGACAAGGAATGTGTGTGCTAAAGACTGAGGAGAAGCGCAAAGGGGAGTCGGTATGAAAGGCGTAGTAATATAGATGGGGCCACAGTCATTCACTCTGCATTCAGTCAGACATCGATCTCAATTCTCCCCTTTAACCAGCTACCATCAACATACAAACCAACTGCTCTGATTGCAATTTCTATCATTGGCAATTTTCATTGTGAGGATCTGGCTACAGCGGCGGGTGTTTGCTGCATCTGGTCGGAGACGAGCTGATTTCTCTGTGGGTTATGAAGAGACTAAGGATTGCTTGTGGAAAAGATATGAGATAAAGATAAAGTATTGGGCCAATGGGGTTAGAATCAATTTATTCGTGAAGTTGTGGGTTCTTCAAAGGTATTTCATCATGGATAAAAACAATGCCATTTGTTTCCCTAATTGCCAATAACATTCTCTGTTATGAACTCATCTGTGCGCCTTTCTTTTCCTTTCCCCACTGCTTTGTGTTGTGGTCTAACCGCCCCCCCCCCCCCCCCCCCCCCATCCCACTGCTCTATCTGTCTTTATTTCTCTCTGCCACTGTGTCTCCCCAGGACTGCTGAGAGAAAATCCAGGTTTTCTTTTTTTTTTTCTTTTGGGCTTGCTCTCATTCTCTCTCAGTAGTGGGCAGTGGAAAAGTAACTACAAGGGCACATGAAGCCTTCAGAGTCGAACCAGACTTCTTTTAATCTTTTTTTTTAGATGTCACATTGAGCACACATGCGCACACACCCTTGAGTGGGATGGCTCTGCTCCTATCTCTCTGCTCCCCCATCTCAAAACTCGCCCACGCAAAACCCGAGAAGACACAGAGACTGGAGGAGGGAGGAGGGAGGAGGAGGAAGAGGAGAGAGAAAGCCAAATGTAGAAGGGTAGAAGGAAGGAAACAAGAGTTGGGAGGGGTGGAGGTGCTTTGAGAATGGGGGATTAGAGTTAGAAGATTAGAGGTAGAAGATGATATCATTTGGTAGCGATGAGCAGGAGCAAACGAGCAGCGCAAATCACCCGGCGTTAACGAGCTACCTCGTAAATTACTGCAGCCGCGTGTACGCTTGAAGCTGGATCTGGATAGGGCTGCGTAGTGCAAGGGAGACATAACGCTTGTCTTAATATTATTTACTGCCCCCTCCAATTTATATCGCTTGTCTCCCAGAGCCCAATATTGGCCTCTTGTGCAGCATCAGAGGATGTTTCCTTGTAAATAGTGGGAGGTTTTCATCAGCCTGGAGGCCCCCCTGTGTGGGCCATCCTACCCTCATACAGTCAGCAAAGGATCGACTCCCCTCCTCTTGAACTACAAAAAGAAAAACTAAACATGAAAAACTGACTTCCCAGTGCCCTCCTCAGATAACTCAGATTTGACTATGTTTACCTCCTACTACAGAATCTGTAGCAAAACAGGAATGAGGGACTCCAGCAGGGATTACAGCAATTTAGTTGAAATGAACGTGTGCACAAACCTGCATGCTTCCGACTGTTCTCCAGGGGAGCCAGCCCGGAGAGAGGGAGGGAGGGAGGGTAGACAGGTACAGGGATACGGCAGAGAGCTGGAGTCTCTCTCTTCTCCTTTTCTTGGGGCATGGGGCCGGGGTAGGGTAGATGGGGAAATATACATTTCTATTTTAGCAGGAGCCCAGCAGCAGGAGAGTGACTTTCATTGGCTGTAGTCTAAATATTACATGACTTCCTGATGGCAAGTGTGCTGTCTGAGGCACTGTCTGGCCTGGTATTAACCTGTCCGGATAAATCAACCGTTTACCCAACTCTGTTACTCTCTGTCCAAAAAAAGTACAGCTCCCTCCCTTCTTACCTCATCCTCCCTTCCCTTCACCTGCTTGTCATGCACCATTTCTGCTCTGGGCCGCTTGCTTTGGTGCAACCCACTTTGTGTGTGTGTGTGTGCACAGCGTGTATATGTAGAGTTACTCTGTGGTCCTCTGCCAAGGCCCCTAACGTCATATGCAGCCTGGCAGGTGACAAATAGTTTTTTAATTGCTTGCACCAGGAAAATCATTAGTCTCTTCCCTTTCCTTGGTGGGACCGGGCAGGACGTGCGCGCAATAATAATAGCCTCAGTCCCGTTTCCCGCTTCCCGCCTGCTATTTTTAGAGCAGGTATTTTAAGGGCCCTCTCTGTGTATGCCTACGTGCGTGTGGAAATGTATATACGTGCGTGTGTGTGTGTGTGTGTGTGTGATTGTGTGTGTATGTGTGTGAGTCCACAGTAAGGGCGGGCTAAATGGTCCAGGGGTGCTTTTCCTTGTTTGTGACGGAGGAGAGAGTGTGTTTGTCAACCCTGTTCCTGCCTCATGAGAGTTTTTCCTCATTGCTGTTGCTATTCCCCAGCCCCTGGGAGCGTGCCGTTTGTCTCTCTCTGTGTATGTGTGTGTGTGTGTGTGTGTGTGTGTGTGTGTGTGTGTGTGTGTGTGTGTGTGTGTGTGTGTACACCTCTGTGTCTGGCAGGCTCTGGCCGAGGCCATTGTGCTGTAGTGCATTACTGTAGCAATCCACCGACACAGCGGCCAGCCAGATGAAGCCGTCCAGTTTATGGAGCAACCTGCAAACTCCAGCTGCTTTTGGTTGGGATTGTGCTTAGTGGTGAGATATAGTATTGATTTTCTCTCCTCGGTGCCCTTGCCATCCCTGCGTAGATATGCACCAGTGCTCAGCATCCATTCACTGAGAAAGGGGGGGGGGGTGGGGGGGGGGGGGGGGCAGAGGATGATGTTTATGTGACGATACTGACCCCATTCGTTCACATGGAAAAGGCGTGGAACGTAAAGCGGCTAGACGGCAGAGGGGAATTGAGTTTGCGAGGCTCAGATTGCAAGATGAACTCTGAGTTTGATTTCTGTGTTATACAAGCATTTGTTATTATATATCTGGGCGTCTGAGGGCGTTTGTGTGTCTGCATTCTTGTATGGGCCTATTATGTGTGGGTTTGTGTGGATTAATGAGTGTGCAAGGGTGAACGTGTGAGGCACGTGTGTGTGTGTGTGTGTGTGTGTGTGTGTAGGTGTGTGTGTGTGTGTGTGTGTGTGAGAGCAAGCAATTTGGATCTGTGTGCTGTTGATGTTTGCCAGCATATTTTTCCCTTTTTTTGCCCTTGGTTTGACTCCCAGAGGGGAGCCATGTGCTGCACTGTTCCAAAGCCGTTCAGACCTCAATCCCCCCCCCCCCCCCCCCCACACACACACACACCCCTGCCACCGACCTCCTTTCCTTTTAACATGATAAAATCAAATACACAGTCAGTCATTATTCAAAACATTTTGTGGAACCCCCTAGCCACATTGCGGCGGTTAATGTAAGCGACTCATCACAGTAAGTATTTCATACATAAATGATGTTTAAAAATCTGGTATTGTATGAAAAATATTAGTGTGTGACCTTTCTGTGAATTTTAAGTCTGCCGCTCATAAAATGTTGAAGCAATAAAAACTGAATTGAACCTTCTAGACTGTCAATGTTAATAATACCTTTAGGTGTGCAGCACATCAAACATCCCAGTACAAGTAACCACAGTTCTCTTTTCTGACACACACACACACACACACACACACACACACACACACACACACACACACACACACACACACACACACACACACACATACAGCTTCTCCGAACCATTAAACTCTTTCGTAACTCTTCAACAGAAAAAATATAACAATATAATTATGATCCATCATTTTTCTTCTCATTCAGACTCTTTATTACCCTTTTGCACTTTTCCGGCCCGATGTTACCTCAACTAACACAGGATTCATGTTTTCATGTCTAACAAAATACGTGATTTGCTACAGCTACAAATAATGTGTGGCCTTTAGGTGAGTTGACATCAGTTCTATACATCCCAATCTATAAGAGTGCCAACTTCTAACATGCTGCCACATTTAGTTTTTTGTTGTTGGAATTTTGTTGTCCTCAGAAAAACCGTCTTTTGGCCATAACTCCAGAATGCATATTGATTAAGATAATTTCACACAAATGTCTAATTGGATAAAATTACGAAATATTCGGCAGACATGAATGTAAGCTGCAACATGACTGGTTGGAGGAGTCATTGAACCGCGAGGCGATACTTCTATTTCATTGAATCCCAGCTTAGTGCACTCCGGACCTTTCCTGTTCAGGTGGCTGCTCAGGTCTGAAAACAGCGAACGGACCACATAGTCTGTTTAAGAGTCCTGTTGAATACTGTTTCCCCGTAGATATGTGTTTACCGACCTCAACCAAAACCAATCCTTATCCCTAATTCCTCAACCACAGTGGGGGGCGCTATCATTTCAACAGGAGGGAAACACTATTTAAACTTGGGAACAGACTTCGACATAACACCTGTTTTGTTTCCCGACTTTTACAGCTCTTCTATTTCGCTCTCATTAAATTCGACAACAGGTGACTAATTGGCGCACTGATAATGTGATGTGTTCACAGCTGTGTGTTATTGTTTTTGTGTGTGCCAATCGAATAAAGGACTGGCACTATTAGTTTTATAATTCATATTTTGCACTACCAATAATTAACAATAGTTAAAGCGACTAGCCCCATAGTTCATCAAACAGAGAGTGTTGCATTGGGGCCCACATCAGTAGTGTCACAGATTTAGAGGGGGTGGCGAGCCGAACAGCTGAAAGCCACAGCTCTGCATATGTACGTATGTGTGTGTCAGTGTGTGCATAATCAGGCAGTGTTATCCAGGCCAAACAGCCCTACCCTGGCAGTGCTGAGACTGGGGAGACCCCGTCTCTTTCCAGATTCATCTCTCCAGCTTTGTTTGACTAAGTAGTGCCATGGTGTTGGTGTTGGAGAGGGCTGGAGTGGCAGCAGTGCAGCGTATGCGTGGGTTGCCTGAGCCAGTGGGGCTTGGCACAGAGAGGCAGCATATGTTCATGGCCAGCTTCCCTCCTCCTCTCCCATCTTTCCCTTTCGTCGCCCCTGTCTCTCTCTCTCTCTCTCTCCCTCTCTCTCTCTCTGTCTCTCTCACTTGTGCTAGCCTTCTCTTGATAACCCCCCCCCCCCCCCCCTCCCTCCCACTGTGCTCATCCACCTCTTTTGGCTGCACGTCCTAATATCAACTGTTGGAGACAGCATGGTACAGAGATCAAAGGGCGGTGGGGATCCCAGTGTCCCCTTAAGGACGGCCCACCGTGTCTCACTAATGCTACATCCCCATCTTCTAACAGAGACACACACGTACACTCCTCTTTGTCATTTTGTCATCTGGCATATGATCAGAGAATATTCGCTGCAGCAGGTAATAAGTTGTGGCTGCGAAAGGAGGGCTCGCTGCTGCCCTTTTTTTTTTTATGCTTTTCCAAGGGGTTGGTCACCAGCACCATGGCCTCTCTGTGCCCTACATAAACACTGGCTGTTATCCAAGCATGTCAGAACCAACCATCTCTGAACACTACTGACTAACTGGTATGTATGGCCCACCGTCCTGCTGCCCAGCAAAGGGTTAACTGTGTCCCAGATAGCCCCAACCAGCTGTTTCAGCCTTTTATACCTTCTCCCCTGCTGCCTGCTCTCCTCCTTGCCTCTTGGAATGAACACTCATTTGCAAGTTAGATAAATCCTTTGAATGTATTATTGATGCAAACAAATTAGCCTGTAGGCCCCAGACAATACCTAATGGAGCCTTGGCTTATGGGTGAGGTAGTTTCCAGCGAGAACACTGTCGATGTTCCACGATTGATGCCTGCTCTTCTGCCCCGTAATTATTTCTCCTACAAATTATTCAGCTGTTCTGATGCGGTTTGGTGGTTTAAAGCAGTGCTACTTATTGCTGCCTATATGATTCCAGGTCTCAATCCTGCCACATTCATTAGTTTATTAAAGAGGGGGGAAAAAAAGACACAGGCAATTAGATAACTGGGATAAAGCCACCGAAATGAGGGGATGTGTTATTATTCAAGTTTATGCATGCTGCTCATAATTCACTGGGGTTTATGTTGGTGTTGCTTTTTCAAGGATATTCTCTTATCTTGTTGTACACAGACACATGCACACGTTTTAACAGCCTTGTATAAGCCTGTTCACGAGACTCAAACTGACACCCTTTCACAAATGTGCGCAGACACGCTGGCAGAACGTGTGTGGCTCACACCGAGGATGCACGAGTGCGTGGAATTTTTGCTGCTCGGCAAAAGCGTGTCAGTGGCAGAGGTTGCAAAACCACGAGAAGAAAAAGTGAGAGCGGAGATGAGAGAGAGAGGACTACCGTACTGTCTTTGGTGATTAGGACCCAGTATTGATCAGAGGAGGGAGGGGAAGGCAGGCTGAGAGGGGGAGGGAGAGAACAGGCCCCAGGGCTCGGGCCCCAACTCTCTGGCGGCCTCTACTCTGTTCCTCTCCTACAAGCTGGCCAGGGCTGTCGGGAGATACATCAAAGGGTCTTATCCTCCAGCCGTCCCTTATGCACACACACACAAATACACTTTTTAATGCATGCACACACGTCCCTCTGGCCTTTGAAAAACGCTCTACTTGATGACGTCACTTTGCATTGTTTTTCCTGCTGTTTGACATCGTAAATCAAAGTTGATGCGTTATCACCAGGGTGTTAAAGAGAGCCAGGGCCTCCGATTCTCCCACAAAGTCTTATTTTGATAGTGTGCTAGTGGCTACCAAGTGTCCCATTCTTTAACTTGTTTTTACATGAAAACTTTTTAAGATCTACCAAATGCGTATAGTCAAGCTCGTAAATTCTTAATCTTGGCCAGCAAATTGCCTGAACGTACCTGCCGTTTTGTAAAAGCAACATAAGGTGTGCCCAGCCTGTTAAACACACCACAGAACAAGGATAGTGTCAGCAGTCGAGAGCAGCATGGCAGCAATCAGGCAAACGGATCAAACTCTGTCACACGCTCACACACTCACGCCATCAGTCATGACGGTGTGTCCATATCCTCTCCCCAGTATAGTAGTGTGTGTAGAGGAAGTACTCATTACTCTGTGCTCTCTCAGGGCCAGACCCGTGTTAATGCATTTTCTCCTCTTACGGTACTCTCTTTCCCCCCCCCCCCCCCCTCTGCTCCCTCTGCCTGCTTTTCAGCTGACTCTGGTCTTTGGCAATCTTATTTGCCTTTCAATCCAGATCCATCTTATCTACAGCTCCTGCATCATAAACATTTCACAGGCTCAACCTTGACACTGACAGACATGAGGTGGTGAAGGTTTGGTGTAAAGCGCCTATGGAGGCTAGTTGATGCTGGGCTTAACTCGGTCTGAAGAAAGTGTTAGGAACGTCAGCCTGTCGAACGCTGCCGTGCACCGCGAGCTCATCGTCCTCCACCATGCAAAACTGTCTGCATGTGCGCTCACATGCACATATATAAAGTCTGTGTCTGGTGTATGTGTGTGTGTGATGTATAATTCATAAGAAGAAGCATTCATCTCAGTGAGACACCTCAAACTATTTGGAGACGTGGTGTGCTTAACGGCTTAATGTAGTTGCAGCAATTTGGCTCTCCTCTGGCTGATTAACACCGGCACTCCAGTCCTCGCTGTGCTTTGCCTCACCAAGGATTAGATGGTAGTAGAAACATGGCTTCCAAGGGAGTTGATGAGTATTTCTCCAAATGTACCTGTCGTTTTCTGATTTGAACATCTTTCAGAATGCACACACCCGTTCAATTTCTGTCTCGCTATTGAGTCGCTATCAGGGGGAGCTAAAAAGAGTCAACACTGACCGCTTTGTAGGCAAAGCAAGACACAGACTTTACAGGATACAGACTTTCCCTTTTCTCATTTTCCTTTGTCTCCTACTTCTCCCTTTTTGTCCCCACCTACTATTTTTGCAAAACAGCAGGTCAAACTTTTACTGTGTGTGTGTGTGTGTGTGTGTGTGTGTGAGTACTGCCAACAGTAGAGCAGTCAGCAAAGTGCCACCTCAGCACCTGAGCTTTAATGATTAATACCATATTGATGGTCTCAATTAATTTCCTATTACACCACCAGAAGGCTGCGGTCGCTCTGTCTCTGTCATGGCCCTGCGCTTGTTTTGGGAAGCCTCTTTGTGGCAGCTGCTGGATGGAGATAGTCTGCTTCTCACTACTTCGCGCAAACACTTTTACATACAGATGTACCAAACAGACACACACACACACACACACACACACAATGGCACATAGTATCTTACGGAAGCACACGCGCATACTATTACACGCTGCTTTGCTCCCCCCGCATTTCACACACTCGCACACAGATAAACAAATAGAATGTAACGCTGTCTTTTTTTGTTGACTCGTTTTTCAAGGGGACTCGCTGTCTTTTAGTTACAATGTTCTGCAATGATCAAAAACCTCTTCAGAGCCCCAGAGATTCAGCTACGCCTCTTTGTACAGCGCTCTGCAGCAATTTTACAAACCACTTACTCTCACCTGATTGTGCGCCTTTGGTACAGCACAACGCCCCGTGTTTTGCATTTGAACTTGGTGTGATGTGCAGCATTGCGTTTTAGGCCGTTTTCCTAAAGCCTGTGCCTTTGGCTCTTGTATAATCCCCTCCCCTGCAGGGGTTGCTACATATTTGTAACCGCGTGTAAGATACTGATTTATTCCCATGACGGTCGCTCTCTGAGCTGTGATTCGATAACACATTCCCAGCCATGGCCTTAACTGTCTGTGGACCTGCTCCTCGGATCAACACTGCCCCGCGAGAGAGGCTGGGGAAATGCTTGTTGTGTTTGTCGATCAGATTGCCAGACTTCTGATGGCACCTTTTCCCCTTCTCTCTTCTTTACCCTCTCAAATCTCATTCATGACTTCTTGTCTCTGACCGCTCACCCCCACCACTCCTCCCCCATACACCCCTCTAGCCCTCTGTAATATGCACTGTTCATCTCAACCTCATCCTCTCAAATATTTTCATGTGGCGCCACTACACACCATTGGTTGCTAGGAAACCATTTGAGCATTTTTTTTTCCAACGGGCAGACGTTTGATTACCCATTTGTATGGTGTGTGTTCGTGTGTGTGTGTGCATGTGTGTGTGTGTGTGTGTGTGTGTCTGTGGAGGCCAGTGTGTGAGTCTCCAGAGAGAGGTCTTGCCAAGCTGTGCTCTGGGGCTGCTCCAGTATCCAGCCCAGTAGTAATAATGAGCCCCTCACCATGCTTGACAGAGCACACAGGCTCAGCAGTCCTGTGGCCATTGCTGTTGTCAATGTGTGGATGCATGTGTGGCGTGTGTACATATCTACATATATGTGCATTTATGCTCCACTAGTTTGTGCTTGACTGGGTCTCTTTTCTGTTACAACCTCAACAGTTGTTGTTGTTGTTGTTGTTGATGCTGACAACCCGGTGTTATCTATTGTTGTTCAGTGGGCCATTGCCGAAGCAGATAGTGGCCAGGTTGGACTGTCTTGCTGCTGGACACACATTTGTCCTCCCTGTGACTCCCTGTTTAGAAATGCACCAGCACATCTCCCCCCGGCTGCTCCTGAGTCCTGATTCGCTCACAGACACGGGCAGAGGCACATAAATAGCACGCCTTGTCGACTGACACGGGGAGAAAGACGACGCACGCAAACAAATCAGACTACGCGCTGATATGAAAGGGAGGAGCAGAGGAGAGGAGAGGGAGTCGAGAGAGATGGCATTAGCCGTGTTTTCCTCCTCCAAATGAATTGCACTATGCCCTGAGAGGAAGAGATGAAAATGAGAGAGTGGAAAAGACTCTGTTGAGACGTTGTTTTGAGGTGGAAACAAAGGACAGGAACCATGAAGAGAGAGCATACGGTTAAACCCACAATGTGTCTGACAGAGCTCAGTAACTGCCTTTCCCTCCTCTTATTCCAGTGACTTGTGTCACCTGGATGGCCACTGAATATTAGGATCAGTGCCACGGGCTCAGCCGAGGCCATTATGGCAGCCGGATGGGATCCCGATGGCCCTTTCTCAGCTTGCCTGGGCAGCGTGGCCTCTCACTTGGGACCACCACAACTAATGGAGAGGGTAGTGTGCTCTGAAAGGGCCTTAGGAAGAATAAGTAGGCTGTAAACTGTGAGTTGAGTTGTGGCAGCTAAAGGGGCTTCAATGCTTCACTGCCCGGCTTACCGCCTGACTTACTGCCTGCCCGCTTGGCATCCAGAACGCTCCTCCATATTCAGGCTCTGGATACTGGCCTTTTGCACTTTTATTGTAATACATGCACATGCTTGGCACAGTGACAAACACAATCCACCTTTTTACTGTGGTGCACTGCACAAATACAATATTTCAAAGCAGGGAGGAGCCACACACAAAAATAGAGGAGCACTCTCTCGCATATTCCCCCTCAGACATGCTACTCGCATATCTGTGCACACACACACACACACACACACACAGACTTGCATTCCCCCACCCAGAGTGAAGCAGTTCTGCTCCTCTAAGCTGAGTTATTTAAAGCCCCGCTCTCAACTCCATCGGAGTGATTATGTGCTACTGAATTAAACATCACAGGCCTCAGCCCCTGGCTTCCTCCGAAACACACTCAAACATGCTGGCCTCTTCCTGTTCCTCAAAAGTTCCAAGTTCTGCCTTTCATATCTCCCAGCCCCGTACGCCAGGTAGTGGAGGTAAAGAGGTGGAGTATGAATCATCCCTAAATCAGGATCTCCTGCTGGGCTGGGCTCTGCCATCCCTCTCACAGGCCTTGGACGGAGGCAATCGAGGCAATTCAGATAGTGGTATGCGCTGCAGCCTAGACAGGAGCTTCAGGCTGTTTGCTGGCTTTTTGGGAGGGCTTGACGTTGGGTTTTTGTTTACCTCCGTATGTGTGTTTGTACGTGTGTGTGTGAGTGTGTGTGTGTGTGTGATGTGTGTGTGAGTATGTTGATGTACTGCACGTGTGTGACTGTGTTTCTGCGTGTCTGCACGAGGCAAGGCACCAGCCATCCACCCCCACACTCCAAAACACTTTATCGGCAGTGAGCGATAAAGGTTCCGAACAAAAGGAAGAAGTCTTGTGCCTTATGGAGGCGAACTGACGGCACCACAGAGGCATTTGACCTTGAAATGAGCAGCGGTGTTTGGGGACAAGCGGGGGAGGTCGGTGTTTAAGAGTGCAACCTTAGTGCCAGAGGCCAGGAGGCTGCCTAATGACTGGCACCCTATGCTATCCATCACGGTGCCACTGCCAGGGCGACTGCCCCCCGCATAGCCAGGAGGGCGGAGCCTTAACAACCCCTCGTACCCGTTCAGCCCGACCACAGCACGCGACATGAAACACACACATTTAGTACACAGGTCTTCCTGCTGTTCACGACGTTGCACAGACATTACACAAAGATGCACGCCACAAAGTCTAATACGCATTGCGAGACAGCGTGAGTATACACAGTCAAAATAGCAGATCCACTCAGACTCGCACTCACAGCTCATTGCACTCATTCTGCATGCAGAAACATGCCTCCAGAAATATGCCTCCAGACACTCATTCACATGCTATTTATAATTTAATGTAGGCAGACAGAAACACATAAAGGCACAGATACATACACAAATACACCAACACATGCACCTCCCCTCTGTATTGATGCCTTGATGCTGACTGTTTGTGACTAAACAATTGACTGTTGCTGCTTTCATGATGCTTTGTATTGAAATAGAGATCCCTGAAGCTTGCTAGTTCACTTCTCCCATGAAGGACTGTCTCATTCCTTCCCTCTTTTGCTTATTTCCCCCATTCCTTCCTCGCACTAAAAGTCCTATAGCTGAGCCCCTGTCTGCTCTGCTCTTGCCTTCACTGTGACAGGCTTTGAAGCCCCCATTCCTGGGTGCGGGTTGTTTTATCAGAGAGGAACAAGGTTTCCTCCTGCACTTGCTGGCTCATCCGCGTTGCATGAAGCATCCCCTCTCAATTAAGATCCTTTCATGTTAATGGTGTTCTTATCGCTCCTGTGCACAAGTTGTGAAAGCGAGGCCGAGTATAGCAGAGTATAACCATGGAGCAGAGCTGCCTGCCTGACAATACAAGAGCTGTTACTCTCATTCTTCTTCCTGCCTCTGTCTTTCCATGTATCTCTTACTCGAACGGGTCTCTTTCCTCCGCTCTCTGTCTCTTAATGAGCTGTTGGAGTAGCAGCGGCTACATGGAGGTGCTCCAGGAGAGTGGCGGAGTTGCGGCAGGGTCACAGAGACTTAATGAGACAGCGAGCACATTACTGGACCACTCATACCAGATTCCGCCGATAGATAGAAGTCTCAAGTTAGTTATATCTCAGCTGCAGTTGTAGGAAATTTGGGTTTAGAAGTGTATAATAGAAGTGATTAATGATTCATAATTAAGAAATCATAATTAGAAGTGTTTTGGAAATACATAATTAGAATATTCATAATTGTAGAAGTGTTTTAGGATTTGTAGTTAGAAGTGTTCAGCCATAAAAGACAGTCATTGAATGTATTTAGAATAGCAGAGGGACAGAGAGGATTTCTAGAAAGATTTGCAGGAGCCATTAGCCTGACGCCAGGAGGAGGCAACCAACATTAGCCAATGGGAATCAGGAAGGACAAAAGGGGGGGGGTTTCAAACTGTATGAGGAAGGGCTTCGGAAAGTTGTTCGCCCTCTTTTTGCTGTGCTCTCGGCATGGGAAGATGTGGGTTCCTAGGCTGAGTTTGCTAGTGATTAGCTTTTCCGCGCGGATTTTATTTTATTTTGTTTTATATTCTGTTAGTAGTGTACTTCATTGTGTAATTGTATTAGCTTCAGTAGGATTCAATTATGTTTAATTGTAAACCAGTTTTGGTAGATTTATTAAGAAGCGACGCTACTGTAAACATCAGTACCGCGTGGTCTCCGGCCTTCTCTCTCTGTGGGGACGATTCATCCTCCACACAGCTCAGCTTACACTTTCCCCACATTCAGCACAACGTAGAAGGTCACCGTAGCTGTCTCCACCGACATCTAACTCCGTCTGTGCCTTCAGGTCCATTAGCGGATCTCTTTCGCTCCCTCTTTGTCTTTTGGAGTAGAACAGGGTGTTTGACTTCAGGACGAGGTAGGCAGCCACTGAGAGATCGTAGGAGCACCGGCTGCCTCTTAAGTGCGTGGGTGTCAGAGAAACCTGTTGCCTGGCTACAACAGCACCTTTATCCTCCGGTTGCGATGGCGATGTCCTGCGTTTGTGTGTGTGTGTGCCAGCGAAAGCGTGCGTTGGCACACCTCATTTTTCCGGGTGTGGTTGGTAAACTGTGTATTAGACTGTGAACGTGGGCGTGACTGTGTGATCTTCTGCCTTCGCACGCTGATGTGTCTGCGCGTGTTTGGGAGAAAGAGAGCGGTGAAAGGAGGGGTAGGAAGGTGCTCCACCACCCACTCAGCAGGCATTCCGCCCCCATGGCTGACTCCCCAAGACTCTCCTAGTAATTAGCTCAACATCTAGCCATCTGTTCCAGGGAGGCGCAGTAAACATTAACACAACACAGCAACATCAAAATGCTGGCTGGAGACATGCTCCATTTTACATATGCATCATACAGTCACGCTTGAAGAGGCCTTAGCATGGGAATGTTTGGCACACTTGCTTGCAGACGTAGCCAACGTGTTGACATGTGTGTATTTATAGACTTGAGCTCACATACACATCTTGTGCATCATACAATACATGGAGATACAAACTGCTTCACATCCTCACACACCTGCACACCACAGGCGCCGGCAACTGTCTCCCAGTCTTCCTTTCCACTGCAGAAGTGAGACCCACGTTGGGAAACGAGTGAAAACACAACCAAAAGACTACATTCCACAATTAATCGATAAGTTAATGAGATCTCATTTTCTCTGGAAAATAGTATCCAGGCAAAAGCTCCCCCTCAGCCGTTTTCCCCCTACTCCTGGAGAACCAACTCCTGATATTACACTGTGGAAAAAGAAAGCAGCCGGCAGGAAACTAAATTAAATTACCATCCTGATAGATTTATGTGATGCTTTACATTTTCACTGTGTTGTTTTCCTCTCAGAGTGGAAGTGGACCTGAGTTGGGAGAGAACTGTTAAACGTCTTCTAGAGTAAGAAGAAAGAGAGAAGCAAAACAAGATTGTGGAAAAAAGAGAGAGGAAGTTCCAGACAGACAGATAGCAGATTCCTTAAAGCACAGAGACACAGATCACTTGTGTTTGGCTGAGCTCTGAGGCTGCCACATGGTGTCTTCCTTTGTGTTGTGGTGTGTGTGTGTGTGTGTGTGTGTGTGTGTGTGTGTGTGTGTGTGTGTGTGTGTGTGTGTGTGTGTGTGTGTGTGTGTGTGTGTGCGTGCGTGCGTGCGTGTGTGTGCGCGCGCACGCATGCATAGTTGTGTGGCTATGTGTGAAAAGGCAGGAAACAGCTGGGAGTGTGGGTGCTGAAAGGAAGAGACTTTGCGTATCCATGTGTATGATTGTGTAAATCTAAACAATGTGTGTCTTTTGATGTGTGCGTGTGTGTGTGTGTGTATATATATATATATATATATATGTGTGTGTGTGTTAATACAGTATGCGAATGGGTTTGCCCTTGTTCGGTCGGTCTGTGTCCTCCTGCACGGCCATACATCCAAATATGTTTATGTATTATCATAATTGAATGAAGCTGTCTGTATTTGGCACTCTCACTCCAAGTAAAGATTGAGGGCATCTCTTAGCTGTTGACACAGCTGGTGATGCCATCTGGGAGCATCGCACGCCGCCCCGTGCCATCTCCATGCAAACAGGGCAGCAGTCTTCGCCTCGTGTCCACACCAATGACAGGGGACAAGGAAAGCGGTGAGATAACAAACATCAATGTCCAGCTCCTGGTGGAAGTGTTGGCGGGAGGTCATCTGTCCCCCTGGAGATTGCTTAACTTACGGGTTTCTTGCTGTTCCGCTTTCTGGACCTGTGGCTGCTCCATAACCATTGAGATAGTGTTGGTTGTTGGTACGTTTCAGATGTTTCCCAGAGTAGTGATTGTTTCTTCGGATGTGTTTGCTCCCAACCACACCCCTGTCTGATGAAAGGGGAGAAGGGGAGGGGGGAGGCGGGGGGGTGTAGTCGTAGATTAATGGTACACTGAGAGGGAGCACAGACCTACAGTAGCAGCGCCCTGATTTATTTGCCACTTAGTACTGATGAAGCTTCCAACTGCAGTCACACACACACGTGTTGTCACGGCATTTTTTTCTATCACGGTCTCTGTTGGTTTGTCGATTCTTGTGTCTTATTCAGCTGCGCGTGCACGCATATACGTGCGGTTTTTTGCGTGAATCTTTCATACGTCGGATGACAATCTTTGTTCCACATACTGTGTACCTTTCTCTGCCTTCAGGTCAGCTGTAGTCATCGCAGCCTTCATTTGTAGCCTATGTGTCAAGCACAGGGAGATTGTGCTGCCTTTGTGTGTTTCGTTTGTGTGGGCTAATAAATTGGAAGTGATAAGGAGTGAAAGGGGAACATTCCTTGTGTGAGTCTTTACCGAGCCATGCTCGGTAATCAAAGCTTTTCATGATTACAGAAGCGAATTGATGTTATTCACACCAGCACAACATTCCTTTAAACGCCACCTATTATTCATAAGCTGTCAATTTAGGGAATTTGCTGAGGTAACCCGGTAACAATTTGCAGGCGGCAAATTGTTGAGTTTTGACTTGGTAAATACAGGCAGAGTTAATTGAGGGCATCAGCTCACCATGTGGGAGGACTTGACAAAATGCCATAAGTGTGTTACACGAGCACACATTATAATGATCACACATATGCACATAAATACACACGGAAGTGACACACAGTACACGTCCAAGCACCCGCACATTTTGTGATACAGATAGTCACATAATGAGTGAGATCTTCTCTTGCCCTGTGCTCTGTTGTGTGTGTGTGTGTGTGTGTGTGAGGGTTACAATCCACAGTGCGTAAAGTCCCTCACAGCTGAGCCACAGTATCTCCGTGCCGCTACTACTCCAGGCATTTACGTCCTCAAGAAGCCGTGCTCTTAGACTATCCATGCAGTCGTCTCTGTCTAACCTCCCTCTCTCTTTTTCTGCGTACCCCACAGAACCCTGATATCGTGCTCGTCCACTATTTGAATGTTCCGGCCATTGAGGATTGTGGTAAACCATGCGGTCCGATCCTGTGCTCCATCAATACAGACAAGAAGGAGTGGGCCAAGTGGACGAAGGAGGAGCTGATCGGCCAGCTCAAGCCCATGTGTGAGTATTTGAAAGAAAATCACTCTCAGAACGATTCCTGTCACCCCGGTCTCAACTTTTATTCATAACCTTTACAAAGTTGCTGTCTCCTCTAAAAAAAAAAAAAAGGCCGTAATGTTTTTAAAATGTCTCCATGCATGGGAAGACTACACAGTGGTTGTTGTTATTGTCTCAGGATGTGATGTCAAGTCCTATTTGTTGATGGCTGGTACACCAAGTGCCCTCAGCACCTCAGTCAGAGAGCATCTTTCGGCCAGTGTTCCTACTCTGTTACGAGTGCGTGCTCTTCCTGGAGCCGTCTGCTGTAGTTTCGGGTCAAAGTTCAGCTCTTCCCCAAGACCTCTGGCACCACTCTGGCCCGACTGAGAGTGTGCATCCTCTCTGTCCGAAGGAAGGAATTAAAGGCAGAGGTGGGCAGCAAGCTGGTTATTGATTCATGTTAGTGCGTGGGAGCAAGAATGTCTGACTCACCAGAAATCCCCCGTCCACCCCTTCTCTGGCTCTGTCTGTCTCTCTCCCCCTTCAGTGGATTGATCCCTCCCTGTTGTTATCAGCTTTACTAATGCTCTGAGAGGTGCTGAGAGGTGTTTTTATATGAGTCTCTAGACCTGCCCAAAGGATTGAGGCAATGTTTTGGAAAAAAAAGTCAGGGTTCGTCTGATGATGATAATAGCCAAATGGGGACCTTCTGGGGCATTGGAAATCTTTCAGACAGCTGTTAAGACACCTTTAACAACCACGCTGTGATTCGGGTGTGCCTGGCAGGGACCAGCAGGCCTGTGACTGATATTCCGATGGCCAATTATTGGAGATGTGACCAGATAAAGAGGAACGTGTCAGCAGCTTTACAAGCACACACGCATGCTGGCTGCATACTGACAAGGCAGGCCAGACCGTCATCACTGAGGTCCTCGGCTACATTGTTATCCTCCTCACTGCTCTGCTCGCTATCACTTTCAGTACATATTTTAACATGAAGCCTTACCTCAGGACAGCCACGGAACAACAACGGCCTACTGTATTCATTGGTTCTGTGGCTTAATGTAAAAGCCAAGCACCATTTGCAGTAATGCGTAAAGTCATTAACTTTGGGAGTTGTTGGACAAAGAGGGTGAGTGTGAGATGCCTTCTAGCTGTCAGGCTACATGAGGGGGCTACATAAAGAGCAAAAAAACAAACTCTTCTGTGTTCTGTCTTTGCTTTCTATCTTTCTTCTCCCCTCTTTCTCTCTCTGTTTCTCTTGGAACATCCAGTCTATCAACACAAGCCCAGTGATGGAGCAACATTGCCATCTAGTGGTTTTGAGAGATAGCAGCATCCTTCCCAATGTAGGGAGGGAAGACTTGCGATGAAGTCATGCTGTATTATCTATGCATTATTTTATCTTAAATTATATATTAGCTCTTAACATACAGTGCATTTCTTCCCAGACTGGCCTATATCTCATAAAACCTAACTTGCATCCATGAGTAGATGTGTTTTTTTGCATTGCACAGAAATGTTAGGAACAATATGAGTACAGTGCTATTGATCTTTTTCTTTTTTGTATACATCAGAACTTCCTCGATTCCTCAGAGGTTGTATAGATAAACTAGAAGGACACATTTCTATTTTCCCTTAATCCGGAATGTGCAAAACCCTCAAACGTTGTAGTTTCAGTATTGAATGCAGAATGCAAGATTGCAGGAGTGTACAGAACACTGTGTTTGACACTGGGTCACTGTGTCGCTGTATGTTAGGAAATTGTCATATAATGATGATGTTTCCTATTCCTCGAGCTGATTTTTCTCAGCACACGAACCCTTTATTTAATGTCAAATAGTTATTTTTCCAGAGCATTGGAAACTTTTGCGATATAATTGCCCTCTTCCGTCTTGCTCTTCCTTTTTGTTATTCTCTTCACGATATTTCAGTGCACAAACCATTTGACACTTCTAATGATACAAAAAAACAACAAAGGAAAAATGTGGATTTCATGGATCAGTTGAGCTTATTCTGTCTCCCAACGACAAAAACACACACACACACGTGCTCTCAGTCGCAAAAACGTTCACATGCACAGTGGCTCGCACACAGCAGTTCAAATACGAGCCCTGTGAATCATGGCCTTGTCTGACCTTGTGCCCCTTAACGCCCTGCAGTGTTTGATGAGAAAGAGAAGGAGCAAGGGAGTGTAGGGGGGGGGGAGGCAAGACAGTGGCATCACCACTCAGTCACGCTACAGTTCCATAGACAAGGCAGCCAGCTTGATTCACTCTTTTGGTCTAATGCTATGAACACGCAGCCCTCTCCACAGCTCTGCCCCTAGCCTGCTGACAGATAGCGCATGAGCGGCTTTAACAAACAGACAGAGGGCCCGTCTCCAGGCTCGACAGACAGGGCCAGTGAAGAACAGACCGAGGCAAGACAAACAGGGCTGGCCATCATGTAAACTATTGTACTCCACTGTCCCATATAGCGGCCGGTGGTGCAGAGGCAACCCGGTGGGATACACGCGTGTCCTACAGATCGACTCTGGTTGTCATGAAGGGCTGTGTGCTGCTCGTGAGAGGATGCAGTCATCGGGATGATGATGTGACCGGATTGCCGTTTGGTGCCTCTGCTGTTGCTGCCACTGGGATTAAACCCAGTGGCACTGTTGCTGTCATATCTGCTTTGGAACATAACCCTCCGTGAGAAGAGCGGACAGGCAGACATGGCGGTAACTGTACGTCAACAACCCAGAGCCTCCAGGGGTTGACGATGAAGAGGGCTGAGGCAATTCTGGCACGAGGGATCAGGGCGGAGGGGAGATAAGATTGTTTGGACAAATAGGGACGGCACTACATGGTGGATGTAAGCTGTTGCATTAGGCTCTCACTCTTGCTCTGTCACCCTTTCTTAGTCACATCAGCAGAAGGAATGCTCCTCTGTCCTGCTGGCTTTTACACCGAAGAGGAGTCATGACAGCGTTTTTAGTATTCCTGCAGCTCTATCATCTCTGTGTCAGTATTCCTAGCGTCATCTCATTTGTACTGTTTGCATTGCACACCGTCAGGAGGTGAACGGTGACTCAAGCCACACTCTCTAATGGGATCTCCAGACGGCCATAATTATCTGTGCTGTAATTGCAGTGACATCAGATGAAACTTTGCTGTCACATTTGGTGTGCAATCGTTCTTTTTTGTCCTCAGCTCACTCACTCTAGATTAATGGCTGAACAAATCTGACTTCATAAAAGATCAAAAATGAATCGTGTTTGTGTTTCTAAAACCTGCCACAGCGAACGTAAGATCTCAGCTTGATCACAGCAGCTCTACTGACATCTGCTGGTGACGGGTGGTCTAATCTGCCAGAGGATCTTAAAGCTTTCAAGTTAGATCCATATCACAGTCATCCAATCATGTTTCCCAGCTCGACGAGCTCAGTCTTTAATCTGCATTACCCTCACACTCTTACGCTGTTTTCATCTCCTTTTATCTCCTATGTAAACAGACGTGCACTCAGCAAATTCTCGCTGCTTTCTCAACCTGACTCTCTTTATATATCTCTCTCTTGAATATTTCACCAAAGGAGGTACTGCAAGTGAAGGGAGTTTGAATTAAAGCAGGCTTGATTTTGTTTGATAGTCTAAATAAGCTCCACTTCTCAAATACCCTTTTTTCCCCCGGTTGGGAGCCCGAGCACAGCAGCACTCAGTGGTGTCTCCTGCCACCTTTCAGCCACTAAAAACACTGTCTCATCAAAAGTAGTGGCTGGTTAGCAAGTGGAGTGATGAAAAGTATTAAAGAGTTTCTAGCTTTACAGGAGAAAGCCTCTCTTGTTCCCTTGTTGCAGATCCAGCAGCAGCAGCTGCAGCTAGGTGATGTCCCTCCCTAAAGGCTTCCCCTGTCAGAACAGAGTCATAGGTCAGGGTAAGAGCGGAGGGTGGAAGGATCGGACTCGCTGTCACCTTCATCGGCCCTCGCAGAGGAGAGACCACAGGGTGGCAACAGACACCGGCACATGGGAGGGAAAGATGCACAATATAGAATCAGCAGTGCAGTACAGAAGGTACACAGGCATTGCAGCGAGGAGACAGACAAAAGCATCTGTTCTATTCTGGACTAAGGAAACAGGACACGGAGAGAAAATGAGAAAAGATGTTGCAGTTTAAAGCTATTATTGATTTCAATATGAAGGAAAAGGCGTGATGGAGAGTGCTGCGTAAGCATAATCAAAACCAAAGGAAGTGTCACTCGAATTCTACGAATAAAACTGCGTTACCGTTTTACTGCAGCCAGTGAGTGGGTTGGTTGTTTCGCTTCAGGAAAAAAACAAAACAGGAATATGAATTTCTCTGTTGTACTATGGTAACTTTGACATTCTAGAGAGGTGACCGGTGAGCAGCATGATGCATACTGGCAGATAGACAGGGAGGGCAGAGGGTGGGGCGGGGGGTTGGCGTGGCTGGTGGTCTGTTGGGTTGGCTGACATCTCTGTCTCCTCCTCTCTCCCGGCAGTTCATGGCATCAAGTGGACTTGCAGCAATGGGAACAGCAGCTCTGGCTTCTCAGTGGAGCAGCTAGTGCAACAGATTCTGGACAGCCACCAAACTAAGCCACCTCCCCGGACTCACAACTGCCTCTGCACGGGCACCCTGGGTAAGGGCTAGTGGGTGGGAGAGGGAGTCTGTTCTCAAGAGAGAACTGGAAGAATTCAGCAAGAGAAACAAAAAGGCCATAGAGATACTGCTTGTTATATGGTAGATCAGAGAAGGTGGTTGAGCTTGTTATATGGTAGATCAGAGAAGGTGGTTGAGGTCTTTTATTGGTAGGCTATTTATTCAAATTGAGTTTCAGGGTTATTGGCTTATTATTTCTTGTTTACTGATAACTGTGTCGAGGCCATATCTGAAAGAGCCCAGCTGTTCCCGAATGTTATGCTAGTCAATCAAATATGTTCAGCCGTGAAATTTTACTAGAGGCTGTCACTCAGGAAAAGAATGTAGAGCAGTGGTTTGCTAATTTCTAAAACAAATGAGTCTGGATAACCCCCAGTTGCGGCAAAACTTCCTTTACGTTTTACTCGCTGTGTACTAAAATGAAAGGCTAGTTTTATCATTCCAGGAGAAAATCGTCTCTCACAAACTGATAGATGCAAAAACAAACAGATCATCCCTCTTTGTCTCCGCTCCTTGAACAGCAGTATCGCCCAATTCTTAGGAAGTATTTGGAAAACATTGTCTTTTCTCTTTCTGCGCTCTGTAACCCCGTCACCCATCCAAATCCCCAACGTCTTCTTCTCCGTTTGTCCTCATATAGGTGCAGGGAGCAGTGTGCACCACAAATGCAACAGCGCCAAACACCGCATCATCTCCCCGAAGGTGGACCCCCGCTCAGGAGGCTACAGCACTGCTCACTCTGAGGTACAGAACAATGATGTGTCGGAGGGGAAGACTGAGCACAGCGCCCACGGTGGAGGAAAAAGCTCTGGGGGAGGAGGTGGAGGGGGAAGTGCCAGGGAGAAACGCAATGGCAAAGTCCACAAGCCTGTCCTGCTTCACCAGAACAGCACGGAAGTGTCGTCCACCAACCAGGTTGAGGTCCCTGACACCACGCAGAACTCCCCTGTGTCCATCAGCAGTGGCCTCAACAGCGATCCAGACATGGCTGACAGCCCCGTGGTGACCGGGATGGGCCACGTGGCCTCTGTCATGTCTGGCCTGTCCCAGAGTGTCTTTATGTCTGAGGTCACTGGAGACCCTGTTTACAGCATGTCTCCTACCGGGGGTCCCAACACTCACCTGATGGGTGCAGATGCCACCTCACAGGCCATGGTGCTGTCTGTGGCCTCTGACCGTCACAAATTTGCCTTCCCCGGCGGAGGAGTAGGGGAACCTGGGACTACCGTGGCAGGAGACAGCATGTCCATGCTATCTTCAGCTGGGGTGTCTGAGGAACTGGTGCTCTCCAGCAGTCTGGACGCTGGAAGCATCAAGATCCCAGAGACCAATATGAACTTTGACCCTGACTGCTTCCTGAACAACCCCAAACAGGGCCAGACCTATGGAGGCAGTGCAATGAAGACAGAGGGCAACTCTTCCTCAACATCATCCTCCTCCGGTGGCAGCAGCTGCACCAACGGCAGAATGCAGCGCTCCCCCGCCATGTCAGATAATGGCTACATCTTCAACTCAGCTTTGGTGAAGAACATCAAGACAGAAGACACATCGTTTGAGCAGCAGCTGGCCCAAGAGAGTGGCTACCAGGTGGGGCCAGTAGTAAACTGTGGCAGCGGGGTGTCTGTGTCGTCTGGTGCTGGTTCAGGCCAGGGCAGCCTTACTCTGACAGCAGCAGGATCGCTACTTCCTTCTGGTGGGGGTCTGAGTCCCAGCACCACACTGGAGCAGATGGATTTCAGTGCTATAGATGCCAAGCAGGACTACACTTCCAGCGCCCCCACAGTGAGCTATGGTCAGGCCATGTCCAGTCCTCACATGCAACACCAGAACCGCTCACCCAGCTTCTTCCTCCAGGATTCTTCTCAGACCAGTCAAGCTCAGCAAGGGAGGCCCGGCATGGGCCAGAAAACACATTTGATGGAGCACAACTCCCATGATTCTGGAGGTTACATGGGGCTGCAAGTGGTGAAGACGGACTCCCCCGGCAGCAACGGCCACCTCCACCATCACCACCAGGCCCACCACACCCAGCACAGGGCCAACTGTAACGGAGGCTCACCCACAGAGGGGCCTGGCCAGGCTGGCTCTCTCCAGCTGCTACAGTACCAGGGGGGCTTTCCTGGGATGGGCGCTGAGCATGAGGAGGTGGTGGGTCTAGAGCAACCAGGCAATGTGAGTTCAGCTCGGGCTGGAGTCACTGAGAATGGAGCTGAGAATCTACTCAAGCCAGTGGACCACATTCAGGCCTGTGGGGCAGGAAACGGAGAGGGCGCAGAGCACTACCTGCAACAGGCCTCGGATGGTGGCGGAGGAGGGACTGGAGGTGCAGGGGACGGAGTAGCAATCCATAACGGCAACAACAACAGCGATGGCAGCAACCGCTCCCAGCAGCAACAGCAGCTACCGCCTCTCCTCCAAGGGGCGAGTATGGTCCAGGGACTCTACAACGCTGTCGGAACCCACCAAGGCCTCGGAGGAGCGGCCAGTAATGGGGGGGCAGGAGGGACAGGCATGGAGATCAGTCTGGATCACTTCGACATCTCTTTTGGGAACCAGTTCTCTGACCTCATCAATGACTTCATCTCGGTGGATGGCAGTGGAGCCACCATGTCAGCCGGAGGGGCTCTGTATGCCCACCAGCTAGTCGCATCCCACAGCTCCAATAATCAGAACACAGGGGGTGGGGCTCCCCAGCAAGGCCAGGACGATGGAGGGGCCAGGGGCTCTGGCTACAGCCCCTCAGAGCTCTGCCTTCAACCCTGCTGCAGCCCCCAGTCTCTGAGTGGAGGGTCTGGAGCAGGGGGAAACACGGGAGAGCCAGGCTCATTGTCCTACATGAATGTAGCAGAGGTGGTTTCTGCAGCTGTAGCCCAGGGGGCTCTGGGGATGCTTCAGGCCACAGGCCGGCTCTTCATGGTCACTGACTACTCCCCTGAGTGGTCCTACCCTGAGGTGAGTGACAGGACTCTTTTGTGTTTGTTTGTTTGTTTGTTTGTTTTTCATGGCTTCGAGGGGATTGTAGTTGTTACGCAGCTGCTAACTGAAAGTCTGTGTCCCGGAGCTGCCAACCACTCTCCTCCGGGTAAAGTAGTCCAAAACGAGAATCGTTTCCGCCACTTTGGATAAATAGTACGCAAACGATCAAAATGTACACAGACTGTACAGTCCCTCGTAAGTTCCACAGTAAACACAATTAAGGCCGACGCCACCCTTGGTGTTAGAACAGCTGATGACTGTAAATTTTGGTTGTATGCACTCAGTAGTAGATTTATTTCATGTGACCAGACATTACACAGTGCACATTTAAATGAACACAAAGGTGAGTTATTAAATTCTTACATGAAGTACAAGCAAAGATGGATTCATAACTAAACTGTCCTTGTAAATGTCCAGTAGATTCTCAAGATTTTTAAGCAATTTTAATGAGCATTTCAGGAACTTCCTAACAAATGGCTGATCTGATATGCTGCTGATCTTGTGTTGTGTGTCCCCCTCACTTTTCAAATGCTGTTTTCAGACAGTCTGTCCTGGGAGCACATCTAAAATGTTGCACTCTGTTGTCGACACAAAAAGCCACAAATAGTTGTGTAATGAATTAAAACAGAGTGATAAAGAGAGAATGTCCAACCTTACTTTCACACCTCTGAACACATGGCCAATCACAACATGAAATTGCCGGTAAAGTCGGATTGTCAGTTTCAGAAAGTTACCGAAATGGTTGGGCACAGCCCCCAAATCTGACACCTGAAAGGTGTCGGTAGAGGGTTCCTAAAGCTACTCGACAAGCACTTTAAGTACTGGCCCCTTAAACTACACCTAAAAACACATGTTACCTGTTCCTCATGTTGTTTTGGTTGAACAGAAACATGTAATCCACAGCTTTCTCCTAAAAAGAATAATAAAAAGATTAGGCACGAAAGAACAGCACACTTTTTGGTAAAGATGCAAATACATAATTATCTATCAGAAAGACAGGTCAATGAAATTAAATGTAATTTCGGGAATAAATGTTAATAAATTCAGGGGAAAGCATTCATGTCGCTTTTTCTACACTTTGCGTTTCAATTGCAAATCTTCCCAGAGACGAAAACACCTCTCAAAATGTCCATCGGAAATGATCGAACTGGGAATGTTTTGTTGTTTGTTGTTCTTTTGAAAATATTAATTGCAGCAGTCAGAAATCAATGAATGTCTTGAAATTAAAGCTAGAGTGGGAAATGTATTTAAGAAACTTTTTTTTGTTCTATTTGTTTAAGTTCTGACAGAAATCAATAAATCAAATGCTCAGACCCAAACAAAAAGAGCAGTCGACCTACCTGCGTGCTCTCATTGCGTGTCACTGGAGTCGGTTCTGTTTTTCAATCGGTCTGTCTGGATCAAAGTGAAATAAGCAGCATTTTGGATGAAGTTTGAGTTCCAAAACTATTTTACTGAAATATTTGACAAAATATATGTCGACCTCTTCATACATTGTGCGTCAAATCCCCATTTTCCACCACTCAATGATTATGTAATGTACTTTATTACGGTTATGTTGTCAGCAGTAATACCCCTCTTGAACCTCCGGAGGGCAGCACAATATTTTAATGTCAGCATTGGCTGAGTTCTTAAAATAAAATAGCTGTAGTGAAATGATGCTGCTTATCCACGTGATGGCAGCAGAGATCAGGATCAGGGTTGTTTTCTGCTCCTTGGTGTCATTCTGACCTGTGCACACTAGATGGCAGGGTAACAACAGGTAATGTAAGTGGGGATACTTGAACCTGACTTGGCAGTTGTGTTCAGAGTTTGTTTTAACCATTTGTCCTGTTTTTCAGGGTGGAGTTAAGGTGCTGATCACTGGGCCCTGGCAGGAGGCCAGCTCAAACTACAGCTGCTTGTTTGACCAGATCTCAGTCCCAGCCTCTCTCATCCAACCAGGGGTGCTGCGCTGCTACTGCCCAGGTAAGACACGTCAGAGAAGAGAGGGGACGTTTATCAAGAGGCTCCCCCATCACATTATTCATTATCATTACCTTTCATTTATTTTTTTGAAGTGATAGCCTGCAGGTTGACAATATACAGGTGATGAGGCCGGCAAGAAGTTATGTGTATTCATTAAAGATTTCTAAGGTAAATTAATCTCAACATTTCGAAGTTGCTTTATGAAAAGCTACTGTAGGTCTATCCGACAGAACAATGTGATTTAAGCCCTAAATTATCATTGCTTATACCGAGAACAGTCTTACATAGCAAACTGGGCCAGCCAAAACTGACCACGTAAGTAATAGTGACACTGTGTTTACTTGATGTGATTAGTTCTCATCATCCTCTTCCTCTCCAGCTCATGACACAGGTCTGGTGACGCTGCAGGTGGCAGTAAGTAGCCAGATCATCTCCAACTCGGTGGTGTTTGAGTACAAGGCCCGCGCTCTTCCATCACTGCCATCATCTCAGCACGACTGGCTGTCACTGGATGGTAGGTCTCTCCTCAGTTTTACGCCCTTTGCCCCGACTCTTTCTATCCGTCCTCTCTCATTTCTCTCTCTTTTCTTTACTCCTTACTCCTTAATGTTACTCCTAATTCTTCTATCTGGCTCTCCAAATCTCATGTGGCTTTATCGATTTTGTTTATTTTTATTAATGACCTGCTGGACCATCATGCATTACAGATCCTCTCTCTAGATACGCTTACACATTCACACACATTAGCTTCCCTTGGAGACAAACAAGCCTGCAGGATATTTGTAAATGCGTATGAAATTGCCTAAAGATGAACTGTGACCTTAATCTTTTTTTTAAATCGAAATACATAGCAAAGGCCTGTTGTGTATTTTATGCAATGAAATAGGCAATTTGACTCACTCACTGTATGCTTGTTGTTCTTGTTAAATGTTCCTGCTGCACTGATATTGAGCTTGGGTTGAATTTTGGTTGGAATTAATGTTGCTGCTACATCTCACATCAGGCAGAGCGATAGAAAGAGCACAAGAAGATAATGAGTTGAATGTAAAATGGTGCGTTTCTGGCCATAAAGCATGCTGGTTCTTTGGTCCTGGGTCAGAACATGATGAAGGTGGAACAATCCTTTATTGGGCTCCTACACAGTATGTGTAGAGGGGGTTTATAAATGAGTAAGAACCTCCAGTACCTTGTTATCACAGTTGTTGGAAGGCACCGTTTGTTGTTCATAGGGCTGGACAGTAGTTACACAATTACAATGATGCTGTCCACATTAATGAATTAGAGCAATCTGCACTTAAAGACCATCAAATATATCAATATCTGAAAACGATTTGTCATAATATTGTGTTTTTGATTTTCACCATACCGCCCAGCCCCACTTACTATTACTCAAGATAATCTAATTTGAGAATTAACTTTGTTGTTGTGTTGTGTTTTGGGATGTGTTGAATGAGACTTTTTCATTTTCACTTTGCAGTCTGTAAATATACCACATGTCGTATTTAAAGTGTGATTTTAAGGTCAGCTCAGTGAGAGAACGCCTCATTGTCTCATCTTGCCTCTGTTACAATCAGCCAGAAAGTTATTGTGTTTAACACAATGGCAAATATGGACATTGGTCTTTGTGAATTGTGCTGCAATTGTTGTGTGATCCCCTGACAGTGAAAAAGCCTTTGTAGAGCAGCATTGTAGAGGGCTTTTACATACAACAACGAATGCTGCAGGGTTGGCAAATTTCCATTCTGTTAAAATGCAGATGAAGTCTGTGAGTCAGAAGACCATACTGTACGCATGTTCACCAGAACGTCATGAGTATGTAAGTAGTCTGTTTGTATATGTGTGTGTGTGTGTGTGTGCTGCTGGGGGAGCGTTTCTGCAGTGCTTGAGCATTGACAGGATAAAGTAGGGCACGGCGAAGCACAGGCTCACAGGACAGCTGCATTGCAGACGGCCCTTGAGGGAGTGGGAGTAATGGAGAGCTGGCGGCTCCCATGCACAGTGGACCAGTGGATCCCTCCGCCATTCATACCCTACTGCCTCACTGGCCCATTCACAGAACCAGTTAAGGAGGAGCTGACTGTCTCAGGGAAAACACAGCCCACCCTATTACCTTACTTACATTAACCCCTTTCCTGCCATCTCTCACTATTTAGTTTTCATGGCGGTATGTGGTGCCCTATTTGAGGATGGCAATGACATGTATCCACGAAGATCATCGACTGCATTGGCATTTTTTTACTTGTAACGTTTAGCCGGATTACAGATGAATTTATCGTTGTTGCATCCAGCTACTGATAGACCATTTGTCGCTGAAATTATGAGAGTGAGACATTTAATTTAGGAAAATACATTTGTAGTATTGTCAAAGCAACACAACAAGTTGAATATCACATGACACTGAGATTATGTGATACTTAATTAAACAGAATGCAACATGTAGCTACATACAATGTGAGTGTGTGCTTTGTCTGTGTATACAAACTATGTAACATTATGTCAAGTTGATGTGGCCCCATGTGAGTTTATCTGTGTGTGTGAGACAGAATGTGAGCCACAACAAGAAGGGAAGCCTAATTTCTGTTCTTGCTCTGATTCCGTGTGCCAATCACACACATGACGGATTGTTAAGAATAAACCAGTGCTCCTCTGATCCATTGGACGCTTGTGGCTAAAGCATGTGTGACCAGCAGCTTCGGGACCAGCGCACTGTGGACAGCGACTCTGGCACAGAGCTCACTCTAAACTTTAAAAAAAAAATAAAAGTAAACGCTGCGATCTGTTGGCCCTTGTTTACCCCCTTGCAATCAAGGAGGAATTCAATTTCCACGTCGGCATCTAGACTATATGACTTGTTTCAGAAGTAGGGCGGCATGTAATCACTTGGGCACGTGCGATCATCACATCGTTAATGTCCACAGCGTTGAAGCACAACAGGAGAGGCGAGCAGCGCTTCTCGTCTACGGAATAGTGACGGACAGTTCGTTTCAACACTTTCGACACACTCCTGTTAACGTGACTGTGCACACTCACGCTACCTAACCTCGACGGCCGGTCACCGGATTAAATACAGGCTGCGTGCCATATACCTGCAGCATTATTGTCCGAGTCCGCAGCGGTGTGCTACATGCAAGCTTTGCGAGCTGTGTTCTGCCGCGGAAGACTCGCTCTGCTATGATGTGCTAATGGTACAGCTGCCTGCCTGCCTTGATTTGTCATAATGCAGAGTGGGGGAAGGGGCGCTTTTTCCTCTGCAGCACTGCAGGTACGGAGCCATGGGCAGGACAGGGAAAAAAAAAAAAAAAGCTGTCGGAGCTGCAGAGCACTCTGCGTCCGCTCCAATAAGTCCCCGAGCTCCGATCCCACGACCCCGAGCCGGGAGAGGTTTCGCTGGGAGCTGCCAAGTCGCAGCCCCGCATAGCGGCATAACTTGTCTGTCAGCGTTCAAGGGAGCCAGTACTGACTCCTGAGCTGAACTACACCAGCGTGACAAACCGAGCAGACCGTGCACACACAATGCAGGAGCGGAGGAGTGGGCGTGTTTGGGTAAACGTGGTAAACGACTGCAAAACAGAACAAGATTTAGTTTCGGACGGCCGCCAGGCTGCGAGAAGGCGAACACGGTCGTGTTTTGAACGACTTTCTCCGGTGCGGGAGAGACTCCTTGCGTGCGCACAGTGAACCGAATTCAGAGACACAGGCGTCGAGCAGAGTAGATCTTTTTGATTGACAATTCTTCTATATTATTATTGTTGTTATTTTTTATGACATGCCAAATAACGAATGATAATAATAATGCAATAAGGGGCGAGCGTTTAGGAGCAGGACCTCGAGGAGGAGGCGGCGGCAAACGGGAACTAGGGCGTCTGTTTACCGGCGGCACGTGCGCACAACGTCTCAGCGGTATTTGTCATTTTACTGCAGGCTGGGATAGCAGCGACTACTAGAAACACAAGGAAAGTGTGCATGTGTGTGTGAGGTGAAACAAGTGAAGAGGAGGAGGGGGCTATTAGAGGAAGAAGAGTAGTGAGCGGTCTTCCTCTCTCTCTCTCTCTCTCCTCACGTCGCTCTCTTCCCTCACTTTGTTCTATTGTTGACGAGTCCTCTGTTGAGATTGAGATTCAGTCTACACCAAGGATCGATATATTTTTTTTAATTGTTTTTCCATGTAACACCATGCAGTAGTCTGACCGTCAGGCTTTGGGGGCAAAACTGCAATTTGAGTGAAACGCAGCTTTGGCTGGACTTTTCTTTTGGGTCAGGATGCCTGAATGACACCTGCTTTTCCTGAAAGACAAAAGAGGCAATACTTTTGGCTTTTGAGGTGGACTCTACCAATGGAAAATAAGATAGAAGGTTAGAAGTGTTAAGTTCAACCTATGGCTGTAGTGCTGTGCTGTGCTGTGTTTGTGTTGTTTTCACATCCTGTGCCTGTTCTCGTGAATGCCAGAAGAAGTTGAAGTTTCACGTTTTTGTTTTCCCCCCCGCATGCTTAGTTACTGCGTCTTAATGTGGTCCCACTGTGTCTGTGCTGTATCGGAGTTTTGACGGAATGGTCTATTTGTGCCACATGCTTTCTTCAAGTGTTTCATGTGACTCTGCCTCATTGCAGAGCACCGGAGAGTTGACGTTGATAGTAGCCAACTCACGACTAGTGCTCGGGCATATTAAAGAGTCCTCAAGACGCCTTCAGGGACAACAATCAGTATTTGTTTTCCTGGCATTTTGAATAACAAAGCAAATTTTACTTAAAGCTCTCGTGCGCCTTTTTTTTTTTTTTTCTCTCTCTCTCTCCAAGTCAGGTACTTTTGGCAAAACCTGCCTCTCACATTTCAAAGATTCCGGATTCTTTCTTGCCAGTTTCAGTCTGTTCGCTATGCTGAACTACATGGACACCGTGTCTCCGGCTGGTGTGCCAGCTGCAAGTGCTGTTTCACGTGTTGTTGAAAGTGTGGCGGTTGCTATAGCGCATTAGAGGGCTGTCGCATCCCCGAGTGCAGCTCAGGATATCGGGGACAGCGAGTCGTCGGTAAAAAAAAAAATCTTTCAATGCTGTTGTTTCATAGTTCAGATTATTATGTCAATGCTGCATATTACCAACAGCGTTGAGTAACAAACAGCTAAAATAGGGCGAAATTAAAACCACGCGTTGCTACAGCCAACACTTCCGTCGTGAGTGCAGCCGCTGAGCGTTTCAGCACCACAGATCTCTGAACAGCGACTTCACTTTAACCCCGTTTAGTCTTCAAAGTTTGCTTTGGCTCAGTGCTTTTCCTTCACTATTTACAGCGGGAGAATTGCAGATATACATTTATCTACCTGTTGCTTTCCTGTGAAGTTTTCCTTTATTCAATGCATGGAACATTGGCCATATTGTAGCCTCTGTGAAAGACACAATACAACATACCAAAGTTGTAAACGCATGTACAATATGTTTTGAAGAAGTTGGATGAATCCCCACAGTGCTTTTTTCTATGTTGTGCATATATCATATGCATTTATTGTAGTAATCTATGTTTTGGCCACTTTAATGCAATGTGGTTCACTAAGTATAATCGGCAGCAGAACAATTCCTATCCTGGTTCCACTGCACAAAACCATTTATTAGTTGTATTAGTGTTTAGCAGGAATTTTCCCCCCTTTATGCCATAACCCCAAATAAAATACCTCAACTGTATAGACCTGTGTGTGTGTGTGTGTGTGCGTGTGTGTGTGTGTGTATATATATACACAAAGGGCTGGGCGATATGGCCAAAATCTATCATCATATCACCATATCATCATATCTTGATGACAATGTGCATCTTGATAGTATGATTCATTGTTATTCAACAAATAAATAGTCATATTTTTGGCAAATAAAATGCACTGAGTACTTCTCATTTTATTAAGAACGTAAGTGCAAAATGAACATAACATAAGTTAAATTAAAGAGAAAAAATACTTAAATATTTCCAGCTGTGCGCTGACTGTGTTTACATGCATGCACACAAAAACAGACCAATCAGATTAAGACAATAGTTCGATTTAACAGAGTTTGATCACATTTTCAAGGAAAGTTGAGTTAATATGCGCTTGTTGATATCAATTGAGATGACATCATAGTGTATCAACATTTCTCGATATGCAATGATTATCATATTGAATTATCGCCCAGCCCTAATACATATGCAAGTATTGTGTATGTAAGTATGTTTGTATGCATGTAGGGGCATGTACGGTACGTATATGTGTGTCGATATCAACTGTGTGCATTGCATTTCTCATGGGGGCATTAACATGTGCAGGCTGTGAAAACAGATTTCCCTCCTGGGACGTTAAAGACTTGACTATCTAACTACCGATCTATCTAAAAATATCTAATCATCGAAAAAATAACAACAGTATTATTAGTTAATTTGGTAACTGTGTTGCTGTTGTAGTAATAGCAGGAGAAATAGCAATAGTAGTAGTACTAGTAACAGCAGCAGTGATGTGGGAACGCTTGCACGTAAAGGTGATGGATCACCACAGACGAGAGCTTTTAAAGAGATACGTTTAAAGAGAAACAGTCATCTGTGGAGAGCACATCTTCTCCGACTTTTATTGTTGACTATTATTATGTGATAGCTTTCTTCTCGCAGTGATGCTACATCGTGTCTGATGCCATTAAATATAATAACCATGCATTGAAGTCTACCTTCACCAAGCCTACAGTATCACGTGTAGTTTGTGATGGGACTGTCAAATAGGTGTCCACGAAAGCCGTTGCTAAGTTTTAAAGCAATAGTTTGTGTTTTGCAGTCGATTACATTGCTTTATGCTGTCTGTGCTGGGATTTGAAATGCACATTATATTGTCCACCTCTGTGCCAACAGACTCCAATCTGCCTATTTAGCACAAAGGGATAATGAATTTTGTTTGTATTCTTAGCTTATTGAACGGTATATTAATATCTATAATCCTGGGGGAAGGGCCTCTTTTATGTTATGTTGTAAGTTTTGTTTTTTGAACAGAGGGGGGTTATAGACATGGTCTCAAACCAAGCACGCATTATATCCCATTCAAGATAAACTGGCTCTAAATCTCAATTCTCTATCGCTGTTCAGTGTCTGTCCTCACTAGATTACATTTGTTGCTACAGTACAATATACCATCGATAGGATTCCAGTATGTGACAAAAGACTGGAATATGATTTTAAATTCGATGTTGAAAAAGATTTGGAGGCAGGCTGAGAAATCCTGTGAATGCATTTAGCCTGACTGTGTTGTCTTACTATTAATGGGAAGCTTTGGAGACGTCCTGTCCCTTGGGTTGTGGTGTTTTAAATCAGATTGATTCATCTTTGGAATTATTTCTCCACTCGTCTCTCATTTGCACTCCTGCCAGAATCCGATGTGTCAAGCAGCATCTCGTTCTTTATGCAAATAGGCATCTAAAGATATGCCCGTGTTACTGCATCGTCAATCGATACAAAGGTCAAACTTCCCTACTTTCTGAGACAAAAAGCCAATACTGCGTAACTCTATTAGTGTGATAGTGGATGACGGTAAATCCCCACGGTGTGCACTCTTGGCATTTTACCCTTCAATATGACACAATGTATCTACTCAGAGTTCAGACTAAACTCATATTGACTTATATAGCTGGACCAAAGCCAGTAGGTTAAGAGCT
The DNA here is from genome assembly GCF_949748355.1 of Melanostigma gelatinosum. NCBI lineage: Eukaryota > Metazoa > Chordata > Actinopteri > Perciformes > Zoarcidae > Melanostigma > Melanostigma gelatinosum. The sequence continues at coordinate 21,664,626 of NC_136641.1, read as the reverse complement.
GCTTCACCTTTATGGCAGGATAGAAAAGTATCGTTCAAGCATTGCGACCTTTGTTTGTGGTCATTAAACTGCTGTATATGGTTGTAAATAAGTTCTCTGTGGAAACAGTGGTGAGACAGTTTGTCAGATAGGACATAACGCCTCAGAATGTTGCAATGTGTTCCACCTGTTGCTGGTGTAATTTGGTGATACATTGCAAGAGAAGAAGTCCTGAGAGGGAGGCATCTTACTGGCTTAACTTGCGTTTTTTAGACGTGAAATCCAAATGTTGACATCAAAGGTGATTGCCTTGTGTGTGAAGGATTTCTGCTGTTGTGAACAGGTTGCGAAATGTTGTATGGAAGACAAGCTCGAAGAACATTAGCCAACTGGATTTTGGCTGGAGGGACAGGGCATACAAAACATGGACAATCACCAAACAGAGAGGAAACAGCAAACTGGAATGGCAAAAATCTAAACTACATCTGTACAGTATGAATCTGTCATGGTGTTTTCTGTCTTGGTGTGAATGTGAATGAATTTGTGGATTGACGACCTGCCTCTCACCTCCTCCCCATGACCCTGAACAGGATAAGCAGATGGATGGATAGATTGATGGATAGCAGATGGATGGATAGATTGATTTGATGCCATAACAACATATTGTAGAAAAGAAAGATGTCTGTATTGCACACAGTATTGTTCTTTGAACAATCGCTCTGCTAACATGAAGAAAACAAAAGGAAAAAGACGCAATAGATGGAATACCACAACCACTCATTACGCTGTGGGAATGTAAAGGCAGCCTTTGATCAGCAGACAGCCATGTGTTCCAGCTGCGAGGGCTGCTTCCAGATGGCCTGGCCCCTTACCCGGCACGATCACAAATACCAGCCCCTGTCAGTCAGCTGACACAGAGAACAATAGGGAGGCTGGCCTCCGGGCCTTTCTGCTGGGTTACATGCAAGACGCTGACTGGCTGCAGGGCGACAATGAGGTCCAGCACTAAACTTGATTGGCACGACCACAAGCAGAGGTTTATAAGTGAGGATTAAAGATGTCCTCCCACACTCTATTATAAGTTCACTATATGGATAGCCCCACTCCTGTCTTCTCATCTCGGTTCACCCTTGTTCTTTCTTTACCTGTAATCCCTCCTCCTTCCTCCCTTTAGGCTGATCTCACTCCCACTGTGCTCCTCCAGCCAATAAACAGCCCTGTCCTTCCTTCCCCCATCTGTCTGTATGTCAACCGTTCTCATGGGGAGCTGCTGCGATGACCCAGAGATGAAACATCTGATCATCTGGGGAAGGGTGGGTTGAAACCCAATGCAGGGGTCCTCTGCTCTATACCTCTCTCAGAGGACAGGAGTGTCCTGTGAGAGAAGCAACAGGAGATCTACAGCGATCAGGTGCTAGATTAATTATGCAGACAGTATACTTGTGCTCTGGATTTTAAGCAGAGCTGACTAGAAGACATGTGACTTTCCCCATTTAGCCTAGCTTCTTAATCTGTATGACAGGACCAAGTCACAGACCAGTGTCTGGTGGGTCCCATGATGAAAACACGAGCTATTTATTCTGATGAGCGTCCGTCCCAAGGCAAGCGACACATTTACTCATTTGGGTTATCGGTCATGAAAGTTCAAGACCTCTTGTCATGACGTTTTCTCATTCTAGAATCATAATGTTTCCGTATTAGCCAATGCAAGTGTCACCCTATCATAAGACCAAGACTGAGGTGTTTTCCCATCCTTTCCAGGCTTTCGTCCCAAAGGTGAGAGGTGTTCCTCTGAGGGAAGACAATTCCGCTTGTCTTTTTGCAGCGTACCCACTGTAATTTCAAAAAAACTCTAATTGTTAAGTCTCTTAGAGGTCATCATTAAAGTAACTCTCACTGAATAACACTTAACACTCCACAGTATAACCCACAGTATATATGAGTTCAGGTAGATAAAAGTGTGAGAATTGATGAAGCAATAAAATCTGTGGGTTTTTTCATTTAGGAATTCTTTCTGTAAGTTTACACCTCCGCTGACTGATCAACTTGCATTCAAGTAGTTATCAATATAATGAGTGATAGTCTTCCCCATTTTTGCACCCAACTCTTTTTGTTTAAATTACCGTAGCTTGTCACAGTTTGCCCTAAATGTGTGAGAGTGACCACGTCTGCTGCCACACGTTGTCACAAGGGAGTAAACCGGAGAGTGGGAGGGCGTTAACCACATCACAGTGTTGTTATGGTTCTGTTTGGCTGCCCACCTTCCATGTCTCCTCCCACTCCCCTCCCACTCGTCTCTCCCCCCATCCTCCCTCTGCAGTGGACGTGCATCGCATTTGGAGCAGCAGGCAGCAGGTGGAGATGACATCATCTGCACTGCAGCACACTGCAGCACTGGGTCTGAACAAAGACATGTCAGCCTACCGCTAACTATCCCCTCTCTCTCTCTCTCTCTCTCTCTCTCCATCTCACGGTCTATGTCTCTCTCCCCCCCTTATCAGCGAGAGGGAGAGGGAGAGCATAGCCTTGTACAAAGTCAGGTTGTGGTGCTGTGACCTATCTCAACCCTCTGACTTGCCTCCTGACACAAGCACTCTGCCTTGAATAGGCTCACATATGTTTCACCTCACCTATTCCCACAAGTCACCATGTGGATAGGTGAAGATGGATCCCACATAGGAAGAAGCACTGCAAACGCTCCGAGCGGTTTTTTTTCCTGCTTGATAAGCGAGCGATCGGCTGATCTGACAGCAGGCTCGCGTAGACAGTCTACAGCTCACGCAGAGACCTCAGTGTTGTCCTCCCAAGTGCATTATTCAGGGTGCAGCATGTTGTCACTGAGAGCACTAATTTACCAGCCAGTGACATTATGTTTTTCTGTCCAATGATAGCAGTCACTTGACCTCTTTTACAACGGCTTATAGGAGGTCTGACTGTGACATTACCTCCCCATGGAGCCCTGAGCCGTGACTGCCAAGATACCGTAAAGCGCAAATGTCACCAGGTCGTGCTGCGCTGGCTCCCCACTTAGAGTCATTAGGTCCCCACCTCCGGTGTCAACACTGAGAGGACAGAGTAGGTCAAGTACACAAAAGCACAGCAAAGAAGATTTATGGACTCAATTTTTTTCCATTGTTTGCCTTTCTCTCTCCAAGAGCTGGAATACGGAGTCCTTCCCCTCCCCTTCATCAATAAGCCAATAGCACGCAGACAGACCATACACACACAGCCATGTTCCTGTCGCCTAGTTACCGCTCGGCAGCAGGTTGCCACAGAAACGGCCTCATAGTGGCTAAATGGGGAATGCTAATGCAGTCTTCTATACTCCCTGCTGCAGTGGGCTCTCTGTGCCCATCCCATTCCACTGTCTGTACACAGCATACTGTGTGTGTGTGTGTGTGTGTGTGCACATTCACAAATACACACACAAGTGTTCGTTTGTTTGTTTGTTTGTAGGTGAGTGTTCGTGGGGTGGTCCCCGAAATGTCTCGGTGAAGCTTGTGTCCTGTAATCTTATTGAACGTGAACATATTGCAACAGGTTTAAAACTGCAGTGCTTGTAAGTGTGTTGACTTCTGTTGGTTACACGAATGCATTCTGTGTAGCGATCACAACCTGCCCGGAGATGTCACAGTCTGCTAATTTCTCGCTTGCACCCCTGTCTGTTTCACTAATTCAAATACATTTTAGTCTTTAGAAGTCACTTGCTCTGCCCTCTCCTCACTAAGGTATTGAATTATGCAGTGTGCTCTATATTTCCAACAAGGCAAAGAAACCTGAGCAGAGACAACCCGCAAAAAAACTAAACTGACTGACGACACAGGGTGCAAAGCAGTAGCTGCCTCCTGAGCAGCATGTAAACACTCTGGAGTCTTATACACCTCCATCCGTCCTGATGTATGGAAACGCTGGGTTCTGGATACGTGCGTTGACTGATTGATTCTGTACTGGCGGCTTCTTAGTCCTGCTACCATACAGGCTCACGGAGCGGGGGTGGGCCGTGATAGAGTGTACTTAATCAGCTGGAGAGGGCCGTCAGCTGTACACTCCCCTCCAGAGCATGTCTGAAGCCCTTTGTGAAAGGGTGGACACATTCAACATGCCCCCATTCATTGGCCAATCGTTACACCTGAACTAGTCTGCTGGGGCTGTGTTTGAGTGGTGCGGGAGGGATGGCAACAAGAGTTCAGTGATGGCAGCCATTAGCGGATGATTGATGGGCTTCAAAGGTTATTTTAGTAAAGCCAATGTTTTCATGAAGTCAATGATTGATGCTATTGTTTCCACTCACCCTCTGGGGGTATTAATAATGATTATAAGTGTTTTTTTATGTTACAGCTGAAAGTAGAAGATTACAGTGACTTTCCATCAGCTTTGCTGTATCTTGGAAATGGGCGAATGCATTTGCTGCTAAATGGTTGATTGTGTGCCTCATGATGTTAAGCCCCAAGTCACTGCGACACTCTTATTAGCAACAGGCCCTCTGAGCAACATATTTGGTGCAGCTTGTGGTGCATACTGTGTGATCATTTGTCTTGTCAGGACACAGGGTTGTTTGTGTGCTGGTAATAGCAAAGACAGCCATTTCTTTTGATTTTTTTTTTTTGCACACCGAACGCTACTTGTGTGCTGACGTGTTCTTCTTCTGTGTCCCACTGTTTGCCTAGATAACCAGTTCAGAATGTCGATCCTGGAGCGCTTGGAGCAGATGGAGAGGAGGATGGCAGAGATGGCCAGCCACCAGCAGTCGAGCAGTGCAGGGAGTGGCGGAGCTGGGGGAGGAACAGGGGGAGGGGGAGGAGGAGGAGGCGGAGGAGGTGGAGGCAACAACAGCCAGTCACAGGTAAAAAGCCACATCGCGCTACATGTGACAGTACACAGCAAGCACATTGTGTTTTGTCTTTATCGATTAACATAAGTTCTGTATATCTCCATGTAACATAATTGTGTGATTTTGTTGTTGTTAAGGAGGCACATACAACATCCAATGATGATATGCTCTTCTGTGTGTGTAAGTGTCTATCTGGTCAGGCCAGCAGCTCCTTTGAGAGTCGTGTCGTTGTGGTCTGTGAGAAGATGATGAGCAGAGCTTGCTGGGCCAAGTCCAAACATTTAATCCACTCCAAGACCTTCAGAGGCATGACACTCCTTCACCTGGCTGCAGGCCAGGGCTACGCCACCCTCATCCAGACACTCATCAAGTGGCGGTGAGAACAAAATACTCTACATTCTGTTCAATAGCACTTTTGGTTTGTAATTGGTGCGCACCGCAGCAAACAGCAGTGAGATGCTAATTGTTTTCTCTCTTTCGTCCAGCACCAAACATGCTGATAGTATTGATTTGGAGTTGGAGGTGGACCCTCTCAATGTAGATCACTTCTCCTGCACGCCGCTGGTAAGAGAGCTGAAGTTCACATGTTTAAAGCAGCATGAGTTTGTGTGATGAGAGAAACCTGTATTCAATCAATGCTTGTTCAACAGTCCGGTGTAACCCATTAACTTAAGTATCCCGTTGCTACTTTGTCTTTTTTTTGGTCTGTTTTCCATCCAGATGTGGGCATGTGCACTGGGTCACCTGGAGGCTGCAGTGGTCCTGTATAAATGGGACAGACGTGCCCTAGCCATCCCAGATTCTCTGGGCCGCTTACCCCTCTCAATTGCCCGATCTCGTGGCCATACCAAATTGGCTGAATGTCTGGAGCAGCTACAAAGGGAAGAGCAGCAGCCACCAGCCCCTCTACCTCCCACAACTCGCATGTCTTTCTCCCCAGCCCCCGACACCCCCACCACTGACAGCTGGATGGTCAGCTGGGCAAACAACAGTGGAGTAGCACCCAGTGGCAAGAAAGGGGGTCCTGCCACCACTACAACCACATCCAGCACTACAAGCCTCAATCCAGGTCAGTAGAGTTCTCTTGTTGCTTGTCTCTTACGATGCACTCGTTAAGTGGATAGCCTCACATAGGTCACAGCAAGATTCCTTATTTTCTGTCTTTGTCAGTGTATTGTGCTGCTAATTATTAAATGTTGTGTTTTTTGCAGACTTGAGAAGGCCCAGGTCAGAGCCCTCCAACTACTACAGCAGCGAGGGCCACAGAGACCTCCCACTTGCTAAAAAACATAAACCCAACCCAGAACTGTTTCAGAATCGGCCCGACAAGGCCATGTCTGTCCCCCTGAGCCTGGAGCAGCAACATCTCCACAAGCTGTCCTCTAGTCCCAAGAGCCTGTCCTCAGAGGGCCTGAGCTCAGACAAGGGCCTGCCTACAGGAGGCAGCACGGGGACAACCAGATGGACCTCCAGAGAGAGCTTCTCTAGCAGCGGCATGGGTAGGAAGGCGTTGGGGGTCAGTGGAAGCAGCAGCTTAGGGAAGGAGAAACTGGTGAACCGGTTGCGTCAACGGGAACAGCTGGGCATGCTGGTGATAGCTGACAGAGAAATGGCTGATGCAGAACTATTATCATATCGGGAAGATCTGGAGAACCAGGACTGTCTCACGCAGATGGATGACCTGCAGGTGAGAGTAAAGAACTGTCAGCTAAATGTGTAGAACTTGGCACTAGGACAGCCACAGGTGAAAGGCTCAAAAATAATTCTGGCCAAAAAACATATTGCTTTTGATTTAAAATGCCTGCATCACAAAAATAACATAAAATAATATTAGCCTGATTGCAGCTGATGATGAGATGCGTGGAAACAAACAAGTTTGGTAAAAAAAAAAAAAGAATAGTAGTATATAAAGTATAGTTCTGATACGATGTATACATATATTCCTAGCTGCATTATGGATGATTTAGTGGCACCACGTTGGAAAGTGGTATGCATCTGAATTACATTGTCACTAGTGAAGAACGCTAGATGAGATTCAAATTGAGACATAACCGCACCATGCAACCTCTTTCATGTCCGCCTTCTGCATTGGGTCGGCTGCGTGCACCAGACCAACCTGGCACTCTGTCGATGACCATCACTGCAGAATAAACTCTCTATTGATCCCCTTCCATAGCCAAGGGATTCTTTCAGCCATCCATCTCAGGCTAACTACTCCTCCAACAGATGAAGTGCTGGATTAGGAATTTTAACAGCATCACTTCATTCCACTCTTTTGGCTTCGTCATATGGGCAAATAAAATGAGACATGCATGTCTAGATCACGTTCAGTCACCAGAATAGGTAGTCAATCAACTATATATCGTGATAAACTTTGACAAGTTGGGTCCTCCCCTCTGTCATCAAACAGGCAAATATGATGACTCTGGCAGAGCACATCATTGAAGCGACTCCAGAGAGAATCAAAAGGGAGAACTTCACGGCAGCAGACTCTGTGCCCTTAGATACATCAGGGGTCAGCAACACCATGAACTGGCTGGCCAACTACCTTGGAGATGTGGAACAGCTGCCGAGCATCATACACCTACGGTAAGGTGCACCGCGGGGCGGGAAATAGCACATATGCATAATGCATGGCCAGTGTGTGGGGGTGTTTACGCCATGTGTGTTCTCCCCACTGCATTCTTCCTTTTTTTTCTGTGCTTTGTTACTCCCTGGTATTGTCCACAAAGGTTACTACTTTGTGGGAGTAAAATGGACAGGAAAAAAAGGAACACGATGAAGAACACGTCGCTATGCAGCACTTACTGTAAAGTGCCAATTTAAGGTCAGAGTGAAAAGTGCAATACGCTGTTGAAACAGGATATTTGTATTAAGCATAGTGCCTCAAAAGACCGTGTCGAACAGCGGAATGTCAATTTGAAAAGAGGCTGTTTTATTTTATGGCGGGGCAGTAGCCCAGAATTGCTTATTATCTGTGACAGTGTTACTTTTTGGAAGTTTCTTTTACACCCACTACAGTTTGCAGGCAGTCAAAAAAATGACCCAATAATATACACTTTATATTAACAGTTGTTAATAAAAAGATAAGCATTTTTAATGACATGTAAGTGTGAGGTGTAGTGTCAGCTTGGATATTCACTGCCAGCTTCATTCACACGCTGAACATACGTATAACAAACAAAAAACATTTCTGTCATCTTCTCCCCTTAGATCTCTTTACAATGAACCCCTGACCCCATCGTCAAACCCCGGCCTCAGTCCTGGGGGGTCTCCACTGAGAGAGGGGCCCCTAGAGAGGGCTGCGCTCCCATCCCCAGCTGACTGGAGTGAGTTCATCAATGCCTCCAACAGCAAAGTGGAGCGAGACCTGGCCCAGCTGACTCTGTCAGATCCAGAGCAGAGAGAGCTGTATGAGGCCGCCCGCCTCGTCCAAACTGCCTTCCGCAAGTACAAGGTACAGGCCCGGCGCTCAGGTGCCTATGCTGTGTGTACTGCAGCCCGCAGTGACGGGGCTGTACTGTTAGCACTGGTATTATTAGATGGTTTTTGCTTTTGAATTTTTCGAGAGATGTTGAAGGGTTTCTTTTTTTATTTGGTTCCAAGCTACGGAGCTCTGATTTTTGCAGTAAAGTTCAGGGTTGTGATACGGTTCATTAGTGTCGTTTGTTTGGGCATATACTGTTTCTAATCGTACCTGATATTATTGCCATTTTTCTATCTCTACCTCTTGTCTCATTCTCTGTTCCTCTGCTCATATACACATTACAACATGAACAAATATATATCCAAATATGTCCCTGTGGTTTCAGCATGGGAAGGTGCCTTGAGCAGAGCATGGCCTTGCTTAGAGGAACGACTGCACTGCCCCCCGTATCCCTGCTCCAATTAGACACAGTTAAGCTTATGTTCTCCTGCTCTCTCTTTGTCTCTGTTTCTCTCTCTGAGTTAGGTGTATGGAGCCTGCTACTGCCTGTTTTGAACGAGCTTCCACACACCAGTCCTTTTACCCCTGCCCGATCCCATTCCTCAACTCGCTACCCCCCCCCCCCCCCCCCCCCCACCCCCCAGCTACTTTTAATGAGTTTTCATATCACAAACTGTTCGCTGTCGTTGACAGTCATCTGTTAAGCCTGTCTGCCTGCTGATAACTGAGGTGGAACTTTTTTCGCTGAACAGTTCACCTCCTCTTCCTCCTCCCAACCTGGGGGCCAGTTCACCAGGGCTGGACTCATGCCAGGGTGGCATTCACATGTCGGCCACCAGGAGACCCCCGGGGAGACTTGACAGAGCCACTAATATCCTTTGTGGCAAAATGTAGGTTCATTTGTGACCTCTGACCTATCCACCTCTACTCTCCAACAGGGGCGTCCGCTCAGAGAGCAACAGGAAGTAGCCGCTGCTGTTATTCAACGTTGTTACAAGAAATACAAACAGGTAGGCACCACGAATGCATCGACATGTTCCTGATAAGTGCTTTTGTTAACGGGTTCCAATGTAATCACTGTATGTCATAATTTTTGGGAGACAGACATGAGCTAACTATCTTTTTTACAAAACATAGTTTTTGAGAATAGTATTATGTTAGTCCAACATTTACAATATTTTCCCTTTTCTGTTTGCAAGCTAACATGGATAGCCTTGAAGGTAAACACTTTTCACTACCAGCAGCTAAATTAATGAATTAAAACGTTGCTCTTCTACCACAGCGTGAACCCATAGCACTGTTGCAGTCTTCACACACAGCAAAGCTTGACATATTGTCTTGTTGTCGTTGGCAGTATGCACTTTATAAGAAGATGACGCAGGCCGCCATCCTTATCCAGAGTAAATTCCGCAGCTACCACGAACAGAAGAAGTTTCAGCAGAGCAGGAGGGCTGCCGTGCTCATTCAGCAATACTACCGCAGCTACAAGGAGTTTGGCAGGCTGAAGCCCCACCAGCGCGGGGCTGCTGCTGCCCTGGTGCAGCACAAACTGAGGTAGACACACAGCCACATACTGTCGGCCACATACTGGAACATGCTAATCCTGCTAACTGCAGCAGGATTATAAAGAGACCACTGAATGTAATGTCTTGGAATAGGACCCTCCACATTTTCACTGAAAGATACAAACTCAAATTCATATTAACAGAGATGTAACGTTTGCTCTCAAAACAGTCTGACATTATTCTCTTTCTGGTGTTTCACAGAGGCAGTCTGCTCACAAAGAGGCAGGATCAAGCTGCCAGGAAGATCATGAGGTTCCTACGTCGCTGCCGCCACAGGTAGACCCCGACACTGACTCGCACATATGCTGACATAGTCATTCACACATACGTACACACAGAACTTCACATGATTGAACTTCACATTTACATTTAATGCACGGGTTGGTTCATGGTTTAAAAGGATAAAATCCCATTGAGCTAATCAGTAAGACTCAGTAGAAACTACCAGTAGTTTCATAATCTTGTCCATCGCTCAACTCTTCTTTTTACTCGGTGTTATGTGTTTGATTTTTGTTGGACAAATTGGGTGGTAACACCTAAGCTCCACCCCCTCCCCCTCACTGTATTTGCCCCCCCCCCCCCTCCCCCACCTGTCCTCGCCCCCTCCCTCACAGTGCCTACTGTGTGCTAATAGCTGTCTGGTATTGTTTTGCTGTTTATGCCAAGCCCCTTGATGGACCATAGACTGTTCAAGCGGGTGAGTGCAGCCTCAGCAACTCACTTCGTGCCTCTCTCTCTCTCTCTCTCTCTCTCTCTCTCTCTCTCTCTCTCTCTCTCTGCGTTATTCTATATGCCTCTTTCTCCCCCTTATCTCCCTCTCTGTCTCTCACTCTTTAACAACACAATTATCTCCTCCTGAGGTCTCGGCCTTTGCATTCTCTTCCTCCTTCCCTCACTCTCGTTTTCTCTTTTGCTCTCTCTCTCCCATCCCTCCACCCACCCTACCTCCTCTTCCATCACTGTTGCTTGATGCCTGCTTGCATGAAGGCTGCCGACTGGAGCCACAGGTGGACTGGGAAGCTCAGATTAAAAGCAGAAACCTATCTTGAACTAACAAAATGCTTATGAATGACAATATCACTGCAACACGTAACAGGCTCTCCTCTGACTCTCTTTATCTCTGTCTTTCTCTCCTCGGGAATTACTTTTTGTTCATATCGGTTGTTGTTTTTTTCTCACTCTTGTGTGGTTATGCAGACAGCCAGTTTGAGAGAACGGGGAGCTTTTTTTCAATCCTGTTTTATTCTGCTGCATGTCAAGTGGTGACAACGATGAGCCTTGCTCTTCTACTTCGAGGCATGCTGTGGGCCTGTTGTCTGTCTGTCTCACTGGCTGTGTGTCCTGTTTCTAGCCACTCGACAGACTGAGAGAGGGACTCAACCCCATAGACTAAAACGGTGTCAAACTGTTGATTGTATTATGCTCACATGGTTTATCAAAACAAAACAAATGCATTAAAAAAAAAAACAGGAAACAAAAAAACAGGAAACAGCTCAGAACATCATTAAAAGCATTTATAGAAGTTTGAGGATCTGAGTATTTTCACAAACTGTTAACCTCCTTGCTGTTGACGTTCATATTTCATGTTTTTACTCCTTCCCACATCTGCTGTATACTGTCCTAAAATAGGGCGCCAGGCTTTTAGAGCAGGTGAGATTGTTGATGTAACCGCCTCTCATGGGAGGCTCGTCTGCTACGCTGGGATATAGGTTAGGAAGCTGTGACAGCATATAGGTCACAGAACAAAAACAATAGGTTCCTCCACCCTTTGGGACTAAAACAGAGCTTTAATGGATTCATACCGCCAGGGAGTACTCTAGCTCAGCATGAGAGGACCCAACACGCACACACACACACACACACACACACACACACACTGTATCTAACCATGCATCTACGGTACACAGTCCACTCTTCTATACATAAAACAAACAGAGAATTTCTTCTCAGCCTTGACTGGTGTGTTTGGAAATACTTCTTCGTTCTTTGAAGTGTTCTATATGTGGAAGTGACCTCGATCTAGCCCGTAAACATTTAGTGCAATGATTCCTGCTTTTCATCATGAACTAACTAGATTTAGACTGGAGAAGGACATTACTAAATGACAGTCTCGTCTTTATTTTTCAACAATCACAGGAGTAAGCGCCTCATGCTGTGAGGCACCAGTGTGTCACATGCTGCATCTTGTAGGAAAAAGGTTTTTCTGTGTGTCGTGTGTCACTTTGAAATGAGTATTAACTAGAACAATAAACGTAATTATAGTAATTATGATATCATTACCATATTGTGTTGGGACACTTAAAAATGAAATGCATGACAAGATGTCTTGTACTTATTGTACCACAGAAGTGCATTTAATCCCAATTGTGATTAATATGGTAATGATTCTGTAATTGTGCTATAATTATGTTCTGTTCAATCTTGACCAACATTTCTTTCCGCAGCCGGGAGTAGTTCCTGATGACGGCTCTGGCTGAACCGCGTTGATACTGTCAGGCCCGTGCTCGTGTTGATGAGCGTGTTACTAGGAACCCGTGTTGTTGACGTGACATTCATCGACACTTGTCTCTCTCTGTGTTCCAGGGTGAAAGAATTGAAAAGGGCCAGGGAACATGAGACCCCTCAGAAGAGCCCCCTCGCGATGTGACATCACTCTCCTGACTCCTCCTTTCTGTTCTGTTTGTACCCGAGACATTTTACAAGAGAAATGGGGGGAAAAAAAAAAACATCAATGCAAGCACTGCGATTATTACTACTACTGCAGAACATTTGCTTCATGGCTTTTTTTTTGCACTTTCTTCATGGATTGCTGTGTCTTCTTGGAATATGAAGAGGTTTTGGACGGTAAGGAAGCGAACGCAGGACATGCCTGAAGAGAGAGGTCTGTGAAACAGGAGGACCTCAAGGCGTAAATTAAGGCTTTTACTGCAGAAGATCTCAGAGGATTGGGAGACCGCGCAGAAACACTCTGGCCTCTCATTGTGTTTCAAGTGACCAATCAATTCATTTGAGGAAGGATTTTGTTTTTTACCAAACATATTGGTCACCCACACGCCCACTTCGATCCACTGCTGTAGATGATATGATATTCAATTTAGCTCAACAATTCCTGCTGTCCCACTGTGCTCTACCCCACCAGTCTGCCCACACGGGTGGAGCTACAAATGAATGTAGTCCGGGGTTTAACATGCAGAAGCAGATGGGGGATAAAATAATTAGTTTTTGCCATTCTTTTCTTTTTTTAAACCTATGCTTTATGGTATATATTGTCACTTTATTACTTGAATTTGTTCCATACTGTCCAATGTATTTGTTCCATCATGTCCAATGTATTGGTGATCTGTACCTTCAGACTCTATGTTGTTGAATCCTACCAAGAAAAAAATGCATGACTTCTTGGCAAGAAAAGTCTGTGCTTGTGTGCTTACGGTCTAGTCTTTCAGCCTATCCTCTGACCATCTTATCCCCCATGAGTTCTGTCATCTCAGTCATGAAGCTATCCCCGTATTGTCCCGTTTCTTTTGATTTTGCTTCGTTCAGTCGATTGATGCTCTGAAACCGAACAAGAGAAAAGAACTTGCCTATTTTGTGTTGTAATGGTCATGGTCATGCAGTTTATTACTGTTCTTTTTAAATGAACTTCGGAGCCTGTGAAGGCTTTTGAGGGGAAGATCACATACATTGCCTTGACGTCTTAGAGATTCTTTGAGGGGTCCCTAAGCTTGTCCCAAAATAGGGGTTTGACAAATCCATATTTTTGACAATTGAGCGATTTCTGTATATAAAGAAGGCTGAAAGTACGTAGGAAAAAAACGTTTACCCAAAGGGGATTGTATTTTAGAAATATATTATTTTATTCATTAAAAATGGGTCAAAAACAGGTACGAGACAAAAACAGAATATTTGTATAGTTTTGTTTGAATGCCTAAGAAGTATGGTTGTATTGTTTGTATATAGTGTAAATACCTGGGATAAAAATGAGCTATGTGCATGAAAAGTATGAACAGAGTCAAAAAGGGAAAAAAACAACAAAAGCAGTAGTGGCTATGCTCTGTAAAATTAAAAATATTTCACTATTAGAGTATTTTATTTTATTTTGATTGTTCTTGAGAAGAACATTTTGCTCAAGCATGATATTATTGCAAGATAAAAAGTTAAAAAAAATACTGTATTTAGAGTTAGGAGATGTCTGCATTATCATAAAACAAGTATGTTATGGTTATGTTATTTTTGTTTGTTTTGGGCTACCAAGAACCTTTTGCCAATGGTGCCAAGGTATTTGAATGCTATATAGCTTAAGAAAAGAATTAAGTCAATTTTTTGCAGAACAGATAATCATACAGTGAAATACACACTAGCACTGAAGACCATAAGATCACAAGTGGTCGAGGATCACAAGAACAATGCGGTACACACAGATTGCAGAGGGAGTGATATGTAAGCAGAATGCATTGAAGTCATGTCTCCACCATTCCCACAGATAACTGAAGCATTTGACCATCACTGAATACACAGCAGAGTTTACATTTTATTTTTGTTGTCATTGCAAATGGAATGTGTTTCTGAGGTATCTCGCCTGAGCTTAAAGATTGGCAGCCTTGCCCATGGTGTTCCGATAAAAGCCATCCATGCAATTTGTCTCTGTCACCGAGAAAGATTGAATTCACCTCTTTTAACTTTACACTCCTTTTCAGCAAGCATTGATTTATCAATCCCTGTAATAAACTGGTGGCAGGATTTTCCGAGTACAATGTGTTTTAATTAAAAGACGCCCAAAAAAAAAACAACGTGATCAAGGCTGCCGGGGTCTAAATAGACCTTGTATTCTATGTCAAAAAGGAACAAAGAAAAAAAAGTCTAGTTGAAAAACATGTGTAGCATTCTGTACATGACTGGATTTCTTTGTCAAGCAGCTGAAAACATTTGCAAAACGAACTGTTCCGACAGTCAAAGGTGCTAAACCGATTCTATCCGGAAGGACAGCACTAAAAGTTGTCTCTTGCCTCGATGCAGGGTCAATGAGCCAAAATGACTGTAGTAACTTGTGTAAAACAGTGCACTAGTGCCATTTATTATTATGAGGCATAAGATGTGTCTTATACATTGGATCATATATATTATACGTATGTATATCGGTGTTGATTGGGCTGTAGGAACAATCCGAGAGACAACATGAGCTGCTGGTTCAGAGGTGCCTGTTGGTTGCTGCCTAATTTCTATAATATATTCCGACCAGAACCACCAGAAAGTGTATTCTGTATCAAAGTAATGACATTTGATTTTTAAGCCAAGTGCCACTGAAAAACTTGAGTTTTATTTGTTGAAGTATTGTCATGTTTGTTGAAATTATTATTCGGCTAAGTAGGTATTTCTCCGATTTATTTCCTTGACTGACTGGTTTGTTTTGTTTGTTTTTCCACACACTTCTGATATGTAAACTTTATTTTCCCGAGTGTTTATGTAGAAAGTGCCTATTCATATCCTGATCACACAAGCCCAGTGTCAGAATGCATACAATGTACCTGAGGTTAAGAGAATGTGAGAGAACATGGTCACCCACAGACAGTGCTGTATCCTCTACATGAACACGCATGATCACCGTCACCTTACACTCACCAAAGCGACAACATGATATTCCCACAGCACTCCAGCTTGTCCACATGCTAAGCTTTATTTTTTTTTGTTCGTACGCCTTCTTTTGTGTTTCCTAAAGGGACAGCTCGTTAAAATCACACTTAGATATGCCACTACTGGGGTTTGTTGCCTTGCATTCATCCTCCTGGTCTGTGGTTCGAATGCATAGCCAATGCAATGTCGTGGCGAAAAGGAGAAGGATTTATTATGCTTGCATGGGTAAAATAGTTAACTGGGTGACCAAACTGCACCTAAAGCATGCTTATTTTCCTAGAATCTGTAGTCAGATAGACTTGTTATAAAGACTTGCTGTTCTGTCAAACGATGAACGTTGGTTTGACGTGTCACAGAACTCAGAAAGACAGAGGGCATGTGACTGGAGGGCTGACGGGAAACCTACAAATGAGCCAGCGATCGATACTCGCTAGCTACTGAGGTTTTCATAGCAAAGGATGACGACAGGATTGTTTTTAGACCAAGCTCAAACCTTTTAGACTTTTTCTTGAGTTGTTTTCTATTCTTTCAGATTTGATCAGTGTGCTCCCAACTTCAAATAGGACTAATGTACATGGGTGGAGACCATTGTCACAGTATGTATAGCAAGTATTAAACGAAGTGACACACGGTACACACGAACACACGCACAAGACACAGCACAGCGGCACACACGCAGACATGTCACGGTGTCGGTTTCATTCGTACGCTGAGCGGCATCGCTATTCTCCAGGCTGAGGGACAGGTTCACCTCCCTTCTGTATTTTACTCAGGGTGCCAAAATGGGGAGGAGGAAGCAGAGCAGGCCACGTGATTCACAGCAGAAGAAGCTGAAATTGAAAGAGGAAAAACCTTCCAGCAGTGCTCTGGTAAAGACAGACGGCTTCAGCGCTGCGATGCTGACATCTTTCAAATGAATGAATATCAAATATAATCCATTTCCTGTCAGTAACGTTGATCATTGCAGACACCCGGTGGCGCCCCGGCATAATGTCCTGTTATATATATCTCATTAAGATAAATGATTTGACTTTCTGTCATAGGAGCCTGTCAAATCATAGTAGAATTCTGGCCGGTTCTTTAGGCCTTTAATTTAATCGAAGTAGGACGAAATGCAGAGGGTATTTAAGATTAAGATTGTAGCTATGTGAAAAGTTCACCTGCAAATCTTGTTTTGTACTGCCATTTATGAATGGGATGACAGGTTAGCTCATAGGCACTCTTCATACAGTATTATCAATTTCAAGATGTTCTGCGGATAGACCTGGGAATCTGCCTTTCCTCCTCTTCTTTTTCCCCAAGCACCTAAACCAGAGAAAGGTAGGCACATCAGGACAACAGAACAGAAACAGTTTTACAACATATTCCACTTGTGGACACAGAGCAATAAAGAACTATTTTGTGGAGACCTATAGACCTAGTGAAGTTTAAACTGATTGGACACATGTAGTCGACTTACTCTTATGCAAATGCCAGTATTGCAAGACAAGCATTCAGTAGTTTATGGACAGCAATTATATGGCACCCTTTACCGAACTGCACGTTTTCATCAATTCCAAACCAAGAAGAAGAAAAAAAGACCCTGCTTTGATAGAAAGTTATGGGTCCTCGACACTTTGCATGTGAACTAGTGTTAGATCTATTTTCCTCTCCTCTATAGCTGTCTTTCTCTCTGTCTTTCCTCGTTATGTGACCCGATTTTTCTCCGCTCCCGAACCCCAACCCTCGAAAGTTTCATCTCCTCTTGGTTCTCCGAATGTGTTTTGCTTTCCTCCTTTTTCTTCCCTTCTCTTGTTTGTAAGTTTTATTTTTGTAATTGTGCATGTACAAGCGTCACTGACTCGATGGATATGTTTAAAAGGAAAAAAATCAATAAAAAAAAGATATTTCAGCTGCTGAAGCCATGCAAAACGTTTTGAATTGCCCTTAAAATATGGAAGATGTTTTCTGAATGCTTTATATTCTTTCTGCTGTAAAATAATAAAAAAAAGGAAAAAATGAAGAAAACTCGAGGACAACGTTTGTGCCTGATATGTTTTGCACCAACACCTTTTTTCAAGAAAAGACAATTAGAAGAGACAGTATTTAGAGTACAGTTTTTATTTCTGTTCAACAAACAGTGCTGTGTGACCTTTCACCTCCACATTTAGAGACATGTGATCATATACCAGGCAACCAAGGACTTTTATCACGTGTGTGCACATAAATACAGTTACATACAAGTCAGAATAAATCGTCTTAAAGTCCCAAAACAATTTATCTCAATCATACCTATGGCATTATTCTTTTTAACAAATACTGACAGTGCGTATGTATGTGAGTGTATATGTGTGAGTACATGCACCTGGGCATACATATGTGCAGACATACCGCTACATGCATGCATGATGTTTCTTATTTTGTCTGCATGTCCTTATGTGAGTGCAAGATAGGGACTTGTGTTTCAGTGCAAGCCCTGTCTCTATTGTGTAGCATAATGTCGACTGTGTTAGACACAGTACTTCCAGAAACACTCCGAATTCCCTGCTCTCTTCCTGAACTGTTTCCGGATGCCCAACACACGGCTGAACGGATTTAGGAGACTTTGTTTCTCCAATAGGACCTGGAACACAGGATAAAGTAGCAGGGATAAACATTGTATTCACAGCTTACTTTTCTTTGCTGTTTAAGGCACAACAATTGTAGAAAACCCACCTCTCTTTTCATCCCCCTGGGAAGCAGGCCTGCTCTGACACCTGAGGGAAATAAAACAAGAGCTTATTCTGATATTCGAGATAACTCATGACAGATCGTTGCATTGGAAACGCTTTGGAAAGCACAGGGCTGAAACACGTCCATTTCCGTGTTGACGACTTCATTGCTTGTTGTGTCATTTTCAGGTCTGCACCAGTTATTCTCTAAAAAATGTTGAGTTGGGCACGACAGTTCTGTGCGTGTCAGACTTTTGGGTAGTAGAAAAGTAAAGCAACTCCATCAACAACTACAACTACCCGGCCTTGATCAATACCTCCGACTGCCTGGTTCTCCAGCAGCGCTGCTTGGTATCCAACCATAGAAATGTGTGGTAACACTGGTATAAGTGTGTGTATCAGTTCGAATTTGTAGCACAATGTTTCTGCAAAATGAAATTGGGTGATTTCCCCTGGATGAAAGTGTCTGCGCTGAGTATGAGCCCTTTAATACAAGATGAGCCGTGTGTGTGTTTCTTACCATCTTTGTTGTACTCCCCAGATATCAGAGTGGAATATCTGAGAGCAGCACCGTCCCGAGATGGGAAGGTTTGCTCGTAGAGAGACAGATCATCCAGAGCACCTCCGTCCTCGACTGATACTGGGGATAAAAGAACAACCAAAGAAAGCTGGTAACATGTATCCAAAATGAATAAACGCTACATAGGAGATAATATGACTTTCCACTCACCAGGTCCTGGATAGGGCATCTCTTCCGGTTCTGTGATGGGGTGGGCCAGTAGTGGGCCAGAGGCCACGAGCAAAAAGGCCCAAGACAGGAGATGGTTACACTTCATCACGACAGGTGGCTCTGATTCTCACGGTGATCCTCAGGTGGAGAGAAGACTTGTACATGCTCTGTTGGTCCCAACTGGGTTATATACTTCCAGCTGTTGCCTATACACCCACCACAGACACACACCCTCCATGCCACGCGGCAGACACACACTTTCGCTTGCCAAAGCAGCCATCAGCAATATCCACAGTCCCATCCCTTCTGTGATAAATCAACAGGCAGTCACGGGTGAATTATAGTGCCGTGGCCAATGCTCCAAGGTCACAGTCATGTTTTACCAGCTCTTGAGCCTGCTTGACTGTTTTACTGTCTTTGTAAATGTGATTGAAGCAGGTGTTTCAGATGTCATTCTCAAGAACACCCCATAGGGGAGCAGGTGGACACACGGGGCAGCCAAATGACGAATGCTTTTATGCTACCAGCTCATTAAACTCGAGGGCCATTTGCATCCTCTTGACTCAGAGCCCACAGGGGGAAAAAAGCTCCACGATTGGAGCCGCATACAAAGCAGTGATACTTCCTAATAAAACGGCATAATTACTTGCAGAGAGTGGTTCAGTAGCGATGCTAAAATGTTGTAGGCCTTGGAGCCTATGAGTCATCTGACATTTGAAGTCAATTTAAAAGATGAAAATGTTCCACGGGTCATTGAATCTGATTGATACATGCATGCCATTTAGAGGACTTGTTGTGGTCAGATGGTAAACTTGTGCCTTCACTTCTTCTTGAGTCACGCAATAAAACGCAACTTTATTAGAACGTCCAGCATAGATGGTGCAGTCAGAAAACACTTCCTGTCAATGGAGCCTTGGGACAGGTGGAGAAAGCGACTTCCAGCGTCACATTTTGCCCATCTGTGTGTAATTTGTATATTTATTAGAAGTGTGACATCAATGTTCAGTCTCTTGTATGGTAATGAGGATCGACGGAGCGACAGTGACATTTCGTTTTACTGCCAGAAGACCAGACACTCCATTAGGTGTTGCTTTATCATAAAAAGCTATTACGATTTATATTCTGTATTAGTCAAGGCCCCGCTGCTTATTCCGGCCTCTAAACTAAATGTAGTCTCCCCCATGCTTGGGGTTTATCTTGCAATATATGGGCTCCTCTTTTACCATTTGAATGGGGAATCTTGAATTGCTTCAAGGTACAGGTGTTTCGTAAGCAAAATGGACACTTTTCTTGAGATTAATACGATATAATTTGGATGTGAACAAAGCAGAGTGGATGTAACAACAGTTAAATTCTAAGAGTAGCTGCAACAGATCAAAAAGCTGCATCAATGATGGTTTAGAGAGAATTGTTGTTGACATCTTGACCATTCACCGTAAACAAAGTTTAGAGGCCAAACTTAAAACTCTGCATGTAGTTGTTAAGAATTCCCATGGAAACACTTGTATATTTGAATACATTCTCTGAAGTAATACACAGTAATATACAGTTACTTTACAAAAAATATGTCTCAGGAGAGAAATATCTCAATTGAAAAATATGTAATTAATAAAATCCTGCTTTCAGAATGTTAAATATGAATGCGAACAAGTATTTGTAGTAAAATACGCTGATGTAGCAAAGGTAGTGCAAAATATGACAAACTGTCCCTTTTAGAGTTTAGAATGCTGCCGCATTAACATGTTGAATGGTTATGGCCAAAATGGTGCTTGGTCTGCATTGTCTCACCTGGTGGGTGGTTTTAAAGAGCTATGCAATGTGTCCTGTGTTCTGAGTGTGTCGTTTGTTTTAGTAGAAGAAGAAAAAATGATCTACAGCTTAATAATATACTCATTAATGTAAAAAAACAGAAATATAGCCCTCTGAATTTTGTGAAGTACCTTTTGTACATCTAGTGAAAGCAGAATTTGATGGTTCGATTTATGAAAAATATAATTTGCTTCATTACTGAAATATCCCCATCGGTACACCAGACATGATTCAGATGAGATTCGTTTGATTCCCCTTTGATTTCACATTCACACATTATCACTGAAAACACCTGATTTATAGACAGTTTATAATCTGCTGAAGATCTTAGCTCCGGAAGCTACATGTCCCATCAAACAGCCGCAATAGTCCAAGCGATGTGACCTGACAGGTTTTATGACTTGTTGACGATATTCGGCCTACTGGAGATCTGACTGACGCATGTTCAGCCAGCAGAGGGCAACATTACGTCTAGAAAACCACAGGTGTAGAATACAGGTCTACTTATAGATCTTCAGCAAGTTAGCCTCCATTCTAACCTCTTGAATGCAGCTCGAAGGTAATATCTTCCTAGACACTCGTCTTTTTTTCCTTACTTATTTTAAGATTATTCAAAGAATCTCAAATTGACAAAGTGCAAATTGAATTACAAACCATGTAGCCTTCAAAACCTAAACAGCCTATTTCTTTTACATCCACTTTTTAAAAGACGCATATCATCTTCCTCAGAAATGGGACTTTTGGTATTATTCTTGACATATGCATTGTACTTTACAAAGTTTACAGGATAGTTTCCTCCCTAGCTGATTGAATCATAAGTTATTTCCCCATCTAGAAGATTCAGATGCACACTGGAGGAATAATTGTGTTATTTCTCTGTAATCAAGTCGTCTTCAGCCTTTTCTTCAACCACAAGTCAACTGAAATGTTTTGCCACATTATCATGACTTGCTTTACCACTTTTTAGTTAATTAAAATCATACAATGTAGACACACTTAACTTGTCATTAGAACAATCGTGCACACACGAAAGTGGCTTCAGGTTGGCTCGTATGATATACGAGTTGAATGCATGTTGTCGGCTGATTATGTGTGATGGGTTTCACTCAGAGAAGGTGAAAGTCTACTGTTGTGTTGCTGGACAGTGGGCCTTTCTTTACGCTGCTTAATCCGTAATCTAACCCTTTGACCTGAGTCGGCTAGTCTTTAACCCCGATTACCGGATTTATCTCTACATTGTTCCATCTCCGTTCCAAGACGGTTAAAGAAAAGAAAAAGAAAAAATAACGCCAGCTGTCATTTCTGCTGGCGCGCACCGTGACTGGTGTTGATAAATCTGAGTTTGAAGGAGCACCTGAAGGCAGCAGCCATTAAACGCCCCCACTGCTGCCGAACAGGAGCTGCGGAGAAGCAGCCGGAGCGACAGCCTGTTGTGGGTTAAGTTTGTCCACCCTTGCTTCCCATCACGACTCGACGTCCGGGGCTTTGTTTCATTCAGTCGACAACCGCCGGCGGTTCCGTCTAAACAATTGCACACCGCATAAGCACAGGCGCTATAAACGGCCAAGCACGTTCGTGACATTTTGGATAGATTGTAGAGACACAGAAAGAAGAGAGGAAGGGAGGGAGAGGGCGACGGAGCGGACAAAGTTGACACTTTGGCTCTTTTGTTTGGTACTTGTTGAATAGGCTGCGTGTGCAGCCAAAACACTGGAGCCTGTGTGGGCAGCGTGCTGGGAACAGGTAGGTTATGAAACATCGACTCTTACAATGTTAGTCTGGTTATTATTCGACAAAAACCAGTGGCCTACTGCAATGCAGATAACGTTAATGTTGTAACTTACTGTTAATGTTGTAAATGTTACTGTTGACTGCTCGTGTTGGCTTGGTTGCTGTCAGTAAAGACTGTATGCTGAGTTTGTTAGTAATTAGCTGACTGTTTTTTTACATTAACACCAGTTATCTGTTTAACTTAAAGACACTAATGTTCACCAAATGCCTCCCTGTGTAGTTAGCTCGGAGGTGTCTTCCCCTCTGATGTGTACCTTGCCTTTAAGTCTCACTTCACTTCGCCAGATAATAACAAAGTCCCCTATCTGGCGCCAGGGTCTTCTGTGTCACCATGAGGCTGTGACACAACGGGGACAATGATGGCAGAGCTGGAAATTGACCAGTCCAACCTTCCACGTGTACAAGAAGGTACGATCATACTTCCACACTGACCCAACCCTGGCATCCACTGTATAGAAGCTTTGAGTTTTGAATAGTGTGTGCACAGCGGTTCATGGTCTGTCTTGGAGGAAAGTTGTTTTTGTTTAGCCCCCCTCAGGGAGACCAGAGGTCAGGGTCAGCTACTGAACTGCAGATCTGGAGCCAGTAGGGATAAAGCATTTGATTCATGGAATCTTCAGCACAGCGAATACGAAGGACATACTTGTTGTCTGCTGCATGCTTTAGAGAGATTGAGACACATGACAACGTCCTATTGTTGTTGTTTTTTTACGCTGTGAATATCTGGCCGTGGCACCAAATGGTAGCTTATCTTCTGTACTTATGTGTCTCCTTGATTTCTGTGGTATCACTACTCCAGCTCTCCATCTTAGATGAGAAGTTGCTTGCGATTATGTTTTGACTGCATGCAGCAGAGATGGCTCTCATCATAGACTGGTCTGGTGTGCAGGGTGAAGATAAGGGATGAGATTTTTGGAACTGTTATTTCACATGCACGGAAACAGAATTTGTCATTGTCATAGCAAAGCAGTTCCTGTGAACTAAATTGTTTTTTTTTCTGTTTGCGTGCAAGTCTGAAAACAGTCACAGGTAAGGAATGTCGAAGCTGTGGCCTGGATGTCGAGCGTTGACTCGGTCTTTGGCGTGTCCACACTAATGAACGGGCTAGAAATAGGTCTGCACGTCTTTTATCGAAGGAGATAATTCAACACTCCGCTCTTGTTTCCATACACAAAGGGCACACTGTGCAGCTTTGCATTTTTATGCTGAATCGAGCAGGGCCCAGCGTGCAAAGTAAGCCGGTAACTGCAGCAATAAACTGCTCATTGAGACAATGGCAGCATGTAAATCAGATGTCTGTGGCACTGGGGTTGTTTACTTAGCCTTCCATTGCTTCAATTGCCCCATGAGCCGTATAGTTCCCGTGTCTCACTTCTCCTTCACTTTTACTCTCGATCCGAGAGACTCGGCCAAGTCAACTTTCTTCGTTTTTGCTGCGCCCCCCCCCCTTATCAGTTCCTGTTTTCTCCCTCCTCTGGCTGCTCCAGATATAGCCTGATGTGCAGAGGGAATGCAGCTCTCAGAGGAATTCCCCCACCCACCCCCCGTTCCTAATTTCACTCTCACCAACTGACCCAGAGTCCCATTACCCCTCCTCACCTCTCTTTGTTCTCCATGAGTTTCACCCAGTTTGCCTAGTTTATTACTCAGCACATGGAGTTGTTGGATGGACACTTATTGGTGAAATTTTGTGCAAAAAGTGGCGAGCACAGAGCAGATGGGAGAGAGAGAGAGGTTGGTGGGTGGAAGATTTTGGCTGAAAATAGAACCCGTGCCATTTTCTCCTTTCGCCGCTTTCTTTGTTTGGCAGGCACTTTGCCAGTGCTGCCATCCGAGTAGCTGCGAAGATGTCTTTGTCAGTGTTTGAGCGGCTGTTCCCCTCAAGCTGGATGCCGGAGATGATCTGCATGATTTTTATTTTAGATGATTGGTTGTCAGTTCTCTAATGTGGGTTGGAGTTCTGCTTGAATACAAAGAGCTTGCATTCACCTCTGAGATTTAGTTACATCAGCAAAAATGAAAAAAAATAGCCTTACATTTAATTTTTCTATTTTGGATGACCATGGACTATTTGTAGGAGACAAGAGGCATTCAAATATGAAATAATTCCTTTGTTTTGACTGTTTAGGCGTTGAGGTCACTGGGTAATGCAGTGGGTTGCTGGATGTATTTAAAAATCCTATAAAGCCTAGTTGTTCATGTTGCCCTGCACTCTTTCTTAGACATTCTTACCCCTCAGTGGATCTCAGCCTGTGGTGTTTAAATGCCACCGCCAATTTCTGTTGTCTGCTGGATCCTTGATCCGCTGTCCTCTTAGGAACCTGGCATGGCCGAGCAGGGTCCTTTCAGTTCCCTTTCTAAAGAAGCTTATATAGGAGGAGGAGACTTTTGAAAACGCACTCGAACTGGACTCGCACTGCACGCCCTGTCCATCAAAACCTGTTTAGCAGTCGTAATAACTCAGTCTCCTTGTGTTTAAAGGAGGCTGGAAAATCAAGTTAACCCGCAATGCAGACACGCCCTCATCCACGTTTGTGTGCATACACAGACGAGGCTGTCATTCTCCCCCATGTTTCCCTACTTTCTTTTCTTCCGAGTTGGACTTATTCAGTAAACTCATGTTTTGAACAGTCACTTTATCCTGTTGGATTAACACCAAGCGTTTGACTTAATGGCTCCTCCTCATTGACAGACTGGACACATTTGGGCAGGTTGGAGAGCCATTTAGCGGATAGCCTCTTAAGCTCCACGACAGGTGTAAGTGGGAATGCGTGTCTGTCTTGGTGTGTGTTAACTCGCAGTGTGGTATTGTGTGGTCTTCTGTGGTGTAAACGGACCCTTTAGGGCTTAACTCGCTGGGTGATTTCTATGAACTTTGACTGCTGGGCCCCTGCAGACTAAAACATACCCCGAGAGTTGTTCTCAGCAACAACGTTGTTTTCTTTTTCCAATCGAGTTTGACTGAATCTTACCACAAGAATGTTTCAGAAGCAGTTATTTTTCCGAATTTCCCTATTTACAGAACTGGACAAAGAAGAGCTGTCCTCAGTTTTGACTTGTTATATCAACTTAGAAGCAGTTCTATAAGTGTTTAAATTGAACATAGGCTGTAGGCTCGATGTCACTAATCCAGCTAATCTACAGCTAGTCGGTAAACTTCCAGGGTCTTTGCTTGTCGTCTGTTCATTCACTTTTAGTAGCATGACAGGTGTTTTTAACTGGCTCTGGCTCAGGCTGGAGGCTTTTCCCTCTGTGAGCTACCGGTAGATCTCTTCATAACCACTGTTCTCTGTCCTCCTGGCATTTTAAAGCATTGTTGAATAGATTGCTATTCCAGGTTCCCCGATGAAAATCTGTGACATAGCGAAGCAGTTTCTTTTCAGGTCACAGTGAGCTGTGTGTCTGCAAATATGGAGGCGGTGGAGAAAACAGCTGGTTCTGCAGCGCTGCTGCTGACTGTCTGCGTTTATTTTCTCCGGAGTATTTTTTTAATTTGTTTGACAGACTTTAAACACCCGTGGGCCTTCGGCACATAGACGCTATCGAGGCTCATTTAGGACTCCTGTAAACACTGGGCATGGCTATAGATGAGAATAACAGTCCTGTTAAACCCGATGTACAGACCAAAACTGTGGGTATTCACCACATTATTATTATTGGAGTCTTAAAATGAACTCCGGTCAAAACACAGCAATCAACTGTCTCTCTATCCCTTTTGACTTCACACGCTTGGGAACATTTTCTTTGCTCGTTGTTCTTGTGTCTAGGTCTCAAGGTCTTTTGTCAGCTTTCTGATAAAACACGACGAGGCTAGACTTAGGCGGGCGTTAGTGACATGAAACCGATCTGTTATTGCCATATCCAGCAGCAGCTGGTGAGACTGTGGGATCATGTGCTTTGCCACCGAGTGGCTCGATGTGGAGAAGCAGACAGAGTTGGCGTACAGACGAGAGAGCTCTTAGCTAAAGCCTTGGGATTTACGACAACCTCACAGATTTCACTCGGCGTACTTTCGTACCATCTGCACAGGGCTTCACAGTAGAAATGGTTGCAGGTGGTAGTTCCTAAACTTTGCATCTTCATTTGCTAGTCATAGTGAGCACATTAGTGAATGAAAAACATGTACCTTCCTCCTTAAGATCATTGCAACCACAGTTTAAAAAATCACACTGAGTCTCTGGTCAGATGAATGCTTCCGTTGAGGTGGATCTGTTCCTCTGTCGCTACTGATCCAAGTAACTTTGGGAGGACGGTAAACATTGTGGCCACTTAGGTGTTCCTCTGGAACACTAGCACCCTGTTGTGATGAGGATTTAGGAGGGCCTTTTATATATTTAACAGGTAATTCACGCGAGAGCGGTAAATGTTTTTACTCCTCCGCCCTTCGTCTGTCAAAAACAACCGGCCATAATGACACATGGCACTTGTATCCTATTCCTTCCCTTTAGACAAAGGGCTGAACCAGAATGTTGCCTTATTTCAAGCTGTCCAGGAGCTCAACAGTGGGTCTGGATGGAGCAAGTAGGGCCATTCATGTTCTGTTGTTTTAGTGATCCTCAAGCTGAGAGAACAGCGTACTTCGTTCACACTCAAGTCCTGTTTGAACTCTTTGTAACTAGAAGTGGGATCGGGTATCAGTCTATTAACTGATCTTATGTCAGATGTAGTTTTGATGAGCAAGCATATGGAGAACGGAGAGCGTCAGAAACTTAAAAAAAGAGACTGCAAACTGGTTTATAAAGCTGGTTTTTAATTCAGGATTTAAAATATAAAGATTAACGGGACTCAGCGGGCGAACATGCCGCTCCACCAGAAACCTCTCTAAAGGCCCAGTATGGCACAGATTCTACTGGTTATTTTTATAGTATCTTAGTTGATAGTAAGTTAGTTAAGATAGTTTTTGATGCACTTGTACTGGGTTTCGGCCGATACACAAGTTCAAGTATCGGTGTCGGGAAGGAAAAATGGTATCGGAACTTCTCCATTTGTAACCTTTTGCGTGATACTGAAGCTTCCCTCTGTTGTTTCAGTGTGCCAGTGTTTTGCTGTGCTGGAGGATGGAGCGCTGGCACACAACCTGCAGGAACAGGAGAGTAAGTAGAATGTGGCAGCAGCACAGCTGCACACTACAACAATGTGTAGTCATTTGTATTATGGGGGCTGCTCTCTAGTCTGTCTTCGTGAAGCACTACTTTCTGTGTTGTGTGGCTTCATCTTTAGTTATCGACCTACCTTGTGCCATGTTTCTCTGTTTTGCCCTTATAGTCGAGCAATACTATACAACCAACATCCAGAAGAACCAGCTAGTGCAGAACGACATCCGTGTCGCAAAGATGCTGCAGGATGAGGAGGAAGAGGAGCAGGCCCAGCAGAGCACCCTCCTCAGACAGGCCTCCAGACAACTGTAGGTGAACCCTGCTCCCGAAAAAGCACTGTAACACGGCTCACACTGCTGCACTATTCACGCATCAGCGTTCTCATGTCCTGATGTACCCTGACCCTGCTCTGTATAGATCTACGATGCAGATTTATGTCTAAATTTACATTGATGCGGTTGTAGTTTTATCACATATGTCACAAGTGTGAGAAGTCCTTTTTTTTCTTTTTTTTCCCCGACTGTAGAGAGATGGAGGACTTTGAGTATGCCCGTGTAATTCAGGAGGAGATCCAGCGTTGTGC
Organism: Melanostigma gelatinosum; assembly: GCF_949748355.1. Lineage (NCBI taxonomy): Eukaryota > Metazoa > Chordata > Actinopteri > Perciformes > Zoarcidae > Melanostigma > Melanostigma gelatinosum. The sequence goes on along the minus strand of NC_136641.1, from coordinate 21,636,497 downwards.
TGAGGAGGCCCGGAGGAGGGAGCAGGAGGATGAGGTGAGTACAAACTCACTGTCTGCGTCTGGTTTGCATTTCTCCAATTAATATCTGGCAGCTTCCTTAAAAAGAAGATTCCACTTTCATTGTTTCATTGTTTATGCACAATATATATACGGTATAAACGCCACCGTCTATGCTCGGAGCTTGCACGCCATCGCGCTACCAAGTGCGAGTATAAACAAAACTTTAGTATTCACGGCCTTTCCCACAGTGAATACGTGCACCAGTTAGTTTCATGGAGACTTTGTTTTACTTTAAATGCTTCGACCAGTATAACCAAGTGTAAAGGTGAGTTCTGACGTCACATTGATCTGCACCTACTTGTCAATTATCCACGTACCCGCCTCAATATGATACATCTTTTGTCAGTCAGCAGGCTGCTCCACACAGGCTACTATTTACTGCAGCTCTTTAAATATATAGACCAAATACTACTCAAATATGAAGCCTAAATGATACATTAAGATGTTTTTATTTCATATAAAATGAAGTTTTCAGTTGAACTGCTCTTTGCCACACTATTTATTTTATTACTGAAAATACAAATCAACCTGTGCATGAATACTACGACCCCATTATTCATTGATCCTTTTATACAGTGCACAACAGTCAAACAGTAGCTACCTTTGTGTGGATGAGAACAGGTGAAATAGCTAACATCCACCATAGCAGCTCTACTTACCGTCTTCCATTAAAATCAGCCAGATTTAAGAGTCCAAACGTTATCCAATCATCATTCAGGCCATCGAGTGGGGCTTGAATCTGTGCCAATGTGCATTGCACCAAATCCAAAGAAACTCCTTGAAAAGGTCAACTTGCTCATGTTTATAGGGAATGAGAGGGAACTCTCACTGAACAGTGAGCCTCAGATCTGTCCATCATATGATATCATTGATCAACAAATCTTTATTTTGCCCACGCAGAATATTGTGGAAAATATATATACATGCCCCTTGGATGACTGCTATATGGAAAGGTTGAAAAGCAATGTTCCTTTACGTTGGCACTTGTTTTGTCATTTTTTAAATTAAAACCTCTATGGTTGAGATCAGCTTTAAACCGAAAGTTGTTCAGGCTAATAAGAAGACACAAACGTGACAGCGAAGGTTTTAAAGCAAAACACTTTTGAGGGATTTGCTCTTAAAAGAGGAACAAATCCTTTCCTGTGGGTGTCAAGTTGCTGTCAGCAACCAGAGCACAGCGAGATACTGTTCTGAATGAACAAGTTAATGCCAGAGGTAAGAAGTTTTATCAATGAGTCTGTTAAAAATAACTCAAACCTATCTAGTCTGAGCCATAAAAGTCTGTGTTGATGGATAATGCTGTAGTGTGTTATCTGACTCAGTAAGGTGGCGCACAAAGCAGAGTATAGCTGCTTTATGGCGGTATGTTAATGATTCTATGTACCTCAAACTGCATGACTGTGTGCAGACAGAACTGGGCCTAATCTAGAACCATGGCAGTTAGAGCGGACTTGAAATAGCCCCAGCATTATCTTTACATTTTCATTCTGCACAGGGACTCGTAGACCTATATGGCACCTGGGACATACTTGTATATCATTTAATTATCTCCCTGTTACCAGCAGGTCATGGCAGTATCATACGGTTCACTTTGCTCTCTCAGGACAAACTGAGTCCATAATGAATGGCGGTTGCAGCAAAGTGCTGCTCTGGGCCTCTGATGTATCCACTGTGCCGTAAGAGGGCTGTGTGAGCAAAGTCAGCTGTTAAACAGAGACACAACCCGTCAGCTACCCATCTGGATGATGGCTCAAGCTATTTCTCTGGAGGTTGATTCCAGACATGCACCACCAACCTCTTGATACACCACAGACCACACTCGTGTGTGTGCACATGTAGCCACACTGGATGTGCACACTCGACATGTGTAGTTCGAGAAGAGGCGGGTTAAATGAAAACATATAATATAACATTAATATCTCGACACTGCTGTGATGGTTGACACTTGTTTTCCCATTTCCCCTCGTCCTGATTTGTGTTACAGCTCGAGATCTTTTAGATACAAAAACATTCTTCTTGCAACCCAAACACAACGGGGCAACCAGATAGTTCCCATCAATCACTTCTCCCTGAGCCCAGCCCCTCAGAAACGTCTTCATGTCTTGACTGAAAATCTGCCTACCAACAGAGATGATAGGTTGAGCTGTGTAAGAGCATTGTGGGGGGAAAAAGAGCCAACTATGCCATGAAACTCCCCAGCTGGTCTAGTTGAGCGGCCTGCGTCACAAGGCTGCTCCAGCACAATATTTTCCTTGACCCTGCAGTTTTGGACAGGCTCATAAAAGCTCCCTGTTTGGTGGATGTGAGGTCAGAGAGACTGTGGGGTTCATTCATCATTGCTAAAGGGTTTGGGTTTACACTCTGTGGGAGCCAACATGAGGTGTCTACACTCAGACTGAAATGCACTTTGTGGGTTAAAATCGTATGCTGGGTTCTGCAGCGACTGGTGTGATAATACATCTATTCCTGAGTGTTGCTGTTTGGATCGGATGATGAACTGTTAACGCTCCCGTTAGCTCACCTTCCTTAATGACTGGCTGATCAGAGGTGTTGATTAAATATTTGCCTCCCTGTAGATTTAGTCTTTAATGAAGGAACAGAAGGCATCAGGCTGTGCATTTTTAAATCCCAGATCCCCGTGGCAAGCCGCGCCTAACCTGCCACGGCAAGCTGCTAATTGTCTGCTGATGCTGGCAAAGTGTCTTGACACACACGCCCTGATTGCAAAACAAAAGGAGCTGCGCTAGCCTTTCCTTGTGATTTATGTTGCAAATGCAGCCGCCAGAGAGAGGTTTCATAGAATTCACTGGTAGGATTTGCTGATTTGTAGAGAACATTATTAGTTCTGGACTTTCCAATGAAAGTAACACAGAGACAATTGGGGGGGGGGGGGGTTCTCCAGTCAAGCATAGCAGCTCTAGTAAGAGTCGGCATTCCCCAGTGACATGGTGTTTCTTCTCGTGAAACACTTCTGTTGACCTGCTTCTGTTGTCTGTTGGTCCGGAGTTCAAGTTCGGGGAGATTAAAAGTTTGCGTGTCTCTCACTGAGTCTCCTGGTTTCCATCGAGTCAGCCACAGCCCTGTCTGCAATAATTAGTTTGGCCACCCAGCGCTGAGATGCCAGGTCACGTCATCGTGGCACTATGTCGCCCAACAGGCCTCTGCATTGGATGTATCATCCTCCTCCCCCTCCTCCTCCGTAGACATGCCAGATGCAGATGGATTAGATTCTCTTCCTGATGCAAACGGGTTTGAGAGTTTGATCCATGTTGCATTCATGTTACTTGAAAGCTAATAATATATCGATTAAATCAAATGGAACACAGTGTTTATGGGAGAAACAGACAAGCAGTTGATTGAAAATGCTCTTTTACTGAATACAGTATGAGAGGGTTGTTCTTTGACCAGTTTTTGTAAATTGTGGAAAGAAGGTAACAAATATATGACATTAATCAAAGGTTTCTTCATGATTGTGTTCCTTGTGTGACTGGGGGTGAACAGCTGAGGCCTTGCTTTCTTTTTACACGATCTATGTTATTCTGCCCTCTGCTGGTGGAAACAGCACAGGATGAATGATGTCTGGAGAACATACCGGTAATTGCAGCATGCTGCCAACTCATGGTTGCACACCAATGGTGTAACCTGACTGTTCTCCGTGAGTGGAGCTTGTTTTTACGTACTGTTCTTATTCAGATCATTTCATTATTAGCTGTGCTGTGATAACTAAATTGGTTTTTGAATTAAAGCAAATAAGCCAAATGAAAGTTATTATTGGCAAATGATACAGTTTAGGACAGGCATGTCCAAAGTCCGGCCCGCGGGCCAATCACGGCCCGAGGTCAGATTTTATACGGCCCGCGCCTTCTGTCTTAAAATGCATTATTTATGGCCCGCCAGCACAGTCAAAACGGAATGAATAAATCATACAAATTCAACATGCAATTCCTATTTTTACCTCATGGTGGCAGCACCACTCTGTAACTGTCTGGCTGTTTGAAATTGGCTCTGACCCTTGAACTGTCATGGCTACGGCAAGTAAAAAAAGGAAAGTCGATAATGAGGGCCGCCGCTTCCAGGAGAGGTGGAGATCGCAATATTTTTTTCACCGAAAACCGAAACAACTGTGTCTCCCTAATTTGTCATGAGACTGTTGCCTTGTTTAAGGAATATAATGTAAAGAGACACTACGAGACCAAACGTGCTAATGCTACAACAAGCTATCAGAGAGCGTCCGTGCTAGAAAAGTGAAGCAACTCCAAGATAACTTGGCCACACAGCAGCGGCCCCTTTCACATGAAAACATCATCAAAGTAAGCTGCGGAGTGGCCGTGGTAATTGCTAAACATGACAAACCTTTTACGGAATGTGAGGTTATCAAAGACTGTGTTATCAGATACGAAGAGACAACTTGATTTTTTTCGTGAGCCTGTTTCATGTGTGTTGAATTTAAATGTTAGACAACTTTTCATCACCCTCACTAAGTCATATTTAAGATTGTCTTGAGGTGAGAACATTGATCGGTTCCTATGTAATTAGCTTTTAGATGGCTTGTTCTTTGTTATCTGACTTTCAAGATGTGAAAGAAAGGCAGAATAGTTGTTGAGATGTGTTCAGACATGAATGCTTACATTTGGTTACATTGCTATTTGCTGTCATTGAAAATAAAATGATAAAATAACAATGTATGTATAGGCTACTTGTATTGTTTAAAATAATGTCAGCAGGGACTGTTGGCCCTTGGGCATTTTCACATTATCAAATTTGGCCCTCTTTGAAAAAAGTTTGGACACCCCTGCTATACACACATGACTTGGCAGCATGGACCTCCTGTCTGTCTGTCTCTCTCTATCATAGTCATTCAGGTCTTATCTTTAGAGCCCCCCCCCCCCTCCCATTTCAAAATAAAAGCTCCAGAGTGATTTCTAACTGGAATGCTTGTGATGAAGCCTGACATTTAACAGTATGTCTATAAAAGTAATGAAAAAAATCATACTATAGCATGTTGAAAAACGTTATCGTATAGCATGTCGAAAAAAGATACCCACAGGTAAGTATCGAACACAGACTGAATTTGGCTGTGGGGCAGCGACGCTAACCACTAGACCACCTGTGTATCATGAAACATTAAGGGTGTCCTCATAGCATACTGATTCATTGTTAAAGGATATCCTGAAAAAGTCATAGAAGAGTATGTCGAAAAAACTCATGAAAAAATAGTCATAGTATATTAATTCGAAACAAAGACACCCACAGGTAAGTTTTGAACCCAGTTTATTTGGCAGCGAGGTATCGACACTAACCACTACACCACCTATGTATCAGGGAAACTCTAGTCATGAAACATTCAGCGTGTGTCCTCATAGCATGTTGATTAATTGTTATTTGTCTTATTCAGATGTAACAATAAAAAAGTAAGAGTGTGAAAAAAATGGCATGAAGAAGTGTGAAGAGTGTTGCATGTGATAAAAAAAAGTCTGAAATGTCATGAAAAGGTTGTCAAAGAGGTCTTATTTCATTTGAATTTATTAAAACGTCATAGCGTAATATGCAACAAGAAATACATAATAAACAGACTATGGTATGTCATTAAAAGGTAATTTTCTAGTAGCTCATTAATTGCACCATAACATACAAATACAATAAACAAAGAATCTATAAATTACAGCCAAATAACAGTTGAAGAGTTTGTATGTCAAAAAGACATCATAAAAAGTCAGATAAGTATGTGAAAAAAATATATTTATAGCATATTTTTTTAGTTACTTTATTTTTCAAGTTACTTTGTAAAAAAGTTACTTTTTTAGTTACTTTGGAAAAAAAGTTACTTTTTTAGTTACTTTGTAAAAAAAGTTACTTTTTTAGTTACTTTGTAAAAAAAAGTTACTTTTTTAGTTACTTTGTAAAAAAAAGTTACTTTTTTAGTTACTTTGTAAAAAAAGTTACTTTTTTAGTTACTTTGGAAAAAAAGTTACTTTTTAGTTACTTTGGAAAAAAAGTTACTTTTTTAGTTACTTTGGAAAAAAAGTTACTTTTTTAGTTACTTTGGAAAAAAAGTTACTTTTTTAGTTACTTTGGGAAAAAAAGTTACTTTTTTAGTTACTTTGGGAAAAAAAGTTACTTTTTTAGTTACTTTGGAAAAAAAGTTACTTTTTTAGTTACTTTGGAAAAAAAGTTACTTTTTTAGTTACTTTGGAAAAAAAGTTACTTTTTTAGTTACTTTGGAAAAAAAGTTACTTTTTTAGTTACTTTGGAAAAAAAGTTACTTTTTTAGTTACTTTGGAAAAAAGTTACTTTTTAGTTATTTTGGAAAAAAGTTACTTTTTTAGTTACTTTGGAAAAAAAGTTACTTTTTTAGTTACTTTGGAAAAAAAAGTTACTTTTTTAGTTACTTTGGGAAAAAAGTTACTTTTTTAGTTACTTTGGGAAAAAAGTTACTTTTTTAGTTACTTTGGGAAAAAGTTACTTTTTTAGTTACTTTGGGAAAAAAGTTACTTTTTTAGTTACTTTGGAAAAAAAGTTACTTTTTTAGTTACTATATTCTCAAAGTTACTTTAAATACGTAAAATAATGTCAGCAGGGACTGTTGGCCCTTGGGCATTTTCACATTATCAAATTTGGCCCTCTTTGAAAAAAGTTTGGACACCCCTGGTTTAGGATGAAAGGATTGTAACAGTCTAATCTAGTTGGAAATTATTCTCAAAGCCTGAAAGTTATGAATCTATATTTATTTGCTTATTTGACCTCCATCTCGCTGATCTTCATCGAGCCTCTATTCTAAATGAGTTACACATTATGGTTTCTCATGCAAAGAAGCAATCAGTACGTCTGTCTTCACAGGAAATAGCTAAACGAATGCAGGAGAAGGAGAAGCAGAGAACCACGAGGATAAGCAGAGGGCAGGAGGGCCGTAGTGAAGGTACAGTTTTATTTATGTTTTAAACAAGAGAGCACCATCTTTAGCATTATTCGGCACTACATTAGGGTTGTTGACTAGTGTATAATACATGGAAATACATTTTAGGAATTGGCTTTTTTGAACTCAATATGTTGTGTGTATTTGCTGAGATTTTAAGAATTATTTGTCACACTTGCAAGAAAGTAGGACAAACCCCAGAGCCTGCTTAGCTCCTCTCTAACCATGCGTTACCTCATTGCTAATGCTTATTGTTGTATGCAAGTCATTCTCCACATCACAACCGCATGAGAAAAACCTCCTCTCTACATAGCTGTCACACGACAGTTTATTCTTCTTGTGTGTTCTGAATCAGTTTCATGCATGTAACACGTTGCCCTCTTGTTATCTTTTAGATATCACTGTTTATCTGTATTTACAATGCCTTAGTTGTGTCTAAAACATGATATAAAACGTCACATGCTGCTATTTTGAATGCCACGTGTTACCTCATAATTAACTGCAGTTCTCTAATAGTACCTGCTAACAGCCTCACCCATCCTCCTTGCTTTTGTGTTTGCATGTTTGGCATTACTAAAGGCAGCACTATCGATCCTGCGCTACCATCGCCACGCCAGCACACACTCAGGGGGCTTCAGCAAGGAGAGGAGCAGTACTCATCTACCACCACCAGGTGGCAATGCTCTGCCTCTCACAACCATTCAGACTTAACTGGGCCTCTGGCTGACTCCCCTCGGGGGGTAGCAGCTCAGACGCACACAGCTGCATGGTCAAATCAAGGACACACAGATTCCATGAGGGAAATCAGGAGTGAATTGAGAGGGCGTTTGAGTGAGGATTCAGAGGACTCGGACACAGTTTTCTCTGTGCAGCCCTCTGTCTGGTCCCAGAGACCAAATGAAAGACTCAACACAGCACCGCCTCGACAGCGGGCATCTTTATATCAGCCGCCAGAGAGAAACTACAGAAGTCTTTGCTCTCGCAGCAGCTTCACAGAGGAGGAGAGAGGAGGATGGACTGAGGACTATAATGAAAGTGGTGACCTAGAGCAGAGGAAGCCTAGGAATTTGGATCAGGAAAGGAACCATAGAGAGGAGTATCAGCGTTTCCACAGTAGCAGAGATCAGGACAGAGACAGTAGGTTGGTCGAAGTGAGAGAAAGGCGATCTAGTCGCAGTGAATCTGTCAGGCTACATGACCGGAGTAAACACAGCAACGGAGACTTGGCGAGGACGTGGAGCTATACGGAAAACCCAGACAAACGTGTCCGTTTTCAGGACAACACCAGGAGCTCTCACAGGCCGCAGGGTGAAACCAGACGAGTCTGGGAGATGCTGGGCCAGGTCCTCAGAGAGAGGGGCGTGCCTGTGAGGTTCGGCTGCGACGGGGCGCCACTTCAAATAAGGCCTCAAAGCAGAGACAGCCAGGTGCTCCATGGGAGCGAGGTCTCCTGCAGTGACTCCCAACCACATCAGAGAGCTTTCCGGAGAGCTGCCACCACCAGGCACAGTTTCCATGGAGATATCAGGGAGAGGAGGAGAGATCACAGAGAAGACGGGGACCGGCACGGCAAAGACGTGGAGCATGATGGAAAGATTTACGAGATTAGTAGTAGAGACGCAAATCTTGCCAAGAGAGAAAGGGGAGGCAGTAGACGGTGGAGAGAGCACCGATACACTAACGAGAGCGAGAGGAATGCAAACGATGGCAGAGTCAGGAGGACAACAAGCGAACGCAGGCGTTGGCACAAGACCATAGAAGAAAGGTTAAGCTCAGAGGAGGAGGAGGTGGAGAGGAGAGGAGAGCGGCCCTGTCGAAGAGCCCCACAGCGTACCCAAAGCCTCAGCAGCAGCCGGGCTTCAAACGGGGGAAGGTCAAGGCACGTGGCAGCAGGTAACACACAGAACTGCAGCCAGGGAAAGCTTCCAGAGCTGTGCTCCCTACCTCTCTGAGCATCTGCTCCTCTCATCTTCCCTCAATCATCGTCTGATCTGGACAAATGTGGGCTTTATTGGTGATTTGGGGTCTCTTACTGAAGGGACATTGTCCTGTTCATATCTATAATTCCAGTAGTCCTGAGATATTGTTCAATGTGTGCATTCATTCTCATCTTCGCTCTTTGAATTTGTATCTTGTGAGGGAATAAGTACCGTGAAGTCCCTTTCACAACCGAGCAACATGCCCTTACATGCTGCATCCTCTCATCTCGTGGTGTGGTTCAAAGGTCCTTGGTCTTTGTGTCTTTCTCCCTCAGTTTCAGTACACTTGTGTGATTCATCGCTGATTTTCATCTCTTTTTTTCCCACTACTTGTATGCTCGTTGTCGTCATTAGTCGCTTCAGTTTCTTTTTCAATTTGACACGCGTCATATTTAACCTTAGGAGCACCACTGCAGCCAGAGCCAGGCGAGGCCAGCCTGGACCTGGGGGCGCTGCGCCAGGTGCTACAGGATGAAGAACTGGCTCTCGAGCTGCAGGAAGAAGAGGAAAGGCGGTCGCGGAGGGTAATTTGGGGGAATTTAGGAGTCAAGGGAAAAGGGACAGATTGGATTCTCTTTCATTTTTTTTTCTGACTTCCACAGTTTTGTGTTTGCAGAACTCCCAGCCCTCTCCATGTCGTTCTTACCCAGAGGGAGACTTCAGAGTGGCGCAAGTGGCGCAGGACGAGGTACGATGAATTGATACATCAACGGTACAGATGTACCTCATGTTTAATAGCCACCTGTGGAATGATCCATTGTTGTTTTTGGCACTAGGAAATTGCACGCTTTATGCAGAAGCAGGAAATTAAATCAAAGCGAAGATCTCGTGAGCTAGAGGGGCCGGCATCGTGGCGCGAGCACAGCACGATGATCGGTGTTCATGACAGACGGGCTGCAAGAGACAGACCGGTAAATGTGATAAATAATGCAAAACTGTTCCAGCATCCTAATACGGTCCGATGAAATGAGTTGTACTCCTTTGTCCACTATGTGCAGGTCCGTCGAGAGAGGCTTGATTCAGAGGGCCTTCCTTCCCCCACCGAGGACTGCTCCCCAGAGAACCAGCTGCCCAGCCCCATCGCCACACTACCGTAATTGTCTCTCCATGAATGTACGTTTAAACTGTGACCGTATGTCGTTCATCTACATTATATGCTGAATTACAACTGCTGCATTTCCAGACAAGTCCAGCAGATCCGAAACATTGCGGAGGAGCTGGACCCGACCTTCCAGGCCAGGAGGGAAAGCACAGAGAGCCTGAGAGCGGCACCAGCAGGTACCGCAAACATTACAGATGATTCTTAAAAGGAAACCATTAAAACAATGGGTGGACACTGACATCCTGTTTCCTTTTAATACAGGGTCAACCTGTCAGTCACTTCCCATGCCACAATCTGGCTTACATGACTTACTCGAGGAGGCTACTTTCGTCCCACCCACAAAACGGCAAACGGACAAATCAGGACGTGCAAAATCCAAAGAGAAGAAGGAAAATTGCAAGCAACAATAATTTGACACATTCTGTTGGAGTGTATATATACATACATATATATATGTATAGATGTGTGTGTGTGTGTGTGTGTGTGTGTATATATATATATATATATATAGAGACACACACACACACACAACACCAAATATCAGTTGTGCTACAGAGCTCTGATTATTTACTATATTACTTTAAGGTTGAAGATTACTACCGGCCACCCCTACTAGCACTTTAGACCAGCGGAACACAGAGAGAAGTGACATTTTATAATAGTTCATGATTACGTGAATGACGACAACACTTTGGACTCGTGCCTCTTATAATTTTCAAAGGGAAAATGTATGTTTATCGAAGTATTGTTTGAATTGTTCAGTGTTAATTATACACGATACATTTTTTTAATTATATTTGTACATTTTATTTGTTTTTATGAAGGGAAGCCGTGAGCATCCAGCCATTATCTGTAACCACGTTGTGTTTTGTCATTTGACATTCTGGATGCTCCTTGGTGGCGGCACGGTGGTGCAGTAGTAACAAGGGACCACCACCAAACAGCATCCAAAATAACAAAAACAGAAGCTCCTTATCTTAACCCTGGGACCTGAGGGACGTGGGTTTTCAGAGTGTGTGTGAAAGCCGTGTAGCAGGGCTCCAGCCATGTTCACAATAGTACAATGACAATCGAAGGAACTTGTTTAACTCGTAATGAAAAGCATATTACAACAATCAAAAAGTTGTTTTGTATATATCCAGATGTTTCTATATCCTTTGGGGACAGTATGTCTCACAAAGTAATCTAAAACTGCGTCTCATGGTCACATGACACCAGAGTCGGCGTGAGTTCAGTGGAAAAGCATCAAAAAGCTTGTAAGTGGACCTTTAAGCTCAAATTCCTTGGTACAGATCAAATTATTGTTTTTGTTTATTTTACCAGGTGGGTTTTTACGAGTCCAGAAACAAGTATGTCAGTTAACATTATTCATTTATATGTAGATAATGTGTTCTAACAAAAGATTTGATTGTGTGTTTATATTACTCCCACATTTTTGATGTTTTCTTTTGTACAAATTAAATAGGCCACTGCTTAGGTGGACCACTATGAATGCAATTGTTCTGTATGAAAGAGCAACAAATAAAATTCAAATTTTATTGGCTGTTTTTAAAAAGTTATAAAAGTACATACTACAGTGTAATCCATGACCAGCTCTGAACACGTATAAAAGCATATCATGTAAACAATAAAAATAAAAAAAGGCAGAAAGTCATTTTCATACCAAACCAACCAGAAATGCATACAATACAATCAGATAACAGTTGTCAGATAAAGTGCTACAGTTCTTACAAACTGTTACTGTATGACGTAGACTGTTCTGTGGTAACTCTTCTCAAGGCAGCGCCTGTGAACTTTGTGGTCTTTGATCAACCATCACTATGCTCGAGCTTTGACTCACACATACTATGCTAAAGGTGTGGACCAACATTCTAACCCCAAGCCCACGCGGCACATTTCTCAAATGTTCCATTTCAGAAGGACGTACGCCTGCTACAGTTCACAAAAGACATGCGTTTGTGAAAAACAAGTTCCACTTGGTCTGATCTAGCTGCCCACTATCGTGCTAGAAGATAAGCAATAAGGACTGCAGTACTATCTCTAGGGTGGGGTTTCCACATGACCCTTGAGCCTAATTTTGACATGTGTGCCTCGTATATTTGTCCCCAGGACTTCCCACATGACTCACACGGGAATCTCACAGATCTGTGACGATTCACAATCTGACATTCAATCTGAATGAGTCGTCCAAACGACACTTGGATAACCATGTGTTGCCTAACTTGCTCAAGAGGCATGTCCCAGCTTGCTTAAGAAGTGCTGTTCAAATCGTACCAATGTTCACCCCATTTAAAAATACAATAAAAGACCACAGTGTTGTAGATTTTACAGATTGTGTACTGTACAGTTCCCCTTAACATATTATAGTATTACTTATTGACAAAAATGGAAACTCCCTTCACTGGAATTTTTGACACCAACGAAGTAGGAATTTCCATAAAGTTCCTGGTATTGTGGGGTGGAAGAGGTTATATACCACATTGTCTTCAACATGATAGCTTTGTTTACAAAGCCATCATCTTCTGTGTTCTATAGACTCATTTAAGTACTTTAAATATTGGTAATAAACCAAAACGGACACAAACTATCTCCTGATAGTTAAATGTTTCACCACATAAAATCATAAATGACAGCATTGTTATAGTTTTGCTGCACCAAAACCAGGGTGAGAAATGTACAGTTCAACAGTAAACCATCTGTTTTTGGAGGCAAATGTAGGCTCAGCCTCATGACTGAAACCTGTCCGCTGTCAGACTTCGACACCCGCCTGTACTGTACATCCACACAGCAGCTTCACCGCTCAGACATGCAAATATCAGAGTAGTGAAACTCCTTCACGCTCATTCAAAGGCTACACTATTTAACATAGTCCATTGGCACACGTTCAATTACTTTGTTATGTAATAGTTTTGGGGGTTTTTTGAATGATATTTCAGTTGGTTTCTAAAGGCTTTGGGTTTGAATGTAAGGGTATTGTCACAAACTGGCTCAGGGAATGTGACAAAAAGGGCCTCACAGGATGTGTGACCATTATCTGGTGCCAAATTCACTTCTTTGATTCAAAACCTTCCAGCGCAATTTAGGAATACTCTCAAGCTTAACCGAAAGAGGAAAAAACACGGCCTCACTGTGTATATGTGCTGTAATTCACATGAATGGACTTGTAAGTTCACTTTGTTTTTTCCCTTTCAGAATTCCCCTTCCACTATTTATGGTGTCATCAAGAGACGACTGTAACTGGTGTAATTGTAGAGCAAACTGTTGGCTCTGATCTGACCTGTCAAGATATTCCCAGTAGCTTTGGTTACTCTGATAAAAGAACAATGGTGCTGAGTAAAAGATAGATAGGTAAACGCATTGGTCTGTTTCTGTCAAATCTCCAACACAGCTCCTCCAATCTCAGTATCGAAAATAGGGACGCTATCTTATTCAGGATATCCTGTTTCCTTTCACGGAGTCCAACATAAACACAACAGGCACGTCAGTGTGGCGCTGTAGCCGGTCATGCAATGAGCTGCTCTGAGGAGTCCTTGGAGACGAGCGACTCTGAGCTGCTGCCCTGCTCTTGCTGGGCCTCGTGGAAACTGCACTCAATCGCTATTAACGTCCTGGGTTCATCTAAAAAGAGAGAGAAGGATGACAGATCAAATACTTTTTCAATGTATTTGAGATTTGTGGCGTGATAAACATCCTGTATAATCGCAGTAAGTATGGTCAGCATCATCTCTTCATGATATCATGGAGTATGGTAGTAATTACCTGTAGGGGGTCTGATTATCGGTGTCTCTTTGGTTGGCTTTTTTCTTTCTTTGTTTCTTTTCTGGATGATTTTCTTGGCCATAATGCTGCTGATGGAGATGATGATGATGCCAAATGCTGTCAGCACTACACTGGTGACCACATATATGACCAATGGCCATGCCTGTTCTGTGGGATCTGACAGAAAACGGCAAGAAATTATTACCGACTCTAAATAAATACAATCGTCAAAGCACAACAGAATCACGACCTACCAGGTTTCTCTGGCTTTCTGAACGGGCTAACTGAAACATTAGCACACTTAATGTCAGTAAGGGCATCTCCCTTGGCCACAATCCTTTGTTCTGGATCGGGACACCTTCAAGAAAACAAAGACATCAAATCTGTCCGTCAGCACAACAACAATGAAACATGGCTACAGTGGTGTTTCTTTTTAGAGCCGGTAATATCTCACCAGGTACTCCAGCGTTTACACATCTGGTGACTTTGGTCATTGAAGGTTCCATCTGGACATGGTCGGCATGAACCTGTGCAGACAGTCGTTCAGTTGATGTGCCACTCATCATAACCTCTTCATCTGTCTGTGTGCAAATGTCATGAGCTTGTTTTTGTTTTTTAGTTCTACTTACGTTTCTCTGTGGGTTCCTGACCTTTGCCACACTTTTCAACACAGAAAGTACAGCGGCCATTCCCACAGGTGAGTCCCTCTTTGCAACCACACTGTGTGTCAGTTGTGGGGGTGCACTGTTTCACATAGACTTGAGCACCTATGCATGCAAAGATATTGAAAGAGAGTTGTAAAAAAACAGCTTGTAGTACACTGCTGAAGAAATAATTTGTTTTGTTTTAAGATCGGCTAACATACCTACGCACTGTGTACACCTGGTACACCACTTATTTTTAGGGTTCTCTGAAAATTTCCCGGGCTCACAAGGAGTACAAAGGTCCATCGGCCGTGGGCCACAATCCCTGACCAGGCGGTGTCCTACAAACAAGGTTCAAGATGAATTCATTTGACATTTGACACTAAACACACATATAACAAATATTTAAATACAAGAGAAACAGAACAGCTGTACTGAAAGCTATACTGTAAACTCTGTCACATTAGTCACCAGTTTCATTGAGATTAATGTAATAGGTTTTAATAGGATAATAGGACTGTACCCCTTAAAGCAGGGGTCTCAAACTCATTTTCACTCCGGGCCACATCAGCATCATGGTCGCCCGCAAAGGGCCGGTTGTAAATGTAACTAGTCGTAACATATTGATAACTCTGCATTCACAGTTTAAAGTAGTCTTCAATGTGCTCACAATACATTTCCATGTTAAATGTACAGTAAGCCAAAGAGCTGCTTCTATGACTGTGTTTAAGTATCTCATAATTTTGACTTTCTATCTCAGAATTATGACTTTCTATCATAGTTATGACTTTCTATCGAATAACTTCGACTTTCTATCTCATAATTTCGACAATAGGGATATTTTTATTATTATTAGTCTAACTTTAAAAAAACAAAAAATGTAAACTTTTTTTTTTTGCTGGCGGATTCGCGGGCCACATAAAATGACGTGGCGGGCCGAATTCGGCCCGCGGGCCGGGAGTTTGAGACCCCTGCCTTAAAGCATTAAAGCTTTAAAAAATTGCTGCAACCTACAGTTACCAAAACTATGTTCTTTGGGAGTTGTTATGACACATGAAATATGTATCACAGCTCCAAAGTATTTGACTTTTCAGCTGCACCATCCACGCCTTTTGTCTTTGTTGTGGTATTAGCTGGAAAACCACTGAAACTATTTTTTGGTTACAAGTTACCACGGAAGAAGTCTTGAATTGGAAAAAAAAAATTGTACTTCTACAGGCATACAACTCAAGAGGGCTTATTGATTTGACTATGGCATAACTTGAACATTTGATCTGGGAAAGGATAATTCTTCGTGAAACATATTTGTAAAACAACTGAGTTTATGAGGGAAGTGAGCCGAGAAGGCATCTCCCCTTCCCCTCATGGATATATGAATGCTGTTCATTGAGAGCAGTGCTTTTTTATTTTGATACTTTTTTAAAAACTCTTAAAGCCCACGATAACGGTATCAATGCCAGGATATGAATGATACATACAGTATACCTGTAGCGACTGTCAAAAATGCTCTTTTGAACGAACAGCACATGTTATAATTCAAAACCTTAAAGAGTTGTAATGCTCATTATCTCCTTTGTTACTTACCAGGATGACAGGCTTCACAGCAAACATTCTCCCCTTTTGGTGTCCATGTCAAGCAGCCTCTGTTGGTCTGTCCAACACTGCACAAACAGCCCCGCAGGAGCAGAGAGAGACCCATCGCCCATAAGATTGCAGCCATGCTGTTGTCAGCTCTCCAGCCTTGTGGGTAAGGTCGACACAGGCACCCCAGGAAAGACGTGAGGTGATCCAGTCCGAGAAATATCCCAGGCACCTGATTTATTCGTAGGAAAAGGCACTTCTTTTTCTCTCTAAATCTGTAGCATGAATCTAAAATACATGATCCTTCTTCTTCACCAGTCAGCCAGTCAGCTGTGTCGTTATGGGGTGGGGAAAATGAATGTCATGAAGAAGTCTCTCTGTGCTGTGTATCTCTGTGCTGTGGCTTCAGGGCTTTCCAACTCATAATCACCTCACAGCCAGCTGAGCAAGCTATTCATACTCAGGGGGGGGGGCGTGTCTTGTGTTTGTAAATGACTCATGAATAAAATAAATAGGCCAGTCATAGTTTTGATAACTTTTTGATGATTTGTTATAGCATGCTATATGATGACGTTTTTATGACTATACTGTGGCTTTTTTCAACCAACTCTACTGTGACTTTTTTTCATGACATTTCGCAATATACTATACAATGACTGACATTTTTGAACATACTTTGTCTTTTTCAAAATATTGTTTGACGTACTAGACTGACTTTTTTCATGACCTTTTTCAACACACTATATGTTGACTTTTTAAACATTTTCTGACATGCTATAAAATACTATAACTATACTATGACATGTTTTACATACTATACTGTGACTTTTTGATGACATCTGTCAACATACTATACTCTGACCTTTTAAACATACGGTACTATGACTTTTTTGATATTTTTTGACATATTACACTGTTGTACACTGTCGAAAAAAGATCATGATAAAAGGTCATCGTAAAGCATGTTGAACAAAGTCATAGTCCAGTGAAAATTGGGAAAAAAGTCATAGTATAGCATGTGGAAAAAAGTCAGAGTAGTATGTCTTTCGACATGCTATATTATGACTTTATGACTGTTTACATACTACATACTACACTACACTATTCGACATACTTTACTAAGACTCTTTGTGACATACTGTACTATAACGTTTTTCATAAAATGTGTCAACATGCGTATGGTATGTCTTTTTTCATGACATATTTTTTCAACATTAGACATTGACTTTTTAAAAACGTTTTTGACATACTGTTTGTTTTTTAAGAGTTTGTTCCTTATATCTGTTCCCAGCAGGCCTACTGTAAACAAATACTACATGCCTTTTTTTAAATACTATACTGTAACTTTTTATAACATAGTATAGAACTTTTAGTACTTTTAACTTTAACTACTAAGAGGTACCTACTTATACAATACCATGACTTTTCATTGACTATTTATTTACTATTTCAAGACTTTTCAAGACTATTTATACAGACTATACCTTTTTTATAACTTTTTTACTATACTTTTTAGCAGTTAATACTTCATTCAATCAATCAAAGATCATTTTGGCAATTGATAGACCACAATGAGCAAATTATGTTGAGGTAACAAATCTAGCCAAACTAAGTGTTTGTCTTCACAGGGCCAGCCTCATCAGCCTAAGCTGAGACACAGCTCATAAATACAACATTCAACCCTTCCAGTTTGTTACTTACTTCTGTTACCCGTAGACCTACTGTACACATATTGTCCTACAAAAGTACTAGTAATGAAGGAGACCTTCATTACTCTGTACTGTGACATTCATTATGAGCTTTTTATGACATACTGTGACTTTTTTCAGTGGCCAAATGCCACTAAGTAACTGGTTTGATATGTTTTCAGTATCTATGTTTTTGTACAGGAATAGTTTTACTTATACCTGTACTAAAAGTGAAACTAACTGTACTTGTATTGACTTTGATGCATCAAATGCATTGTTGAATTGTATTTTATTCCTTTGAACTGCATAGTCTGCTAAACAAAGCTTTCCTGCTTTTGTTCATTGTCTCAGAGTATCATGCCATCAGTCACAAAAAGGATTGATGCTGATGAGTCATGTCACGAGTGTCTGAAAAGTTAAAAAACTCCCCCTCTTTGGAATAATCACCTATTATTATTTTGTGTCTTTTATTTCCCTATAATAGAAACCACAGCAAAGTGGTACCTAAAGAAAACTGAAACAAAAAGTGCAGCATGAGTCGTATGCCAGCCTGTTCTCATCCCTCGAGTTTCTGCCACCAAAGTCAAAGTTAGCGCCGCTTCATTCCATATCGACTACGAGAAAATGCCCCAGGAGAGTGATGACACGGTATAACAACCGGATAAACCTGTACGGGGCAGGAGGCACAGAGGAGGTGGATGGGTCAAATGAAATGCAGGACTTTCAGCCAGGAGGCCTGTATTAGAGAGAGGCGTTGAGTTGTTTCGAAGTTATGGAAGTGATGTTTCTGACATGTTTTATGTATTTAGTACAGATGTTCTTTCCATTTTACTGAGTTTACAGAGCTAGTTCAAGCCGAACCAGACAGAGCGGCATTGTGTGACGAGTCGGGAGAGTCGGTATGTGACAAGTTGGAAGCGGGAGGAGCTGCAGCAGCATTTCATTGTGCGAAAGTGAAAGTGGGGTTTTCAAGAGGTTACTCATTTACTGTAGTTTTATGATTAATGTATTGTCCATTCCAACACTGGTTCATAGTGTTTAGTTCCTTTGAAAAGGGAACGGGCAGTTCCTGACAGTAAGTGGTTTGGCCTTTGGGAAGACAGGTGACTAACAGGTGAACAATTTGGTGACTAATGATGAGATGGTAGATGACATCCATCTCCTCAAGGTTATTTAATGATGGTGTATCTTATTCTTACTTCTTCAATTCACATACTAGTCACACAAATAACACAACGCAAAACCACAAGAGCCGCCTGCTGCGTCATGTTTTTTTCGTGCATCATGATCATATGATACTTGAATGACATTTAGCAGACTTTGACATTCTAACGCATCATTCTCAGCCTACCATGGCTCGCCTACTGTACGGGGCATACGCACGTTGCCCAAGACTGTCATCCACCTACGCATCCATGGCCAAGAAACGCCTCCCACACTTACCCTTAAACCTCCCCCTAAATTCAGCTTTGAAGCGCAGTAAACCCCAGAAGCTCAATTAACATACTGACTTGGGAAATAGTTTTGTTCGTGAAGTAGAGTAGTCATGATATTCATTCATTCTGCTGGTAAATGAGTGTGTGTGGGTGTGTGTGTGTATTTGCATGTAGGCTGACATCAGCCTAAGTCATCGTCAAACTATGTCAGTGAGAGAAATGTGTCAAAACTACATTTCCATTTGACATAACGCTCCATATTGTGAACATAATGCAGGCGAACACAGACCACTGCGTTCTTCTGAGGGCTGCTTCTTCAGCAGGGTGCTGTTTAATCTACCTCTGCACGCGAGGGCGTTATTATAAGGCTCTGACATCACTTCCTTCCTGCTTCTTATAACGCTTCCTCTCATGTGGGGGAGTGCGGCGTCACTCGTCTTCAAAAAGCTGTGGTTGGCTGGTCAAGCAGACAGTGGGGTCTATATGGGGTTAGCGTACGTTCGAGCTTTTAGAGAGCAACTTCAGCCCACTGGGAAAGTACAGGCAGCAGTGCTGGTGCTGAGAAGTTCCACTCAGGGGTGTTAACTGTCAACTCAAATGATGTGCGGGTAACACATTTGGAGTTGTGATGCTATCACGCCTCTTGTAGTTTTTTTTTGTCTACTTGATGTCAAGTCTTGAGGAGACGACGTGATTGTGTAAA
Source organism: Melanostigma gelatinosum (assembly GCF_949748355.1). Lineage (NCBI taxonomy): Eukaryota > Metazoa > Chordata > Actinopteri > Perciformes > Zoarcidae > Melanostigma > Melanostigma gelatinosum. The sequence continues at coordinate 21,616,632 of NC_136641.1, read as the reverse complement.
CTTAATATTTTAAATTGTGTGTACGTAATTCAAATTGGCAATTATTGCCAAAATACATTTTCTGTATCAAACTTTAGAATTTAAGTGGCGTTAGTAGAAGTTACACATTGAATGTCTCCCTCTAGTGGTCCTTTGAAAACTAAAACCTCATGGGGGATTATCATTGGAAAATGTAGACATCATTTTGAACATATATATTTTTTATTTATGTATATAATAAATTTCTATGTACAATTTTTATTCTTTTTTTTTGTAAAGAAACAAAATTAAAGAGAAAGCTTTGATTGCAAACAGTGTTTCATACTAAAGGAGAGACAGAATGGAAAAATGCTCATAAAACTAGTACGTGTGTTAAGTCCCTGTTGTAACTGGATTTTCGGTAGATACAAACAGGGGTTTGCCATTATTTTTGCAAGGAGATCAGAATCTGAAGGCCAGGATTCCCCTTGAAGTCACTTTGAAGTTGTAAAATGAGAAGTGTCAGATGGTAATCATCACAGACAGCGCCTACATTAAGAAGACATATCCACAACAGTGAGGCTTTGGCTTTTATCGCACAACTTTTTAAACGAAGCAGACAACCGCGATGCTTTGAGCAAACTGGTTTACCTCCTGTCGACACGTTGAGTTTGCGTTCACAGCTGTGGTGGGTGTCCACTGTTTGCAATCCTGTTTGTAAGTTGACTTGCTTACTTAAATGTGTTTAAACCAAAGTGGTATGAATGTCGGGGTTCAATCACTGACGGGAATAATGATACATTCCACAAAGCACAGCTAGGACAGTGGAAATCGACCACTGAATCACAAAGGGTGATGTCTGATTGTCTGTCAGTCAGCCTTAGTAGACAAAGTATGACCCCGTTAAGGCAACAAGATCACATAAATAACATCACAAAAATCATCCAGTGTACGGATTCTTCCTTTAGAACATTGGCAAGAGGTAACAACTTCCCCCAATAACGGTAATACTTTAAACAGAATGTATTCATACATTTCTTTTCCTTAAAGCAGTTGAGACAGTCATGCAAGATGCAGCCTAGTTAAACCAACGGCTGGCTACAGAGCCTCAATTATAAAGTAAGAAATCCACGGATTGTGAACTGATCGAGGTTAGCGTTTTAGTAGTTGGCAGGTAGGAGCTTCAATAAGCCGGTGGCAACGCCACAGTTTAAAGGAACTGGGGCCGGAGGTTTGGTGCAACGTGCCAAATTTGAATCGGGAAAGAAATTACAAGTTCTCGGCCCAAAGAAATGTTCCTAAGTGCGGGCTGTCGGTGGCGGCCTGGGTCTGGGGGATTGAGATCCAGGCCCAGCAGCTTAAAGGTCTTGCAGGAGAGAAAATATCCCAGGTAGAGTACACACTCCGGAGAATGTCTGCGTGGCAGATTTAAAGAATCACCACATTGAATACCACTCACGTTTCACAAACTGTACACGTCACGTCAATACAAAAGAGGGTCTTCAGCCACAGAGGATCTGTGCTGGTGTGAGAGGCCTCCCTCCTGTTGCGCTCTTGCTGCCTGTATTCCTTTGCTGGGACATCAGAGGGATAGACAGCTAGCAGGGGGGGGGGGGGGGGGGGTTACGCACAGGGCCAGTAAATGTCTACATTATGAAGTTAGAGACGAGATGGTCAGAGGCAAAAAAAGATTGAGAGGCAGGAAAGAAAGGGCTGAGTGGGTTTCGAGGATAATTGTTTTGTGCTTGATGAGTTTTGAAGGCACTGTCCTGTCACATGATGTCAACAAAGAACTCACAGGGATTGCCCATAGCATGCTGGAAGGACTGGCGACTGGCGGTAAGCTCAGGAGGAACGGATGCTAACTCTCTCCCAGGAGGGGCTCCAGGGGGCGTGCTGCTGCTGACTGAGGTCTTGGGGGCCAGACGGCCCAGACAATAGGGGGGAGGCAAGCCTGGGGGGCCGTAGGAGGAGGCATGGCTTCGCTCGCTGTGGGCACATGAGCCCGGCCCCGGCTGGGTGAAGGGGGCGTGGCTGTAGGTGAAGGAGGGGTGGCTGTTCTGTGAATGAGAGTGACTCCTGTGTGACTGACTGTGACTTGATCGGGCGTGACTATGGCTGGAGACGGGTTGGCTGTGGCTGGAGACGGGTTGGCTGTGGCTGGAGACGGGTTGGCTGTGGCTGGAGACGGGTTGGCTGTGGCTGGAGACGGCGTGGCTGTGGCTGGAGACGGGTTGGCTGTGGCTGGAGACGGGTTGGCTGTGGCTGGAGACGGGTTGGCTGTGGCTGGAGACGGGTTGGCTGTGGCTGGAGACGGGTTGGCTGTGACTGGAGACGGGTTGGCTGTGGCTGGAGACGGGTTGGCTGTGGCTGGAGACGGGTTGGCTGTGGCTGGAGACGGGTTGGCTGTGGCTGGAGACGGGTTGGCTGTGACTGGAGACGGGTTGGCTGTGACTGGAGACGGGTTGGCTGTGACTGGAGACGGGTTGGCTGTGGCTGGAGACGGGTTGGCTGTGATGGCTCATTTGGCTGGCGGACCTTTCACCACGCCTCCCTCCACGAACGCGGGGCTCTGATTCGCTGCATGTTGACCGTTGACCCTTCTCCTGTGGAGAGGAGCGTCTACCTTTGCCTGCGCTGGGGTTGGATCCACTGCTTCGGCTTCCTGTTGAGGGAAAAAAAAAAATGCAGATATTTTAGCTTGGGCTTCTACAGTACAAATACACTTAACAATAATCATTTACAGTAACAGTCAGCAGCTCCAACCCGTCAGCTACAGCGGATTCGGCTACTGATAAACACCGGGGCAGAACGTCACACATTAAAGAAAATACAGCATATTATAAAGCTTAATTTAGCCTTCATGAGCTGCAACGGACATTATACATCACATGACATGTCATTGAGAGAGACATCTCCTCTTGAGCGCGACACAGTAAAATGCATTACTGCTGTCAAATGCTTTACTGCACTTTTTTTTTTAAGGTGTGACAAGATATTTTCTCATGCAATCTAGCGAGAGTCACCAGTCGAGGGCAAACACCATGATCTCAAAGGTTTCTTTCCCACATTCCACCGGCAGCAACTAATGCCATGGGCTTCATCTAATATCCACACACACACACACAGCATTCACAGATTATAAATGAAAACATGATACACCTGAATCAGAAAGACACCCCGTCAATGAAGTGACATCACTTTGTCAATATCGTGTTTTAAAAGTAGGTTAGTGTCAGGTCTCAATGCTGTTAATGCACACTACCGGCGTCATACTGAAAGAGGTGTACCACGTTGTTGCAAAATCAAACATTCCACGCCTACCCTTCCGCAATGAGCCCGACAGCACTGGGTAACGTGGTGCATGATCACCCCCTATCTGTGAGAATGATAGCACAGGCCTCAGAGTGATCAGCCTGCATCATGCACCTCCCAGCACAGTATGAATGCATGCCCAGAGGTGCAGAGAGGGAGAACGGACTGTCAGGAGAGTCACACACAGGATACACATGAACGAAGGAGGACGCAAAAAAAACAACAACCTCAAAACCACAGTGTGATAGGTGGAGAATGTTGAGCATAAGAGGAAGAGAGGAGGAATAGAATATGATGAAAAGGATGAACGATGGGATTGAGAGAGCAAAATGAAAGAGAGCAGCAGAGGAGAGGGGGTGAGCAGGCTTACCGGTTCCCCCAGTGTCCTGGGACTACCTCCTCCTTCAGCCTACCGTTGCCCAGCAGAAACAGAGGGAACAATAGAATTACACACACCTCCCAGCCCTTCCCGCACTACCTCATGTAGCCTACTACTGTGCATCTGTCCATTACGGGCAAACCGATTATTACACCCATAGCTCTTTTTGCTCTTTTCCTAGTCATCCAACGAAAAAAAATCTCTTCAAGTTATGAAAAAATTGCTCCTCAAAAATGCAAAAAACAAACACACATGCACTTATTTAGTAGGCAAACACATCATGACCCATGAACACTTGTTCAGAAGTGCCAAAAGAAACAAAACTACATATAAAACACATCGCATGTATTTTATATGTTCTTATCTGTGTTCTTATCTTTGTCATCTCTTCCACGTTTCAAAAGGTTGCAGATAAACCAACTAAACTCAGTGACAACCGGCGGAGAGCAAGACACGACGACGTCTGGATGAATCACTCAAAACAATGAAAATCAAGACTGACAGATGGTAACATGTAGCTTACTTTGATCAGTCTGGACCGCCTGGTTTGAAATGTATTACAACCACACTATCAGAGCCATCCACCTCTGTACACCCCCTGCTTCTCCACTGTCCCTCAATGCAGACATCAAAAACCATGCAGAAGCACGACACAAAGCAATATCACGCTCCGATTCAAAACGAAGCAAAAGCACAATCCAGGACTGATGAGGGATGGCCTCGGCGTTGATCATTTCAAGCTGGTGATTTGTAATCATGGTTGATCAGATTTGTTTTTGCGTGTACACACCCAGTACTGCAGAGCTGTCCGCTGCGTGACTCAGAATGCTCATGATTGACCTTTACAATACACATATTAGATTAATAAAGATGCAATCCAACGTCGGCTTTCTGCCCGAGAGAGGCAGAGCGGCTAACATTAGCATGAGTCAGACACTTGTTACTACTGACGTCGTATGTCAGGAATACTTGGATTAAGGAAAATGTCATGTTGCATGTTCAGTCAAATGATCACATTAATTAAAGAAAGCTTGATGGAAAAAAAATAAATAAATCAGAGGACCGTTTCATTGCTCACCCTCGCTGTGCTGGCTGCCTGCGCTCCCACTGTGGAAACTGTGGCATGGGTCTGAGTATCCTGGGGGGAAGCTGGGGGGTGCGGAGGGAAAGGGAGGGTAGGGGAATGGCTGCCCGCCCAGGGGCCAGGGATTGCTGGTGGGAGGGAGCGGTGCCAGAGTGTCCTGCTCCGAGCCTCCGCCGCTGGATCCCTCATTTAAATTGAGTGATGCCATGTCTTAATGGAAATAAAGCAGAACCAGAAAGGGACAGGTTTAGTTCAATCATTCTGTTGATAAAAAAAAAAACATACACATGCAGTTGCATTATTGACACACTGAGAGAAGTGGCTGTTACTTTGGCAGAGGTCTCCGAAGGTGTAGTAGCACTGCTCGGAGAAGGTGATCTTGTTGACGGTGTGTCTCAGGTAGCCATGTTTCAGCAGACTGCTCGCGTACTTCCTCGCATCCCGCCGGTCCTTGAATCCTTCTACTCTGGAGTAAAGCCAGTCCACCACGTCAGCACCTGACACAGCAAACAAACACACACAGACATGTTGGCTTCTGCTCTAAATGTATTGAACAGATGCTAAAAGACGCTCAATATGCAAGCAGCACAATATTGCAAGAGCTTTAAATAAAGTTGGTGTCGTTGATGCTAAAATGCTGCATGATACTTTTCAGGCCTTAGACATTGATTTGATTTTGTTTTTAGAAAACGAAGTGCTAAAACGAAGTGCGCCGCTGATACTATTTCTTGTATTTAGAAATAAACTGAAATGAATTGATGGATTTGAGGAAAACTAGTATGTTTTAAATTTCACTTTTGTAATGCAACTTTGAGCTCTTAAGGCAAAGGCAAACAAACATAATAATTTCTGTTTATTTTACAGACTTACTTGACTACAATTCCTCACAGAGAGCACCAATGTTCAGAGCAGGTCTGTGTGTTCTATTATTTACAGTAAATTACTTGTAAAAAACTCCAAAGCTTCGTCTACATGAAACAAAGGTGTGCTTTTAGTTTTGTGCTCAGAGCTTCTCACCAATGATGGCATTGGCGATGGTGATCTTCAACCACATCCTGTCTCGGATCTCGAGGCCTGAGTCGGGCAACTGCATCACCTTCACGATGGTTGCCATGTCTGTTTTACTTGCAGACATGGGCAAGTCATCAAACTCTGGTATGGGAGAGGAGTAAGAGAGGAATATTGACAAACGGAACTTTTCAATTGTTTAAATGTTGTAAGGTTATCATAATTACCACAGAATGGATGCTTCATAGAGTGTGTTGGAGGAGGTGGTTGGTTGTTTTTACCATAGTGGGGGTAAGGTCCCGTCAGGGCGGTGGTGTGTGAGATCCAGGCTGCTGGGTCAATGGGTCTCACTGGCTCAGCTGAACAAATGAAACAAATAAGGCAACTTTGATAAAAGATACAGTTTAACCGTTGTCAAAACTCCTCAGAGACATCAGTGTATATTGCTCCGGATGTAATAAAAACATTTGCTGTGATATCAATTTTGCTAGGGAAGTTAGAAATGTATACAGCACTCGTGTCTGTCTTACCACGAGGGATGGTGAAGTAACTTCGTGGAGACGGGTCCCAACATTTGGCAACAGTAAGACTAATAGGACTGGAGAAACAGAGAACAGAAAATCCAGTTAAACAGATTGTCTTTCGAAGAACAAAGACACAGGAGCAACGTTTGACTGCACCAAATAATACAGCAGACAGGACTGAACGGATGAATGTCTATAGTTAGCTGTTCGACTGTTTCAATCATCAGCTCAGAGATCAAGTCAGTGTTTTTTTTTTTTTGGTGTAAAGCACTTAACTCAAGTCACTAACTGACACCATATAATGATCTGCATATTTATGTACATATTTATGAGTATTAGTGTGTACCGTATTGTATGTACTATAAAAGCTCTAAACCTGTATAAACAGCTAAATCCATCAACAAACATGCAGTTTTGGCAACAATGGATAATCTGTAGGGATGTGTTTGTATTTTACACTCATGATTTTTCTCAATGGGGATTCCTTTAATTCTTTAAATCCTTTGAAAACCCAAACAGCACCCTATGAGATTAACATGTTAGCCTGAAGTGTAAGATGACCCTTAACATACAGTAAGTTCTGCTCTCAATGAAATAATCTTCTGCAGCAGTGAGTTCGATCATCACAAGTTCAATCATCACAACGCTCAGTCGTTGGTCTGAGCAAGTCGGATGTTCTTACCCGGTTTTGGAAACAATCTCCCGGAGGATCCTCACTGCGTCGTCATTGCTCATGTTCTCAAAGTTGACGTCATTCACCTGGTTGGCAAAGACAACAACATATACAACTTAATACATACATATTCAAAGTGTTTCCATGAGCGAAATATCATTTTGAAGCTCTGTAGAGGGCTCAAAAGTATTCATGCACTTGTACTGTGCACATTAATCTCTGCAATGCCTGTTGGGCCTTCAGACGCATGCAAATCCTAAACGGCTTTCTATGGGACACACAACACGTCATAATAAAACCTATTCCGTGAATGTTGGGGCGACAACAAATTGTAGTCAGAACATCGTATGTGTTTTATAGAGGGTGTAGCTGTAGAGCTCTGCCGCACAGAGATCAAAAGAGAGGCATTACCAGGAAGGAAAAGGAGAGGCAGAATTACTACTTCTACAAAAGAGCCTCGCAACGGAAGTGAATGCAACATTGTGGCTCTGAATGGGCCACAAAACCTCAGACAGAAATACTGTGCAGTCATATCTTCATGTGTCATGTTCAGCTTCCACACTGATCTGTGTGCTATTAGCAACTGCTATTCATCACAAAAATGTATGATGACAAAAACTCCAAAATGTTCAATCATGTTTTGTAAAATTGGCAGCATCTGCTGGAGTACCTGAAGGAGCATATCTCCAGGTTCTATTCTCCCGTCAGCAGCCACTGCGCCTCCTTTCATTATGGAGCCGATGTAGATGCCGCCGTCTCCTCGGTCATTACTTTGACCGACAATACTGATGCCTAGAAAGTTGTACTTCTCTGTCAGGGAGAAAGCAGCGAGCACACAGCGTTAGCTCTGAAAAACACTATTATAGCCGTGCTTGTACATTAAAACTAATATACGTTCATGTATATGTAAATAAAATGAAATCATAGTTATGGACGTGTCAGGTTTACCCATGTTGAGCGTGACGGTGATGATGTTGAGGCTCATGGTGGAGTCTGTGATACTGCTGAAGGATGAAGACTGGAAAGGCAGTAAAGAGGACAAGCACATCAGAAAGAGTCAACGTGGCATAACGTTGATATCAATCAGCCCTCTCATCCGTTTCTTATACGTCATGTCAATTTCAATCCCACCAGGAACAGGGATGCGTCTTTGAGGGGCTCACCCGGTCTATTTTGGCCACTTTGTGCCTCCGTCGGCGGCGCTTGTGTCTGCGCATCAGCTGTGAAGAAGAACTCTGTTCTGTGGAGCTACTGAGCCTGAAACACAGAAGAAGAGCGGTGATATGGAGAGGAAGACAGAGGTACAGAGTAAGTAGTGGCGAGTACGTCTACTACGGGTACTGTACAGAAAAAACACGTCAGCAGCTATTTAGTGTACAGGGTTAATCTGTGTAGATGTATTGACATTAGTTAGACGGAATAAAATAATAAATAAAAGAAAATGGTACTTTACATAACAAAACAAATCAATTGTCACTTAAGCTATATGTTGCCTTTTATATATATATATATATATATATATATATATATATATATATATATACACACACACTGTATATATACATATATTGTATTTTAAGGTGTTTCTCTTTTTTGTCGTTCCATGAACTACTCTTTATGAACAGTCGATATTTAGTTTCAGAAACAAACAAAAGCTACTGATCTCTGATCTGTGTGTCTGGATAGAGCAGAGGGACGTTTTGATGTGAAGTCCTTCGTTACCTGCTAGCATCCTCGTCTTCCTCGCTGTCAACGAATGAGCTGGACTCCAGCTCGCTGCTCATTACTGAGGCGCTGTCGTAACCCATGGCCGAGTCCCTTGCGGTGCGCTCTGATTTGGAGTGACCGTTGATGCGAGGGACTGGAGAGGGAAAGAGCAGCAGTGAGTCAGACTGGAGGTCACGCTAATCATCGCACGGTCAGATCAGAACGAGAGGGGAGAGACCAGGAGGCGAGGAAAGGCCGTGTTAGCGAGAGTAATATCATAGTTATCTGAACAACAGTGACCGAAACAACTTTCATCTTTGGAAGATTTCAGCATTATTGAAAAGAACTGAAAAGCAGAACTTGGATTTCGGTCAGACCTTTCAGTAGAGCACAGGAGAGTGAATGGAATAAAGCATCAACAATTACTTTGTCTTCAGTACAATATTGAAAAAGGTAGAAATAATCATACAAAGTTAAAACATTAATACAGCTACTTGAGATATATTCTTAATACGGTGCTTTACTGTCGTCTAAAGATGATCAGGAGTGTACTTCACCACCCCGTCCATCTCCATACGTACATCGCCAGTGAGTCGGTGCTGTCTCAGGGTGACAGCGGATTGGCCGGAAAGGTCTCAAAAAGCGAAGAGGGCGTGGCAGCCAACGTGTTCGCCGAGAGCAAGCAAAACATTCCAGCAATGTGGTAGTTCCCATCGCTACCTCCGCCCAGAGGGTGCTTTTCTATGAAAGCCGAGCTACTGCACATAAGCACTCAATCAGCAGAGACATGACATCCACGGTCAGGATCACAAAACCATATTTCCTCCCACGCTCAGATGACTGCCACACAAGAGGAAACAAAAAAAACAAGACAAGAGTGCAGGTTCACCAAGCCAGACTGAAATCTGTGTGCTCTGCTCCGTCTGCGCCAGCCGCTCTCTAAACCTCAGCCTGAGCTCCAGACGGTCTTTATACCCACCAGCTGACGGGATTCACAGCCTATCTACAACAGAGGCAGTAACTAACAGGGAATAAGCATCAAGGTACTCTGTGAAGAGCGGCAAGTCAGAAAACAAGAAGTGAGTGAGTCACTTTCTGCCTGGCCCTCTGTGATCATGACCTTTTTAAAAGGTGTGGCATTTCAAAGGACAAGATGGTTGTAAAAAAAAAAAGAATTCACATATAGTTTCATTTGAATTCATTATGATCCCTAAATCAATAAATAACGCACACGATAAAGTCATTGTGTGACAATTTGGTGGGTTAACAGTAACGGTATAAAAGCTCAAAACAGGTAACAATGAACTTCTACTGCAAAACTAGAGCACTTTCCCATTACATTTTCAGAAGAAAATGCATTAAACTAACCACAAAATGAAATCACATGATTAATACAACATTAAAATGTCAAATATCGTCATCAGGCGCAACACAACAAGTCCCTCTCACCGCAGCCGACAGTGTGCCTTCATCCGACGCACAGAGAAACTGAGCGGAGAGTCAGGAGACAGTAGTGCCTCCTCCTGCCCTCCCACGGCACGCAACTACAGAACGACTGCTAATCGCTCTCTGACCAATCAGATGACGGTATTCTCCAAAACAGAGATAACATGGGATTTGAGACGATGTGCTGTCAAGCCTCGGGTGAAAACACCTTCAGGTTATTATGAGCCCATATGCTTTAAGCAGCATCTCATCACAAAACATCATTTTAAGAAATTTTTAGAGTCATGTCTTACAACAGGTTAAGATGCAGAGCATTCTTCAGCCATACATTGTCAACCACCACAGCACAGAGAGAAGGAGAAGGGATACGTTTACCAGGGCTGCATACTTTCACCTATCACTGTCAAGCGGCTAGCATTCACACAGACAAAATCACTTGAAGCGTGTGTGTGTGTGTATAAGGTGACAGGGGAATTCCTGCTGGTGCTGCAGGCTGCGAGGTAAAGAGGTGGGGCTACCCGGCTCCTCCTGTACAAACCATGTGACTGAGACAGCAGCCACCGGGCTAACACGCCCAAAAACCAAGTCCATTCTGTGGGTTCTTGCATGCTCGATCTTTTTTAGGTCAGTCAACACAGGGGATTGAGGACAGATGCAAAGTTCATTAGGTTTGACGTATTTCCGCATCAGCCAGAAAACAACAGCTGTGCAGTTGGAAGTTAGCAGCAGTGGGTCTGACATGGAAAGCACCAACAATATGTCTCCCACTCAAGTCAAACCATGTCACAAGACACACACGAGTGACAGAATCAATGGATACGATTGTTAAAAAAGAAAGAAAGTTGAATCTGTTTCCAGAATGCAAGACAGTTACAGCCTTTGCTCGGACCTCAACCCGATGCTGTACGCTGTGCAGCTAATAGCATAATGAGTGCAGGACGCAAAGAGAGAGAGTTGCTGTGAAGCGAGGACAAGGGGAAGATAGACGGAGCAAACAACAGCAAACCGTGAGCGCCAGACGCCGCTGAAATATCACTTCCTGCCATGAATAACTATTTCTGCCAAGATATGTGTATGGCAAGAACTGGAACAGACCGAAGCCGACACCTCCAAATATTGCAGATAGTACGATGATGCAGATGGCAGAACACACCTTATGCTGCTGCACCAGTACACTCTACCTTGTCTCTGCTGTGGATAGTGCGGGCTTGTTTGTTTCATGGAGCAGAAAGAAAGCTGTCCTTCTCTTAAAATAAGTGATTTGAATAGAAATCGCTAACTTTCCTGTGAGATTTCACAAAAGCCTAGTGTCCTCTGACGGGGTATAATCATTGTAAAAGACTGGAGTGCGAGTCCAGAGTGGAAAACAGCCTCTGACCAAAGACAATCATTGGGAAAGACAGTTTTGACATCCAGTGAACTTAATCACCCCGTACTTTCTTCACTCCTCCGAGAATTTGGATGTTCTTTCTTGGTCTCATTTAGCAAGTTCAACACACACCATGTGATCCCCTAGGGCCTCTTTTCATACATGTCTGCTGTCTGTCCAATCCTTTTTGTTTTTAAAGGGAGTTAAGTGAGAGGCATTGAATTGCAAAAACTACAAAATGACAAGAAAATTGCATTTTTAGGATCCATCTGTTCCCGGCTGATAGTACTCACGCTCAGTTTCTCTCGCTCGCCTCCGTGCCCGCTCTCTCTCTCGCTCTCTGCGGTGGCTCAGGAGAGACTCGGTTCCCGTCTCGGTGTCCAGGCCATCGCGACTGCTCACCGCATTGGCACTGCAATACACACATCGGAAAACTTCAGTCAGATTCATAATGATGTACAAAACACGCACGCACTCCCTCACTGAAAGTCTTTCAAATGAATTCTCTCGGCAGCCTGCGACCAACACTCCTGAACATAATCCCCAGCTGCAATATACTTCTGTCTGTTGTAATATCTGTTTGCCTGCCAGTCAGCCTTAGGGGAATATGCAACTCATATTATCACTCTGTTTCAAATTCAATCCCTCAGGCCAAAATAGCAGTTTCATTGTTCTGCGGTATGTGATGTGTTTTTTACTAAGTGTCATTAATGACCAGATACCCTGGGAGGGAGCTATTCTGGACAATGCTGGCATTAATGAGACCTATTGAAAGCCCAGATGGTGCCTGGAGCATGATCGGGAGAGAGACAGAGAGAGGAGAATGACGGATTGCATTAAAAAAAAAAGCGAGAAGTGGTAGATCAGGTGTGGGCTGAGCAATCAGCTGGCCTGTGTACTCGGGGTCTGGGAGGAGTCTGGGAGGAGTCTGGGCGTTCTGAAGAGGCTGAAGGGCAGATTGTTATTCTGTCAGAGTGCTGGAGACTCTGTGGCCTCGGGCACCAGGGTTAAGGGTTACACAGCACCGAGGAAACCTGAAGCTGGTGAGAACTCTACTCAAGCCCTGTCAGTCTGTCACACACACTTAGGCATGTGTGCAACATGTACTTTACACCTGCATAAATAACGACACCGGCATGCCGGCACAGTCATGCGTTCGTGCACACTCAAATGGCTCATTTACAAAAGCGTACAGACAGATCTGAAGGCATGGAACACAAACATCACCCTGCAACGGTTCAAACGTCCTCTCACTGCTCACTGGCGGTGTGTGAATGATCAATGCATACGAGAGAGCAGACGAGATGCCGTGTCCGCTGTGTTCACTCAGCGGGATACGGCGCTCGGTGAGGCATGCTAACACACTTCTGCCACGAGGTACTAATGCGTGCACCTGGGCCGGGCTTCACCGACACAGGCCAGTGCATGCATGCAAATGTCACCGTAGATGCATAGCTGGGAACGCATTTCGATTGGCAGTGATCGGGCAGCAGTGCAGTGATGGATGTGGTGGTGACTGGCTGTCTGTCAGGCTGCCGATGGCTGCTTACCAGCCAGGCGGCAGCTCTGCTGATCCGGGGGGAGATTATCCAAGGCGCTACGCTGCAGCTGTGAACGAATGCAACCTCCTTTCAACTCACCCCCCCCCCCCACACACACACACCGGCCCCCCCTCTCTGCTGCCCATCGCCACCCCTTCCCTCTTGGGAAATGGAGACGGTGGTTTTTAATGTCCGTTAATCCGGATTACCAGGCAGAAGCACATCAGTTGTGTGCATTCTCAGCCCAACACACTTATTCTGTGTGCACATCAAATAGAGCCATTCATGCCGACACACATGAATAAAGCACAAGAGAAAATGAAGTGGTAATAATATTCTAGCTGTTTACAGAGAGAGGAAGACTGGATTAATTTCAGAAAGAGAGGTTTGCTGTAGGGCTATACCACGCTGGTTCTCTGGGAGAAAGGCCTGCCTGTCTTACTCAAAGAGGGGAAAAGAAAGGGAGAGTGAAGGAGGACGGGGGGGGGGGGGGGGGGGGGGTATGACGTGGGGTAAAGGGGCCGACACGCTGACGTCTTGCTCCACTAGGTGGCGGTACTCCCGGTTAAAGCTGTCCGGGAACAATAAAACCATCAGGCCAGCTGACAGCCAAACAGCAGGCGACAGCCCGTAGAGGGCAAAAGCGAGCTGAGATGTCAAACACTGGATGAAGAGATGCACTGAGACATGACAGATTGCATGTTCTCAATATAGAGCCTCAGCCATATTGCTCTCGCGCTGTAATGGCAACAACCCTCGCCCCCACTGCCCCCAGCCCTCACAGCTATATTTAGCTTGGGACTTCTCCTCAGCAAGTGCAGTGATATCCTCTGTTCAGCATGTTTGCAGTCAACGTCTGGGCTCAGGTAATATAGTCACCAGGCTGTCGAAACAAATCTCCATTTCTGAGTTTTTAACGTGTTTTTGGGCCACACGTGCCTTTATGAGCCGAGCTCACTGAGTGCCAGTTTTTGCCTGAAGACATTTATGCTGTGAAGGCTATTTCAAGAATCAGCAGCACTGGCGGTCGTACGCATCATGTTTACATCGATGAGCGCCTCACTCCGTGGTCGAGTGGGCGGGAGAGAACATACACACATGTGAGAGAGATACTCACGCCCATGCATGTTCCCCACACTCGAAGCTTTAGCACGTGCTTCATGCCGCATCCACACACATGAGTAGAGACCACCTACACCTCCCATACGAGCCCGTGATGACAAACCTCTCTGATGAGCGTTCCACATCCTGATGAGCTCACCGAGCCGGTGTGAAATAAAGAGGTCACCCAGTGCACAGGACCGTGTGCTTGAATACATCTGCCTACATGCCCGTGTGTGTGAAATTGTGCATATGTGACAGGCAGTAATCAGCCCTACTTACTGGAAGGAGGGGGGCCGTGAGTCTCCGATGCCCCCTGTTCTCTCGAGAGGAGGGGGCAGCTCTGGATGGCTCTCTGTGCTCTGAGATCCTCCATCAGAGTGGGCACTCTCTGCCAGGACCAACTGAGAGAGGGAAGTGGGAAAAGACATATTCATGCTCTGAGAGAAACACAAACAATCATAAATATTCTGTTGCGTGATATAGGCCCCATAGCGAGGAGAGAAAAGAACCTCAACAGACATAAACACACAGTGATGCCGGCACCAGAGACAAAGCACATCTTGTGTGCGAGATGCCGCAGAGAGGCTATAGCGATGAGGACGCATAACAACTTGAGAAACACAGCAAACGACACGGAAACTTAAAAGCACCGCGACGCTTTTACTCAGTAGAGCGTCAGTACAAAGGATGATGTACAATGACCCATAGATACAGATACTTTCCTTTCATCAGAGCCAGAATAATGGAAGATAAAGCAGCCAGCCGTTAACAAGTGTACGGACTGTGATTACTCTAATGCGAGCTTTGGGATTCGCAGTTGCTCGAATTCAAAACCTGGAAGAATTTCTCCATTTTCCATCACTGTTCTGTTTCTGCTCCGTTGTGATTGGCTTTCTGTCTGAACGAATGAGCACTCTGATCCTTGGTGTTCCAGTTTGAAGGAAAACTGCTTTATAAAGATATCTGTGATGTGACTTCTTCACCACACTTTACACCGTGCACAAAAAGAATCAGACACATGAACCCAAAAATATTTCTCAGGTTTCTCTAGTCTGTTTACAGTGGGAATTGGTAACATTTGTTTTAAAACATGAATAAGTTCTGAATTGACTAACCATGAGAGGTAGTAGTGTACATAAGTAGTGCCTTAAGGTTAAAGGTTAAAGGGTATCCCGACATTTGTTCATTTACATTTTTCATTGTATGTTTTTAACAGAAGAAAAAAGAAATACACATCGAAATCCCCATAAAGCATCTCTGCTAAAGCCCATCAGTAAAGATGCAGTGATGCCGCAGCTTAGATTGGTGGAATAACAGCTCACGCTTTTGTACTGTAAACGGATCTTAAAGAAACTCACAGTTTATATTGAAGCAGCCAAAATAATCATAAAAGCACACAACAGGATACGGATGCTAATTGCATTACAGGTTGCTGATATAAGGTAATTAAACAATGTTATATCGTGGGAACTTTGCACAGAAAATGTATTCAATTTGTAAATTAAAATAATTTAAAAAAATGTCATCAACATCTATGAAAATCGCCTGAAGTGAAAGGCTGGTGCCGTGAAATAAATCTCTTTATGAAAGGGGTGCCTTGGTTTGAAGAAGATTGGGCACCGCTGGCATCATGTGAATGAGTCATGAAGACACACACATTTGGGCTAACAGTGTGGTATAGTGAGACCCCGTTTCATTACAGGCTTCAAGTCCTCTCGTTAATACTGTATCGACACTGAGTAAGTGATATTGAGCAAGACAGTCCTTAACGGCTCTACAGCCACCACCGCGTTCCTGATTCTGACCTCTGACCTGTCTGGGGAGCGAACTAATGAATTGCTCCACAGAGATCTATAAAGCATAACACTGTTGTACGGAATTGTTTAAAAAAAAGCCACAAAGTAGATTAAACATGTCAAACATCAGGATTTACAGCCAGAGCTTTAACCTGTGTCTTCTGCTCTGTATGACAGAGATCTAAATCCTCATTGAACACGATTTATCTGATCATACTTTATTGTCCCCGTAGGGAAACTCGGACCACCAGATAGCTCACACAAGACAGTATGATATTCCTTGTTTTAGCAGTCAAACTCATCTTGTATTTGGTAACAGTAGCTAAGTACAACACCTAATGGAATCACCCACACCTGTACAACACAGCTGAACAGCGCGATCAAGGTGAAGAGTGCTCAAAAAGCTCTGTGGAGGCGTTACAAAAACCACATTTACATCATCCATGAGTGCGCCGCACATATCTTTGCCTGGAGCGGAGGCTGCACAGCCAGGAGAGAGTGGCAGCAAGGGTGCACCATCCGTCTCACTTACCCAGGACACTACTCTCCCGTTGAAGCAGGGCAGCTTGGCGTTGTCATCGGAAATCTCTTCTTTGACAACCCTGGGGAACAGGCAGACAGAAGCAGTCAGGCGAAACGACCAGGAGAAGGACACGGAGTCAGCTCAACGACACAATATATACGGTCTGGAGACACTTTCCCCTCTCCCGGCCTGGTAATACATAGTGAGAGACATTCACGCTTTGTCGGTCGCATTCTCCACATGGCTTTCAACCAGCTGTGCTATAGCACGGATGAGCTCAGTGAGCAGCAGCGATGACACTCTCAGTCCGAGACTCTTGGTTGTTGATTTATGAACGTCGTGGCTGTCCGTCATCTGCAATGACAGGGTCTAATATTAACCTGCACAGGTGGGATTAAGTGATAGACAGACAGACGGACGTATGAATATCTTCAGAGGGCGTCAAGGCACAGGAGTGTGTATTAATAGAGTGATCTAGCGTGTGAACCTCCCTTAGCGTGTTCATCTTTGGCTGTAAATTCCCAGCAAAAATACCACCCAGTTACCCTCTGACCTGCTGGGACACAGTTCAGCAGCAACCAGTCACCACACCTGCTCGGCTTGTGTCACACAGATCAAGCCGGGAGCTCGCCAAGGGGCACAGCAGATGAGCTGGCAAACCCCTTACACACACACACACACACACACACACACACACACACGGGGCTAAAACACCCCGATGTATTTAGCAGTTTCCGTTATAACCCCCTGTGTATCTTTGTGCACATTGTTTTGTTTTTTTTGCAAAGAATTTTCCCAGAAATGGTGGAAGCAAGCATTTTGAGACTCTGCGGGGATCTCACATTAGCTTCTTGGCTTTGAACGCGGTACATGAAAAGGGCGAGGCACCACTTGAGAGCAGCAGGAAAGCCGAAGAAGATTTCATGCAGGGGTGTCTCTGACAGCGACTTTTCAGCTTCTTTTTTTTTTTTTTTTTATCCCCACTTCTTGTTTTGCCACAACTTCCCTGCTCCTGAAATGATTAGTGTGTTTTTGTGTGCGCTGCCGCTGTGGGAGCTGTGTTGATGGGAGTGGTGGACAGAGATAACGTAGCCTTGTGGCTGGAACTGGCGGCCGCAGACTCCGCCGCTGTGGCCTGTTCCACCTCCAGGGAGGAAAAGGGAGGAAAAGGGAGGGAGGGAGGCGGCCGACTCTGCCGGCTGCTTGTTAGGTAGGAAGTGTTTGCATCCTCCCTCTCAAGCTGCATGACCAGCTGTAAGGTGACTTGTGAGGATGTGGGAGTGGCCCGTACAAATAAAATATCAGCAACACTTCTTTTCCTAACGTTTGCCAGGGATACGAGTACCTGTTCCACTTGCTCTCTTGCGTGTAACTGTCATTTTGTATGGTTTCTGAAAGAACTGGCAAATCTCTTTAACATATCTCGTTCTGTTGCAAGAACTGAAACCAGAAAAACCAAAGAAACAATTCCAATCATAACAGATGACGTCTTTATCATGCAGTAAAAGACGCATGGCCTGCATTCTCTTCAGTTTGCATCTGATGTCAGGAGAAGTGTTAGTTCCACCCTGAGCACTGAACAAGTACAGACACACACACACACACACACACACAGTAACCTCTGCTCAGATGAGCATATGTCTGGTGTGGGCTGCTGTCACAGATCGGACTTCTTAGAGCTGACAGCTTATATAAGTCTTAACAGATATTACAGGACAATGACACAAGATCTGGCGACGGCTGAATAGTCCACCACTGGGGATATTTGTGTCGCTGGGGAAGATTAGACGTGTTTGTTTATGCTTTGTGAGGCAGAGGAGGGCTGGGTAGTTACGGCCTAAACCAGAAACCAGGGGCAGGAGAATCCGGCCAACACCGGCAGCAGCAGTCCAAGGACTTAGGTGGGCTGATGCTAATGACACTATAAACAGGGAAGCTAAATATTTGTAGTCAAACCAGATTGTAAATAGATTGACTTCAATATGAAACAGTCAGACTCAGTAAATGGCTAAATTAAACTTCAACCACCCAGAGAGCTGTTAATAACAGCATGCATACTGTTGCCATATTTAGTACGGTAGCCGTGTGACTTTCACAGCATCATAAAAACAAAGTTCGGCTTTTTAAGGTCCATTTCCAGACAAAATGTTAATATCTCACAAGTATTGTACAGCCACCACACGATTAACAGTCTTGTTGCAAATGTGATGACACACAAATGCAGCATAACCTTCGAAATCTATTTTGTCCTCTAACAGCGAAAACAGGCGAGGTGAGGCAGAGGTGCATGAGTGCAGAAAGCTGCAGATTGTTGTCCTCTAACTACGGGGGCTTAGCACCCCTACCTCAGCAGAAGAAAGATTCCGCTAGCAGCCCCCTATTTTCCAAAAGGCACAAACACGACTGTTTCTTTCAGAGCTTGGGCTCGGCTGCTCCCTCAGCTCCAGAGTGCCTCTGTGACTTGCATTATAGTGAGGTCTCAAACCCACTCACCACCAGTGGCAATGACAAAACGCCACGTCATCACCTTGACGTCTCCAAAAGAAAAAGCCAAGTGGGTTGCTTGAAAACAACACTGCCTCAATGAGCTTCCCGTCTTATGAATATTGATGAGTGAATGAATGTTACGTGGTGGTGGTGGTGGGGGGGTGGGGGGGAACGACCGAGGTATGAAATGTGCACAAAGAAACGTTCATCCTTTAATTTGCTGTGGTGTGTTGTGTGAATAGAAATGCCACAGCCCATGTTTACATGTATCCCAAAGGGAACTGAAGTGACATGTGCACTGCGGTAAGCTGAGGCGTTTTGGGGGCAAACGCCCGTTTATCAAATTGGTGTGGCCGTTGCTTAGAGAGCCGATATTGCCGGCACAAATGTAGTTCAGCCATCCCTTAAGAGAATGGCTGGTTTCTCCGGCGCAGCAGGGGGTCTACTGCAGAGGCCCTTGCACTGACTGCTCATTTACATTTCAAACACAGTCTATAACTGCAAGGGATTTGATGTTTTCCCTCTCTGCTCGGCAGTCTTATTCCTCCCTTGCTAATTCTCCAGCAGCCATACTGGCTCTGTGTGTAAGAACGGCTCCCACAAAGTGCTGCTATCCTCTGTGCCTTTGACTGGTTTTGCTTCCATACTGTGCCAGGTGCCATACGGCACTGGCAGAGCCTGAATATTCAGCCTCGACTCAAAGGCTGGAATGCCGATGGGGACGCCTTCGCGAACTGTGCATCAACAGCTCTGTGTGAAAACATAGCCATTCCACAATGTCCAATTCACGACGTCATGGAACATGCTTTGTTGATATGCACACGCAGGAGCCGGTGTTCGGCAACACGGAGCCTCGTCTCTATGCGGAGAAAGCAAACACGCTTTGTTTGTTTCCATAATCTGCTTGTCGATCACCTGAGGCCCAGTGAGCAGCCCGGCCTGCAGTGCAACAGAGGCAGGAAGCCGGGGCTGGGGGGGGACAAAGCGCCGCACCAAACCTAGCCCGCCTGCCACCAGGAAGAGACGGTTTCCCTCACGAGGTCAGGCTGCAGTGGGAATGTATGACGTTTGGCTCTACAGACACTGCCTAGCCTCTGCATTTCCTCCAATCGTGTTGGCGGTTACAGCGCTGTGGTGATGTTTTTTTTGTCTCGTGTATGACTGGTCAGACTGGAATGAGAAACAGGCACTGACACAACTATGTCATCCTCAGCAGAGGCCTGATACGAGTAGATCTGGCAGACCAAGAGAGCTGTGGAGCTTTGTAGACCCGCTGTAGCTCCTGAACATCAGGATGGGATTACAAAGAGAGGAGCCGCGAGAAAACAAAAGGAGAGAGAGAGAGAAGAAAGAAATATTTCTGTTCCTCGTAAGGTCCAGCATGCAGTGGATGAAGGAAGTAGCTCCTGTGGCTTTCTGGTGTATAACTCACCATGGAAAATAGTCAAATGAGATACAGTAAAGACAAATGAATCTAAGTCTACTTTATCTACTTCATTCATTTGCTTCAAAAAATCAATTTGCATGACATGGAATGTGTCTGAAATATTCTATTTTGTTCTATAACTAATGCTACAACATACAGTAATTCATTTATCTCCATCCTAACGACGTCTAAATACATGACCAAACTGATGTAGAAGTATATTCACTTTGCATTATTTTAATTGAATGCATTCGTCAGGAAAACAAACACACATTACTGTAATAACGCAGCTTATGATACTATATATCGTTAGAAAATAATATATATATTCGTTTGCAATTAAATGCAAAAGGTGGTTACACGATTGCATATCTTACAGTCACAATCACTGGCTTGCAGGGGATTCAACTGCAGTCCATTGTGTGCGTTTGCGTGTAAAGAAAGACAACTTTCTGGGCTATCATAAGTGGATATGAATAAAAATATACACCTTTAAACGGTCATCTTTTACGATCCTGAAAACCACACTAACCAGGCGAAACCGAAAACAAAACAAGACAATGTGAAACCCGAGAACTGGAACATGTGGTGGCTTTGTCAACACTGCTCCCACATATACATTGTTCACGTATCGACACTAATGAGGGTTAATATGTTGACATGAATAAGGGGAGCGGGGGTCTGGCTCTGTGTAATGCGTGCAGGGCTGCGTCATTAGGGCTCTGGACAGATCTGGTATCACTTCAAACACTCATGTGTCTCCTCCACTGCGCACAGGACAGCAATAATGAGCAGGTGCCAGGAGCATGGAAACAGACATGGCACTGTAGTTTGCACACATGTAACAATGTTACACCGTCTGATGTCGCCTATCGCGGCTTGTAATAAGCTTTTGATACATTTATACACACACAGACACGCGCGCGCACACCGCAATAATAAATAGCAAGTGAGCCAGACGAACGGGCTAATAATAATAATGGTGGCCACCTACCCAAAATCCTGGTCCATCGATTTGAAGAAGAATTTGTAGCTATTGACCGGACGGTTGTTGAGGACATTTTTAAAATCCGCTAAGGTGACTTTCTCCGGAGAAACGGACAGTTTGACCAGATAAGGGGTCTCCTCCTCGTCTATGTGATATATTATTTTAGTCTCCGCCATGAGAGTGAGGGGAGGACAATCATTGACACAGGAAAGGAACAAGGGTTGGCAGCGCAATAAACAGGCCTGCTATGTTACCAGCTACCCGGAGAATAACATAACAGCATTCCCTAAAACATAACCCGGTACAGCCCACGACGGAAGAAAACGCTCCGTGTGTTTGACGAGCACAGTGAAAATCCCGACATAATCGCGTTACGAGTGCCTGTATTCCTGCTCCAGCGCGAGTCGGTACGGTGGCTCTCTCGGCACTAAAACAGGAAGGGACAGTCCACATCCTTGCGATATGGAGTTGGGAATATTGCAATTTTTCACAAGCTAATTGGTTAGACAGTGCTGTCATCTAGCGGCGTGTCCGGGCTGTGCGCAGGCCCACACGCCCGCTCACACCACTGTACAGGCACGACTGGAACAAAGAGGCGGAAGACTGGCTTTATGAAGCATTTTTTAATTATTACCGCTAACCCCGATATAGCGGTGGGGAATGACTGTGTGAAGCGGTAGCAATTCAACTCAACATCATATGAATTTAATTCGATACAATTAAATATTTTTAAAAATCGATGTATTCTAATGAAAAAATATACATAGTTTGAGATACATGACCTATTTTTTGACACGAATATCTGATTGGTCGTTGTAATCCAAGGAATATAAATAAAAATCCTGTAAAATAATCAAAAATATATCATGACATTTTTTAATACGATTTTTAAAAAATACAACAGCAGCACTGGGGGAGATTTGGAAGTAAAGCAGAACGGGGCACAAGCTGCACTCATGATTGTGTAGGCTAATTACGCTCCAGTAAATAGGCTTATTAAAATTAGATATGTCCATAGCAACAATTACAAATGACAGCTAGAATAATTAGACATTGATCATGATTGTAACTGCCTAATTATCCCTCTGTGTGACTTTTCACCCGAGGGTGAAAATAGGTGGACACTTTGTACTGCACAGCTGGTTACAATGCCACATGAACAACTGCATGTTATTTACCTGCAACACAAGTCTACAGTGTCTCAAACAACAGTAAATTACTTACCTCAAATGTTGCTTCTCTCATTCTCTCCTCAAGACATCAGAGGATATAAAGGGGATTATAAATTCACAGTTCCCGACTCATCCAAACACCAGCTATGTTGGTTAATGTCTGTGGGTCCCCCCTCTAACAACCAGAACAAAGAGTGACGAGTCTGTGGCCACTGTTGCTAATCTTTAATAGAAGACATATTTTCTTAAAAGAGACCAACATCAGAGAGAGTTATGGATTACAGTTTGTGATTTAGCATGACTGAGATAGTAGACACTCTTCTTCCTGCAATAAACCTCATCGAGCTACAGCCGCACATTTTGAACAGATTTTATACCTGTATCAGCAGGTTTAGTCATGAAAAGTCAGTGTTTTACAAACCTCGGTACTTTATACATGTGTGATGCAAACAAGTAGGCCTCCTGCACACTCCATTAACACAAAATAAATGGGTAAAAGATTGTTTTTACCTGAGTTTTGGTAGACTGGGCCTTTAGTCCATGATTGTATAATTTCACTATTTTTCACTTGATAAGTTCCCAAGGAACCATTTGGGAACAAAAATATTATTTGAAAAAGAAATGAAGTCTGGCAGTCCGCATTTCTAAAATACATAATCACCACAGTTGAGTTTTGAGAAAAAGAAGAAAAAAAAGGTCTTATTATGCAGCTAGAAATGTGTGGCACTTGTTTCCAAATAGTCTGAAACTATCAACTGTCTACCGACACAAATGTTACCTTTGAAACATGATGCAAATCCTTTACATATTACAGTACAGCGGAATTTGTGCAAAAAATGATGATCTCAATGATCAAATCTCAAAAAGATGCGAGCTTACAGCTCTGTAGGCATGCAAAGTACACATAAAACATACTTTAATAAACAGCATGCAATTTTGTAAAAGAAAAGAAACAATGATAAAAAAAAAGCCTAATATTCAACATAAACTATTCAATGAATGCAAAGAATAAGGATCAAATATATGTTAACCGTATTGTTATAAGAGCTGGCGAAAATGCAAGTTATATTAAAAACAACGACTTTAAAAAATGTGTTGGCTTTTAGAGAAAAAGCTTAGTGTGTTAGAGTTACAGCAGAGGGAGCATTCCTCCTGTCCTCTCCTGGGTTTCCTCTTCTTCCCCCCTTCTCTCCGCAGTCCTTTACTCTTCCAGTGATTGCCCTGGACCTGCCAGCGGCATCTCAGAAATATTGTTCTCACTTCCACAGCTTCACAAGGTCTGAGTGAGCGGACGGGAGACAGACATCATATTAATAAAATATGATGTGTCTTATCTGTGCCTGTAAGGATGTTACTGTTGGATGTTTATTTACTGATATACAACTCTGCACAATGTCTGCTCACCCTTATTGCAGTCTTTGGCCATATCTCTCTCTTTCAGTAGGTTGTTTTTGTGTTCTGTGGATTGCCGTACACATACAGGTTATGAGAAAGTACTTAATTGATGTGTGTTTACTGTGTGGAGGAGGCTGACTGTACCTGAATTCATAGGTTCTTGGTTACAGGTCCTCAGCTCTGTGCAGTCTAATGACATTTCACCTCCACCCATCACATGTCCCCTGCACAGGAAAAAAGCATTGTTCTGCTTACAATTCACTTCAATTCAAAGCAAAGAAATGCCTCATCATTTAACTTATAGTAATGTCTTACTGATCAGGTCGACGCAGGTCATACTCCAGACCTGAAAATGTAAAAAAAAGATATAACACGCAATCTCAAAACACAAAGTATCCAACAAATGTGCTCTCTATGAACAGGCATTTCACAATTAT
The DNA here is from genome assembly GCF_949748355.1 of Melanostigma gelatinosum. Classification (NCBI taxonomy): domain Eukaryota; kingdom Metazoa; phylum Chordata; class Actinopteri; order Perciformes; family Zoarcidae; genus Melanostigma; species Melanostigma gelatinosum. The sequence goes on along the minus strand of NC_136641.1, from coordinate 21,592,300 downwards.
AAAATAAGCTTGTTGTCAGATAAAAGCTGAGAAAACAAGGTGAGTTCATGACACACACATACCTCGCTTTTTGCGTCGTCGAGTCAGCACAATGACAGCGACAACGATGAACGCCAGCAGTAAGAAAGTTGCCAGGAAGTAGCCCAAATGCTGCACGAAATAACCACGATGCTCGGGGAGGATGACATTCACCACACGTGGACCCTCCACCACTTCAGTCCCTAAAGCAGAACGTGGATAAAAGCAAACCTTTTCTACAATAAACACAGCTTGTAGGACATTTTGTAAATATTCCACATCGTAAACATCAAGAGAACTCAACGTACTTACAAATTAACAACCGGATGTATGTTAGAGGATTTATTGTCATATTCTAACTGTATAAATATTGGATTGTTATATTGGATTGATGTATGGCAATAAACAGATCAAACTGGTAAGTATTATTCCCCCATGAGGTTTCTTCTTTTTATTCGTTTCCAAAAGCCAGAGAGGGAGAGCAGGAGTTAAACGTCTGTTCTGTGGTAATGACTTCCAGACCTGATGTCATGCAGCTGTTTGATTTTTTTTTCATCATTTGCGCCTCAGAAAAACACATGCTGACCAGAAAAGAGGGGGCGAAGTGTGAGGAAAGAGAGACAGAGTCTGTTTGCATGTCTGTATTAGTTTTCCATTTAAGCCTTTTCACGTCTTCTCACAAACCCAGAAGTGTAGTTTCTGCATGCATGGAAAATAAATCTGTGACACTCTCAGTGGAGTGAAATACAGTCTGTGTACATATCTGACAACACTGCAGGCAGCTCCCAGTCTCACAGGGAACACGGCTGTTTGTGGACACTTTGTAGGCAATGGTTGTTAAAAACGAGAAGAACGACAAATATATGTAAGATCACAACAACATCTGTCCATTATCAACAGTAATATACAGCATAGTGTACGGTGCTGCTGATTCTTTTGCACGATAATCTTCAATGCATGTTTATAGAGCAGTTGAAGAGTAAAAAATAAGTAGCTTCCTTGTCGTTACTATGATCTTTTAAATTTCTCCCTGAATTCAAATACAGCCTGTCACAGAAGCCAGATCATAGAAAAAAAAAATGGATCATGAAAAATATTTTCCCTTTGAGTGTATAATTCCTCTCTGGTCTCTCATTAAAACAGATAAGTTGGACTCTGGTAAAACAAGGCGCCACTGAGGGACGAATGAGGAAAACATGCAATGTACCGTCTCTGATCATGCATTCGAAAGCAGCCAATCACGGAGTAAGAAAAAGCTGATTCTGACTTCATCACCCAGCTCCTAAATAGGCGCTTAGTTGGCAATTATCACCTGCCATTGTTTAATGTACCTACTGTGGATGAAACTGCAGAGACGTGTCTACGGTCATCGTCTCTAGAGCTCATCTACAGCATTAAAGTGAAATCTGTAATTCCAGATGATTGCTGGCGCCTGCGTGAGCGCAAACAACTTACTTTTAATCGAACAGACAAGATCAGCGGTGCGTAAAGAAGAAGTGAATACTTGGATGAGGTTTACTCAAAGGGCGCAGGCAGGATGCCATTTATCCACGTGTGCATTTCTTCAACATATTTATGGGGCTAATGCTGTCGTGGGAGGATCCATAGTCTAACACATACCTACATCCCCTCCCTTTACTTTGCTCTTTCATGTCACAGCTGGCCCGAATGTTGAACAGATGTATAAGACTTCCTTCAACTGCTGGTAATTCCTCAACCAGAGGCTGATACACATCAGCAGAGAGACGGAACAGACTGGGAGAACGAATAAACAAAACTCGAGATACAGTGTAACCAGCCTGGACTTGTGGTTGGGACTTTTGGAAAATGAGGTCAAATGGAGGGAAAAAAAACACAAGATATGACCATCCACTCCCAAAATGACTGGCTGCTGGAGCCTACTCCTCTGCTCAGCACAGTTAAAATGTCTCCAGCTGTAAATGACAAAGCTGAAAAAGTTAAGAGAAAAAAAGTCAGCGAGGAAAATGAGGCCGCTTCCGTCGCAGCCAATTTAAAGCTGTTTACTGTAGACAGCTTCTCAAGCCAGAGCTGCATATACTGTAGTTCACTCCAAGAAAACTCACTTTTCAATGTGCAATACCGAATTCATACAGTCAACAACTAGCAGAAAGATATCGGTCTTTCTTACTCAACTAGCTCTACATTCCTTCTACCTCCTCCCTCTTCAGCCCAAACACAAAAACACAGCGGTCTGAGGAGGAAATTGGCAGAGCAGAAGAGGAACTGATGTAACTGACCAACTATGCCGATAATTATAACAAAAAGCCAACAAGCCGTGTCGTCACTCTATGCACAATTCAGCCGAGAAACCAAAAGGGGATAAACATTTACCACTACTATCATCTGGAAAAACAAAGGTCTAGTGATGTCTCTTTGTTGTTTTTAATTGTGAGTGACTTACTTGGCACTGCCACATCATTCTGGAAAACCCTGGGTGCTGTAGTGGGGGCGGATGGAAGCGGAGGTCCCACAGTGAGCCTGAAGATGCGTCTCTCATGCAGACCACAGTAGTGGTGATGCAGGTGGCAGGAGTACAGGCCTTTATCAACGGGCTTCAAGTTAGAAATGGACAGTGAGAAGTCTCCTAAAGTGAAAGCGTCCTCCTCCACGTTCATCTTGCTCTGTCCAAAGAGCGGCCCATAATCCCGGCGCTCTCCGGAGGCATAGAGGTCCACCAGGCGGCCAGCCCTGTCAGGACGCACGCCAGGAGGCTGGAAGTCCCAGTGAGCCACTTGCTGCTGATCCTCCTGGAGGCCTTCCCTCCACAGGGAGCGCCGGTTCACACAGGGCAAGACCACTGACTTTCCCAACAACACCACAAACACAGTCCTCTCTCCATCCCAGTAACGTCTCTCCTTTCGAGCTGGAAACATACGAGCGTGAATCACATTACTATATGATCCGTTTCATGCATCTTGACTCATGGAATGGCATTAGGGTGAATGAGTAGGACGCCTCACCTGATTTAGTGACATTGAGTTGGATTTGAATGGACTGGTGAATCTGGCAGTAGTGATGGTGCAGATTACAAGTATAAACTCCTTTGTCAGTTGTGACAACATCTGAAAAAAAGAAGCAAACAAGCAACCGTTACATTAAATTGGAGCTGGAAGAGTGCAATGTGCATGGAAAAGTGGGGGAGTCTCACTGTTGATGATAAGGGAGAAGTTGCCGTCATTGAAAGCAGAGTCTGGGACGGAAATGCGTCCCTTGTTGAAGCCATTGTAGACCCTCTGACGGGCTCCAGGGGACATGTCAAGGATTCGCTCCACAGAATGCTCCGGGCTGCTCCGCACCAAGTCCCAGTGCACCACCCTCTGACGGTCCTTCAGTCTGTCCTGGGTCCACACCATGCGGGGGCTGTGGCAGGGCAGGACGGCCTTGGACCCTGCAGGGAGGGTGATGTTCGTGGCCTCCACCACCGAGCCAAGTGTGCTGCTGCTGCCGCTCTGACCCCATGCTGACAGAAAAAAACAAAACATCGGTTTCAGGAGATCAATGCAGCGATGACAGAAAGAGATTCATCAAACATGAGCAATACTTTAAGGCAGTGCATGGAGAAACAAAAATGTCTTACCTCCCGGCAAGAAGAGCATAGCAACAACTGAAACAGAAAAAAAAGAAAGAAAACATGAGCGATTGGAGTTGTATTCTACTGAAGCACTAATTCACGGTCACTGAGGTATCACAGATATCAGCATGTTCACTTGTTAAGTCTTGAGACATATTCATAAGACAACATGTTGTGGTCGTTTGAGAGTTCGGTTTGACCTGGACGAGCCCAACATTGAAAGATTTCAGCTTTGGAACAGCTGCGGGTTCAGTGAGAGGACTGTTTACAATAACAGAGGAGAACAGAAGAAACAGGGACACAGTAAAAGGCAAGGTTTTAAAAAAACAGAAAGGTTCCACACAGAAACCCAACAGCAGAAAAGAAACATACCAGATGTCAACAATAGTCTCTGGAAATATATTTTGCTGTTTGTGCTTTTTCACTCTAGAAATAGGAAATGTTCCGACAGCGCATTTGCTGTTTCTATGCATTTTTCCCACAGTGCTATTTCCTCGTCTGTTTACTGAAGGGCCAGCGGAGACGCATGCGGCCAAAGCACACAGAGCATCTATTCATCCTGTTGCTTGTTGCAAGGCCATGATCCCGAGGGGATGAAGAACCACGCTGGTATTCAGCTGACTTCAGTCACACCTACCACCTGTACGTTTTTACTGTCCTGGTAATGTGTACCATGAACTACAGAGGTTGGAGGTGCAGAGCCTTCAGCAAGGTGTTTTGTGTGGATCAATTCAGCACGTAAAGAAATGTATAATTGAATAAAGAGTGGACGATTTTCAATGCACAGATAATACTGATTTGGAAAACGCCATGATTAATCAGCACATTCTGTGTCCATTCGTTTAGTTTGAAGGTGCAATATTTCCAATGTTTTATATAATCCAAAAGTGGGTTTTGCTCTTCTTGGCTGCACATGCGGCTAAATCACTTCATATGTGATCACAGGCAGCACACATGTGCTGCTAATATGCCTTTATGCAGTGATTTGCAGCAGTATATAATAATACTTCAAGCTGAGCAGAATAACTTCAGCACACACGCTGGCATCAGAGAGAAGACATCATGCTGGAAAACTTCATTTTTTTCCTAATGAAGGCTATAAACTTTCCTGCAGAAGGTAACAAAGTGTCCCCACCCCTGTAATTTTCTCTCCTCCAGACACACACACACACACAGGCTCATGACTCGCGAGGCTGGTTTTTAACACTAAAGACTTAACAATGTGCTTATTGAGTCGCCAGCTATAATAACAGGCATTTACCAAACGATCTTCCAAATCACTGTTGTCATTTGTAACCCCGGGAATCACTGAACAGAATGTCACCCCTAAGGTTAAACACAAGAAAAAGGTTTCAACTCAGACATAAAGCATGTGTTTACTCAGCATAATCCATGCGATATGTGGGTGGGAGGGTTTACTCACAGCCCAGTCACACGTTGAGAATAAATCAAACAGATGAGTCCATCTGCAGACTCAGCTAAACATGCAACGACTCATCCAGATGCCTGGAGCCATTGACTCCCCTGTGGATAGACTCACATTAAATGTCATATTTGTATATTTAGTCATATTGATTTTCACATGATCTACAAATGTGAATGATTCCAAGTAGTTTCTATTAATATACTATTTCCTTGTGAGTTGTTGAATGTGTTTTCATGTACTGCTTTCTATATTGATGTATTTGATGCATAACTTTACTGAGTATATTATTGTAATTGTATAAATGTATCTTGTGGTTGGGACTACATCTGTGCACTTAAGTGCATTTGAATAAATTAACTATAATTTCCACTTTTTTTCTGACAAGGTTTCACGTACGTCTGATCACCTCAGTGTGTGGGCACGTTTGTACTTTAAAACCCCTTTTCTGCTGAACAAAGTGGAGGGATTGTCTACTGGAGCTGTACAGAACACAAACGTTACTTTACTCTGACCTTGTTATTTTCTGCCTTGAATGAGTAGCTACATGTTTATAAGATTATTTTGTTCAAAACAGCAATCCCAATCTTTTCCATGCCTTGTTGTCCAGTGGCCGGTAATTAAGACATCATAAACAGGGTTGGAGCAGTAATCCCCCTCCTCCACGTCGTCTGGACTCAAAGAAGCCGCACTCGCGGTGAAACACTCATTACTGACACATATAATGGATTGTGCTGACTCCTTGACTCAGACCGCAGTTAACTGGAAACACATTGGGCTGAAGCAACAAAAACAATCCCACATAGGCTGCACCGCATCAACAAGCCGAGGTGAGTCAAAGCCATGCGGCGCTGCTGTAAATGCCTCGTTTCACTTTCAGGTCCATGAAGCTCCACGCAGTTTATTTTCAGATCTTAGAATATTTCAAAAATCAATGCCAAATAAAATGAATTCCGGTCATCTTGAATAGCATCACTCACACAGGAAATATAGTTTGAGATAAATAGATGTACAACGGGCTTCAATACAAATAACATATGTACCAATACAAATAATACAATATGTATTATGATGTCCATAAATAAATAAATAAATGACACAGAAAAGGAACAAAACAAGTTTCTGACTCTTAAAATCTGTAGACGTCACTGAAATCAAATGAGGACATAACAGAAAAGTAAGTGGAGTCATTAACAAGAATACCGCAGCTAACAACAGAATATCAACGATGCAGACTGCTGTTGGGTCAATCGTACAGATCCCATTGCAATGACGTTCAGAGGAAAGAACGCTGAAAAGACTATATTTACTGTGCAGAAGGGTGCACGTGAGAAATAAATAGCTTTCGGATTTTGTTCCCAGCGGGTATTTTGTAACCTGGATCCAATTATGGAACAAAGAAAGTTTCCCTCAAAGTAATTTCGTCTCTTTTTAAGAAGCAAGAAAAGTGAAGGACTTACTCGGAAGGAGAGTCATGTCGAGGTGCATCTTTTTCACCGTGCCGCCAGCGGAGGTATGAGCCTGTCAGGAGGTGCTGTGCGCATAAATTAATGAAACACAAGACTGCTTCCAGCTCACCGATCAGCGGCTCAGCTGTATTCTGTTGCCTTCACACGCTCCGCCTCCGCCAGCCGATGAAATCCAACACGTTGGTGCTGCAGTCCGGGCGAACAGCATGTTACTGTAATACAACGCTGAACGGTTTTGCAGAAAACTGAAACGTAACAACATACTAGACAAATGTTTCAACAAAAAAAAAAAATGCACCATTGTTTATCCAAAATAAAAATATTGTATACTACACAAATACTACCAGAGCAATACACACAGGTATGTTTTTACAGGGGGTAAAACTGGCTTATATTTTCAAACCTTATCAACTGAGAGAAGAAATGCTTTTTATACATCGAACTCTTCGTTTATTTAAGATATCGTTAATTTATATGGTTGAAGAAATTGTAAACAAGCCCTTTGGGAAAACTTCCACATGAGGAAGGGATTATGAAGGATCCTTCCTCATTTCCCCCCTTTCTGGTCTTTGGATTGCTGGTTTCTGAATCAAAGTAACTTTACTTCATACAGCTTTTATTGTACAGAATATATGTTTAAATGGTCACACATTCGGTTGAGATTGTTGTGCTTGTTTCTGATTTAGTTGTGCCGTTAAGATTTCGAAAGTAAACTAAGTCACCACTGACAGAAGAAATTCCAGGGTTAATCCATTTTTTTCAGATTTTGCACAATGCTGCCATCCATAGTAAGAAAAGAAAACTGTAAGATGTCCTCTCAGCCTAAAATAAGGCCAACAGAAAATGACAACACACCATGTCTCGGGCTTGAGAGAGAATGATCTTTATTAGATTCTGTACACTTCGTTAAAAATAATTGTACACAGGTAATATCTCCTTATCACTGAAACATGCTTCGACTAAGCTGCAAAGAACGGAGAGAGGGCTCATTGTTTTAACTGCAGTGTGTGGTGTGAGGTGTGCAGAGCCATCCTGTGTGAGGGATGTGACCCAAACTTGATTAACTGTCAGTGTTTCTCAGTCTCTTTTGTTTCCATGCTGTTTAATGAAGATCTTAGGTGCACTCCATCCTTCTGGAGCCTTCTTCAGTCCAGCTCGTGTCCAAATCCTCTTCAGATCCTCCTCAAATCGTTTCTGCACAGGACAAACACACACAGTTGGCCGTGGTTTACGGAAAAAATTCGATTGTAATTTGAGCACAAATCTTACAGCAATTATACACTAAATAAACATGTTTCATGTTCAGTCAAAATGTATTTCATACATCATGATAAAATACGTTCACTAACACAGATACAGATAAATACTACCATTTGTGCAATGCTATCAAATTATCAGATATTAATTGGCTAAACATTAAGAAATAATCTGTCTAGTCAGCGTCACAGGATCCTTTCTTATATCTAAAGAGAGGAAACTCTCACCTGCTTTTTTTTCCCCCTGCCTTCTTGCACTCTCCTCCTCAAGAACTTAGTCCGTTTAAGCAGTTTCTTGTATTTATGTCGGTTCATCTTCCGCCGTCGGATCTTCAGAACATTCTTACAGCTAAGGGGTGTTGCTGAACCCTCTCCATCCTCCAACACGGGGACAGAGATGGGTGGCAGCACCTTCTCTTCCAGCAGCCCTGCGTCCTCCAGCAGGGAAGGGAGAGAGTAGCGCAGGGAGAGCCAGCTCTCCAGAGGACTCACTGACATTTTACGTGGCACAAGAGCCTCGTCCAGTTCTGGCTCAAGTTGTACCCATCGAGGAGGAGGTGTGTTGTCCGCTGCCGTGGAGTAGTTTCTCAGTTTTTGTTGTAGCGAAGAGCAGTAAGCAGGAAGAACCGGTTGTACACATCCCTTCAAAATGTCTCCATGACCTTGAAGTGCACCTGGTCATTAAGAAAAAAATATGTATTATATCTTGAGTTACATACTTCAACTGGAATATAGTTTAAGATGAATTCAATGGATGAATAGATAAGATTTTTGTTCATACTTACACGTTGCTCTACGTAATAAACGGGGGACAACCCTTGAAGTAAACATCGTTAATTATCATCCAGATAAAGTCATCAGGGATGAGTTGACTGGTCACTGGTCCTGTGGGCAATGCGCAAAGCACAGAGTGATGGTCATAACTCTCCCATAAAGCTTTAAAACTAGCAGTGAAAATATTAATGAATAAATGGGATACACACATGGGGAAAAGCACAACAAAAAAAAGTCAGTAGCTTGAGGTAACATATGTCAACATGTCCAAACTCTGGGTTAGCGACCACCATTATAACTGATGTCCTAAACTAACGTTACAAGAAAAAATATGAAATGCACTAACGCTACTAGGAGAATGTAAAAATATTCAATATTAACATAAACTGACAAAAATTAAACTTATTTTCTAGATGGAGGTGTCCCCCTTCGGCTTGTTGCTAATGCTAGCTAGCAATGTCGATCCGCTTTAGACTTGAAAGTCACGATATTATCACAAAAAAGATTAGAGTGAAGAATGTTTCAACCATCAGCTATCTGACAACATGAATACCGTTATTTAACCCATTTTATAAACAGTGTTACGATACCTGATATTCGTTTGACCGGGATTTTCGTCTTCAATGTGACTCGAGAAGACAACTTCCGGCTTGAGCAACACAAAGTTAATGCGTTTCCTGTTTCTCAGAGCGAACAACGGTTCCGCCGGAGCAGTTCGATCCTCTGAGAGAGCGAATGAGAACCAATTTGGCTTTACATAACAATAATAATAATGATAATGATGACAATAATAATCAGAAGAAGAAGAAGAAGAAGAAAACACATATAACTAAATAAGTAATAATTGTACTTGTACTTACTATTGTTCTACATTTAGAAATAAGATACATACAACCTAATTAGAGACATTCTTTCTCAACATTATATTACAGTGTGGACCTATGATTAGCAACATGAATGGTGGGTGCAAATGAACCTGTTCCCATGAGGATTAATAATTTTAAAAATGACATGTTTGAGCCAATCTAACAAAAAATACAAATCCAGACAAACATTCATTTTGTGACTTATTGTGGGCCTACAATTTATTAGCTTTTCAAATGTTTTATAACATCTTTTAAACTGAATGTGTCAACTGAGAAACCAGTAATTTAGGAACTACAGAGGTGGATGGAGCTGTCTGTTAACTTTAATCACAATGACCACATACCTCTCACATAAATATCTGCAGAAAAACATGTCATCAGTATTCACCTCAGCAAACATTTGAAAATAAAAACGGACTCCTGCAGCCCAGAAGAAATACATGAAACAGAAAAGTCTACTTGTGGCAAGTGGGGTTCGTCTCAATGTAGTCAGATGACATGCATAAACACCAGATGAGTAAAGGAGGGTGTGGAATGTAAACAGTTTTATGCAAAATACAAAAAAATAATAAAAATAATAAAAATAATTTGGAAATGACAGGTATGACATGAATAGATAAGCTGCAAAATAAATATTGAGAATATATATCATATTTTATGCACTAAAATCCCCAAATTCGGTTCATCTGTGTTTCCAGTATAACCAGGCTGTATATTAGCATGCATAGTATGTGCAGTGTGTTTAAAACATCTGCCAGGATAACATCAACCCAGCATGCCCCAGGGCTCTTACAGCACACTCACTCACAGAGCAACTACCGACGTCTACGCATAAAAACTGACCTTCACTTTGTACATTGACCTTTTTTACGAATGCTTCTGCACATAGTCAAGCACCTATTTGCATAACGCATAACGTATTCAGGACAGGACATTCTTTGCCGTTTGTGTTGTTTTCACATTGTAGAACTGCACATTTGTAACCCTATTTATGAAGTGTAACATATTATCCATTCCTTGATCTTTTTGTGAACCAATACATTTGGAAAGCCAAATTCAGTCATAACTCAGTTTTACATCCTTTTGACTCATTAAAACCCAATGTTGTTTTCTTCCATGCCACACGGTTGCACAAGAAGGGAAGCCTCCACTTTTAGATTGCTCTAGTTTTACATACTTGTGGGTAGCCACATCAAATCATTTATTTATGGGGCTTTCTCGCTTTGCTTTCATTAAGATGGTGGGAAGTGGAACATCTACAGTTTGTAGACATATATCACAGCAGGGATTTTCTCAATGAGGCATTCAGAATGTTGTATTTGTGTGCAAAAAAAACACAGAATACAGAGTTTATCTTGCGTGACGTGATGCAGGGCAAAATAATAGTTGTAAAATAGACTGTAAAGTTCTCCGGGCATTTATTTACAATAAAAACAACAACAAAACATTAATTTCATTGAAAATCCTGCTGCCGATTTGCTTCACTATCTATACTTACACCATCAGTTTGTGATGATAAGGCATCTGAAATGATCAGCAGGACATACTGTGAGATTTCCCTTTTACAGAACAGTCTGTAAACAACATCGTTTTAAAATATTGCTCTTCTACAAAACTCTTTTCTCAAAATAATATGCAAAGTAAGGGAGAAATAAAACAACAATGTATTGATAACTTGGCAGTAATTTCAAGATATTGGTCAATCCCATTTTAAATGAATAGCCTATACATTACACACGATTTACTCCAACTAAATACCTATTTACAAAATCAGTATTTGTATTTCGAGTTATTTTCTCACTTTAAAAGCAAATACATATTCACTATTTATTGCAGGTGCATTGCAAATGTACTGCACTGAAAGACACCTGACCCTTGGAAAAGAGAGAGCTTTACAGATGACAACATTATAATTTACTCCAAAGCAACACATACAGAATAAGCAAATGGCATGATGCTGAATGTCGAGAGGGAGGTACAGTTGAACAGAAATACACCATGAATGCCACTTCAACAGGAACCAAATCAATAAATAAAACCATATTTCAGTAAGAAAAAACTTAGAACATAATGTAGAGACTCCTCACCGACAGACAAGCGGGCCAGAGCAGTTAGATCAGTCATGGATGGATACATCCATACATACGATACAGACGGTGCTGAAGTATAACTGCAATGCAACACCATTTTCTAAGAAACTAGTGTGCTTAAAAGTGAATCTGAATCGATTAGTTTTATAATCAATCTAATACTGCAATTCCATTACGCAGTACAAGCGAATAAAAAAAACGAGGTAAAATAAATCTGAGGGAGAAAGGAATTGCATGTCGAAGTTTTAAGGCCATTTCATACGATACATTGCTCTCTTCACTGTAAGTTTGAAATCTAATCTTGCGGCGATTTGGGTTGTGTTAGAGCACAATTGTTTTTGCTGCAGCTACACAGTCCTTATATTTGGACTTTACCCAGAAATCAATATAATCACATTTAACGGCACAGCACAGTTCAATATTACATAAGAGGTTTTGTTTGAAAATACCCATAGTTGATGCTGAATATTTTGTATTATGTACACATTAGAGATCTTTATTGAGTGGTATTGGTAAAACCATCCAGGCAATTATCTTCTCTACAGTATGTTGCAGCAAACGTCCTTCTCGAAATCTCTACAAAGAGCTCAATGGCACTGTCTTTACCCTGTATATCCAGCACACCTGGGCTTCAACAAGACAAACTCAACCAAAGTTATATATTTTACAAATAAAACTATTACATTTGTAGATTAAAAAAAAATGTGCACTTTTGAAACAAAAGGTGTGGTAAAAAACAACAACAACAACATACAGCTTGGCAACAGATGTTTGAACAGGCAAAGAAAAGAGTGGAAGGAAACAGCACTGTGCAAAAGCTGGCCCGTCTTTGTGCCTCGTCCTCCCCAGTGTCCTCCAGGTTTCTGGATATGCTGCACTCTTGCCCTCACTGAGCAGCAGACTGGCCAAGCCCCACCTGCTTTTCCTCTTCTTTCTCATCTTCTCATCATCGGTCATGGCAAACGCCTGCACTCGTCTCACCTCCCAGAGGGATTGTGATTCATGGGAATGCTTTGGGGATAAAAGAGATGTCTGGTCAACACTCAACAACTGAATTAATGACTGGAATTGGTTATATGTCAAAATAACAACAATGTGTCTTGATTTGATTTATTTCTCAGTCATCTTGACAAGCATTATGACATTATTACGTAGGAAACGCCTGAATATACATGTAGATATACAGTGCACAAGCAGCATCATTTGTTTTGCTGTGATGTCTATACAGTATATCTGGTCCATTCGTCCATAGTTTAAATACGTGGATTGAGACTATAGTGTACTGAGGAAAGTCTAACCTGAAGATCCAGGATACAACCATATGGGTGGAGCTAACAGTTCTGCAAACAAAGATGCACAAACAGCAATTTAAAAAAAACAAAGGAAAACCACGAAACATCAGCAACAGCACACAAAAAACAATTACAAAAAGATGCAGAGCAACAACGGTAATTCAAAGGTAGCTGGTAATAGTGAAGTAAGAGTTCAGTTTATTCCAGGGTGGGGTTGACTCACCGATGAGGACTGATGATCGTCTGGGCGTTCCAGTTTGATACGCACATCTGTCCCCTTCGCTCGTTCAGGTTTTCCAGGCCCTGAGTGAAAGGTCAACAGTACATGAAACCAGTCCGACACGTCCATCAAAGATCCACTGTGAAATTAGTTATCGGTGAATATTAAAGTGCTTTTCAATTTGAAACATGCTGGAGCTGCTTCTCCAAGCATCAGCGCCTCTCTCACCTGGCGAGCTGCTGCGACTGGTGGTACTGGTGCTGCTGATGCCGTCCTCCAGCCAGGTGCTGTAGCTGAGGGAGTCTCGCTTGTGTGGCGTCCCGGCAGCCGACAAACTCTCCTGGAGCAAAACATGTACATGTATCTATAAGACCTGAAGACAAACCGATGACTGAGAAGCACTTGTTTTGTTACATGTAGCACTCACCATGGCTGTGTCATAGTCCTCTGTGGGCTCTGTCTCATTCTCCTCCACAACACTGGCAAAGCTGCTAGCGTTGGAGGAGGAGCGGGAGAGGTCATGAGCCTCGGGGATGGATGGGGCCCTGCCACCGAGATAAGAACTACACCTTGGGTTATCACTCTCCAGCACAGCCAAACCTGATTTTATCTTATGCATAGGACACAGTCATTCAACATGCTGCCACAGCTGAGGATTGCCCAGCGGTTACACAGGTATGGCAGACACAAGGTGTGAGCAATACATCCAGCATGTGTCCATGTGACACGGCTGTAACATATACACACCTGTTCTTGGCAGTTGGGAGCACCTCCGGAGAGCTCTGATTGGACGAGTTGTCAGACTTGGGGTCTTGAGAGACGTGGCCGCTGTCAGGGGTCTTTTGGGTTATTGGGCAGCTCTCTCTACAGCTACATGAGATCAGGCACAGCAGAGTGTAGAGAGTGTAACATAGAAACACAATCAATGAATGTACATGCACTGACCAGAAGTAAATGTAGTGAATAATACACCTTATTTAGCGATTACATGGCTGACATACAAAAGAGGAAGAAGATCAAATGGGTACACAAAAAGATAGTCTTCTCTCACCTCTTCTCGTGGGCTTCTTGAATGTTTTCTATGCCGATGGCACTGCTTCTCCTGGAGCTGAAAGGACCAGACTTTTTCCTGGTTGGGCTTTTCCCTGGGATTATCAATGACTGCGAGGGAGAGAGGAAAGACAGTCAGAGTCAAAGTACTTGTCATACCTTACATGTTTTTCATTAATATCAAGTTTACCTGAAGAATTTATCAATTTATATATTTATTATTGAGGGGAGGGAATAAATATTTTTGACTGAACTATTCAAATTTCAATTTCTTATTGTAATAATTTGGGGAAATGAGAGGCTAAACAGTATCATTGCTCTCTTCGAGTTGTTACTATGATGGGAAGTTAAAATATGCACTTAGCGGCTTCATGTCAAGCCTGAGTGCCATTCTTTCAGCCAGCGCAGGGCACACTAAGACGGGAGATGAAAGATGGATTTAAAGGCTCCAGGGCATACCACCAAATATGCTTTCTCAGCGATTGCTTTTTTCTTTCGATCTCCTTTTTAGAGATTTAATTAATAAGAACTCGAAAAGCTTTTTCAACTCAATGTGGCCTCACAGAGCAAAAGAAGGATTCTTATTGAAAAATAGTTTCTCTGTTAGGGGGTCACGAAGTCATTAATATCCATCATGTTTAAACGAATAGAGAATTGAACATACTGGAATTGTAATACAGGGTAGAAATAAAAGACGAGAACATAAATTGCAGTCAAGAATATAGGACAGAGAGAACAGAAGAAAATCAACAATATTAGTCAGCAGGGAGTCAAAGGTGGACCCTTAAAATGTGACTTTGACTGTCTATGACTCTATGTGCTACAGCGAGATGACAAAACTGCTTATCTCTTACTACTTTGAATCATTTCTAGATTGTAGTCTATGTCAAATCACAAATATTGGAATTGACAAACCAATCAATCCATGTGAGAATGTGGAGGAAAATATCCATTTCTGCTTTTGTTTTTTTCAATCACAGATTGAGGTAATGCAGTTTATTCAATGTGTCCTGTCTGTAACACACACTAATGCATACTGTGTTACATGCAGAGTGCTGACATGTATAGAGAAAAGTGTTTGATGCAGTGGAGCCATGCAGACAAAAAAAAGAGTAACAAAGTGGAGAAACAAGTAGTTAGAATTAGACATGAACCTCTTCTACTGTTCCTATCCCTATGGCACTGCCTCGACGTCCATATTTACTGGGACTTTTGCCTGGGACAAGCAATGACTGAGCCACACAGGGGGGGGGGAGAGAGAGAGAGAGGGAGAGAGAGAGGTGATGAAGACAGGTGATAAAAAGAAGAGGAGGGTAAAAGGGGGAGAGAAAACATGAGACATAAACAAATATATATATGAGATTACACGCAGTCAGTCATAAACAAAATACAACGCATGTGTTTACTGGAGAATACAAAGAGGGACATGTTGACTCCATGGGTGCAACACAGGCAGCTGGATGGGAGAGAGAAGTGATGAGTCAGTTTTGTGAGCCATATGCCTGCAAGGAAGAGGATGAAGATGACATTAAAATAACAGCAAATGGGGCCATACAGCATGTTACACATTAGGTTGCACAGCAAGCACAGTTATGAGCAAAAAGCAAGATTGAGTTAAGTTCTATACATTGATGTAGCATATTGGTGAATAATAATGTTTTTTTTATTTGAGAAAGTAATCTTAAATGTGATCTAGAGATACTGTATTAATGTGGTTGTCTGTTTCATAATTATTCTTAAATCCATACAAATACCTTCCCACAGCCCCCCAAAGCCCACTCTATTAGTTGAAAATGATTGTGTAACACTCAATGGTTTTGGAGATACAAGGTTATCACTTGCGCACACACACACACACACACACACACACACACATATATACATATAAACAGTACTCAATCCACATTCATTGGAATTCAAGTGAGAAGTTATGAACAATGCTGATGCATGGGGTAAAAACATTAAGTATGAGAAGCAGCTTTAACCTCGGGGAGAAATTCACCTTGTGTCCTAGAAGCATTCAAGTCTACGAGTGTCCAGACACTCCATCCCGTGCTGGCAGACAATGTGAGAGCCAGGTTAAAGACCCAGGCATAAATGCTCCACTCGAGCCCCTTCTCCGTGAGACGTTAGTGCAGCAGGCAAGTGAGGGAGGAGGGGGCATGAACTCTTGAGAGAACTGCTGCGGGAGGCAGAGGGAGCGGGACTTGCCTCACTCGAGACCAGTAGGAGTGGGTCCGTACTTACTATCCCTGGGAATTTGGGGCTCTCTGCGGGTTCGTGGTTAAAGCTGCTGCTGAAGCTAGTGGAGAATGTGAGCGGCTTCTTGAAAGTAAGACCCACGGCATCCATAGACTGGCTCCTGCTGCGCATCACCCGCTACAGAGAGAGACGAGGAGGAGGAGATACATTCAGATGGTGCTGACCCCTGTGGCCCCTCAGCATCGCTGTACGGCATTTGCGGGCCGAGCGGAGCCTCGGGGCGGCGTCTGAACACTGACCACTACAGGCAGAGAGCGCCGGCCTGATGCCAGACAAGGAAGCGACAGAGAACACTGCTAAGCTTTAATGCCCGCAGGGGGGGGGGGGGGCTCAGATGAGTCATTATATTGAGATAGGTGGTAAGAGAAGAGAGGGGAAGCAGAAGTACCAAGTGGCACACAGATGTCTGACCACACACTAAGTTTAAACACAGCCAGGAGAGGTTTGAAGTGTACCTCTTTGCAGGCATGGAGCAGAGTGAAAAGGCAAACGGCATCTGATGGTGAAGGAAATCTATCCATTTGCTTTGTATTCATGACAAACAAAGATGACAGAATCATATAAATAAGGGAGTAGAGACTGAACACTGGAGCATGCGGAGAGCACGGCGGCAC
Organism: Melanostigma gelatinosum; assembly: GCF_949748355.1. Lineage (NCBI taxonomy): Eukaryota > Metazoa > Chordata > Actinopteri > Perciformes > Zoarcidae > Melanostigma > Melanostigma gelatinosum. The sequence continues at coordinate 21,575,374 of NC_136641.1, read as the reverse complement.
AAAACATCAATGAGGCATGAGGAAGAAAAGCTTTGAAGCCAAGAGTGGTGTGTTCCAGCAGGACAGAGCAGCAGAGCTGCGCTTCATTCAAATGAACAGAGATTAAGCAAGATTGATAAACCCTTACAGCCCATAGCTTGCGCATAGATAAGAGCAACCCTGAAAGACTGCCAGAGAGAAGACACCCTTTTTCATATCCGCAGAAGAAGCATCAGACAGCTGATTCAAAAACTGGTTACTGTAACTGTAGATGTCAGTTTTATACTGTTCCTGCGCAGTAACAATGACCTTATAATGGCATTTAAAGGTAGCGATAGACATTGTGGGAAATGTGCATGTAATAATAAATATCGATTTAGTTTCTTTTCTTGTTAGAAGCCGACATTGTCATAAAGTGAAGCTGTCAGTTCAAAGCCCCGGCATCTGCTGCTGCCTCTTCAGTCACCTTGAAGGATTCAAAGAAGCCCCCTCCTCCTGCACTCCCGTTTTCCAGTTTGTCGTCGTCTCCTCCAACACCCATCATGGCCTGGCTGTTCGCATGGAGCTCCTCGTAAAGGGTCTCCAACAAGGCCGACCTCGTTCGTTCCTTACACACACAGGCACACAAAGAGGGGAATGAATGAAGGGATATGTTTAAAGAATGCCAGTAATGTTTTAAATGCTTTGCAACAACCTACCTCTAATTTGGCAAATTTTTCAGCTTTGCAGCAGGCGTACTCTGCATTGATGAGCTTAGTGAAAAGGAATTCATGGAATTCAGGGCTCTGAAAATAGAAGGGCAAAGAGGCAAGACGTCATGTTGTCAGCTACAGTAGCTACGTGACCAAGAGGAGGACAGTGCACTGGCTTAGGGATGCAGTCGTTCAGCTCGCAAGTTGTTCTTTCTCTTACTTTTTTAAAGACTGCAGGGTTTGGGAGGGCGGGGCCAAAGAAAGGTACATCGTCCCGTGCCGTCACTGACACCTAAGAATTAAGAGTAAGATTAGCTTTACTCAAGTGTTTATCACAGGAGGCAAAGCCGGCCCATAGAGAGGGAAATAATTCACCTTGTAGAGGACATTGTCAGAGCAGGGGTTGACCACTTGGACCACAACGTATGCGTGAAGGAAGTTGGAGGCGATCATGTCCGGTACAAAGGGAGTGTTTTCCTCTTGGAATAAGATGGCCACAATGTCGTTCCCTATGTGCCTCTTTCTCTGCAACTGCAACACACACCAGCCAGATATGACATATTCATTCACAGGTTGATTGTCGGATGAGAGAATGCTGATGTCCTGCATTGATTAATATGTATGAATGCTATATTTTATCTGCAGGTTTCCAAAAGCCCAAAATCAGTCAAATGTAATGCTCTTTGGAGTTGAATTTGGAAAAAAATAAGCAGGAGACACTTTAGTCGGCGTTTTAACTAATCGTTGATGAAGCCCAGTCTCATGAAAAGAACACTGTTTTTACACCAGTGACAACACAAGTTGTGAACTGTACAGACAAAGTGCTTTCTCGCCATTCCTCCTCCTCCCTATCTCACAACTGGATGCATTTGAATTCTTGAAACACCACCAGGGAGTGCTGCTTCTCCTGATGACAGCATGAAGGAGCGCTGATTGTCTCAAAGGAGCAGATGCCGAACACCCATTACTGCTGGGGAGACTGAACACATAGCCCTTGCCTCATCTGTGTTTGGACAAGCCACGACAGCAATTGGTGCGAGTGTGTGTGTGTGTGTGCTAATTAATCAGAGCTTGTGTGATTATATGAGGCGGAGAAGGAGGTGTGAGCAATGTGCTTTACGTCACGGAGGGAGGAGTGATGCTCACAATTGCAGACACGGCAGCATACATTTAAAGTGATTCATGTTTACTGCCAGTATGTTATTTATTTGTTGTTTTTTTGCCAATATGTTGCAGGTGTTTGGCACTACAGGGAGGTACATGCAAAGTCTGGTACTAATCACCAGAGCGAACCTGTCTGACTGCTTGTAGTGAATCATGAAAGCTGTGTTAGTCTGGTATTGTATTACAGTACCTGCTGGGTGTCCCCATCTGTGTAAGGCAGCTTTGTGGACACATGGAACATGACCTCTTTGTTACGGTAGTTGCAGTGGACAGATTCAGCGCCAGTTTGCCCATGAGTCACGTCTAACCCTCCACGGAAACTGCAAGCAAACAGAACCGTGTCTAAGAAGATATTCTCCGCCATCACTGCAGTACTATGCCCATCATCAACCCTGTAGCTCGCCTTATGTGATGTGAATTGCGGTTGGCATCATTCTTTGGAATGTATGGTTGAGTATATATCGTGCCTTTAAACCAGAGTTAGATCCTTCCTTACCCTTTAAAGTTGTGCAGCTCAATTTTCTCTCCTAGGAACTCCAGGAATTCTACAAAGGCAGGACTCTCTTCACTGTTGCCAAACAGCTCTTCCTCTGAAGTCTGTAACCGGTAAAAAAACAACAACGCATAAACATCAAGGCTTGGAGGACAACATGATTTCAGCAGTAGCACTGGGGATGACTTCTGTGTGTTACTGTGTGAGATTTTTACAAGTCCAAGTCAAGTCTCAAGTCGTTGAGCTGGAGAGTCCAAGTCAAGTCTCAAGTCGTTGAGTCATTATGTCATCATTATGGTTGTAATAGATGTTCGATCATATGCTGCATGCCATCATTTCTGCTTGGAACACTGCATATCTGAGGAATTCAAAGCATGTGCTGTATCATCACTCCTATTGGTATATGATCACTTTAAACAGGCTATTGTAATGTAAAATGGTACAAAACACAATGAAAACTTTCCTTTAAATAAATAACTGTATTTCGCCTCAGTAAAATGATATGTTACTCAGGGTAACATGAAAATACTGCAACGCTATGAGGCATACAATAGTAACCTATTGTGTAATTACACTTTGGCTCCAACTAATAACAGAAATGTACTGTAAATGAACCCATCATGAGCTAGGTGGGCTTAAGAAAGCTAGTGCAATAGCGATCATCTATGGAAGACATTTGATCATCTCTTGACAGCAAGTGGAGTGTGATGTGAACAAGCCTGCCTCAACACAAACAAAGAAATGACGCCTGGGAAGAAGTTCCTGTTGCTTATTGAGTATTCATGCTTCGTTAACCGTACGCAACATGCCTACTTAACCGTCATGCCTTTCTCCACTCAGCAACCCTTCTGAATAGAAAAATGTCCGGCAGGATGAGAAGAGGACCCTCGCTGCCTTTGTGCGATGGCCCTTGGCTCCTTTACGTTTACATTCATTTCATTTACAACGCAGTTAACAATGTATTTGTCAACTACTGCAGGCTTTAAGGAATCACCAGGGCAGATCTCAACACACTGAGGTCTCCATTCAGAGGTACAAATGCCCTCAGCAAAGCATTCAATAGCTCCTCTACCCCCCCCCCCCCCCCCGCCCCCCTCACAGGAAACAAGAGGGCTGTGATTGCCTCAGAAAATGAGAGTGAGTGTTAAACACAGCTACAGTTACTGTGCTGGACTCAAAGCCACAATTAAGACTGAGCTTCCTTGAAGAAATCAGAAATTGCAGGTCATGCTACATTCTCCTTCTTCACGGGCTGAACACAATGAATACAAGGGATGCACGCACATCGAATGAGCCATATCGGACCCAACGATTAGTCTAAACTTCATAGCTCACCTGTCCATACTTTTGATAAATGACCCCGAACTTGAAATTGTTGTTAATCACATGTTCATCAAAGGTGACAATAAGTCTTGAAGCCTGTAAAAACAGAGAAATAACAAGAAACATCAAAGCTTAGGTTCTCAGTTTTTCTATCAGGTGCCTATATGAACACTGAAACAGATTTAGCTCGTTATAATCATGCCTCCTTTATACTGGCTGTTAAGAGGTGATTGGGGACAGAAATAACAAACCTCATCTTGTACTGAAATGTACACGTTTCTCTGAAGCTAACATGAAGCTTCCTAAATCACAAATCAAGTGGTTGTCTTCTAAAGTCGTTCCCTCCTTTTGTTCACAGTGTTTCCTACGGGCACCTGACTAGTTTTAAGACTTGAATAATTGCAGCCCTATCCTGTAAATCATCAGACGCGTGGGACTGAAACAGACATATCCAGCCGCTGCAACCATACAAACCAGATCTTACTTTGGGATAAAGCACAGGAAAAAAGCGGTCCACATTGACCTCTTCACAGACAAGCTTGGATTAAAAAAAAAGAGAAGAAAGAAACGTTAGAATGTGGTTTGATACAATCACAGCGGACTAATCTCTGCATAATAACAAACACATCTCTTTTTACCTTGGCCATTTGGACCACATTGGGAAACTCTGTCAGACAGGAGATGGGGATCACATCATGGTAGGTTTTCAGCTTGGTCCTGGTGAAGTCATAAAACAATCAGTTTGGTCTCTAAGCCATATAATATGATGCAACATTTCTCGGAAGCTATCAGATGGGAGAGGGATGATCCGGTATGGACCATCATCAAACTTCCCCACCCTCGCCTCTCTTTGCCTTTTCTCCCTCCCTCCCCACTCACCCACTTGCTGGCCTAAATAGTCCATCTGTTACTCTGCTGTGGAAATGACAGCGCTGTTGACACTCTCTCTAGCTTTATGACTCTTATGATAACACCCGTGCTGGCAGGATGCGTTTATCCCGTCATACTGGGCATTTAGGAACAAAGAAAGTGTGTCATTCTGAATACATTTCCTTTCGATCATGAAAATACAGACATTTTGTCTAAACCTCCACATTTGTCACTACAGATTCTGATTTAAATATCTATGTGAATTAGATAAGAGTAGCAACTTTTTCCAAAGCTGGTATATCAAGTGCACCACTCTTTTTTGCGTTGAAGTTGTTGACATCAGCATTCTTCAAACCTATACATTTGTCTTTAAAGTGAGATATGAGAACACAGATGGACTTTATAGTTTTAGATAACATTTTGTCGACAAGCTCTTCCTTTGTATGAAACATCCTGTTGTCAGTTTTCTATCAAGACTTATCTTGTGATTCCTCTGTGTCTGTGTGCAAAAAGAGACTTTGATTTGGAAAAAAAAAAAGATCACGCTTACAAACCGTTCATGCTGTAAATTTCTCCTTTTTTTGGTTTGAACTATTCTCTACTGTATTTTATATGTGAAATGTTTGAACATTTAAAATGCACTCTGATTATGATGATATTTGTGTCTTTTGGATGTGGTTTTTATAGAAGCCATTAAAGGTTTCTACCATACTTTCCATTTCTTTTACGGGATTTGTTTTTATTGTTTTTTTATGTGTGAAACAAATGAAAAAGAATAACTCAGCGATGGTGTACTCCACCATGTATGTGTAATGAGCATTACCTTAGCATTAGACGGAGATGTTCCTGGTCACCAATCACATCGTACTTTAGAGAGAACACCAGATGTCCAAGGGCACTGTCCACCGAATAGTAATTAAAGTGCTCCTGAGGGCACAGTACAAGGATACGGCCATTAGTATCTGTCAGGAACAGACACACACACACACACGCGAACACAGGCGTGACACTTGTGCATGCGCTCCAGTCATAATCCAATCCTTCAAATCTGAGTACCTTTACTAGTTCTGTTGCACTTCGGCTACAGGCAGATCAAATTTGTTCATATTATGCCTGCGCAAGAACAGCTGGCGAAGCCTAATGCGTCTTCATTAGCAACAGTGCATGAGGTGCCAAACGGTGAGGCTGGTGGCTGGTATATTCTATTGGGATATGCTTGTTGCTTCTTCATTTCATTACTTTAATGAGAAAGAAGTGAAATTGATTGTGAAATGTTCTACGAGAGTAATTAGGCTCATTTGAGGAGGAAGGAAGCTGTTATAATGAGGGCGTGCGTGAGTCTGACGTCAGTGATATCTCTTTTAGAGCACACCTTTTAAAAAGCTGAAGATTTGACTTTATTGCTCAATAAACTAGACTGTTTGATGATCCTATCATTATGGTTTTATTGCATGATTGCCGAGATAGAAAATCGAATGCAAAGCAGAGATGAAGATGTACACGCTAAGCTAAGAAGGAGAGCTGGGAATATGCCAAACTGATCAGCAATGGGGGGAGATTTACACAACAACACACACAGCTACTGCATCCAGTTCCTGGAGAGAAAACATAGGCGTGCTGTTCTATCACACCAATCGAACAGGCTAAATAATTTAGTACCATCATCAAAATGTTGGGGAAGATGTGATGAGAACGATGCATCAATTTGTCATGTTTTATGGTTTTGCCCAACGTCAAAGACTTCCTGAATTATGTAGAATTGTGAAGAGTGAAAAACAACCATATGTGCATGAACTTGTTTAAAAAAATGACCTCACTGAATGTTCCATATTCTCTTTGTACTGTATATGTCTTTCCTGTGTTGTCTATTCTTTGTTTTAATCTTAACATCAGTGTTTTCATAAAAGGTCGTCTTTGAGCTTGCTCAGTCTTGTTTTTTTGTGTTTTTATTTATTGTTTGCTTTTTCAAGATGACAAGAAAAAGGAAAATAATGAGATCTGTCTCTATGTTGTGGCTAACCTTGCCCAGAAAGTGTTTCCGGAAGAGTGTCGCTGTTGTATTACGTTCCAGCTTGGTGCGGGTGTTCGGGGACAGCGGCTGCGGCTGTTCCGTTTCCACTGTGTAACTCATCTCATGGTTCGTCCCTTCAATCCAGTAACCCCCAAACTGCGGCAGGAGGATGAGAGGAAAGGGGCTTTTTCTGCCCAACACCTGTCGCAAAGTGCAGAATAACAAGGGTTAAGAAACAGAACGCTGTAGACTTGAACGTGATTTCAGGACACGAATGAAGCACTGATGGGGAAAAGTGCGATGGCAGCACGTCATCGTCCTACCTCGTGGACACTTGGGTACGGAATGTAATCCTCCTCAGTCTGTAAAAGAAAACAACGGAGAAAAAAAGCTTTGTTTCCTCGTCAAAGAACAGAAATAACCACACTGTCCAACTCTGTAATCCCAAAGGACACAGATTCAGAGTAATTGCATAACTGTTATGCAATGAAAATCTGTTTGGCAACAACATAGGAATCAATGCTTGATCAAAGTATTGCTATTATTTGGCACATTGATGGTTTAAAAACATTGTTTTCTTGCTAGGAATTCACCATTTCAGTCCGCAGAGCATATAGCATCAGAGGCTATATGATTCTGAATCCTAACTAATTCTGCTGGTTTAAAAGGCTTCAGAGCATTTCCCCGCATTATGAATAACACTGTGCTGCTGTGTGCTGAAGTAATCAGCCTGGCAGAGCAAGATATGGCGGTCGTGAGACAATGGGCACGTCATGTGAATAACGCCGTGTCTCTGCATGGAGAGTCGAACCTTGAGTGGGGGAGGAAAGCTGCATCGCTGCTCATCCATCCTGTTGCCCTACAAGAGGAGAGGGTGAGATAAGAAAACCAGAGAGAGAACGGGGTCACGCCCAGTCATCAACACAGCGGCCGCTTTCGCAAACAAAGTCAACACAAATATGTTCATTCGTACACTTGTTTTTGATTCGACACACAAAACAATTTACAAAATAATCATGTCCTGAAAGACCACAAAACAAACCAACAGAGAATTATCATCCGCATTACATAATCACACAGTTTTCCCAAGAGATACATTATGCAGCAGGCGACCAAGCAAAGTCAGAGAGGGACAGATGGAAAGATACAGAGAGAGATACATCACAGAGAGCCAAAGACAATTTGGGGATGCTAAAGAGCAGGCATTTGGGAGTGACTGAAACGTCTGTTAGCGCACAGAGGTAGTGTGGCAATAAGACTTCAGGGATTCAAAATATGCTGAGCTGTGAAACACACCTTCACTAGACCTGAGGTGTGTATGCATGAAAGAGAGGCACCACGCAGAGAAAGCCACGGCGTGATACTAAATCAGGGCCAGGCGATGGCGAACTGGCGTCAAAAGGACGGTCACATCGATATGTTGTCTGACTGCGGAAAAAACACAGTCCTGCATCACTCCCATTGCTGAAGAGGAATATTTATTTTTTAAATATTCAGTTGCCAGACGCTGTGGCCACTGAAAGCTATTATGACTGTATTTCGATCAGCAATTTTGAAAAACAATCACCAACTTGTATGTGCGGGATCGCATGATTAGAATGAAGATCAGAAACCAGGAGACAGTTGTTGAGGTGAGATAATAAGCTTACAGCGCTGTCAGCCAGTGTTACAATCAGAATGTTAACAGCTGAGAAACACCTACAACGCTCTGACAAATCTCAATATCCCTCTCGTGTACAGAATGCACAGTGTTGCAGCCGAGGAGAGGGCCAAAGCGCTGCAGAATTAGAAAGAACTCACTGGTTAGTCGCTTGGTGAGTACAGCTCAGAAAGCCGAGACAAAACACGAAGATCAACGCGTCATCTTACCTGCATCTTTTCAATCATTTCAAATAAATCTGGGGTCTGGAGAGAGGAGAGTGAGAGCAGTTGTTGGGAGCTGAGCTTAATTGATTGAGTCTGATTGTTTTGAGTTCGATCCTGTTCAGCACCAAATGCAATGAATATGGAATTATTTCATATGTTATATTTGACAACGGTCATGCATGAAGAATTATTTCTTGTGTATAAACACAAAGAAAAGTGCCGTATGCTACTCTACATAAAAAAGTATAGTCAACAACAATCACAGATATAAAGAACAGGGCAATCCTTTTGTATTTAACCAAAATTAACGTGACATTTTCTGTAGTGGAAACATATAAGCTGTTCAAGTTCACGTTTATCTGCAATAATATGAAATCTGGAAAATGTGTGATATACTACGGCGATAAAACTGTATTAACTTGCAGCATCTCAAACAAAACATTCAGGTCAATTGCTGAAACATTCTGTCAAATATTGAACAAGTCAGTGCTGTATATTAGACGTTGGTAAAAAAAAGTTGGTAAAAATGTTCCGTACGTTGTTCCCACGACTTGCAACAATGCCAACATTCAGACTTAAGTTTACTGAACTAATAACAATGATAATAATTATTATTATCACTTTTACCTGATTGCAGCATGTAATCTCTTGCCTCTCCCTTGTGGTTTGTCACACTATCACACTGCCATTTTCCACATGCCCAATTATTTAGATCCCAACTTCGGCTGTTGAGGTATTGTCCTTTCAAATTTCACAATCAGAACTTGCCCGCATCAGTTGAGCATGACGACTCTACTTACTGCAGAAAAACAGTGAGTTACAACTGTCCATGGAAACGTCGGTCTGAGGTACTTTGGCCAGTAAAACCTGACATCGTCAAACAGTTTGTGTACAGAGCAATCTCATCTTAGCTTTCAGTGTGAGTATGAGTAAAGTCCTCCACCATGTGCAAACAATAGGCTGCCACGAACCCTGACAGTAAATAACCCCGGCTTCGACAACATTAGCTAGAGATTAGAACAAGAGGGGCTGAGCTACATATTGGACTCAAACAACATCTGCATTGGCCATAAAACCATAAATCAGCCCCATACAGCCCCAAAAAGCACAGGTAAGTCTCGTAAAATGTTTGTGTAACGTCATCTGTTTGTTTACACGAAAACAAAAAAACATGTTAATAGAACTAGAAATGTTCCCCTGTTGTCCTCAGTTGTCCTCAGCTCATCACTACAGTAAACAAGCAACATGGACAGGGTTTAGCAGTTGTAACTTCAATCTCAATTTGGAGAGGCAGTAGTCCAAGCCTCTGCAGAAATTGCTGGCAAATGCCTCTTTAGTTTGCCATCTGGTGAAGTTTTCCATCCAGCATGTTTATAAAGTAAAGCTACTTACATGGCTGGGTTTCTTCCAGCGTGCCTTCGTCACCATTGGAGCATTGAAGTGGTTGTCACGACTTTTAGCCATTTCTAACTCTCTTAAAATCCGGCGTCCTGCAGCTTCAAAGGAGGCTTCTCGGCCGACTTCAGGTTTGGATTAAACTTGCTCTCTGATTGCTCTGTGCCGTTGTCGAACTGTCGACAATTTGACAATGTCCCGCTGTGACACCCAAGGTAAAGCTGCAGGTTAGGGAAAGAGTTGGCTCAGACGAAGTTGAAGACAAGATCCACAGGCTCTCCCGGTGTGTGCTTTAAGCATACAACATTATCAGCATGTGTATGTCTCAGGTTGCATGCAAAGGCACCTGCTGCTGGTGCTTGAAGTTTAGAGCAGCAATCCTCTCACTGACGCTCGCGGTCTTGTCCTCTGCTGATCTTTCTCTGTCGCTGTGTAGCAGTGCAGGAAGAAATCTACCCAACATATCATCCACCTCTTTATCACCAACCATATCTTGACTTATGCTGACAGGTGGAGTGCAACTCACTCTCACATGCCCTTAAACAATCTCCTGTTCACAAGAGAGCTATATGGGCAGTCCGGCTACACTATAGGCTCCCAAAAATATAGAATGGGTACAAATGTTGAGAAATTAGGAGATCACAAGCTGGGAAGAAAATGATGTGGAACATTTAAAGAGATGGACAGAGTAAATCTCATTTTAGCAGAAAAAAATGGAGATGACCAGAGTGGAGGAGGTGTGGGGATCCAGAGGGAGCCAGCATTCAGTGCAGGTGTTGGTGCTTAGACCTTTCATCGTGAGAGATAATAGTCTCATCATTATGGCAAGAACATCTCTCTCCTCCAGGCTTTTCAGGTGCAACTCTGTGCGTCCTCACGGAGATAATTTTATCTTTGACCCGCTCCAATAGGCTGAAGTGTATCGTAAGGATGTAGGGGATGTTGTATTTTTCTTTGATGCATGTCCGGTTCTTAGTTCTGGAGGTTTAGGAACCTCACTGTCATCACAAGTTTATGGAGGACAATTGGAAAAAACGTGTGTGTGTGTGTGTGTGTGTGTGTGTGTGTACCGTGGAGCTGTTGTTTAAAGTGTGTTGTTTTAAGCACAGAAGCATCTGAGCATTGTCTTATCTTGAAATACTTTCACTGTTTTCTTTTATTAAATTGGTGATCGGGAACTGCGAGGCAAACTCTGAAGATGATGACCATTATGTGTTTGATATCTCTCAGAAATATGCAGCATTATTAATATGACAATAAAGAGATACTCAGATCTTAACTTTCACTTTTACTTCATCTTTCACTGAAAGGTGCCACGGTGTTGGGCTCTGGCCATATGGCTTAAACATGTGCTGTGGACAAAGACAATCAGGCCTTCACTTTTTCAAGCACAGGTCTCATCCTGACTTGTAGTTTGAGGAGAGCAAAGGGATTTCACACTCAGGTGTGAATTCCCCCCCCCCAAATAACCATGGTAACCGCGGCAATCTCATTGGCCGAGAGCCAAGAGACCCGAGGACCCCTGTGGTTCGGCCACTGTTCTATAAAACTCTCTGCTGCCCCCACCTCATAGCTTTTTCCAACTCTCCCTCCGGGGGTAACAGGAGGCACACACCGCTCTCCTCGCCCGGACCCCCCCCCTGTCCAGGCCACAGAGAATCCAGCTTTTCCCCTTCGACCTCGGTTGAGTTAGGAGGCACACACCGCTCTCCTCGCCCGGACCCCCCCCCCGCTGTCCAGGCCACAGAGAGTCCAGCTTGCCCCGCCAGCGCACGAGGCCACGAGGAAGCAACAGCCCCTCGAACCCTCATCAAACCCTGACAAGCCATTTCGCTGGATGAAACAGCCCGCGATAACGAATCTGCTTCAGCGATCAGTTCAGCGCTTTTTGCTCCTTTTTCTTTTGGTGCACACATTCCGGCGAAGGAAAGACGACAACGCCTCCCTCCTTCACCGACGATTCCCGGTAAGACGCACGGACCACGCCGTCAGCCGAAATTAGATCACCCTCCCTGCCGCGAGGACAGATCACGTCTGCGTTTGCTCCAGCCGAGCCACGCCACGACAGACCGAAACAGCGCCAGCTCAACGCCGCGCTGAGAAGCACCCCCCCCCCTTCCTCTCGAAGAAAAAGGACAACTTTGCTCACGAACCCTTCAACGTTGCAACGAAGCATCTACAAGTAAGATTCTTGGCATTTGGGCATAGCTTAGCTTAAATTAACTTAAGTTTAATTCAGGCCATTCATTTATATGTTGATATTCCCGTGTTTTTGTGCGTTTAAATTACTGTCGCGTGATATTGAGGTATTACGCAATCATTACGGAACTCCTCGCGGACGAGAGAAGCTCCGCTGTATTCGTGTATTAACTGTGACTGTTTGCTTGGATTTATTTGATTTCTTTTCATTGGTTTTACTACCCTTCGTGTAGTATTCTCTGCTCATTAAATCAGCTCTGTGAGTGAAGTGTGGAATCTCGGCTATTGTACATAACTGCTGGCAGTTCTACCGACAACGGCACGTTATGTACGATACGCCAGACACCCCCATTATCACTACAACGCGGACAGCATGCAGAAGTCTGATTCATGAGCCCCCACCTTTTTTCTCTTTCCTCCTTTCACGAAACACACACACACACAGCTCCTAGCTTTAACCGTGGGGAACCTCGTTCAAGCGAGCGCCTCACATCACGTGCTGCCCAGGCAAACGTGAATTACGTACAGCAGCCCCATTCTGCCATTTTGTCCGGGTCCCTCGACTCCGCCATCTTTGTAGTTTTTAGCTGTAGTTCTTAAGGCCCCTCCCCTTTGGCCAGCGTCACTCGACGCCGCCATCTTTGTAGTCTTTAGCGTAGCTGTAAGACTCCTTCCTGTTCACCCACAGACACACACATACACATACACATACACACACAGACATACACCCTCATCCATTTTATTCATTCTTTAGTTTAGGCATATAAAATTGTATGATAACGTTTGTTGGTTGCAATATTAATTGATTTGATCATTTATTATTTTGATTCAATAAACTCTGTTATACTTTCAGGAGCAGTCGTCTGTGATTACTTGTGCATATGTATTTGATAAGACTGTATGTAGTGGCCTGTGCTCGAACTTAAAACCTTCACTGTCACTGAATGTATAGTCATACGCAGACTATTGACATTATGAGTGACTACTAATTATGAGACTTAGTTTTATCGTTTGGTTATTGGTCCCTGTTCGCAGGGTGGTGCCCCGTTTATATTAATAATCATTAATAATTGTTACATACATCAATAATTCTATTGATGTCAAGAATTCAGTTTCTTAAATGCTGATAACCCAAACACGCTCCTTTAGATCCCAACATAATGGTGCCCCGTGTGAGGGTACGTTATTCCAGTTTTGTTACAGTATATATGCACATTAATCCATAATTAATTTTGAATAATTAATTTTCCAAAAAATATTTTTTTCGAAAAATTATTTTTTTTTCTTCTTTTGAATGATCCAAATTCCTGAAACTTATTTCCCAAAATAGGTAGGCTTTGATCTTCAAAATCTTGTCTTATTGTAATTAAACTTTTGATTTTAAATCCAGATTTTTAATCTTAATCTTTAATTCCCTTCTCGAAATTTTATTTCGTTTCCAGGTTTAATTATTCGTTTCATTTCTTAAACTAACAGCCAGCTGTGTAGTAGATTTGATCGTTTATTTGTAATACCTTGCTTGTTTTCTTAAATCCCTCCAAAGAAGTTACACACAGCTGTCACAGGCCCAAAGTGCTAAACCACATTAGCATTTTCGCACCTCTGGCTGCAAAGCAGTAGTGATACCTCAGAGCAGCAACAGTAGAAACGTAAGTCACAGAGCTAGACATTTCACTGTGCGCCTGCATGAACCGTAACACTAACAGTAATTAACATCTAACAGTAGAAATCCTAAGTTACCGAACTAGACATTTCACTGAGAACCGTAACACTAACAGTTTCCGTTCTAACACTAGGGAATTAACAACTACTGGGAGTCGTGCTCATTAGAGAGAATGAGTAACGAGAAATCCCCCATACCTGGAGCTGTAGCTCCAGAAGACACCGCATTACGAGATGCGGTGGCTGATGTCCTCGGACTCACAGCAAAGGAAAGAGAGTACTTTGCAAAATACACTGCTGTCCTATGCGACGAGCAATTAGAGCAGCTGGTGGCTTATGTAAATAACCCAGCAGGTAACAGAGAACGCCTGATTCAGGACGTAATCGGCGAAATACTGCTCATCTATCATCAGAAAATGCAGCTGCAAGCTGCCCGAACCCGGGCACAGAGCGACGAGCAGCAACGCGAGATCTGGACACTCCGAACAGAGGTTCAGGAGTTGTCACGTGACTGTAGAGCCCTACAGTCAGAAAATAGTAGCCTGCGCAGTGACCTCAGAGAGGTCAACCTAAAACTCTCTAAAGCATCAGAGAGTGATGACAAACTGAAAGCGCTTCAAGGTGTTCCAGCAACCCCGGTAGGTACTGCTACCCCCTACCGAGCCTTTCAGCCCAGTCATTTCTTGGTCTCGGCTCCCTCATTCCCCGAGACCCGAACCACCTTGCATTTCTTGAAAACGCTTTCCCCAACCAGGAGGAGAGAGGACCAACACCAGGTCCTAGACGGCCCAGGTGGCTTCAAAACCACCTCAGGCGAACGCAATCCTCCACGCGGTTCACGCGCGCGACAAGAACTGACCCCATCCCCCTCAGGGAGGGAGGATGATAGTCGTTACCACCATCGAGAGTATGGAGACTCAGACGTCTCGCACGGCCCAGGCCCCATCAACCTTGGAGGCCTGCGTACTCGACAGATTGAGTCTCTGGTGAAAGACGTAGAGCGCTTCAATCCCGATAATCACGACTCAAGCATCGATGACTACCTAAGGGAGATCGATCGCTGCCTCCTCGACCTATTGCGCCTCTCATCGCGCGAAAAGCTAAAGCTAGTGTGGAAAACCACAGCGCGAAGCGTCCACGCTTTCATTGAAACGCTCCAGCCGAGCATCCGCGACTGCTATTCATCCCTTTGTCACGCCCTTAGGGAGGAGTACTCCTTGTACAACGACCCAGCTTCTGCCACCCTCTGCGCCTTTGCCATTTCCCAGGAAAGGCTAGAGTCTCCAAGAGACTACTTCAGGCGCTTGAGATCTGCGTACTTCCAAGGACGTAACGCCCCAGGTCTAGAAGAAGACCATGCCTTCAAGTCGCTATTCCTGCACAATCTCCACGACAACGTGAGATACGATGTTACCATGCACTGCAGAACGAGTAACCTCACCATGCCAGAGATTAGGAAGTACGCGCAACTTGCATGGAAGACACGCGGACGGCCGACAAATCGGTACGAAGACACCGCCATAGTCTTAGGCATCCAACAGTCGAGCGACTCTGACCTAGCGTCGGAAGACGACGAGAGGACTTGGCCTAGCGAGCCCTGGTCACCCCCGAGGAACAAACAACCCTGGCGGTCGAAAGACCAACGGAACCAGGGGGGTGAAAGACGCCCTCAAGGGCAACCCATCAGGTAACGCTGACTCGCAGCCCACCTGACTAAGCCAAGTGACCTTTCGCCCTGCTGCCAAGTCGACATGGTAGGGGGGGGGAAGAGAACTCAGCACACTTCCGGAAACGACCACTCCCATTTTCGCACCTCGTTCTTCAACCTTCTTGGGCGACCTTGTTCGCAAAGGCAATGCCCGTTATGTATAAATCTATACATATTCTTCAGTCTTACTGGGGGGTCATAACACTCTTGCTCTACCCGACTCCGGCTCAGAAACGAGCCTCATGTGTTCCCCCACCTTTTCGCATACACCTCTAGGGTGCCACAACCTTAGAGGCCCCTTTCGAGCCCCCTAGCTCGTAAGATCTTTCGTCAACTAAGCCTTCTTCTCCTGCTCTGTCAGCATGATCCACCTCCAGCTTGTTCCACGAAGCCACCGCCTTCTTTCAGCCGAGTCATCGGCCGGGCCTGTCAAGTCGCCAGTGCCGTAGGTAGCTGAACTTGACCTGTGCGCCGGACCTGTCTCCATCTCTAATTAGGAGGGTGGGGGGAGGGAGATATCACCAGCCCGCCATGACACACTCCAGAGTGAAACTGTTCGCGACATTTCCCTGAGTGCTGACGGTAACGTGGGATATCCGCCCTCGCCACTTGAACAGCGCGAGGGGGGTGGGATCTCTGACAACAGAAACTTAGAGAGATGCACTTCACAGGAAGTACACTCTAATCTCGCCAGTGCCGAAACCAACCGGCAGAATGGCAGCTTAATATTGACTACTAACGTTTAACTGCATGCTCCAACTCACCCTGTAGACATGCACTAACCGCTAACACATCCAACTTGAACCAGAACAGTTGCATGACCTGAAAAACGTTCATTGCGACTGTAAACTGATGCTCCACTCTCATAGAGAACCCTTTGCATGCTTTATAGACTCTACCAGAAGTAACCAGAGAAGACATAACCTCTGCCGTAGCAGTCAGATTTAACCCAGGACCTCATCCGAGAAGGCTCAGCTGTCAACAGCTGGAGCAGCGAGAGACCAGCCTAGCTAGTCACACTAGCCGTGCTAAGAAATCTGTAAATCTGCTACCACTACTGTTATGCAACCCTCACAGGTACCTCTGGCCTATAGTCTTGGCAACGCAACTCCAATATCGATAGATTCTAAAACTTAGACACAGGACTCGCTCTAAATCTACCGATTAGAGAGAGGTAGACGCACATATCATGTACTAATAGATCCAGAAGCGACAGACTAACTGGATTCCCTCCTATTCGTAACACCACGTAGCCAACCTACGACTGCTCCGCCGACGGACTCCAGTCCTGTCTAGGAGTTGAACCAGTAACCACTGTTTGCCCCTCACCTGCTTCTTGTCTTTCTATTCTTTCCTTCTCTCTCTTTGTGTTTTGTTTTGTTTTATTTGGGTTGTTACTTTCTTTGACACTGTGCCGCAATGCTAGATTATCACAACATCATAATAGCGATTGAATTATTTGGGAATAATGTTTTGCTCACCTATGATTTGAATTGTGTATGATAGTAGATGTAGGTAGAAGTAGTTAAAGTCATCTGCCCAGATGCCACCTTAGTCATCTGCCCAGATGCCAATGAACTCTGAACTTGAACACCATGAACTTGAACTCTATGAACAATGAACACTGCCTGTTTTAACCACTGCTTTTGGTCTCAGGAACACTTGGACTGTCTCACCTCTTCAGGTTTCCCCACCACATGGATGCACATGCCAGCCCTTGGTTTGCTCTAAAGACCGAAGCCAACACCTCGCTCTTCAGAACAAAGGGGGGATGTTGGGCTCTGGCCATATGGCTTAAACATGTGCTGTGGACAAAGACAATCAGGCCTTCACTTTTTCAAGCACAGGTCTCATCCTGACTTGTAGTTTGAGGAGAGCAAAGGGATTTCACACTCAGGTGTGAATTCCCCCCCCCCAAATAACCATGGTAACCGCGGCAATCTCATTGGCCGAGAGCCAAGAGACCCGAGGACCCCTGTGGTTCGGCCACTGTTCTATAAAACTCTCTGCTGCCCCCACCTCATAGCTTTTTCCAACTCTCCCTCCGGGGGTAACAGGAGGCACACACCGCTCTCCTCGCCCGGACCCCCCCCCTGTCCAGGCCACAGAGAATCCAGCTTTTCCCCTTCGACCTCGGTTGAGTTAGGAGGCACACACCGCTCTCCTCGCCCGGACCCCCCCCCCCCGCTGTCCAGGCCACAGAGAGTCCAGCTTGCCCCGCCAGCGCACGAGGCCACGAGGAAGCAACAGCCCCTCGAACCCTCATCAAACCCTGACAAGCCATTTCGCTGGATGAAACAGCCCGCGATAACGAATCTGCTTCAGCGATCAGTTCAGCGCTTTTTGCTCCTTTTTCTTTTGGTGCACACATTCCGGCGAAGGAAAGACGACAACGCCTCCCTCCTTCACCGACGATTCCCGGTAAGACGCACGGACCACGCCGTCAGCCGAAATTAGATCACCCTCCCTGCCGCGAGGACAGATCACGTCTGCGTTTGCTCCAGCCGAGCCACGCCACGACAGACCGAAACAGCGCCAGCTCAACGCCGCGCTGAGAAGCACCCCCCCCCCTTCCTCTCGAAGAAAAAGGACAACTTTGCTCACGAACCCTTCAACGTTGCAACGAAGCATCTACAAGTAAGATTCTTGGCATTTGGGCATAGCTTAGCTTAAATTAACTTAAGTTTAATTCAGGCCATTCATTTATATGTTGATATTCCCGTGTTTTTGTGCGTTTAAATTACTGTCGCGTGATATTGAGGTATTACGCAATCATTACGGAACTCCTCGCGGACGAGAGAAGCTCCGCTGTATTCGTGTATTAACTGTGACTGTTTGCTTGGATTTATTTGATTTCTTTTCATTGGTTTTACTACCCTTCGTGTAGTATTCTCTGCTCATTAAATCAGCTCTGTGAGTGAAGTGTGGAATCTCGGCTATTGTACATAACTGCTGGCAGTTCTACCGACAACGGCACGTTATGTACGATACGCCAGACACCCCCATTATCACTACAACGCGGACAGCATGCAGAAGTCTGATTCATGAGCCCCCACCTTTTTTCTCTTTCCTCCTTTCACGAAACACACACACACACAGCTCCTAGCTTTAACCGTGGGGAACCTCGTTCAAGCGAGCGCCTCACATCACGTGCTGCCCAGGCAAACGTGAATTACGTACAGCAGCCCCATTCTGCCATTTTGTCCGGGTCCCTCGACTCCGCCATCTTTGTAGTTTTTAGCTGTAGTTCTTAAGGCCCCTCCCCTTTGGCCAGCGTCACTCGACGCCGCCATCTTTGTAGTCTTTAGCGTAGCTGTAAGACTCCTTCCTGTTCACCCACAGACACACACATACACATACACATACACACACAGACATACACCCTCATCCATTTTATTCATTCTTTAGTTTAGGCATATAAAATTGTATGATAACGTTTGTTGGTTGCAATATTAATTGATTTGATCATTTATTATTTTGATTCAATAAACTCTGTTATACTTTCAGGAGCAGTCGTCTGTGATTACTTGTGCATATGTATTTGATAAGACTGTATGTAGTGGCCTGTGCTCGAACTTAAAACCTTCACTGTCACTGAATGTATAGTCATACGCAGACTATTGACATTATGAGTGACTACTAATTATGAGACTTAGTTTTATCGTTTGGTTATTGGTCCCTGTTCGCAGGGTGGTGCCCCGTTTATATTAATAATCATTAATAATTGTTACATACATCAATAATTCTATTGATGTCAAGAATTCAGTTTCTTAAATGCTGATAACCCAAACACGCTCCTTTAGATCCCAACAACGGGTAGGATTTGACGACATCTAGCAATGAAGTGAAACTTCTCCCGTGTGCCAAGTGTCCACAACTACAATGGCCGACTTAAAAACAAGTGCGTCTAAAATTGTACCCAAGTAGAGTCCTTGAGTAATGCCACTTAGTTGCTTTCCACCACGGAGTACACCGGAGTCGTTTGAATTAGGCAGTGACCATAAGACCATAATTGCAGATTGACCTGGTTTTCGCAGAGCTCTGATTAAAGTGATACGCGTCCTTGTGTCTTGCCCACCAAGCCCTTATTATGCTACAGTACATCACATTACCATGCTGTCCCTCAATATCTCCATCAAATACTGAACAGCAAATTAAAGATGGTTAAATAAAACAGGGTTTTGAAGATCAAATATTACCCTAACTGCTACAAACCAACTCCGCAGTTTCTCCTCCAGGGTGTGAAGAGAAATGGAGGCTATACTCTGAGCCAAGGTTGGAATACCTGTATCGGTGCTTTTATTGCTTGTACTTAGCTTCAATGTCAAGCAATCTATAGACAGACCGAAGTTTCAAAAAACCCTCCTCATGTATGACTGAGTGTGTGTGCAGCACCTACAGATGGTGTGGGCTGCAGGGATCAGGAGTGACTGTTAAACACCCCAACCTCCAAATTCTCCTTTAATCCCTTTCTCTTCCCACTCCCGCTGCTCTACTCAGATCAAGCCAGATTGAAAGAAGTGTAAGCCCCATACAAAGCGTGAGAGACCTTATTAAACCAATCTGACGTGAGGGAGATTGTATCCACTTTTAATCAGCACCAAGCTCAGCTTTGTTCAGTTTATAAGTTCCTAAAATAAAAAATAAAACATCACTTCAGTCGCTCATTATAACAACAGCACGTGCCAAACAAATATTTCAGTGAACTGGAGAAAAACTGAATGAGACCCTCTTGCAGTGAATCTCACAAATGGCAGAAAATTCATTTCTGGCAAAAGAAATGTGCTTAAAAGGGGAGAAATTGGCACATATTTTGCTTACCGTAAAAAAATAAACTGAAAAAATGTATGATTTTTAACTGACGCTAAAGCAAAACTGGCTCGTTGCTGAGACACAAATACAACAATTGAACCCCGCATAAAGACTGATTCAACATGAATGACTTTCCAATCCAGTGACGCATCCTACGTGATGGCGGGGCGACCAATTATTTTGATTTAAAAATGACAATCGCTCAGACAAGCCCTACTTTGTTTGCTTCGATGGCATCAGACTTGTTCGGCTTGGGTTATTGGGAAATTGTCGTCATCAAGCTGACAAAATTGCCTGATAAAAATAGATCTGTATCAATTGAAACAGGCGAAGATAATCATCACAGACACGAAGCTCTGTGCTCTCTAATTACATAAGTTAAACAAAGGAAGACAAGAATAAAAAATCCAAGTAACACCGCAAGCAGAAAGTCAGAGTCTGATACAGCCGTGACAGATTAAACCCAGCCAGAACACCGAGCAAGTGTATCCAGACAGAAGCAGGTGTAGAGAGAAAATGAGCAGAGATGCCGAGCAGAGATCACACAGAGGTCCATCGGATAAGGTCAGGGGTCGTTCTCCTCCTACCTTGTGGAATAGTGAGGTGGCGTACGGGACTGTAGGCTGGAACAGCTGGGGCTCTAGTGTTCCAGACAGTCGCGGGTCACCCCCATCTTGTTTCCTACAATCGGACAGATGAAAGAGAACATTCAGTCACAAATGGTCGGCCCAGTTTGAGATCAAGCAAAAGGACAGAAAAGGGCAATGCCCCGGGAAATGTTGCTGGTCTCGTTTAGCAACAGAATGCATGTGGTCTGAGGCATTGCAATGGCCTTAAGCCCACAGACAGAAGGTTTCTTTTTTATTAAATTATCTTATTTATCCATTATGTTATTGAGCCATTCTTTCTTGTTATCAATGTCTCTAGAAAGTGAAGCAATTCAGTGGTAAAATCTGACGTTTTTTAAAGAAAATGTATCATTTTTAAGACACAAAAAATAGTAGCTTTTCTCACTGGGAATTATCTGTTTTGTCTTATATGCATAGAGGGTTAAACCCGATAGCCAGATGCTTTCCTCTCCCCTAAATGCATTCATTTTAAAATATCAAAAAAATAAAATAAAAACCCTCATAACTCTCAAGGAGCCTACGAGTTTGTCTGAAACACAAAAAGTCAATATACAATTTATCCTCTCTTTAAAAAAAAAGAAGAAAACTATTTAAGAAAAAATATCAAATCATATTCATCATTCTTCTTCATTTCTTTGAGAGAATACGCTGCTATTCACGAAACGTCAGGGATTGAGGGACACACAACCCATAGCTTCCCATTTATTCAAACTCTCTGGAGTAACACATGGCTAATGCAAAACCCAACAACACTGTCATGCATCCTTTGCACTAAACTCAATATCTCTACCGGGGCGATTCGTCCCTACAGGACCACTGGATACACCCACTTAACATGGTTCCCTATTGACAACTGGCCATTTTGCAGAACAGGCTTTCAATTTGTTTGATAAATTCAAACACACAAAGTGATTGATCGGAATGTCTGTGACATTGATTATATGAGTGGACGTATGATGCTGTGTTGCTCTGGTGCTGAGGATGTGGAGAAGACAAACAGATGCTCAAGTGGAACAGTGACCGAGATGAGAATCTCTTCACAGAGTCTACTCGGAATCAAATATGGGTGAAGAAAAGAGAGCGTGAATCTGCCTGCTATTACGCAACGAGTGAATGTTCAATCAAGGAAAGTCCTGCATCACCCAAATACAAATGGGAACATGTGAACCTTCTCTCAGCAGGCTCAATAAAGATGAGCGAGGTGATGAGCCCCAGCAGCAGCAGCTCTCCCACGGGAAAACAGGATACAACGGGGCATCAGCTGCCCTGAACTCTTAGTTGGAACTGATGCATAATATATGGATTCAGGACACACACACACATATACATGTAAAAGAAAAGGCTTTCATTTCTAACAGTTGCTTTAAGGATAGATATTGTATGATATCACAAAGAGGTCATACTTGTTTGCATGCATCTAGTCTGAAGTCGTAGTGCGTACATGACAACTATAGCCTCACATATACGATATATTCCACTCTGGCAGCATCAAAACGCACATCAAAGTAAAAGAGGCAGAAGAAACGTCCTGCTCAGTCCATTACAAACTCATCCTCCATCACAAGCACGCTGTGCCAGGACACATCACACACACCGCTGTTCACACACACCTGCCTGTTCTACTTGGCATTACTACGTAAGCCCTCCTGCAGATCAGTTTGCATCACTAAGCCACGGCTTCATCCCAACACCACAACAAATTACATAACACACCCCAGCTGGTTAGCGATGCACCACGGAAATCAGCAGCAGTGGAGAAGTCGCAGCGTGTCATCGGGGCGAACCTGACGTCCTGCCGCGTGGAGCGGAGCAGCAAACTTACTCACACAGCGGCAGCTGGACGCTCCCAGGGAAGTCCGGACACTGACCAGCACTCTGGCAGATGACTCACAGTCTACGCTTCTCCTTTAGTAAAGCTCTCCCTCCCTCTCTTTCACAGTTATCTCCTCTCTCTCTCTCTGTTTACGCTTCTCCCTCTCTAGCTTCAGTTCACTTGCTGCTTTCCATCAGTCGTTCACCTGCTGGCCTCACTCTCAGCTCTTCAGAGTGTCGCACACTCTCAGTGAGCATCTCCAGCACTGATTCTCCTCCCTCTCTCTCTCCCTCCCTCTCCCCCTCTCTCTCTCTCTCTCTCTCTCTCTCTCTCCTCCCACTCAGTCTCTCACATACACATATGCCCTCTTTAGTTGTCACTTCCTCTCATCTCCACCGTCTCCACTCTCAAGCTCAACCATGCATGATGTGGTGCTACTTGCCCGAAATCTAGTACTCTGAGCAACCACCCCCCCCCCCCCCCTACCCAACACCACCACCACTACTCCCCTTATATCCTTCAAAGCGGGAGACCCTCCCCCTCATCATCCATTTAGGGGACGACTGAAGTCTGCCGCTCAAAAAGAGAAAGGAAAGAAGGGCTGATTAGTGTAACAGGCGTTACCTTCAATCCCCACACTGCCTCATGAGCCAGCTAGGGCTGTTGCTGTGGCAACCACATCAGCCACACGTGAGAAAGAAAAACACCACATTCAAACAAATTCATGCTCATTATAATATGACGTGAACAAGGCGATTACGTCCGACATCTAGCTCCCAAAGGTGAGCAGGCGTTGCAGCCTCCTTGCTGCTCGTTGTGCAGGATGAGAGAGAGTTTGTGCAAATGTTTTTAATGACTCCAATAAGTCTCATTCAATCCCCAGTGAACATGTGCGTTTCCCCCACTAAGCTACCATTCACAGTTCCCAGTAGACCTGTGATTAATGTCACCAATACCGCCTGTTCCTGCTAAATCCCTGCTCAACAATATTCTATGAGTGTCGACCCATCTGTCGAGCTTCTCGATGAAAAAGCATGCGCCTATAAGACTAAAGTATGCGTGTTTATTTGTGTGTGTGTGTGTGTGTGTGTGTGTGTTCTGTATGTGTCAGAAGAGATAACAAGGGATTAGAGCACAGTCCTCATGTGCACCATTAGGAGCTGTGTATTGTGATAAACAAAGCAAATAATCCTCTCACTGTCCAAAGCTTACTGGTAAAAAGAAGAAAAAAATCTATTATATCATTGGACAAAACTTTAATATTGAGCAGATTAGCAGTGATTTAGAGACGTCCCGCTTTGGTGGCACAATAATCTCTCTCTATCTCTCTTTCAAACCCCTGAGCAAAGACTGCAGATGTTATATACGAGGGTCATTGTTTTCGGGGGGTAAAGATCAGGACCAAGAGTTGTGGGGTTTCAAAAATGAAATTGTTGTCTGTGACGGATTTTGTCAACAGTGCTTATAGATAAAAAACACATTCTCGGATAAGAGCAGGCAGACTGTTGTTTAGACGTGGATCATTGCAGCTGGCCCCTGTTAAGGTCTGAGAGAGGACTCAACACTCCTGTACGCTGACGAGATAATAAATAAAAGAACAACAACAACAAGAAAAACCATGCAGAGCTTTATTTCTTATCTCCAGTGAACAAAGAGAGCTGGTTTTAAATTGGGAGTATCCATCCAGCTCCAATGTAGAATCCCAGAGTAAATTCCGTTCCGATCGGCACCCGCCGCTGCAAAGCATTCCCATCCATTAGCCTGGTGAAATGGCCTGTGGTCACTCCCCTGTTCCTGCCCCTAATCCTTATCCTCTGAGAATCCGCCTCCCTCACTTTCAGCTTTTGAGCAGCTATTTCTCAACCAAGACCAGTTAGACAAGAATACAAGACGCAATATGTGTCTTACTGTAACCTCACAGGATTAGGAAGAGACAAATCAAGAGTCAGCAACTGTGCGTTCATTGTCCATCAGGCGTCATTACAATAAAAATTCATACAAGTTGAGCTGAAATAAAATAAACCCAGCGAGCAGTTAAGAGTGTAATCTGTATGATGTGTGTGTGTGTGTGTGTGTGTGTGTGTGTGTGTGTGTGTGTGTGTGTGTGTGCATGGGAGGGTGTGTGTGTTGTATGAGAGAGTGTGTGTGACCAGCCAGTGACCCCAAAGGGCAGTAAGTCTCCAATCACTGACACATGATACACCAGCAGCATGTCAGAGGTCTCCAGCAGGCAAGATGGCTGCTGTTCTGACATATGAATGAATGGTTATTTATGGGAACCATTGAGTTCCTCCCACAGGTTGAGATTTAATTGGGGGGGGGGGGTTGACCTCTGGGGGGGGGGGGGGGGTGGAAATGTGGGGGCGGTGGGCTGCAAACAAAACTGCACTGAATTCATGAGCTATCTAATGACTGTACATGAATGCATCATTCCAGCAGAGTTCACTGCTCACTTTCTACTTGGTTTCCGCACCGATAAATTATTATATTCATCATCAGAATGAAAAAAAAATGTTAATTTTCTTTTTTGTGTCAAATCTCACAGACATTTTCCATTTGCATTGTTTATCATGATAATGTTCCAGAGTAAATCACTTGCACTATCTAGATATTAATACGAATATGTCAATATTTCGAGTCACTGTAATTGTCTGTGACTGAAGTGACAGAAGTCAATCAAAGATTCTCACAGTTCCTGCAGCAACATGTTGGATGTAGGAAGTCTGAAGGTTCTCCTGCGGTTCCTAGATTTGTTAAAACACGCCTCCAGTCGCTCTTAAACAAATTCACTGTGATAATCAAGCCCAGAGTTTGTTTGCAAGGCAAAGTAGGAATGACATTAATTCTCTCCTGTTTAAACAGTTGGGTATGTAGTGACGTCTGAGGCACAAAGTAAACAGTAAATAATGATAATATAATAAATGTAAAATAAGACTTAGGCTCTATACAGTCATGCTAGCAGCTAATTATTCATCCTGACAGCGACATGAACGTCTGTGGCTAATTTCGCGGCGATTCGTGGGGAGACATTTCATGAAAGAAACAAAAAATGTCAACATGCTGGCGGCACATACAAGATGAGCAGGATGCGTCTCATGTCTGAACACATTTTAATGGTCATCGATCGAGAAGCTTCGGCAAAGTGGTGAACTGATCACCTGACATTGCCACATCGAGAGCCACGGCTTAATATCACTTCAATTCTGTTGAATATTTCTCATGGTCTCTGCGTAATATGACCCGAATATCTCGCCTCCTCGTCAGCATCCACCACTGAACCAGAGGTTTGACCTCAATTCATTTATAAGCACTGCTGACAATCCCCAAACACAAATCATGAAACAAGCGAGTTGTTTATAATGTGTGTGAAAATGTATCTCAGAGGTCAGACATCAACAGATTCAGCTGTGCCGCTCGGTGATCTTGTTTCCCCCGTGTCATCATATATTACGGGGATGACACTGAAGAGTTCAGATATCAGTAACCAACCCCCCGTGTTGGATTTCTTTTTTTTATTATTTGCGATGAAGGAGCAACACCTGCTGCCTCGCCGATACCATCAGTCCTCCAACAGCCGGAGACAGGAGAAGCCCAAGTGCAATGAATTACCACACAAACAGACCCTGTTTTCAGGGTCATCCCTCCCAACCACCCTCAAAATGACCGGAAGCACTCAAACAAATAGGAGGAGGATTCTCTCTGGTGTGAAACCATTTCTCTGAGCCGTGCTGATATGAGTTACTTGTCTTGAGTGTGTGTGTGCGTGTGTGGCTTCATGAGTATGAGTCCCAAAGGCAATCTTTCCAGATGAAATGATCTGATTCCCACTCAAAATGTTTTTATTTTGGTGGAAGTTCAGCCACATGCATAGACTGTATGTAATATATAACGTAACATTTTGTATGATCTTCTCAGTCAGATTTATTTAGGTATCTTATTCTGTGTGTGTGAGAGAGGGAAGCAATAAAAAAAGCTAGTCCAGGACTTTCCCCAATCTGTTTTGGAAAATGCAAAACCTTCTAGGCCTTTTTGTCCGACAGCGAACGGTCACCGCTGCCACAATCAGACAAAAGCAAATATTGGACAAATTTCAAAAAGCAGATAAGTCTGAGAAGCTGTTTGTTCCCCAGGGAGCTATACCTCTAAAAGTCCTGTTATACAAACAGTTAGATATGAAAATCCTTTTCAGTAGTTCTTATCAAGACATTATAATACACCGACTGTTTTGACTTGAAGGACTTGGGCACATTTTTTAAAATGTACCACTGTATTTATGGAAAGAATAGAAAAACAGCCTCACAAAATGACTGTACAATCAAATGGTATATGCATTGAATGATGAATATGAAAGTATCCGTGGGGTCTGATGCAGGAGGAGACTCTTTGATGGGTTCTCTTGAACCCACACCTCCCCTAACAGCTGGCCATATTCCGTATGCATTAGCCATGTAGAGCATGTGTTTTTGAATAAAGCATGCTCCCTCTGCCAATTTTATGGTATTGGATTTCCAGCTTGCTTATCTCTCACAATATCACAGTCCAGAGAGAAAAACCGCTGGAGAGCAGGGAATGGAAAGTCCTCACTGGCTTATCATACCATCCTCAGAATGACAGGTGCCAATCAACAGGCCCCACAAGGGACATACCCATCCTCGAATGTATGCTATTCCCATCCACAAACACAAGGAATAAAGACCTCTGCTGTCTCTTCAACCCCTGAAGCTCTGTCTTCTGAAGATACTGCAGCTGCAAGGGACTGTCTGGAGGCAAAGACGTGAAGCTTAAACAAGCTGGCAGAACAACTTTGCCTTTGAAAAGCTTCAGAAATCTGATAAAGTAAAAGGGAAATGTCCTGTCGAAGTTGCCCGGCCCTCATCTCAGCCTACCACAGCCGGCTGTCATAGGAGCTCTGTGTTTTTTTAAGACATCTCGTGCTGATGCTGGATGGTGGATGACACGTTTTGGATTATTGAGACGGGTAGAACCAGGGACGAGCTTGTCACTTTGGTGCTATATTTGGTGGGACAGCAGGAGACTCACAGAGAGACATTCTAGTCTGATCTGGCTTGACAGTTTGCTCTCCCACTAGGTCCTCTCTTCCAGACAACTCAGCTTGACACACACAGATGAGCGCGCACAAGCAAACTGACACCCGGCGCAGCGGCGGGCGCATGTGCAGAGGATGATGCAGAGTGACATCTCATGGGAAATCAGTGGACACAAACAGCGGCGTGTGTACAGAGTCGCCTCTTAACTGTTTTTGGGCAGAAACGGGACACAAAGGATGAAATAGGCCTAGAATTTAGAAAGCATCATGAAAATAGAACGGCAAATTGCGTCACACAATTTGGAATAAATAGCGAGGTCATTCAGCAGAGTTAAAATGGAACGTCACAACCCACTGAGCAAGACAATAGATATTTGATCGCTCTAAAAAAATGATGCACCTGTCAAAACGTTCTCATGAGGAAAAGTCTCTTCTGAGGTTTATCCGTCTGGAGGACCAATTCATCATTAATATCATTTTAACCAATAATAATTACACCTCTGCAAGTTGCATGTTGGTCCATGATTGATTTCCAAACTTGCGATGTAACAAAACCATCTCCGACAGTCAAACTCTGCAAAGTGAAGCTCAAACATCCAAGAGGAGTAACAACAATACACACTTTTGAGCGGAGGGGGACTTAAAGTCGCTGCTGCAAGATATATCATTTGGAAAAAACTGAATTGGTGTGATGGGTTTGTTTATTGCTGCTGCATTGCTGCATCTTAACTGATGTCAAGTTATTCACCGTCTTGGATGAATTGCGAGCAAAAGTAGCACCGGAGGGTGGCAGACTGCTAAAGGTCCGGTGATCTGAAGCTTGGATGAGACAGTGGGATCAGTGGCAAAGTTGTTTTAAAGAATGGACAGGAAGTGCACTTTGTGTCCGGATATCTGTACGTATGTGTGTACGAGAGAGAGAAACGGAGAGGCTCTTGTACAACATCCCAGTATAACCCTCCTCTCCCATTTGCTGCAATCAGGGGAGCTTAGCACGACAGGATTACAACCAATTGCAGGCCTCCCCTGAAGAGCGCGGAGACGGGGCTCGAGGATCATCCTCTTATATTGTGTATGACCAGATGGAAGATGCTCATTTAGCATTCAAACAGATCGGAGTCAAAGGCTCAAAACCAAACAATTCCTGACGGTATCACTGAAATTTGAATAAGAACGATGCTGCTCGAAGGCTGAAAGAACACATAACACCTTTTTTAAAGTCCTGATATTTTGGCTTCAATTTCTGTGTTGATTGATTTTCAACCCTTAACTTGTTGTCAAAGCACTTCATGGTTTTGCACCAGCCAACGTGTCTGACATGCTTCTGATCTATGAACCTGGACGACCCCTCAGGTCCTCTGGCACTCGTCTTTGAGTTGTTCCAAAGTCCAGGACAAAACTGATTTGGTGAGACATGCAGCTTTTAGTTTGTTTCAGTCTGCCTGAGAATCTGAGAGCAGATGAAAGTGTTGATATCTTTCAGCGCTTGAGTCTGAGCTATTATTAGAGTGTTTTATGGTCATTATTTATTTTATTGTATTCGTGTCTTAAAATAAATGTTCCATTACTGTTCTGTCTAAGCGTTTCCCAAACTTTTTTTCTGGGAACCCATGTTTTTAATCCTTTTTAATCCATTGTTACTGCCATTTCCATATCACCTTATGTTATCTTTAATAGATAAACCAGCCGGTATACGTTTGATAAATCGCAACTTCGTATTATTCGTGTGTTATTGAAAACATATACTCATGTTAAATACTTAATAAATAAGACCAAATGAATGCATGTGGGCAGGGTAAAACAAACAGAATGTATGAGCCTGTTATATTAGATTCAATGTTTTAATAAGTAGGCTACAATTATCAGAACAATACGAACATTCAGGCTCCCTCATGTGGCTTAAAGGTGCACTGCAGATACACATTTGTAAATAAAAGACTGGATCTATTTTGAGCAAATTTATTTGGTGACCCGATGAAATCTCCTGCTACTCACCTGAGGATGAGTCGACCCAGTCTTTTGCATTTTGTCTGTTTCATCTAGATTTGACTTTATTGTGTGCATTAGTCTCTCGCGTAGTTTTCCTGTTTCCATTTGTACTGTTTTATAACAATAACAAAAACCTTTAAAAACCACAAAGTGCTTTGACTGTCAAAATTACAGTCAAATTATAAGCTCGTCAGTCAATTTGCAAAGCACTTTGAAGTGCACTAATCTATACCAAAGCTGCTATACAAATAAAGTTTGAATCTATATCAATCAAAAATAAAACTTTATTTGTTTGATTTTCTAAATATTAGTACATTGCTGCCTTTTGCAAAGAATACACAGGTTGGTTTCATGAAGAATTGAATGAATGTTTTGGCATTTGGGAGGAATGCATGCATGAGGCAGGTCAATTGAATTATCCTGTGTAGCATTTGATTGTGGAGTCATGCGGTTATTATCAAAACTATCTTCAGGCAGGTTAACAGGAGGAAAAAAAAAACTCACCAGAATTTTCTTGGCCTTCCAATTCGGAAAGGTGAGCACGGCATTTTGCTGGGTTGTGCTGTTACAGTTTTGCAGTCGGAGGATTTAACTAACTCTAATTTCTAGTCGCTTCCTGTCCAACATACAGAACCTGGAGGAAGATCTTGACTCTGGCTCTCAGTTATTTTTGTATCTGTAGTTGCATTGGTATTTTCGTCCTTCGGCTTATCAGAGTGAAAAATCCTTTCTAAAAGCGCAACAGTTTTTTTTTTGTTAGAAATTGGTCTGTCCTGCTGGGTATGAACACTTACGAGTTTGTAAAACAATTCAAGTTCTATTAACACAATGGGAAGGATCCTCCAAATTCACTCAGCACTTTTGTGCTTTGAAGAAGAGCATGACTCAGACAAAGGAACAAGGCGAAGAGGCTCAAGTGTAACTCTGCTGAACTCTAAATGTATTTTGTGACACCATCACACCATTCTCTTCTTTCTCTTCCTGTCATGTCATCTCATCCACTCACTTCCTTTGTCCTTCCTCCTCTTCACGCCTACAATCCTTGTTCACAATTCCTGTGGTGTTTTGTATCCTCTTTTAGATTATCCGGTGCTTTCTCCTCTTCTTTTCTGCCGTGCGGTGTAGCTGAGCTGCTACAGTCTGACGCAGTGGTATAGCCCGATGGCCAGACTGCAGTTCCTGCACACAAGTCCAGCCACTGCTGACTAATGCAGGCCTGGCTGGAAAGAGAGATCCTCCTGTTTCTGTATTCCAGAGGGAAGGAGTGATGATACTGCGGCGAGGCACCGTTGAACCTGCTGCAGTCAGACAGAGAGGGGGTTGAGGGCCACTCGTGCCGCCACACCTAAAGCATTCAGGAATGAAGTGGTCTATCTGCAGAGGCAAGCGGCGTGCACGCTCAGCTCCCTGCCAGCCTCCACGTGCCACTCGCGGCAGCATTCCAGCACTGCCAGCACTGCAGAGATAGCAGTACAGACTGAGTATCTGTTTCCCTTTTTCCTGGCTCATTCATCTTACTGTCACTCTACTCGGTCGACTGATTCACACGTTTAAAACATACAAGGCCGGTCAGTGATATTAAACACTATTTCAGAGAACTTTAAGAATTGTAATCCATTGTGACTGTTTGTCATCGTCTCAACATGCTGTCACAACACATTTATTGACAAAGAAGAAAAACTCACCATAAGCTTCTGGCCTTGGAGAATGTCTTGTCAACTCTAAAAAGAAAAAGAAAAAACATGCAGCTGTTATAAACAATACTAACTTCAATTTAATTCCATGACATTCTGGTTGTCTTTGTTTATCTGTGTCACAAACAACAACAAAAACGACCTGCTATGAACCTATGAAAGCAACAAGGAGAGGAAGTCAGCTATACTTATATTTAAAAAAATGTTCTACTTCTAAGTGAGAAAGACGTGACAAATTAGAATACATTAGCACCAGATGGCATACAACTGAGTCCGACACGCACTGACAGTCGCCATGCTCTTGCCAGCGTGCATCTACATCTAAGTTTACCCGGACTAATGTAAGTGTGAAAGGTACAGAGGGATAGTGTTCCATCCGTTCCACTTATAACAAGTCCACTGAACTGAGAGGTGGCTTATGCAGTGGGCTGGGTTGTACTGAAATAACTCCTGCCATCTGTTGAAGTAACATCTCCGAGGATGGAAGGATGATTACGAGCTCGGTGTGTCTTGAGACAAAATGGGTCTTGTCCTGTTTTGAAATCGCACTATGAGGCTCATTACTCAGTGTCAGTCAAGAATAAACTATCATCTGTCCCTCAAACAATAACCAGAAGATGCAGCGTTAGAAACTGCTCAGGTTAGGATGCAGAGCACCGTTTCTGCCAATAGATGGCACCGTGTGTGCAGGAGAAATCTCATGTCTGACAGGTGTAATTCATGAACAATTCCCTCTGCTCATCAACCAGAGAGACATGTATCATGATATTTAAGTCGGTAGGTCAAGACTTTAAACAATCTGACACAAAAAAAGGAATAAACACCTTTTCTCTGGTTCTAATCACAAAACATCACTATCATAAACACACTAACTTCTCTTGGGATGCAGTACTTGACTTTACCGGCAACAACAAAGTGGACATTTTGTACTGATAACTGTTGAACTATGACCAAGCCAATGACTCATGGCTGCGGGTATCTTGTGATAGCTGGTGCTGGTGGTGACACAGGGAAAAGGGAATGTTTAGTATGTCTGTCAGGGCTCCTGCAGCTGCCTGCGTTGCAGTAAATTCACCCCTCAGACATTCAAAGGATGATACACCACCAAACAACACAAAGGCAATACATGATCCCGGAGCTGTTAGGTAGATTTCACGTTGTTTTCTTCCCTTGCTGCTGACCCGATCTCCTATGACAATATATATATATATATATATATATATATATATATATATATATATATATATATATATATATATATATATATATATATTCGGCTTCATCCCTCATGCCGAAGCTACTGACTGCTGTCCACCCCTGTGTTTCCTAAAGCCACGCTTGCTGTATCAGAAATAAGACTGAGTGGCATGTTAGCTTTGGGAGACTGTGCTCTGAGCTAGGTGATAGCGAAAGAAAGCTAACATACTCCCGTGCCATGCTGCAGCGCTCCAGAGAGCAAGGATTTAGACTTAACCCAGAGAAGAGCACAATCTGTGGCAACGAGATCAACTATTTTGGGCACCGTATCACTAAAGACGTAATCAAGCCTGATCCAGCCAAGATTTCAGCCGTGAGAGCCACGGAGCCACCCAAAGACCAAAGTGAGCTAGAAACAATCCATGGCATGGTTAGCTATATCTCGAAGTTTCCTCTCAACGCACCTATGCATCACCTGTTAAAAGAGTCTAGTGAGTTCATATGAGATGCACAACATGACGAAGCATTCAAAAAACATTAAAGAGATAATCCCACGAGAGGTCCAGTCCTCACATATTTTGACCCCAGCAAAGAGTTTATGCTACAAGTTGACTACTTGAGATCATTATGCAAAAAACACTGTCAGCAGCGCCTCCAGATGATACTTCAACTACAGAGGTACTTCAACTACCATCCACAGATCAGGCAAAGGCCTTTCTGTTGCAGGTACTCTCTCCAGGAAGTCACTGTCTGTCTAGGCCGACAGCCTCAGAGCAGGCATGGACATGCAGGTACACACAGTGTACAGCATCTTACCTGTCAGTGACACCAAGCTGAAAGAGACACACAGCAGCTCATGTTACTGAGAAAGATGATCAAGGAAGGATGTCTTGAGAAGAAAAGAATGTGCCCTTAGACCATAGCAAAATACTGGATCTATCAAGATGAATTTTCACAGATGAATGACATCATTTTCAAGGGTGAGAAAATCCTCATCCATACCTCACTGTTGGCAGAGATGTCGCCCTGAATACATGCAGGTCACATTGGCAAGGAAAGAGCATAATACAGAGCCCGTGAAATCCTATTTTGGCGCAGAAAGAACACGCAGATCGAGAAGGTGGTCGTAAAGGGCCCCACCTTTTTCGAACACATGCCTTTGAACGATAAGGAGCCCATGATGAGCAAGACAGGCCACGGCGAGCAGATACTGACAAAACAAGACAACAATGGTGTTGCAATATACAGCTGTTGATGATTGTGATGTTTCGAAAATGAAATATTGATATCATGCTAATAACACACATGATGATATTGTGTAAATCTCTGTCCCCTGCTCCTCAAAAAAGATATTGTGACATATTGTGATATTGGTTCTATCCCAAAAGTTGAAGAAAGAAATGCTTGCACTTCTTCTTTTGTTGTGAGAAATTCCCAAAAAGATAAATGAAAGCTAAAGGCTTCCTCCTTCTCAGGAAACTGTGTAAGTGAGAGGAAACAGGCCCTGTGGGGTTTGGTTGTTCACTGTACTGTGGAGTCACGAATCAACAGACTGGTGTTGTTACAGTAGGACGTCGCCCGATCCCCTCAGTGCAGAAGATCGCTCGTCATGTTCAACCCCAGGTCTCCACGTGACCACCAGTCTACCACCAGTGTTGATTTCACTGAGCCTGGCAGACACGTGTGTGTGCGTGCAGATAAATCAGACCTCCGTCTTAAGTGAAATGCATACTGGTCCTTGCATACTGGTAGAAAAGCCATAATACTTATGGGCTGTCGGCTCTGCTCTTGAGAAGCGGAGAGGAAAGCTGTAATAACGTTCTCTAAATCTCATCCTTTGCTGCTCACCCATTCTCAGGTTTCTTGGAGTTCCCATAAAATGAAATCAACCAGGGTGTGTCGAGATTATTAGATAAAGGCTCCAAACTGAAATACCAAAACCAATACAGGAAATTGATCATATTACGTACCCTCAGCTATAAAACGAGATACCCATGAACTGAGACCTCATATTAACATGCTGGGGTAGATAAAGCAAAATTTGTCCAAGAATGTGAAAATGAAGAGGCTCTGTAAGCTGCTAATACATACACTCAAATATTGAACATTTCTGACATCTTGCTACAAGCAATAGAAAGGCTATGGAAGCTGCCTGATGACAGAAAATAAGGTTGTTTTCAGATAAGGGACAAGAAAACTGAAAGACTTTGTACATCTAATAATAATTACAATGTCAGCCTATTCTTTTTCACTCAAAAGAGTCGCTCAATAAATCTGTCATATTTCCGACAATCATTCAATTACCAATTTTCCAATCATATTGCAACTTTACTCATCACAGAGAGACATAGAGACCGATAGAAAGAGACAAAGGAGCAGAGCTGAAAACAGAGACCGGGGGAGCGGACAAAAGCTATCAAAGATGCGCCTGCACCAATGCATCTGTGGGCTATGAGTCACATTTGCACATTCAAATTTCACAGTGAAAACAGTTTGTGTAGCCTAGTTTTGATTGACAGAAAGACGAGATGAACCAGCGCAGTTTAGGAATTACAGCTCAGGAGGTTGTGGCCAAAATACTGACAACTGTTTTTCATGCTCTCAACTAAGTAACAACCACCAAATATCAGCGAGGGATGGGACGGCTCAAGGCGGGCCCAAGAAACCCTCGGCCATCACCGTGTCAGCTAGTTCATTTAACTTAATCTGACTTTAAGCGCAACTCCAAATTTCCTAATTTCTTCCCTGCTAAACTTTTAAACATTTTCTTCACTTCAGGAATTAGCTGAGGCTTGCGGTATATATCAACTCAGCAACACTGCTCATGGCAAGTAGGTCACCAGACTGGGTTGAGGAGTCAGCCCGGAGTAAATCCAGCTTAAAGCAAACACGTTTGTTGTTATTCCACTTTGGAGATGCTCGCTGTTTGTCAAGCTTTTGTCTGACAGGAAAGACGCTTAAAGTAATAACCCTTTGACAGTAATACTTATCAAGAAAGAGTTTTAACACCCAAGAATAAACCTTTTCAGTATAGACTGATGTTGTGAAACTATTGCTATAACATGATCCCAGTGAACGTTAGAGTTACTACAGTAGCAGCTCTGTGAGGCTTGAGGCAGAGAAATGCTAACATGTTCACAGTCACAATAATTACATGCTGATGTTTTGTAGCTATGATGTTTACCATGTTCACCATCTTAGTTTAGCATACTAGCATTTTAGCATGCTAACATTTGCTAATTAGCACTGAACAGAATGTACAATTGAGCCTGCATGGGAATTAGTTTTGCAGGTATTTGGTCATTAATCAAAGTATTGGAGAAAATGCAATTGTACCTGATGATGACTCTGCACAAGTAGTTACAGGATCATCAAAGCAATTCAAATTCAACCTGAGCGACCTTGAATGTGTCAACAAAATATCATGGCAATCCATCCAACTGTTATCGTTGTTTTTAAAATATTTCACAAAAAAACAAAAATGAATGGGGGTCACCAGTGTCAGTAAGATTCCTCCTCTGGGGACCATAAATGTCTGGGCAAAATTTTATGAGAATCCATCAAATAGTTGTTTAGACTTTTTAGTCTGGACCAAAGTGGTGGACCAACCGACAGGCCGACATTTATTCAGCAAAAACAAGACAGCTGGATGCCTGGATGAATACAGCACGTGAGCCTATTCAGTCTACTTTGAATGAGGTATTTCTCAAATTCACACCTACATACAGGAAACACATATTCTAGTATCAGACTTAGCCATTATGCTTCAGGACAATAACTGGATACTGTCAAAAATAGATACACGGAGAGACACAAAAGGTTTGGAGTAATTCTGAACAATATCTTTATACATAACGCTCAGGGTAGTAACAAGAAGCATTGTCAAACACCACATGACCAGATCTAGACTGGATACTGTATCTCGACCCAGCGTACTGAATGTATCCATTGACAGAAAAATGAGCGTAAAGTGGTTCAGTGTCCTCATTTAGCTACAGTACAGTGGGACGCAGTGTGTATGAAAACACACACACACACATGCTGGTACCACAGCTAAGCTTACTGCTAGTAGGCACTGCGATGTCTATCACATCCACCAAACAACAATCACGTGTTTTCTGTTGTGATGATTAGTATGAGTATATTTTATCAGTTTCATTTTAATGTTATTTTATGTTAATGTCTGGACCCCAAGAACACAAGCTTTCTTTTTATACTGTAATGTTTTGTCGCCCCTAACTTAGGAGTTTGTTTGGAACTTTCACTCCTTGTTTCCTATTGATACATTTTTCCCAGGTCAGATCATTTGTTTTATTGCTCTCCTAATGAAGTCCTTTACTGTGTTAAGATACAGTTTAAGGAAAGTAATTCAAAATTCAGAGTATAACTATTGCCTCCAAACAGCTCTCAACCTGACGACAGCTGAGCCAGCGGCTTGCAGCTAACAGCGCTAACAGCGCTAACGGTGGAAGCAACAGTGACAGTGCTGACAAAGCTAACAGTGTTTCCCTGTTATCAGCAGTAAATGCCGTACGAGTGCAGTGCGGAGCGGCGGCTGTGATCTATTGTTGCCACTGTTAGGCTGTTGACTCCATGTGACCTGTTTTGTCTGATAAAATCTGGTGTACATCAAGATATATTTTTGGCAAATTGTTTCTGAAGAGAGAATGAAATGAAAAATATGCAACTACTGGTGAATTTGTTTGATGAAGAGGTGCAGAAAATAGAATTAATTGCCATTAAAAAATAAAAACCTTTAAATCTTATCACCCATGCAAACCAACTTGATCTCATGTGAAGGCATACAATTTTAAAGGATATTTCGCATGTCATATCATGCATTTTTAGATTTTCGTGTGTCATTTAACGCCGTTCTCATTACCAACTCGTCATATGCGGACGCACAGTCACAGTTTGTGTTGAATGTTGAGAATTAAAACAAAACTACTTGGTCAGGTTTAGGAAATGATCATGGTTTGGGTTAAAATAAGGATGCTTATTACACAAATCAAGTTTTGATGTAAGTTAGGTATTTAACGTAGATAAGTCAACGGCTGACTTCTGGTTTCACACAGGTCTGGCATGACTGCAGCAACACACCTTTTTGGAGCAGGCCAATCTGAATGCATGGGGGCACAGTGGGACTTACAAAAATACAAGAATATCATATAAATGGTTTCATTCTTATCAGATCAAAAATAATGTGACAATTGGTAGCCCTGTGAGCATTAGATAATTAACTGCAGCTCACCCAGTGCCTTTCCACCCCATTCTTCTCCGTGGATGGCTTGCCATTGTGAATATAAATGTGAATGTCAAAGTAGATTTCCAAGGTGGACCAACAGGGTAGGCAATGAAGAGCCCTCTGGTTGCTCCACATCCCCTGTTTGTTTTACCACTGCCCTTGGTAAGGTACTTGAGTGGCCTCCTGTTCTCAAGGAGCTCTGCGCTGAGGTCTAATCATCTTTTGTCATGCAAACAGTTGCTGCTGCCAAACAAATATGCCCTCTCTCTTTTGTCTCGCTGTTGTCCGTGGCACAATACTTAACACAATAAGCCTCAGACACGAGATAATCAAAAATCAAACCGAGATAGAAGCCTCTTGTTTTTTCCATCAGCACTGAACAAAGGTTTTCATCACAGGAAAAATGCTTGGCTGGTTGTTGGAGCCACAAACTGGTGAGATAAATCTTGAACATGTTCACCCAATGCTATCATAAAACGGTTGAACACTTGAAAACACGCTGAAGAGTTTGTTGTCTTGTTACACTGAAGATATGACATTCCTAACTCAGCTGACCAGAGAATGTGAATTCAGGCTTGCTCCGATTTCAAAACAATGTGAGACTTTCCACTCGGTTGATTTTCAACAGGATTGACACACATTCTTCCAATGTTTCTATGTGACACTAACACAGGCCTTTGTTAATTTCATGAGAGAGACTGACTGTCAGACAGAGCTGACTGTAGACAAACAAATGCATACTGTATAGAAGCTACAGGGGACCTCATGTGACATAGAACAGGCATGTAAGAGCAAATCCAAAGGATAAACAAAATAAAAGGATATGAAAGCTCAGTTTTGCAACATCATGGTCACACTTGACTGAGGAATGTTTCAAATGACAGTATCCTGTAAAAAAAGAAGTCCTGTATTTAAAAAAAACAGGACAGGGCTATGACCGACCCAAAGTCAAACAAAAACCTAACACGTAACTACTCAAATTAAGTGGCAGCTCCATTAATATTTGATGCCAAAATGATTGAGCATGCTGCGCCAGAGAAAGAGAGAGAACAGGGGGGCTGCGTTTCCTTCAGTGAATACCAATGGGATGCAGGGGGCAGAGTGTATTACAGACCACTCACTGATGTCAGCAGTCAGACTGACCTATCGAAATGCCAAGTCATTCAAGGCTGCTGCCTTACAGAAAACAGAACAGCAAGTCTTTCTGCTTCATATATGCTGTGCACTGGCTGAAGGACTCTCTGGAGTACACAAGCAAATGATTGGAATGAATCAATTAGAAGAGTACCAATTGAAATGCCACTACGGGGCGTCTAATGGAGTAGACAGGTCCCAGCACTTAACGATAAAGGAAAGAATGATGTAAGTGCTGTGACCTTTGAGTTGCTGATACTTGTGGCTACCATGTTTTCCACTGTCTCAAGCTCAGAGCGCTCTGCTCTTTAACAGAGGTGGGGCAGTTAACCAAACGTATATTTTCCAAGACAACCAGTGAGTCTTTGTGCTTGATGTCTTTTATCTTGTCAAAGCAAGAAAAAACACTTCCCACAAAGCATGAAGCTCAGCTTTGTGTCGCTTGTCCAAGAAAGTTTTCTGCTGCGGCGTTTGTTTCACCTTATTGTGGAGCGCCAAGCAATAATGGGCTCATTACGGACTCCTTCAGGGCCAGGGCTGGTGAACACTCACTGCTGCTTCATGGTTGGCGGGAACAACGGTTCCCCCCCCCCCACACCCAACAAGGGGCAACGATGATTGTATTCCTTCTTTCTATACTTGAAACAAACTTCGACAAGCAACACAAAGGTAAGATGTATGCTTTATCAGAAATGCTTTATCAGAAACTCATGGCCGCTGACTCAAGTTGACTCTCAACTAGCTGAAGACAATGAATTGCAAGAGTATCAATTAAAAACTGTCTACATTTTCCACATGATTAGTACCCAATTATATGGTTCTTTCCAGGAAACCTTCTAGGAAATGATGACCAAAACAAGTGGCCTGTAAAACAATTCATCTGCCAGCGCTTTCTACCTTCTACCTCGTTTGTATTGGTGTCTTTATTAGTGAGGCCACCTTCAACACATGCTTACACAATAATATAGATGGACACAAACCTTATCCGTGACTAAAGGCAGTCAGGCATGCAGTTGCATTGAGGCACCTGTTGCTGACTCTGCGTCTACTGTCCAGTACCCTGTAACGTCTGAAGTGGGTTTCGTAAAAACACTGGGGACATAAGTGCCGACTGACAACATACAAATCACATCCATCCCACCTTCAGCTCTGTTGGGACTTTTACTTTTCTCTCTGTTGTTTTTTACTTTTCTCTCTGTTGTTTTTTTGCTTCTACAGCTGACGCCTCACCATCACTGCACAGAATACAACCCGGAACTTCAAACAGAAACATCTGTATCATTAGGTCCAATCTATGACAGAAAGACCCAAAACCGAGAACAGACATACTTCAGACAGAAGCTGATATCATCAACACGATGACATTCAAGTGGAAACGGATCACAAATACAGACAATGAACCTGCACAGTCATCAAATGGGGAGACAGATACATTGACACACACACACAATCACACCAATGAGAACTGTGTGTTGTGGAGCGGTTCAGTCAATTATAAGGATGTTCATTCTCACCCTCCATAGGCTCCAAAAGTGAAACTCCTCTTTCTCTGCGGCATGCCGGCTGACGGAGAGCAGCGAGTCTGTCAACTCACTGCTGAATGGAGCCAGCACTGGTGTCACTTGCGCTGACTGAGCATGTGTGAGCATGCGTGTGTGTGTGTGTGTGTGTGTATGTGTGTGTTTGTATGCTTTGCCTTGCCGTCTGAGTTCCACTCCCGCAGCGTCGGCTAACGTGCCCTGCCTCTTCCTTGCACACACGCCTCCTTCGCGAGCAGGGGGAGAAGAGGATGAGGGAGGAAGGGGGGGGGGGGGGTGCTGCTGACCATGCCAGTCTCCCAGGGAACCAGGAGTGTAGTGGCAGCCTTTCTAACATACAGGCTACATCTTCTCTCTGTCTCATGCATCAAGATCACAGGGAACACAATGGCAGGTTGTTGTTGTTTTGTATCCCAACATGTACTGTAATCCCTACAGCAGAGGCACAGGTGACAAAAATATTGGTTACCTGGATTATTGTTTTTAAAACGGCTACAAACTAAACATGGGAGGAGTACTTGGCATTGTGCGAGATTGCTTAGAACAAGTCTTGCAACACTGCCTATCCCTGTCTGGAGGACAGCTGGTTAAACAGGGTGGCGACAAACAGATCATCATTCTTCACAAATCTCCTCATCGTAAATCCTCGCCCCATGCTCGACTCCTGCATACTGTCGGTGATGATGACCTTTGGGAACAACCTCACCGAGCCAGGACCTTAATCTCCCCGAGGATCAATGATGTCTTCATCCCATTAACAGCAATGCACTGGAAGTGACTGAGCACTTAATTAATCAATGCACCCACCAAACAAGCACAGTCACACTGACAGTGAATTACATCATCTCCCCACAATTACATCATCCCTTTCCCCTGAGACTGCAGTTTTCTAAAAATATTTCAACACAGCGTCATAGTACTTGGCTGACTTTGTTGTCTCTTGGCCATGTGGATCTCATCAGACAGATCTTTGGCTGAAAGAGGCTTCATTTATCGCAGCGATCATTGATTTGACATTCTTGACGAGTTGTGCAAGTGGGTCCACAGATGCTATTGTCAGTCGGTCCACCATATTTGAAAAAATGTCTACACTATTGTGGGGATTGCCATGAAGTAGAGTACAGACATTCATGGTTTCTAGAGGATGAAGCCAACTGAATTTGACAATCCCTGACTTTTCCTCTAATGACATGACATCACACAGTATTAAGAGTTGTTTGTGACTGTGTTTTAAAAAGGAGAAATATTCGGTTTCTTATCCAACACTGTCAGCTCAGTTACTTTTGATCAGCTGCAACAGTCAAAAAACACTTGCTTGATTCCAACAGACACCCAGCTGCTGTTTCCATGCTTGGCACTGCCACTCCCCAACTTTCAGGACCACTCTATTGATTTGGCGCTTCACTCTTGGTGCTACCTTCAGTCATGTCTGCTTTCCTGACAATTCAATTAACTAAAGCAGCTGTGGCGTGCGAGGCATCTGAATGGGTGCAGCCGAGACAGGCCGAGGCTTTTAATCACATCACGTCGGGAACAAAGCCCAGTCCTCCGAGCTCCCAGCTCTGGCTCCTTTTTTGTCTTAAAGGAAGTGGACGGGCAGGAAGACCCTCGAGAGGACAAAAGAAATGGAGATCCCTCCCAGATATCCATGTCGTCAAAACTCACAGAAACTACCGACACTGCAACACCAACAAAACACCGACCCAGACAAAAAGAAAACACGATATTGCTATGCCAGCAATCAACACTGATACATGCCATCATTGCTACAGGTGTGAACACATGCGGGACGTCTCCTCCCACTTGAATCTGTCAATGGGAAGCTAATGTCCCATGAACTCCAGTGTGGAAAGGGCAGCCGTGGAAGCAGAGTGTGATATTCAAGGAGTGAGGAGTGGACAGAGCCGAGGCAAAGTCCATTCATTCACCCTCAGCTCGGGTTTCACGGGGCAGGAAATTTGCTCCTGCGGAATAAATGAGCATTGTGCCAAAGAGAAGCAGATGTTGATTAAACTGGCAACTTGTGCAAAGGCCTTTGTTAAGGATGTGCATCGTAATTTGTCATTCAGTTTCTTTTAGAAAGAAATCTAGTTTTCTATATGTCAGAGGTTCAATGTGAACAAACATCAATCAAATACAAAGCAACGGGCGGTTCAGGGCGAAGAATAGCTGCTGTATTCCTGTAGCAAGCAATACAACATTTAAGCTTTGTTTATTCTCATTAATATTAGATGTTTCTCTGTAACGTAATAGTCGTGTATTATAATTTGGCCTTTCTTTATAGTTTCAAAGCGGGGCAAAACATATTAATTAAGTTGTATTTATAAAGCACTTGTCAAAGCTGAGCCCACGAGCCAGTCAAACAATCTTTGTTTTCAACCTGTTGTCTGGAACAGAAGCGCTAAAATGGAGGAATTGAGAGCCAGCTGAGGACAGGGTGTTACCGAGCCCCAAATCATAATCAATATCACGTTAAAGGCCCTCAAAATGAGCGGTGGTGTCCTACATAAACACAATGTCCTGTGTTATATCTCAGAGCAGAAGAGCTTTGCCAAAAATTGCAACCAGGTTTTCAGAGTGGTGTGGCTCTGTTTGTTTGAGGATGTGCTCATGCTAATACTTCTTCAGCAGTGAGAAATAATTCCTTCTTCCTCTCACAAGATGCCTTGTCACTGCTGGCAGAGCCAAATCTAACTGTATCATTTGCTATAAATGGTCTGTTCCTTGACAAAAATGCCTCTGACTAAACTTCAAAAATGAATGTTCCTTCAGGCTCAGACCACTATAAAAAAACACCCACAATTATTTTGACCTTGTCGAGGTTAGTTATCAATATTCAGGGTGAGGGGGCCGAATAGTCTATGTTTTTGTTTTTGTTTGGAGAGGACCTCTACTGCTGAGCTGGTGAACAGCCCCTTAAAGAACCAATTAATCATTCCACAATATTTAAACTGTACCGGCACGAACACGCTGACTGTGGCCAGTGTATATATTCTAAATATTTTCCAGATTCTTGGCTGAACAAGGACTACACATACACTTGGATATTTGGAAAGGGTGAGTTTGCGGAAGGTGTGCCACACAAATATTTGAAGGGATCGAATATTGAAAGGGGAATTGTGCTTTGGGGCACTTGGAAACGTTTTCATCACACTTTAAAAAGGTCAGTAGGTGCTGGAAGAGTGCATCGCTGCAGCCAAGGCAGATGTCATTTTGTAAAGCTGAAGCTACGTGTTCGTTCTGGACGATTCAAATGAAGTCATATTGAACAAGGGACGCTCTCTTACTTCACTCGACTTAACTGTATCGTCACTTCAAAGGAACTGAAAGGATATTTGATGTTATATTTGCTTAGTAATTCAGCCCTCCTTCTCACTTCTTCAGTTCATGTAGAATTTACACCAGTTTCTCATCAGCTGCGGGATTTGTATACTTGGAGAGTAGACTCCTCTAGCAGACGCCTGGAAAGAACACAGTTGAAAAGAAGTTACAGTACTTCTTTTAGAAATAACATTAGAAATAACCATGAAGAAATAAAAAGAGAAAAAGCCTCTTTTCTTCAACAAACGCTCAAAGACCTGAAGAACGTTCAGGTCTGACTGGGAGCAGTGGAGAGAGCCTATTGAACCATCCTCCTCCCGGTGAGGTCGCGAGCCCCTCGGGCCCCTGGGAGCCGCTAGAAACAGCCTCACGCAAGCTCACTGTGGCCTTTCACAGCTTCTCATTAGAGGGACAGGATATCATACCAAGAGAAGAGGTGTTGTTGCACTGTCCTCCTATCGAAGGAGCCCTATCCCGCTGTACGGTCCTCTCTGTTGAAGTTTGAATGCAATTAAGTTCCCCATGTTGTTCCCATTCTTCTCATTTATTTGGTGAGAGGCTATGTGACAAGAGAGTGATTACGCAGGGTTTTATTTTCATCAATTTGCCTCATTTTTGAATTACAACTGGCATCATTTAGAATTTTGACCAATAATCAGCCTCGAAATCAATGACTCCAGCAGTTCTTCTTTTTCAGACAATGAGGATGCGATGCAGGATGAGGGTAACAGCTACGGGGACGTGTTGCCCATTGATCTTTGTTTCAGTTATAATAGCTCCTCAGTGCCATGCTATCTCTCCGCTGTGTCTCAGGCAGCTCGGTGATGGATGTGTTCTCAGCGACTGAGAAGGACTTTGCCTTCCTGCCAGGTGATCAATAGATGACTCCACAGCAGAGACGCACTCAGCTGC
Source organism: Melanostigma gelatinosum (assembly GCF_949748355.1). NCBI lineage: Eukaryota > Metazoa > Chordata > Actinopteri > Perciformes > Zoarcidae > Melanostigma > Melanostigma gelatinosum. The sequence goes on along the minus strand of NC_136641.1, from coordinate 21,530,681 downwards.
CCAAAAGCCCAAAAGCTCATTTAAATCCCTTTGCTGTCAACTGGTGGACATAGTACATCTGATGGCTTTTATTTCCACTGACCACTACTAATGGGAAATGCAGGGTAACGGCGCCCTCTCCTGGACACTGTGATGTAAATCATATTTTATTATGTCATATATTCTACTGGTCAGGTACAACATGTACTCAAGGACAAATCTGTCCTCTTGTCTCGTAATTTGCTGAACAATTTAAGCACACAAGAAAAGTAAGGACAGCTGAACTTTGTATTAAGTTCGTATTTTAATCTATTTAGTTTGTTAAAAATGACAATTAGGTGGGATGTTGACAACAGAATTCAAATTTGATAAATTGCTCTTTACAATAAGCTTCTGATGCAAATATTTAGTTTTTTGGACATTATCCTGTTCACGGTGTAACAACATTTTTTTTGTTATTTAGTAGTTGCAGATGTAGTATTTTAAGGTTTATATTAGCTGGCACTGCACATCATTTGTTTGCTCTTGAAGATTGTGTTCTGGTATACATTTTTAAAGCAAACATGGTTATATTTCTAAGTGCATTATTGTCACAGAACATGCTTATTTAAATGGGAACAGCAGGTGTCTTCGAAAATAGAGGAAAAGTTCTGAATCAGATTGAGTGTGGTCCCCTCCACTCCCCTGTATCTATTCTCCATCTATCCGTCATACAGCTCAGTGGTGCAGAGAACAAGCCACAGGAAATCATTAAAGACAGGAGTAGCACGTTATTAATAAGGCTGACATCAAAGTGTGTGGCTGTGAGGTGCAGCACCGAGTAAACCAATTCAAATAAAACTCAGTGATGAAGCAGATGCACTCTGGTAGGTATTGAAACGCCTGAATGGGCAACGGTACAAAGGCAACTTGTGATGAACACCGAGAATAAACATAGAAGCTTCACATATACAGAGAGTGGGTGACTCATTCAAAGCCCATCAAAGAGACGGTACACTTTCCACCTAATAAGCTGTTTGCAGTGGTCCAGCTGATGTCCTCCTCCGAGCAGAGAATGCACACAAATACAGTTTGCAGATGAATAATTCAACAGGGCGGAAAACGATGCATCCAATTAAAAAAAAAAAAAGACCTTTAAGTATCAACATGAGGCTTCACATATTGTTGGTTTGGCACTATAAGAAAGTCACAGTGGGTTTTAATACAGGAGAGAATGAGATGAAGGGGGACATTATTGTTTTAAAAAAACGAAATAATGAGCAGAATCTAATTGCTAATAAAATATCAGTGCTGTCCAATCATTCTCTCTCTCTTTTGCCAACAGTCACTTTTTCTCCAGCTTCGCGGCGCCTTCATTCAATGCGGCTTCTCGTCTCCGGCCCCCCGGCTGTGTTAATTACAGCATATAGGCTTGTATTTCACAAAAGGGTTCAAAAACATAATAGACATCAAACCATAGCATGAGAGGTGCATCTTCACAGACCTGCGTGGTTGATGCAGAGCCGAGGGGAAATCCTGCGTGCATGATGCCGAAAGAGCATCTCAGGAGCAGCCGATGGCCTCACATAAACCAGCATATAAATAATCCATGTGAAATCTGGAAACGCTTGTGTGGAAACTGGGTGAAGCTCTGAGGCTTCCCCTGGTTCCTTGAACATACTCTTGAGTGGAGAAACTGCACAGTTATTCACACCTTTAATTGGCTATTGAGGTGAATAAAAATCAGCTAAAAGGGCCAAGTCATAGGAATAAAAGAAATGGATGAAACAGATGGGGCAATAGAGGATATCTGGCACATAATTATCCTGGATATAAGGACAGTCAAAAGCACACTGCCAAGAGTCCAGATAGATTAGCAAATAAAAAGCCGAATCACCTCAACTTTAAGGTCACTTCTGAAGCAAAGAGGCTTCCAGTGTTGTTACGTTATAAAGACAATTGTTCTTGTCTGTTAGTTTTAACCGACACTCAGTTGAGTTGGTGTCGCTTGGGGATGAATGATACAAGTCTGAAATGAGAATAATCATCCGTAGGTGTGGAGTTAGAAAGAAGTGAGTTTACCAGACCTCTGTACCACATGCCTCATCTCTGGGCTGCTATAGCTACGAGCATAACACACCTGAATCCCAGTGGAAGAGTTGCATTGTGGGCAATGTAGGCACCATGTTTTGCATGGGGAAATAGATGGTATCTCTGGTTCTGCTGAATCAGTTTTGATACTTCTTTTTTAAACTGTCCATCGTGAATCCGACAACAGGAGCGTAATGCTAAATGTTGTCTTAAATATGATTTGACATGCACACAAATAATTGCCATTCAAACACTTTATTACCATCAGAGTAGTATTAAAGCATTTGGCATGTGGTGCATTATAAACTATAATGTGACTAAATGGGATTTGATTGAATTGCAGTTGTCATTGTTGTAATGAGATATCACACAATATTTAACCTTCCAATGTAATATTCATAAATCTCATAACTAAATCCCCTTATGAGAACTGATTAACCACCGTTCATGTAAATCACTTATCTCATCACAAAATAGCTGCAAAAATAATTTGGGCCAATGGTGATTCGTTTACTGCAGGGCACGAAGTAGGTCTGCACACTGTTAGGATCCAAATAAAGGAATACAGACCTCATGAACTAACAAAGATGCTGTCGTTGTACAATGATTCCGCAGCAAAACAAGACATAACAAAACAAACAATGCAAGTCTGTGTTTTCTATGCCGAGCGGTTTGTTTTAGTTTCAAATAGGATGAAGGAATATCGTCTGCAACAACAGGGAATGTTCCTACTGAGCAAAGGTCCCGTTACATTTAATAATAAAGAGGCTGCTGTGTGGAGGGATGGCTGCCAGAGCACACACGCCTCTGAGTGTGCATAGCGACAGACACGGAGGCACTCAACTGGAAGCATGAAGATATGAAGGAAGGGAGGGTTGCACATGAGAGGGAATTGGGAGATTTAGAGGTGAGGAAATGAAGGCGCGAGGGTGGATAAGGGGAAAACCGGAGGGACAGAAAGATGAAAAGGATGAGGAAATGGAACTGCAGAAGAATGGAGTGCTGCAGCAGGAGAAATCCACGATGGAGGCACTGAAGCATGAAGACTCACTGGTAAAGGAGGGACTGGTATTGGAATACTAAAATCTGTGTCATCATTTTCTGTCCGACACAAGTTTCTCTATCAGTTGGAATATACAATGTATTCGTTAAATGTATTCATACTCGCTTGTTTTTCAGTAAATTGAGGCTTTAGGCTTCCTTGCCAAACACATTAACACATTTAAAGAGGTCAGCACATCATGAAAAAAAGCTAGACCTGGCAGCCTCTGCTGCTCAGATGCAGAGGCTTACTCACTGCCATCAAATAGACTGAAACAGCAGTCAGCCTTGCAAATGCACAGATGCGCCACTAAAGTAAAAATTAAAAATAAAATATTGTCGGAAAAACACCTCTCATTCGTTTTTATGGCGTGTTTAAATTCAAAACTATGTTAAATGATCACAAGCCACCAGAATCAATATGGCCTGATACCAGTACTGGCACTGGGTATCATAGCACTTAAAACAGGATGCTGGCATCAGAGAAATTCATTTCATACTAAAATCAAAAGAAATACATCATATAACAGGAGAAATGTATTCTCAAATCTAACAAGTGAGAAAGTTAAATAAACAAACACTTTGATAACACAATCGGCATGCAGTTGTGTTATATGGTGTTTTTAAAAAGCAGTCAATCCTCAATAAAAGACGAAGCTGCAGGAACTGAAGGGCACAGCAACAGTCATAAAAAGTGGCATTTGGAAAAAAATGTCACTGGAGAAAATGTCATTACGCAAACAAAAAAAGACGGGCGTTTTGACATAGTAATTTAGAATTTATATAAAATATAGAATTGAATTTTATTTGATCAATATTGAACACTTAGGGGCTCCATATTTTGAAAATTGTATAATTTTCAGAAAATGTTTAAGATCTTTGTTTAACAGTTGTTCAAACAGTTTGACAGAGATTTGACCACATGCAAAACGCACGAGATGCATTTAATTAATTGAAAGTTAGTCTCGACTCTATGCTGTACTTATGTTCACAATAATCTTACGGTAACGTTCCTATTATGACATGCCGTTGTAACGTGGTTAATAACATTGCTTATCATTTTCATATCACTTTAATTATGGCAGCAACCAGCGTGTCCGGCAACGTTGAATCGCATGCTCTCCGGACAGCAGGTAAATCTACAGCACCCTCTCGTGAAATCATTGGAGACGTGGATCTGCGCAGTAGCTAATGCTTTGCCCTGTGAGCAGGGTGCAGTGCAGCACCTTCTCGACGAAAAAGACACCGCGTTGTAGAAAATAAATCGTAAGAAAGAAATGTCCGCCAATATCAAAAACAGTCACTGAGGGGAGCGCGGCTCTCATCGGATGCGAGACATCTCCTCCAGGTATGGAGTCTTCATGCAGCCTGTGCAAAGCTGGTCCATCCACAGAGGAGACTCGTGCTGCAGAGGGGTGCGGCGGGGGTAGAAAGTGTACTCGAGGTCATAATTCAAAAGGCAGCTGAGGGAGGCCATGTAGACGTCCGAGAAACGAGAGAGTCGTCTGGAGAAGTAAGTGGGGTTGTGACACGTTCTGAAGATGCTGCCGAACTGAGGGTTGAACACGTTCTTTGTCATCACCCTGCGACATAAAAGGTTAGGAGGCATCAGTTCATATGACCTTAAGCATGACAAAGTCAAAATACCCAATTCTGAGTGAACGGCTTGCACTCAAAGTAATTATCAAAAATTTTGAAGATACAGCTGCTCGAGGTAGAGCAACCACTTTATATAGTTAGGTAATTATTATTATTATGATATCATATTTTATATTCTCTTAATACGATAAAATCTTAATCTGCAAAGTAACTTTAGCTGTCACGTGAATGTAGTGGCGTGGAAATATAACCATAAACTGAAATAATCAAGTTAAGAGCAGCCACTCAGTCCAGCGCTTGCATAGATGCACCATGCTGTGAACTGTGTTTGATGAAAGTAGGCTCACTGGGTTCATGAGGAGGCGCATGAGATCGAGTGATGGAATAATGGCACCCACCTGAGTTCTTCTCTCTCTTTCTGCCATTTTTCAAAAACCAGCTTAGACTTTGGGTCCCGATGTGACTAAGAAAATAAAGAAAACACGATGAGCAAATCGAGGCAATTTGAGGCTTATTAAGAAACATGAGTAACTGCCAGCTGTGTAAACATCCGTCTCCCTTTAACCCGTAACACGTTTGGATCGGAGTTGGGTAACACTTGCATTTTAAGGCGTGTCAATGCTGGTATTTGGTGAGCCCCTACATAAGAAGAATGTAAAAGCTCCGTGTGCTTCTCACCTGCAGCCGTTCCATCAGGCCGGTTAAAGCCTGCAGCCAGGTGAGGCTCACTGCGTACCGGTCGGTGCACACCACTTTGGTTTCCGGCTCCAGCTCAGGTACGATGGCCGCTGTACGCCAGCCATGTCGCAACATCAGGTCCTACCGCAACAAGTGAAACTGCTTTGGTCAAACTCTGCTGCACACAGATGAACCAAATTGTGCCCTAACGTTCGCTCTCTTCAGATATAATTGATGAATTGATTGATATTTCAATGATAAATATACTTTTTTATTTTTTTCTTGTAACGTGTTCTTGTACTTTTTAAATCCATGCCATTGATTCTACATTTATAAACATATCAGACAGTCTGTACTGCCACCTGGTGTTTGGAAATGTTACACCTCCCAAATGTTACACTGGAAATGTTCAGAATTGTGCAATAGGTGGAGACAGTGGCTATCTGTGCGTGTGTGTGTGTGTGTGTGTGTGTGTGTGTGTGTGTGTGTGTGTGTGTGTGTGTGTGTGTGTGTGTGTGTGTGTGTGTGTGTGTGTGTGTGTGTGTGTGTGTGTGTGTGTGTGTGTGTGTGTGTGTGTGTGTGTGTGTGTGTGTGTGTGTGTGTGTGTGTGTGTGTTTGACAGGGCCTGGCCCTGGACCATGAATAGTGTTTAACTGCAATTTTTTCTTTTTTTTATCCTGAAAAATTATATTTCTTGAAAAACAAATCCCATCATGAAGGTAAATTCTGAAGTCATGGGACATCACAATAACAGTCAGTCATACAGAGGATCCTTAATGCAGTGTGATTTGAAACTTACAGCCAGGTCACTGTAAAGATGGTCTCCAAAGTAAAGAACCCTTGAACCTCTCCAGCCGGTCAGTCTGAGAAACTCAAACAGGTTTCCCTGAAACACAAAAGAAAACCACATGCCATTAATCTTTGGTTCATTAAGACACAGAGGATGCATTCAGTTAAACATGTAGAAACCTGAGTAGAGAGACAAATGAGCCCAATGAGTCGAGGATCAGGAACCGCTTTACTTTCAGAGGACTCAGACGGTAGCCTAAAGTTACACAGACCTGTTTGTAGATCTGTCCTTTGTCCAAACTGTTGATCTTTTCCCACTGAAGGTCTCCATTATCGTCCAAGCGCCTGAAGGGTCTGCAAGGGTAAAACATGTTGAGGACATTTCTGAACAAGACGATCGACGTTCTGTTCACCACTTTCTCCCGAAACATTTACTCACTTGATACAGTCGGTGAAGAAGTGAGGTTTGTCTGCCTGGACAATGACCACGTCGAAGAAGTCTCTCCAGTTTTTCCCCACCATGTGCGTCATTCCTTTATGCCTGCGCACAGGAAAAGAAAAAGACATTCGAATAACAGATTGCAACAGAACAGTTAATTCTGGGTCAGAGTGGACTCATAGCTGACAGATGGTGTTCACTTACACAAAGCTGAAGGGACTGTTGGTAATGAGGAACAGTTTCTTTCCATGACTGACCAACCGATGCAAAACAGCATCCGTCTCCTCTCCTCTCAGGATGTACTTATCTATGAGGAGAACGAAGACCGCACAAAACGGTCCCGTGATCTTGTTTTATGTGCAGTAATGTGCTGGCTTGATACAAACTAAGGGGAAAAAAGATATCTTACCAAAATCTTCCATGATCCATTTGTACATGTAGCCTTGCAGGTGAACCATGCCAATTGCTTCCTGAGGATTAAATGAGTGTTACAATGGCCCAGTGTATGAAAGCGATGCCGTTAATACAAGGAACTTTTATTTTGTGTTGGTTTTAAGCGGCCACTGTGGACAAAAGCAATAGTACTGGCGGAGAAGAGATGCACCGCCCTAGTCTTAGCGGGAGGAGGAGCCGCTGCCACCGGGTGCAGAGCTCTCCATCCCCATCCAATGCTGGGTCTTATCGTCGCCGGCTGGTCGCAGCCGGAGGCCCAGCTGGAGTCGGAAGGAGCTTCTGGGAAACCTGCATCATTTTGTCTGATTTCAGCAGAATCCTGACCCGGGAGGCTCCGATTAAGCATTAGGAATAACGAATCTGCTCGCTGATGGTCTCATTTGATTATGGAGGTCATTTTGATGCATTGGTATTAAATTGGGAGCGTTTCATAACCAGTTAAAAACTCTTTAAGAACCTGACATTTTGCATGTTTTTGTTTTGTTTTTAAATCAAAGGCAGCTGTTGTGCTAGCTGTACTCGCGCCCTGTAACAGGAAACCCTGGTGTCTCAGGACCAAGAGGAAAAGCAGTGATTGTTCTTTGTTCTACCCACGAGAGTCTTTCGCAAACTTCTGCTGAGCTCAGCAGATTCCTGAGCCTCCAGCTGAAGAATCACAGCGTGTGTAAACAGACAAATACAATGAGTCAGTATGCTTCTCAGCATGAGGCCACAACCTCAAACATAGGATGTAATATTCAATAAATACTGACCGAGACGTCCTTGAAGAGGTGAACGGGATCGTATTCGATGCAGTTGGCGATGAAAAAATCATTTGCTACGGCCAAGAGAGTCATCTCAGGAATGGAGAAGATGTCCATGAACTGCTTAACTTTTGGTCCCTGTGATAGAAAACACATGTTTAATTTCTTGCTATTTACTTGGGGTGCAGCAAATGTTTGTGAACTTGTAAAAATAACACTTCCTAATCACATAAGGAGCCATTTTCACTTCGACCAACAGCCGCACAGAAACTGTTGTTGATAGGAATGTTTCAAGGAGAATTAGAAGAGGGAGACTTCCCGCTGCACTTGAAGGACCCAATGGACCGAAAACTCTTCAAATTGCTCCTAATTAGCCAAAAAGTCAGGCTCACCTTTGTGACTGTCAGACTCGATGTAGAGTTCTACGTTTCATGACCGAGTGCAGTGTTGAAAAAAATCAAAACAAAAAAAAAAACCGAATGATTTTATTGGACAGAGTTCTTGCTGTCAGCTTTTCAGAGACAGGAACACGGACGATGTAACAAATGAGATTACAAAATTCAATATCACGGCTTATGCAAGAGGAAACCCTCGCCAAACCAGACGCTTAAAATATCTGTTGAAAGATTTAATCCTGAAACGCAGCCCTGATTGAGAGCGGCCCGATGAGATTATATCAGATGTGTTGAGCCTGCAAATTTAAGAAGAGCTTTCTCATCTGAGCCAAACATGTTTCACAAAGACACTGTGAAAACATCTGAATACAAAGAGCAATAACTGTAGTGCATGTCAGGCAGCTCTGTCTGCACAGTTTCAAATGATTAAAAACAATCAAAGCCAACTGAAGTACCTGATAGATGATCCAATTGTGTTCATATTACTGGTCACTATCGTAATGAAAACATCCTCCTCACCTTTCCATAGAAGCCGCTGTCCTGCTCCAGAGGGATATGGTAGGTCCCCCCGTAGAGCTGGAGGACCTCCTCGTCTGGCACTGGGCTCAGCCCCCTGGAAACACCAAACATATTAATGCAGCATAAAAACACACAACATTATCAGACAAAACAAACAGATGATGCGTTGGTTAAGATACACTCAACACAGCATCAACCTCTCACCGATACACCGTTCCTGGCTGAATGTAATGGAAGGCGTCGATCTTCATCAGAAGACCCTACAGAGGAGGGGGAGGGGGGGGGGGTCACTCTTAATTATCAGTACGGAGGAATGTACACATTTATTCCCATGCAAAAGGACATTTGTGATTTTAAAGAATGTACCTTTTGGATGTCATAGTGCAGACCCCGAACGGTGAAGTTGGGAATGTAATCGTATTTGTGGATGTCTTTAGGGTACTGTCAAGCAGGAAGACAAAGCGGATAAATGAACCTCAATCTGAAAGCAGCCGCGATGCCCGCATACTTGATGCAGCGACTGTAAAACACACCTTGAAGTGTTCGATGAGGAAGCTTTTCGCTTTGTCGTAGATCATCACGTTGAGCGCAGTCGAGTACATCGCCAGCGTGTAGTCGTAGTCAAAGCCGTAGATGTCCACCTCAGCGAGGTCGACCTCGTTGTTGGCGTAGATGGTGGAGGAGTTGAGGAGGTTGCACGCACCTGGTGGGATCAGGTCTGAGAGCAGACGGGGAAACCCTCATTTAATTAATCCACTCAAAAGTAGATCAAATCAGACAGAAATCAATGAATAAGCAGAAAAGAAGGGAACAAAACACACAAGTCACTGTTTTCATTTTGAGGAAGGGTAGGATTAGGCAATCCACGATGTCAAAATCTGGAATATTCTCTTGTATTATGAAATGAAAGCAGTAATTCCACTGCATGGTTTCAATCCAGCGAGGCTGGCGAGCTCATTGGAAGTTGCGAGCCCCAATTGATAGTTTATTAAATCAACACATGTGTTTGTTAACCCTGCAATTACTTGTCAAAATGGCTGCTGTGCAAGGAGCACAGGAACTATGCAGTCTGTCTCAACCTAAACAAGTAGGTGTGTGTAAACCTAAGGAGGTTTCTGAGAGGAACTCCCCTCTTGTGCATATTTATAACACAATGTGTAGTTAAAAAGGTAATGAACTATGAAAGTTTTTTTTATTATCTGAAATTGTTAATGCTTTTTTATGCTCTATTGTGAGCATTACACTTCATGCCAAATGTACTTCATGACACCATAAAGAAACATTGTTTTCACTGTTAGTTAAAAACAAGTGCCGACATTAAAATACCATGATGAAAATAACACACATTAGCTAATGTTTCTTCAGTTCGGTGAAGTTGAAGATATCTTTTCCCAACTTCACTGAACGCGTTTCTCGTTCGCTTACGTTAGGGGCTGTTTTTGTTTTTCTTAAGATCAAAAAGCGGAACTAATGTCACTGGCTGGTTATATTTAAAAACGGCAAAACGGATGTTTAAACTTCAAACCGCATTTGGCCTGTGAGGAACTACCAGCACGTTGTGCCATCTGTCCGATTTACGCGACAGAGGATGAAAAACAACCCCCACGCGTAAACAACATGTCTTCGCAGCGAGCCCTGGTGACGTGGGTGGCTAACCGTTGCTACTTGGGGGTATCTTGATCGGGGGGGTGGGCAACATTGGGGACCCTCTCTACTTACCGTGAACCAGCCGTTTGGTGTCATTGTACCGAGCCCACATGTAGGACGTCTGATCCACCGGAGCTGCGGTGGACGTGAACGACCGTGTTTTGACACCGGGCGCACCCACGGGCTCCTTGGGTCCCTTCTTGGAGGAGGATGGCACGTCGCCATTCGGCCTGTCGGAGTCAGAGCTGCAGCTTTGTTCTTGAGTCGTCTCACAGCCTTGCTTTCGCACTGTGTACACCCTGCATGTCGTCGAAAGTCTGTTGTACACTTTGGGGGATCGCGCTAGCGGAGGAGTCCCGTGTCCTCTGGTCCACAGTGCACGTGTCACTGCTGCTCCCACTGCCTTGAAGGACATGTTTACTGTGCACACTTGTTTACACGCGTTTAAAAGCTGCTTCCGTTGCAGGCTGGCACCGTTGGCTTTCAGTCAGTAGCAAGAAGATGAAAACAACTGCGTTATCCCGGGTAGACACGCCTCTTTCTGTAGGGGGCGGGGTCTCTAGTCCCTGCAGCCAATCATAAACAGAGTCGATTTGTTTTTCTTTTCCAAATGCATTCAGCACAGTATGGGATCTTCCCTTGTGCACTGAAGAATACCTTGTAACACGTTTTAGTCTTATTTTGGCATTTTAAGCAGTGGTGAGAGGCGAGTAAACATCACAAAACAATCTAAAGTAGAATACGAATAAGAAAATACAAGAATATAAGTTACGGTGCAGTTATTTGATTTAATAAAAGGCAGCGGCAAACAGAACAGTATGGAAGCCCATTCCTGGCATTGTGATGAAAAAATAAAGCTACTGTAAGTCATTATAATGAGAAGCCTTCTCAAAATAACGTCTTAGTATCTCATAATTATGATATATGCCTCATAATTGGTATCTCATGATTATGACTTACTATCTCATAATTAAAAGATACTCAGATAAGATACCAAGTCATGTTGAGAAAGTTTCTCATTATAATTACTTCCAGGATGTTTATTTTTGTATCATGTTTCCACAGCAGTCTTAATCTTTGATATAATAGCAGTGAGGGTTGACGCTGGCCTGCAGTTTATATGTGGTGCATACAAACTAAACGTTGCTTCCAAATGTTGAGTTCTGACTCTGGACAGACAGCAGACATGTCCCGGAGGACCTGAGAGGTCTGGAATGTTCATACTCTAAGAGCAGTGTGGAGATGGCGCATTAGGTGGAACAAGTGAAATGATCTGCAAACTCGTTGACTGAGACCCAAGGCAGGACGGGTGGAGAGGAGGAAACCTGTAAATGTTTAAATTGAAACGGGGAACTTCACCTTCCTTTACTAATGCACTCTGACCTCACGGCGTCATAGTGTGGCTAAACAGATGGAGAGAGAATGTGAGTGGCGGTGGGACGACACCAGCTCGTTCATCTGGTTTTCCTTTCGGTGTAAGAACACGTGTCGTCGCTTCGTGTTTGCTTGTAGAAGGTTATCTAAACAGACTTGTACTAATATACCACACAGTTTTATTTATTTTACCTCCTCACAAGGAGATCTGGCGCTCATCTAACTTGTTCTGCAGGCTGGCCTCCGATAAAGGTTCCAGCAGCTAATGTGCTCTAGAATCTGTTGCTCCAGGCTCACAGAAACAATCGGATTAACAATCTAAATGCTTAGACGTGAGGTTATGCTTCGAGTGATGCGATATTAAGTTTCTATTTTAATGCACTTAGTTCATTCTTTGCTATAAACTCTTTTGTAAAAGAGGTTTTGTTCGTACAGGTTGCACTTTTTTGTTTAGAGATGGGAGCCGTGTATATCATCAGATTTTATCTGCAGTAATTTCATCTTTTTTTCAAATTTAACACATCGCAGCCAATACTGTGTTTGAACTCAAAAGACCACGATCAGCATGCAGTGTTGGCTTGTTTTTATTCTTCATGAGCGGTTCACAGGTCAATGAAAGGAAATTGCACACGCATGAAAAGTTGAGGACCATCCAATGTGTTAATGCGGGGTGTGCACATCGTCCTCTATAACAATTCACAGACACGGACCACATAAATACAGTTAAAATAGTATACAACAGTGGTAATTAAATTATACACAAATCTGCACAGCATGAATTACATAGGTCAAGGAACCCATTTACAACCTTCGAAGAAATATCACATATTGTTAAAGCATTTCCACTTCTTAGCAAGAAGCTAACCTTCTATAATGTTTTTCATCCATGTTCTTGATTTTCTGTGTTCGTTATTCATTAGTTCACACTGAGCTCTTGAAAGCCGGCATGCAAGCTAAAAAGTGAAAACATTTACCAAAATGAGACATCACCGTATTCAGTGCTAAGACTGCGTCATGAGAAAGTAAATAAAACATACCTTCAAAAATCACAACTACAGTGTTGGAAAGGATTTAGAAAATGTGAGGTCATCTAAAAACAGACAAAATCAAAACCAAGGCACCAAAAATATAACAAATCAGCAGGTTGTGGCCTCCTCTACTAAACCACAGGACAGTCGAGCTAAAAACTAAATGGATTCAACATTTTGGTTGCATTCAGTTCTCATTTGTCAAACAGCGGTTTCCAAATGTTAAAGAACATGATTGGTCTACTACAGGTCAATTCAAGGTGAATATTTAACTGCATTCAATGAGGCAGTGCCAATGTTTACATTTGTGCTGCTGTCCTCACATCACAGCCCCGGCATCAAACTACTCTAGAAGCACGCCACGCTGGGGGGGAAATATCAGCAGATACACGTTTCCTTCTTTGTGTCTTTTCTTTGCAATCCAAGCCTTCTGCTAGTGGAGCTCCTCATAGCAAAGCAGTGTCACATTAGTTTTGTGAAATGTATTTATTCTTTCTTTTAACTCACAATGTGCTACTCGACGCAAAGCACTGTTTAATGCTTTTTGTTTATAATATCATTATTTAATTCTTCTACAAGCAGCGACTCGAACGGCATTCTGCTAGCACTATTAGCATTGCTAACTAAACGCAATGGATGCTGTAGCCTCAGCGTTGTGTGGGTAATACTAGTTCATTACAACGTGCTCACTTTGGTAGCAGACAAAAACATGGTGACATTAACTGATGGAATACAAAACGTGAGTCTTGTGGCTTGGTTGTACAAAGGAGTGAGAGAAGCAGAAGCTGAATGGGAGCAGTTGTGATTATGGAGTCAAGAGAAGTGTGCATGGCCCGTGTTTGTTTCTGTCTCAACCAAGCCACTTCAATTCTTAAGTGAAGTGAGACTGTCAACAGCCAAACAAGCAGGAAATTACATTATCAGCCAATGGGATGCTTGCAATGCCCAGATATTTCCCAAAAGCTGCTTGTTGTGAGAGATGCTAAATGGCTGTTGTAAAGCAGCTGCAGCCATTATGTACGATAGTGAAGGCGAGGTCTAACACTCACCTCGACTCTGAACAGCAGGAAGCGTCCTGACTTGGTCTGCATAGTTTGCAAAGTAAGCTGCTCATTAAGGATCTCCCAAATCATGAATCTTGATTACTCTGCTTGACCTGAGGTGGTGAACGTATGGCTGATCTATTTCCATCAACTAAATAGCATTTTTACTGACCTCGAGTTAAAGGGGCGCGGATAGTGGACAAAAGCCAAAGTGCCAGGCATGTCACAGGACAAAGAAAAGTAATGCAACTGTACCACCAGTGACAGGGAGGAACCGCAACACAATAGTAAGCTCTCTACTAGTGGGATAGCAACTATGTTAGTAAGGCTGCACTGTTCTACAAAAACAACTACTCGGGAGTTATCACGAGTGATCTAATGGCGTACGGACACTAAAGGATGCCAGACTAAAAGGCAAGAGTGGAAAGACATACAGCCTTAAAAAAGAAAAGATCAGCACCTCAAATCAAAGTCTGAGGACAGTAAATACTGCACATGAACAAGAAACGTCCCTCCTTCTGGAATAAATACTGTCACTGGTTCACCACAACACACAGCAGCCTTGACCAAGACCAGATGGAAGTTGGCTCCACTTGGGACAAAGACACAGTCAATGACTCCACAGAGCAATGAGCAGCACATTTCATCCTCATCCTGCTCCAGGCTGCATGCAGGCTTCTCCGATCCGAGCAGAGAAAACCAAGTGGGCGGGACGAGAGAATCTTTTTTGTTTGTTTTTTTGCCCTTTTCTTTTTTTTTTAAATCCATGGTTCTGGTGGGGAGACTGGGAAATGTTGCATCATATCTGGGATGTGACAGGGAGCCGGGGAGTCAACATGGAGACAGGTCCTTATGGAGAAGAGGGGGTTTGGAGTGATAGGAGTGTTTCAGCGCTACAGACAGGATGACACAGAGACACAAAAAACACATTTAATTCAAATTTAAAAAAGTAAGTAGAAAAAGATGATGGTAATTAATCAGGATAAATGGATCAATAAAACATATAAAAAGGATCAGCAAATTGGAGTCTCCAAACAGCTACATGAGATGTATAAAAGCAGATCTTAACCCCGATAGTCTTATTTCTAAACAAAATACTAAATATTGGTGAAATAATATCTAATAGTATGGCTTCTATATTTGTAAAACAATGTATAGCTATTGAAAATTTTGATTTAGCATGACGCATAAATCTGCTGGCTACTTTGTCTTATCGCGTGCGGGACGATTTAGAGTGTGAGCTTCGGGGCCTGGCAGGTGTGCCCTGAGCTTTGTTAGCGGAGCTCCTACTGACGCTAATGAGCAATTCCTCCGTGGGTCTACTGGAGGAGGTGGATGTTCTGCGCCTAGACTCTCTACAGACCCCGGTCAACCTGCTCCTACCAGGTGGATTGTGAACAGTGGGCGGTGTGGTTGTCGGGGCCCCTGAAGATTTAGCGTTCGACGGCGAAGAGGCCGCGTGGGACTGAAACGTGTTACGACATGCAGCTGCTTGTACAGCAGAATTAGCCCTGTAAGTCAGCTGTTTTCTTCTTACTGAAGTATCTAAGTAGGGTTTGAGATCAGGCTTTTGTTGACGTTCACCCCATGCTTCAGATGTGTTAGGATACACACACAAGGCTTTAGAAGAGGTTAGATTGTCTATGGATGAAGAAAACAAAGAAGACTTCTGCCTGGTGGAGGAGGCCGGTACGACCCGAGTTGTAATGAAGGTGTCCTGACGTACAGGGACTGAAGCTCTCCGTCCTGACACACCTTTCCTTGAATCACTGATTTGTGTTTTTTTAACCATTAACTCGCTCTTCACAGAACTGGTGGAGCCTTTACGCGTTGGAGAGCAGCCAGGACTCAACTCTGTGTTAAAAAAATCACTGGCACTTTGACTTCTGATAAAGGTGGCGTCCCGCGGGAGACCCGTGCCTCTGCAAGACCGGCTGCTGGTCTGGGTGGGGCTGTCAGAACAAAGAGAGAGAGAGGTTCTTACAGGGCTTGTGTGGAGACTTCGGGTTAAACCTCGCAGGTGGTGCGTGGCCAACGCAGAGACGCTGCCGCCGAGAACGGGGCTAGCCCGCGGACTGCTTCTCAACGGGGGGCGAGCAGGACTGCTTCGGGGGCTCCTCGGACCCCGGCCTGACTTGGTGGCCAGCTCTTTGGCCCGGGAGCGGCGGGGGCTGCTGTTCAAGCTGTGGGGAGACAGAGGGGCCTCCAGGTCCTCCAAACGCTGAGTGAGAGCCAGTTTCTGCTGTATGGCCATACGCAGCAGAGAATTCAGGGTCCTCTTCTCATCCTCGGATGCTGCCAGCTGCCTCTGCATCTCGTCCAGCTGGGTGACATACTGGTCACACCTGAGAGATTGTACACAGTGAAAAGATGCAACATGCACAAGCAGGCAAAAACAGATTGGTGCACAAATGCAGGGACACAGAACACATATGCTTCACATGAATTGTAGTCCGGCACAGACAAACGTTATACACACTGGGACTGCAATCTACGAGTATTTTCATTATTGATTAATCTAGCAGCTTTTTGGATTATTGATGACTTGTTATATTTCAAAATATCAAACGATCACAAGTTAACCAACACACAAAGTGACGTCCAGTTTTTGGGTCACAAAATTATACAATCCTCTACGATATAAAACAAAGAAATGTGTATGTGAAGATGACAACAATAAGAATATAATTTGACTGGAACAAGGTTTAAAGAATGAATTTTCGTTTGTCATCATGAAGTGTAGAAATGCATTCACTCCAGATATCCACATGATGGCACCACATAACTTGGTTATAAACAAGAGGATCTATTGGGCTGTAATCTTTAGCCTGTAGTCCTTGACTATGTCTGTTCCCCAATCCTACTAAAGGATCATCAAATGCCAGCTCATAACTGTCTGGAGAGGTCCTACACAGGTAATGCACGTCTAAAACGCTTCTCTGGTAATTAATCAACTCATTTTACAAAACAACACAGCCATTTCAAAAGCAGAAAAATAATAATTAGTTCACTCACAAACCAATACAAAAACACTCCAAACTATTATCCAAGCAAACGGATTCCCCGAAGAGGTTAGTGATTTGTGAGTGACGTGTTTGTAGCATTGGAAGCCTTGACAGCACTTTCCCACCCTATTAAACATCCCACCCATCTCCCACCGACGTCACGCTTCTCCTTCATTAAGGTAACCTGACGACACAAATCTGTTCTCGCCTCCTCCCCCATCAGCACAGGGCAGAGCATGTGGTTCATAATCTTCACGTGAACCGGTGGATTGTCCACAGGCGTATTGAGCACGGTAAGCTTATTACATGACAGACGCTGTGCTACAACAAGAGCACCATTACTAACCATGAAAAACACCAGCTAAGAGCAGACAATCACAGATAATTAACGTGTGTTGGCTCACATGTCTACTTTGCCACAGGACAAAATAAATACAGGTCTTCTTTTATAACACAGCTGCACAACGCTTACCTTTTTATTTATTTATATATATACATAAAAAGGACAACTTACCGACTCGCAAACATGACTCGCAGTGAAGAGAAGGTGGCGGCGTCCTCCTTCAAGGCTTTGAGCTCGTTCCTCAGTTTCATCATGGTCTCAGACACCATGCTCTTCTCCGTCTCGTACTTCGTTTTCAAATTGGACAGAGCCAACTCTGCTGTCTGCATTGACAAGCAAGACAATTGCACTCTTATACAACACTGTAGCACCATCACTCCCCTTAAGAAGGGCTGTTAAAATGCATATTAGCATGCATGACGTGTACAGAATATACATTGATGTACCCTATAGACAAAAACACAGGGAACGACAGAAGCAGGTCAGGCGGTGCTTGAGCCACAGGAACGGGGAGGGGGAGGAGAGTTCAACCTCTGAGGAGTGCAACATCCCGCTGTACTCAAGGTGCAGAGCCATGTAAGGCCGCGGAACTGTCTAGACACCGATGATACAGGTCAACCAGCCTGCTTATGTCAAGGTTATGTGCACCAAGAGAGGTGTTCTCAGGATTACTACCGCTTTTAAAACGGTGCAAAGAGATCAACGGGGAACACTGTAGCGTAGCCAGTGCTAGCTGTGACCTACCTGTTTGTTAGCCTTGAGGACAGTCCTGAGGGTAGCGATCTGTTCTCTCTTTGTGCTGAGAAGGGACTTGAGTTTTAGTACTTCTTCCATTAGGCTTTCAGCATCGCGCTCTGACTCTCCGCTGCTGCTGAACCCCGAGTAAGGCATCGCACCCCTCTGACGACAGAGGTCCACTGCCACCTGAGAGAGAACAGATAGTCATAAAAAGGGGTTTAACGGGTTTGTTTCACTGGCAAAGTAAATGTTTTGTCAAAATCTTAGCGTAGTAAATGTCTTTTTCTTGTAGATTGGATTCATTTTTTATACATAGTTATCAACAATGGCCAAACCCAAGTAATGCAAAATGTATACATTTCTATCAAGGTTTTCTTGACGATACTGTTATTCATCGATCTATCTCATTCATTTATATGCGTTTAAAACTATTTCACGACATAAAAACACAAGTTCTCAGTGTTCCAGACTCTGCTGTTTCTGAGAGGATCCTCTGTAGAGAAAGCAACAACTCAACTTTGTCCCCTAGTAATCCAATCTATTCAAACACACACGTGTCAACAAGTCCCACACCAGGTGTGGGACTTGAATTAACACGGGAGCTACTCAACTACTATAAACAGTTGGCGCTGAGTTTTAGTTTCAGCAAGAAATGTGTGAAGGAGGAAAGGCCTTCGCCCAGAACAAAAGCCTGGCTTTCAGTGATCGAGTTAGATCATTTGCACTGGTTTGCGATAAGCATTGCGGTCTTACCCGGAGGTGTTTGATCTGGCAACGGATGACCGCTACCAAGTTGCAGACGTTTGAAGGGTCCCTGAAATCCAGGGTGGGGGATCCGGGGCAACTAAGAGAGTCCCCGCTGGCTCCTGCACTGTCCACCTCCCCCATAAACTGCAACACTGAAGCTTTGGAGACGAACGCGTCATTGGCTCGCGACTTCTTCTGGGAGTTTTGCTGGGGGTGGGCGTAGTACGATCTTCGTGCACTACCTCCTGCGATGCTTGCCCTGGCACCATCGCGGTAATAGTCCAGGGTGACGCGCTTGGGCGTCAGGTTGTTGCACACGCAGATGTGGTGGTAGAGGTTGGACAGCTCCTCAGAGAAAGCCAGCAGCTCTTCCTGGGCGATGCTCAAATGCCCTTCTGAATCAATGGCCACTTTCCGTGTGGCTCCGATCTCCTTCTCCAGCTCACTGATGCGCTCTTGGTCCTGCTTGCTGGACTTGATGCATTGACGGATCTTGTCGGCCAGCTCCTGGGCCTCTCCCCGCCATCGATCCTTCTCCTGCCTGTACCTGTTCTCCAGGGTGTTGTAACGAGCTCCCGCCTGAGACAGTTCATCTCGTAGCTTCAGGAGCTCTTCGCTGGCCGAACGCATTCGCGCTTCCAGCACCTCCTTGCTCTTGGTGTCTACCTCATAGTCAAAGACATTGCTACCGTCTCCGTTCTCCGTCTCGTCGTCTGCCCGGTTTCCTGCCTCGTGGCCGTGCTGCTGGCTGCTCTGCACAGCTTCCAGCTGTTGCGTGAGAGATCCAACCTTGTCCGCTTGCTGACTGAAAGCCTGTTTGGACATCACCAGCTGCATCTGCAGTTCCTCCACCTTGCTAATCAGACTGGACTTCTCTCGTTCTGCCTGGACTCACACACAGAAAAAAGATGAAAATCTTTGTATGAGCATACATGTCTTAAATTTGCTTAATTTACTGCTGTTCATGAGTTGAATATCGTCTATTTCTGTTCACCAAAGGGCCAAAACTTGATATAGTCTCCTTAAAACAAAAGGGCAGTTCTCTGTAACACAAATGTCTTACACTTTACTCTTAATGCATTTCTTATGTTAGACAGTGGATGACCCCATTCAGCTCCAGACCCAACCCCCGGTTTAAATGCATCATGAATAATATGTATCCCTCAGAGGGGTTCAAGATATTCTTAATTCTCCTAAGTACCCTACATCTGTGAGGGAAAACTGTATCAGGTGGGAGTTCACAACATCGCTTGGGGAAGTAGATGATGCAATGTGGTGCCAGGTGTTTTTTTTATCAATATAGAAAGGCTCGCTCCACCAACATGCAGGGGATGTGGTTTTCAGGCAGGAAGCGGCAGACATGCCCGTCAATAGCTCAGACACACAAACCGATCTCTGACGACCTCACTGCTCAGCCCGACTAGAACAGATACTTTCATCTAAATATAAATATAAAATCATTTCTGTATGTACTGTGTTCCCTGTTAAGTCTTAGCAGTAGAGAACAGGCTACTATTAAGTTCTCACAAAATGACATTACTTATCTTGGCATTGTATTTCCTCTGGATTCAAATAATATGATAAGTAAATACTGCCCCGATATCTTTTGTGAGTTATCATTTTTACTTCATATTTTCTTTTGAGCACCACCATAATTCAACCATTTTAATACACATTTAAAAAGTGTACCTGTAAGAGCTGCTGTTTCAGTTTCTGGCTGTCTGAAAAGTGTAGCTCACTCAGCAGGTCCGACACCAGCCCAGAGGCGGGAGCGCGCAGGAATACGTTGCTGCTGCGTGGAGTGGAGTAGCGTTGGATGAGGCCATTACTTTTGGAGCCCCCCAAGTGAGGAGGGTGAGCAGAACCGGGAGCAGACCCAGGACCATTATTAATGCCACTGTCCTCTCCCTCTCCCCCCTGGCCCTCCTCCTGGCTGTCATCCAGCTGCTCCAGGTGGAGCTCCAGGTTCCCCACCGAGTCGAAGGGGTTGAGCGTCAGGGCGGAGAGTTCTCGTCGCAGACAGTTCTTCTGCTCCCTCTCCTCCTTCAGGGCGTCCAGGGCCTCATCCAGCTGCCGCTCTGCTATCTCCTTCAGCCTCGCAGCCTCCTCCATCTGAGCTCGCAGCTCCTCCTGCTCCTCGTTCTTGTGGGTCAGCTCCAGCTTTATCGATTCAAACTCGACCTGAAATGCGGAGCACGATCAAAAGGTCTTTATATGTTCTTTTATCCAACACAACTGGGTGGAAACAATCAAGTGGAAACTCCACTTGTGATCATCACCACCAATTCAAGTTTCTCTTGGAAATGGATACGTACAATTCCTCCCACTGTTGTACAGTTTAACTTCCATTTACCTGCCTTACTTAATCTTTACACACTGTATTCGTAAAATAACAATACATGTCAATTTCAAAATGTTTTTCATGTAAAACAACATAAAAAGATTTGTAAGGATGAAGAGGTAAGACTAGATGTTATCTTAAAGTCCACTAAAGGATCACGGACACACTAACAAGTCTCGGCTACATTTAGAACTAGTCATGGACCGTTTGTGTTGGCAGAGCTGCAACATACTCAGACGTCACATCTGCATACAGAAGCACTCGTCTCACACCCTCAGGAATCCAAACTATGATCTTTGGCTGAACAAAGCCTGCTAACCAAAAAGCCTCACCCATCAACAAGCATTTGAAGCTTATCTGGTCTGTCAGTTGCTGTATGTTACACGACATCTGACAGACAGGCTGTTCTCAGCTTGGAACAATACATTCCCAGGACAACACGTCATTTTTCAAAGCATTCAATTCAATTCAATTCATTTTTGTATAGCCCAAAATCACAAATTAGCCTCAGAGGGCTTTACAATATGTACACGTTTGACATCCTTTTGTCCCGGAACCCTCACATCAGAACAGGAAAAACTCCCCAAAAACCCCTTTAACGGGGAGGAAAGAGGAAGAAACCTGTGGGAGAGCAATAGAGGAGGGATCCCTCTCCCAGGATGGACAGAAGTGCAATGATGTCATGTGTAGAACAGGATAGTTATTTAATTCCTGCTGCGTGTTGCCAGAGAAATGTTTCACTGATTGTTAAGTCTGGCTCTCAGAGGCAGCAGCCAAATTGGGAATACGATGACAAAAACAGCAGGTGATCGAGACAAGAACAGTTGTGGGAGTTACTTCATTTTCCAGAAATAGAAACTGGCCTGTTGAGTCTCTTCAAAACTGACAGAAATTTCAAATGTGTTGCATTCAAAGCAGTTTTGCTCTCATGCAGGAAAAGTGAATGTAGTCCACTACAACAATGACCTTATGAAAGTGTACAGAAACAAACAAACCAACCTATGGCACAATGTTCATTTGAATGGTTTTTCCACTTAATTGCACATTTCTACAGATTTTATTCTTTATCCATCCATCCATCAGTTTACAATCACAACCAGGTAGAACATACATGCATTTGGTATGGTTGTAGCTTGAGTGATAACTGACCTGGTTTTCCCTGAGCACAGACACCTGTTTTTGCAGGGAGATGTTTTCTTCTTCTAGTTCGCCATTGTCCTGCAGCTGGCGCAGCTCACGTACTTTATATTCCTTCATCTCATCCCTCTGATGGCCCTTTTCAGCATCCAGACACTCACACTCCTGTCGAAAAAAAACAACCCACTGTCAAATCAGTGCAAACATTAAAACGGAAGATTTACTAAATTTAACTTTGGGAATGAGCCAATATATCCAACAGTGATTCAGGGTTCCATCATATGCATTGTGACAAGACAGGAATTGACAGTATATATATAGTATAACGCCAATGAGCAGGTGTACTGAGTGAGCCGCTCTACCTTCTTTAGCTGGGTGGAGACGACCCCCAGCCTATCATTCTCTGCATGGGCATTGCTCAGTGCGAGGCGCGCTTGCTTGAGCTCTGCCTGGACTTCCTCCAAGCGGGTCGCCATGGCAGCCTCCTTAGAGGCGGTCTCCTGCAGCAGGTTCTCCTCCCGACACTCTCCATCAGCCGCTGCACGCTTCTGGCTGCTCACTGAGTCTGCGAATGCCTTCACACAAACAAAAAAGGGTTAAAAGGACACATTGGAACAACATTCGCAGCGCTGAAAGACAAATTAATTTATGCTGTGCTACTCCTGGAGGCACGAAATGTAGAGATCAGGCATACAGGCATACAGGTTGTTCTGGTTTGTTAACAACACACTCTAGTCTTCACCTCAAAGGAGATGTTTTCACAGCAACATAAATAGATATTAGAGATGAATTATGACCCGTTTACAATTCCTCTAAGCAGCGTATAATAAATCATTAAAACTACAAAAAAAGAAATAGTTTGGAGCCTTGTAGACCAGCTGCTATAATCAAACAACAAAAGGGATCTGGATCATATATGGTTATGGAATATGGATCATCAATAATCTGCAATTGGTATCGGCGGCAAAAAAATGTGATCTGTAAAAGTAATATTTGCTTTCTGCTTTTCTTTTGTGCCAATCCGATCCGTGACTCTGATCCGTGAGTGTTATGATCCGTTGAACCACTAATAATGATGCTAATTCATAACACATGAGACCGCTCTGCTTTGTTAATACCCTGCCAAATCCTCGGTAGGTAAACAGCCAACATATGAGGTTTATGCAGATTATAAAAAATTGCTGAAATTCTGTACCAGTACATACCTTAAGACATAAAGCGCTTACGACCAGTTGTGATGTTATTCTGGCACAAATGAATTGCTAAATATCCAACTGCTTGTGAGCAGGATTTCAAACATCTCAATTTAAACAGGTGGATGGAACATTTGTAGAACAAAAAAAACTGCCCACATGACATGATTGCATTTTATGGGATTACTTACTTTATACATAAACCAGTTTTAAAAAGCCTGTTTCACCAATACTAAATACATGCATGGGGGGGAATTAAAACAAGATACTGAGAAGCACAATGAGGCATATGTCACAATTTGTCTGTGAAAGGATGGATTACATGAAAGCTGAGTTTTGACACATTGTTCAAATCATTTTAACTTAATATCCGGTGCTAACGTAATTCAATCCTTAATGCAATGCAGCATCAAATATCAGTGTAAGATGAACATCGCCGGATGTGCTAATTGGCTGTTGAAGCTGTTAACAGTGTTCCTGCATCAGCATCAGATGACATATTGGAGCAAAACTGACTCATCGTGCGATCGCAAGCCTCTTCATTGAAAGTATAACATGAGGTCACAGCTGTTAACAGAACTCTCACTGTGGTAGTAGACTGACGAAGTTACCCAAATGCAATGAAGGGTAAGCACAGCTAGATAGCATTTCAATTTGGACTGCATTTGTATTTTGCCATCAATGTCGCATGACTGCAGGTAAATCTACAAAACCATTTTTGTACAATTAGAATGCAGGTGAAAGATAAAACATGTGGAATATTACTGTTCCATTGCATCTTGTTTAATATATACTGCAATAATGCAACATTTGCTTGCACATTTCTCATATACAAAAGGTTTACAACCATTATTGTGTTCAATGCTGGGGGAACAAGAGCTTCACAAGCGTAATGTTGTCTAAATATAACTAGAAGGCCTTAGGTGTTCCTACCTCTCTGAGCTGCTGTAGCTCCCCTTTGAGGGTTTCATACTCCTCTTCCAGCTGCCGGTGTTTCATCTTGAGAGCCGCACTTTCCTCCAGCACCTCCAGGCCGTAGCGGGCGGCCTGGAGCTTCTCCTCCGTGGCCTCCTGGAGCTCCAGGGTCAGCCGCACCACCTCGGTATTCATGTCTCCGCTCCCCATCTCGACTTCCTCTCGCTCTACTGCTGCACCTGCTGGGTCCGCATCGGCCTCCAGCATTCTTGCTTGGCCTCCCACTCGCCAACGTTCTACTGGGACAACTGCCTCCTTCACTCCCCCACTCTCATTACACCACACTACAAAAAAAGGCAAAAATACAAAGACGATGATTATGTATCTAAACCACTTAGAACAATGGCCGGTAAACAGCATAGGGCGAGATTAACTTGGGGATCGGCTGAATGAGAAAACTCCAATTTCAGCACAAAAAGCCAAATCCAAACCATAAATCAGCTATTGTTGCAGTTTGTAAATATGTAGTTGGCAGATATAATTAACAATTTGAACCTACAACTAGCACATTGCTGATATTCTCCATTTTAAATTGACACTTAACCCATGGGATCTATGATGAATGCTCAACTCACTGCAGTTCAAAGGCTGGTGCTATTAAACTGGCTAAACATCAGCTACATTACTGTTACTTATATTCGGAATAAGCTGATAGCTAATTTTAGCTGCATGGTTATGACAGCTGGTCGAAGTGTGGAGACGATATGGATTAAGGTTACTTTCACCACCCTTATTGAATGGGTGTGGCTGAACTTCCCCCATTTCCTCTCTCCTCATGTCCTCTCTCCTCTTGTCCTCTCCTTTGACCGAAGATGGAAACACCAGCCGCCTATGCCCGGGTGCTAAATGATGCATCCCATAAGCATCTGTCTCTGCTAGTCCTTCAAACTAGCATCAACTGCGTATACAAATAAGGATGCAACGCAAACATTTTTTTCATCATACATTCTTTCTCACCCTTAACGTTGAAGTAAGCTGGTATCTTCAGTTCGATGGTGAATATTATACAAAAACTAAGACGACACCGGCCTGACAGCTAGCTAGAGTAGTTTCAGCCTAACGCAGGTTAGCAAGCGACAGCACAACGCAACTAGCAAAGTCGAGTTGAAGAGTATTTAGCTAAAGCTAACTTCTTGGCTTTGTAACTGGTTAAACGCACACAGGCTTAACAGAATAGACGACATCACATTACACGGTGAGTAACGTCAGTGGCATCCTGTCAGACGAGCTAATTTAGCTAACGCTCGATTGCGAACATTAGCCTCAACTTGCTACTTACCCTCTGGTTTTGTTTCAAAAGATGGAGCTCAGCCGGTTGGAAAGCAAACGTTCACCACTGCTGCTAGTTCCTCGATATTTGCCACCGGTACCCGTTACCAGGTTCCTGAGCAGCCGCTTCCCTTCCTCCCACCCGGTTCTCTGGTTTCACAGTGAGGTCTGGTGTCAAAAGCGCGCCGAAAAACGTGGACGCACAATTACCCCCTCTAGCTAGGCAAAGGCGCAATTACACCAACATTTAATTGTCTTTATTTTTTGTCGTAAATTGGATAAAGCCTTTGATGTATATTCAGACATGAAAAATAAAACATGAATGTAAAAATATATATTTTAACAAAAAAACACGAAATTAGAGAGAAATAATGAAAGATTAGTAAAGAAATCCACTTCCGCTCGTGCCTTCTTTTGCTTCCGTTTTACTTCCGGGTGTTCACATTGCTGTCAGACTACAGTGTCAAAAAACGGTAAAAGATAATTGAATCACAATGAAGATCGTTACCTGGAACATAAATGGCATAAGGACTTTCAGAGGCGGCATTAAAAAGGCTCTTGATTCACTGGACGCTGACATTATTTGCGTCCAAGAAACAAAAGTGACAAGTAAGTGGTGTTTGGGGGACAACGTGCAGACTGTCGTGTAGTCTAACGTAAACAGTCAGAAGTCTGTGTTTTGAGAGGAATAAAAGTTAAACCTAAAAATGTGTTCCCCCACAGGAGACTTGCTTGATGAAAGAACTGCCATTGTCGACGGCTACAATTCATATTTCAGCTTCAGTCGAGGACGCAGCGGCTATTCAGGTGCATTGTTTTGTCATAATTAGGATCATTAGCTGTTTCTTCCAATTATATATAAGACGCTAGAATAAAAGTGGCATAATAAACTTATTAGAGCAACATAAGATCCATGTTATTAATGCCACTGCCCATTGTTACACATGCTTTAAAGTTGCTGCAGTGCTGACACACTAAACTGCAGAAACTAATTCACCTCCCTTTCCTGACATGCACAGGGGTTGCCACTTACTGTAAAGACAGTGCCACTCCATTTGCTGCTGAGGAGGGTCTCACAGGTCTGCTGACCAACCATGAAGGGGCTGTTGGATGCTATGGGGACCAGACTGAGTTCTGTAGCGAGGAGCTGCAGCGTTTGGACAACGAAGGACGAGCCGTTATCACACAGCACAGAATCATGTAACGGGAAAAATATTTTATGGTTTCCTTATAACATGCTTTTAGCAACTTTATATGCACTAGTATATCCCTTGCAATCTTTACTAGCATCTACATTTTAGATCAATTTATAGAGTTTCTTTTTACTAGAATAATGCAAGTCGTGAAAACGTAACTGTCGATAAAGACCACAGGGGATTCCAACGCATGTGGAATTCATCGCGTAACGTAGTTGTAAACTATAGATGTACATGACTCTTTTTGACTCTGTTTTACCCCCACAGGTGTCAGGAGAAAGAGCAAACCGTTACTTTAATCAATGTATACTGTCCTCGGGCTGACCCTGAAAAGCCGGAGCGAAAGCAGTTCAAACTGCAGTTCTACAAGTTGCTTCAGAGTCGCGCTGAAGCAATACTGAAAGACGGGAGGTGAGAGTTTGTGAGAGTGTTAGGAACTTACTCTGGTATCCCCTCTACGCTTTAAAAACATTCAGAGTTAATGCTTTCTCTGTTCTATTTTTCAGCCACGTGATCGTTTTAGGAGATGTCAATACATCTCACCGGCAAATAGACCACTGTGACCCCAGTGATAATGTAAGTTAAAGGTTTAAATAGGCTCGTTTTTGGAAACATGTGTTTTCAATATCTTGCAGAGAGTAGGAGGAGATCGATACCACTCTCATGTCTGTATGAAGATTATCTTAGTTTAGCATTAAAGACCTGAAACAGGAGTTAGCAGTTAGCATGGCTCCGACTAAAGGTTACAGAATCCTCCCACCAGTAGCTTTAAATCTCACATTTAAAGTATCTGTACAAAAACAGAAGTGAAAAAGTGAAAAGTTTCAGTGTATACTGGCCAGCTGTTTCCCCCTGTTTCCCCTCTTTATGCTAAGCTAATTGTCGCCTGGTAATAGCTTCATATGTAATGAATAGACATCAGAATGGTATCAGTCTCAGCTAGAAAGCAAGTCAACGTGTTTTACCAAAAGCTCAAACTACTCCTTTAGTATAAAAGGAATAATATAATATTAGATAAAAAGAGAGGCATCATGCCTCTGCCAAATGTCCGCAGTGTATGCTTATTAATAATAATATTGACGCTCGACCTTCTTTGTTTTTCTCATTACTAAGGATGATTTTGGTGAAAACCCTGGGAGGAAATGGCTGAATGCCTTTTTGCACAGAGGCAGAGAAGAAGAGGGAATGAAAGAGCAGGAACCCAATGAAGAAGCAGATGTAACTTCATCAGATGCCACCCACAGTGGAAAATTCGTGGATACATTTCGCTTTTTCCACCCAACCCGCACCAGCGCCTTCACATGCTGGAGCACTCTCACCGGAGCGCGGCAGACCAACTATGGCACACGCATTGACTACGTATTCGCTGACTGCCTACTAGCCAAGGAGCAGTTTGTGGCAGCAGACATCATGCCAGAGGTGGAGGGGTCGGACCACTGCCCTGTGTGGGGGCAACTGAGATGCTCTCTCCTGCCCAGCTCCAAGCCTCCTCCACTCTGTACACGCTACCTGCCAGAGTTTGCTGGCAAGCAGCAGAAACTCTCCCGCTTCCTTGTTAAAGTGGACCAAAGAGCAACTCCCTCTGAGCAGAGGGATGCATTACCTGGATCTCAAGAAGAGGAGGAAAGGAGGGAGAATTTAAACCCATCCGGAGCGGGAAACGTCTCTGGTAAAAAACGGTCATTAACATCAGACTCTGTTGTCCCAAAGGGGAAAAAGACTAAGACAGTGAAGACTTCCTCAAACCCAAAGGGGAGCCTCCTCTCCTTTTTCAAACCCAAACTCACAAATGCTGCTCCCTCTGCCGAAGCCCCTGTAAAGCAGTGTGAAAAAACACTCGGCGTGGACGAAGTAACTTCCTCACAAAACTCCCAAAAAGCATCCTCGGTCACAAGCAGCGTACCTGAAGCTACTGAGCTCGTCTACGATGGTTCACCACAGCTGTGCACCAGCAGCACCTCAGAGGAAAATCATCAACGGATGACGACAAAACCTTCAACCCCACACCCCACTGCGGGACCCCCGGATGCCAAGAAAGGGGCATCCTTAGGGTTTTGGAAGTCCGTTTTTCATGGACCGCCCCCACCGCCCTCCTGTAAGATCCACGGGGAACCCTGTGTGCTTCGTACTGTGAAAAAGGAGGGGCCAAACATGGGCAAACAGTTCTTTGTGTGTGCCCGTCCTCAGGGGCATGCCTCCAACCCAGAGGCCCGGTGTAATTTCTTTGCATGGGTTGACACGGGGAAGTGACGTGTTTACTTTATTCACCACATGTTGGTTGTTCCGACTCGTCGTTAAACCTCTTGCTCAAACAAGTAATGTAAGACTACAAGGATGTCGTCATTTAAACAATTTGAATTGTTGACTTGAGTTTTTATGTCTTTGCTAATAAAAATAAAAAACAATTTTCTATAACTTTGAGTTTGGTTTTATTGTTCTCTGAAGCTGAAACAATCAATAGGCTTAATTCGTTGATTGACAGAACATTTTTATTATAATTTTTCAAGCAAAAAAGGCTAAATACAATCAGGTTCCAGCTTTTCAAATGTGAGGTTTTGCAACATTTTTTCAGTTTATTTCATTGTAGATTGAATCTCTTTAAGAGATTTGGACTGATGGTTGCACAAAATAATCAATTTGAATATATCCCCTTGGGAACTGGGAAATTCCCACTTTCTCCTGACATTTTACAGACTACATGTTGCATCAATTAATTATGAACTTAAATGGCAGATGAATAAATCATGAAAATAAGACTCAGTTGCAGTCATACTTGTTCTCATTTCCAGCTACTGTATAAAACATATGAAACGGATGAATTAAAGTGCTTCACATCATATGGGTTCGGTCGTCTAAGACCATTTTTTTTTAAATAACATTCAATATTTAATCATCACACCAGGAACCTGTTGTGTTTGTATAAGTCACTGCTCAGGGATGTTCTTTGGTACCTAAGTGTTTGTCCCCACTAGATGGCGTTGGTAGTGAGCTGATGGTACAAAGCTGAAGCTCAAAGAAATGAATGAAAAGTAAATTCACACAGCAACACATTTTATCTGCTGACAAGCTGCACAGCCACACTATAACCACTGTAATGTAGGCCAGCAAGCAGAGTATTCCAAATCATCATTTGTCAGCTTCAGTCATTTACATTTCATTTGAAACATAGCTTGAATATTATATGACAGTGTCCAGATATAGACAGTTAGTTCACAGGATTTCATAAAGTAACAGAGGACCACGTGTGGCCTACTCAGTCTGAACAGGAAGTGGCTTGACTTGTTACAGGGCAGGAAACTTCTAAACGTGGGCAGATTTACTACTTCTCTCCTTCCCCTATTTCCCTTCTCTTACAGCTGCAGGGAACTTAATGGCTTCGTGAGAAGCATATTTCTGACGTGATTCAGGCATCAAGTTTAGTCCTTTATACCGTGTTACTTCTATCGAGACTGAGGACATCCATCTGTCTGACTGTGACTAGAGTGGTGAGTACCAGAGAAAAGCTGGCAAGCCACGACACAATTTCCCATACATGCGGGAAAATACTGAAGAAAATAGTTATCATTGACTCTACTGATAATGTACTGACAGTGGTGATATGGTGAACATTCGTTTCAGCTGGTTTCTGCTCAACTTTTCAGCTGAGGATGAATATTAACGCTGTCCCTTTTTTGACATGCTGGCAGTTTGTTCTGACTCACTGAAATAGGAGATCATCTTGGCTGTAAATGCTGGCATCACTGTTTGTTTAAAAAAATAACATTTGATGGAGGGTTTTATGAAGACATATACAATACAATACAATATCTCCTGATTATTTATATTTGACACATACAATATGTTCTGGATCTTTCCAAACCACATGACTGAGGGTCATTTAAGGTGACAGAAGTAGCCATGATCTTTTCATTATTATATTCATCATGATCTGTATGGACCGTGTGATATTTCTGATATTTTTTCTCACAAACGGCAACAAATAGCCTGGACGTGACACAATTATCAAAATGTGGAAGTGTTCTTCTTTTACGATGTCCAGCTTTCTAAAAAAAAAAAACTGCCATCTGTGTACACTGCCACTAGATGAGATCTTAGAGATTAAAACAATAAATGACACATTTTCCAGTTAACGATTGTCATGCAGAGATAAAGAAAACGTGGGTGTTTCTTGGGTGTGCAGTTTGAATGTCAGTTGAGTTGAACTTTATCAGTCAACGGAAATGTCCCTGAGGAGTGGATGACGTTTTAAGCTATAGCTGAACAAGTAAAAGGTTGAACACGTGTTTCTGTTGCCACGTGGACAAAATTGTTGGTACCCTTCCGTTAAAGAAAGAAAAACCCACAATGGTCACTGAAATAACTTGAAACTTACAAAAGTAATAACAAATAAAAATGTACTGAAAATGAACGAATGAAAATCAGACATTGCTTTTGAATTGTGGTTCAACAGAATCATTTAAAAAAACAGACTCATGAAAATGGCCTGGACAAAAATGACGGTATATATTAATATTTTGTTGCACAACCTTTTGAGGCAATCACTGAAATCAAGCGATTTCTGTAACTCCCAACGAGACTTCTGCACCTGTCAACAGGTATTGTGGCCCCACTCCTCGTGAGCAAACTGCTCCAGCGGTCTCAGGTTTGAAGGGTGCCTTCTCCAGACTGAGACCACTGGAGCAGTTTGCTCACGAGGAGTCTCATTGAGAGCTAAGCTATTTACCATTCACTGTGACTTCCAGCAGGATGCAAACTGTCAATGAGTAGCTGTCAATGCTCTTAACAAAGAGGTACCATCCGCGGGGTTAAACAAAGGGTTAAATATGGGTGTTCCTATTTCCCGCTCACTCCTCCCGCCTCTAATCTCTCACTCTCTCTTCACTACCAAGGAGCTTTGGAGAGACACCTAAGAACAAAGCTGTACATAAACATTGGGAGAGTCGGGAAATTGAGTTAACTTGCAAAAGGACGTATTCTGTCAATAATCAGAAAAGAAAACTAGCCTTGTTCTTGACCACGAGGGTAAGTTGCTAAAAGATGTGTGTGTGTGTGTGTGTGTGTGTGTGTGTGTGTGTGTGTGTGTGTGTTGGATGTTGAGGAAGAGAAGGGAAAGGCTAACTCAACAGTGAGCTGCTCTTGCATCAGACAGAAGCCATGTGTACACAACGCTACAGTAATACCAGCTGTGTTGAACTGAAGTTATTGACAAGAGTATTATCTACATTATTGTCATATTTAGATTATATGTACACAACACTTTGTAAAGGGCATGATGTAACTGTGAGGTTGTTTGGGGAAAGATCGTTGTTCAGATAGATGTTAAGTGCAGGAGCACTTTTTTACTGTTCATTTTTTTACACTGTTTTACTGTTTCCCCTGTGTTGCCCACGAGGGCTGTTTAGAGCCTTTCTAGGAATTAACTGGATAGGCTAGTTAACCAGGTTTCCCTACCTGAGAATGCAAAGCACGTCCCATTTGTAAAATTTGCCGAGTGGTAATAAATCAATCAAAACTGGCCTGTTGTGAATATTAAACGTCAGAATGTTCCTGACATTTGCCGGTCGAGTGCATTGGTCGTGGAGCATGGGAAAGTTGTCTGGTATGCAACTAAAGAAAGTTCTGCTCACCAAACTTGACCTGAGGCCAGCAGGGACAAGGCTACTGTATTTAGTCGAAACAGCAGGGTAGACACAGGAACCCTTTGTTTATCTCAGCCCACTGCTGTCAACCACCGAGCTGTAGGAATTACTGTGCGGCCACAGGCCTGTTCATTGGTGGGCGTAGGATAATAATAGAAAAAAATCTACTTTTTGGTCTGAAACTCTTGAGGAATGGCACAATGTGGTGCGAGTGTGTCCTTAAGGGTCAGATGTGAAAATCCTGAGGACAGTCTGACCCACAGAGAAGTGAAGGATCACGTGACCCTGTGGCAGCTGCACAGACCCACGCTCATTCCCAGAGTCCGTCCATGCCAGCTTTGTGTGGCCCACAACAGATTAGAGCAACATAAGTCCTCTGACAACATTTGTTATTTAAAGCCTTTCATGTCAAGCTTTAAATGGACTTACATCCCAAGTGTCTTCTGTGAACTACCACAGTGATATTGAAGTAGTTTATGTATGTATGTTTATGAATGTCTATTTACCTCCAGCCAGGTGACAGTTTGAAGAGGATTCTTTCAGTCCGGCAAAGGTAGATCTCTCGAGCCACAACACAAGCAACCAGAATGGAGCTTCACAAAATGAATGGACACAGCAGGGAAGATGGGTAAGACTCACAAATCAACAGCAATTACTGATACATGTACAATACATCACAGCAAAAGTGTTGGAAGCTCAGCTCTGGGAATTAAGATATTTTAAATGTGTATTTTTACAGTATTTCTTTGTGGCTCCCTCCAACCTATGCTTTTTGTCCCATTGTAGGTTTGATGGGCTGGGTGCGTTGGCCGAACACGAGGAGTTTCCCCCACATAAAACTGGTGTCAAGAAAGAAACCCGCTTTACAGATGTGAGTGCTTTTGCTCAGCTTTAAAAGAAAACGTCCGACTGATTCGCTGCAGTTAAATCAGACACAGTAATGATGCTCTCGATGACTTGATCGTGAATTGGTTTGTATGTGTAACGTCCTCTGTTGTCCTCTTGCAGTTCGAGGGAAAGACTTCATTTGGCATGTCCATCTTTAACCTCAGTAACGCCATTATGGGCAGTGGAATTCTGGGATTGGCTTTTGCAATGTCCAACACTGGAATCATTCTTTTTCTGTGAGTCTACGCCAACACCAAACACAGTCCTCATTTCTGGCTAAACGTTGTGCCCGGCTGTATTTGTCAGTGTGCTTGTGTATGTTTTTCTACCCACATAGGTGCATGTATTTGCTCACGACAAAGTATTTGAAGTTGTAATATAGGACAATGGCGTGTCGATTTCAGCTTTTTGTGATTTCCATTTCGTATTTTTGGTGAAGCCAAATGTGCACACTCCTTGGTGTTACAAGAAGTAAGCAGGTTTGTCGTGTGTTTAAGTTTTAGACTGACACAGTGTAGTTCTTTTTTAAATTTTAAGTCATTTTTGCTGGTCCTTACTTTTGTTAAAGAGCCATTTCTTAATGGCTTCTGTTAAAAACTAATAACGATTCTTTTATATTGAGATAGCTTTCACTTTTTGAGCGAACCTCTGTTTTTTACTTATTTTATATCTACGACTATGTTGTATACAAGTTTGCTGCTTGTATTTTTAGCTTCCTAACGATGTAAAACTCTTTGTGCCACTTGCTTGAAAAGTGCCCTATGAATGGATTATAAATAATCAGGACTTTATGTTTGAATTCAAGTAACATCAGAATCAGGATTGCGTTTGTGTTGGTCGATACAGAGATAGTCAAGAGGGCCCTTATAAGGCTGGAAGTAGGGCCACAAGGGGACGAGCTCTGTTTCTGCCCGTCTACCTGTGTGAGCTGCAGGTGTAATACTGTGTACACACACACACACACACACAACAGCTGCCATACGAAGCCGGATCGGTCAGAATGTACATTAGAGCTCATACACACGCAGCTTCCCGAAATCAGATTTGAGTGGTTAAAAATAGCCGGTAGCCGTCAGATCCAAGACACGCCTGCCTGGATCAGTGCTGTGCTATGTGGCAGGGGGGAGGAGGAGGAGGTTGGCTGGAGAGCTGCTTTCTCAAAGCCAAACTCACAGTGGTGGGGAAAAAAAGAGAAAAAGTACTATCACAAGAAATGCTTTTTAAAGTTGAGTTTCTAAAGATGTTTCTGCAGAGCAGTTTTCCCTTCTTTCTGTCATTATTTATTTAGACAATGAGCACAGTTGAGAAGAAGAACGTTTGTGAGACCAGCCGTGCGATTACTTTTTTTTTAACATGAATTACATTTCCCAAATCTCTGCTCTTGTTTTGGTCAGAATGCTGTTGGTTTCCATTGCCATCCTGTCTGCGTATTCAATTCATCTCCTGCTGAAAAGTGCCGGGGTTGTTGGTAAGCCGATCTGTGATATTACAGTTTTTGGGCTTTACCACACTGAAAAGACTTAAACCTAATAAAATATGTATTTATGTTATTCTTTTTACAGCGGAAATTCTTCTTTTTTTTTTACTCTGGCCCGAAACTACCGCCGTGGTTTCGGGCTCGGGTCGGGCTTGGACAGAAACTATGCGGGTTCATGTCGGACCGGGCCTGATTCATAGCTCTAGCGTAGCCAGATTGTCGTTCCTGCATTCATGACTCATCACACTCGTATATGTATAATATTTTTTTCAGGCATCCGGGCTTATGAGCAGCTTGGGTATCGGGCTTTTGGTACCCCGGGAAAAATAGTGTCCGGATGCATCATTACAGTACACAACATTGGAGGTATGACCGTCATGCTGTTTCCTCCCTTTCATTCATACGTCTGATATCTACAAATGAAAGCGTGTGCTAAGAGCGACTGTTTTCACTTCCTTCTAGCAATGTCCAGCTACCTCTTCATCGTCAAGTCTGAGCTGCCCCTGGTTATTATAGCTTTCCTCGGTAAACACGAAGACACAGGGTGAGTGTCAAAGTGCTGTTCACACAGTGATTCATGTATTGTTTCAGTTTTTTTCTTTGGCGATGAACATATTTTAATTTTTTCCATCTGCTTGTCTCTTAGCGAGTGGTTCATGAATGGAAACTACTTGCTCATGATTGTTAGTGTTCTCGTCATCCTTCCTCTAGCGCTCATGAAACGCCTTGGTATGTTTTTCATTCTGTCGTCGCATTTTACTTTCTTTCTTTAATTCCCCATACTCTCCCATGTTACATCATGTGTCCACTACCCGTCTTCTGTTGCCTTTACTTTCATGTGCTGAAATGAAAGTACCATCACTTCCAGAATCTATAAATCCTTCTGCATCATCTTATTGTTATTGCATCGCAGGTTACTTGGGCTATACCAGCGGGTTCTCCTTATCCTGCATGGTCTTTTTCCTAATCTCGGTGAGTCTAAACTTTTCGGCCAAAGACGCATAGAATAACACAACCTGTTCCTTCGTCAAATATGCATCTTTAATTAACCAATAGGTGTGTCTTCCCAGGTTATCTACAAGAAATTCCACATCCCCTGTCCACTGGACGATAGTGGGCAGAACTTAACCATTGCTCATAACTACACTGCCGTTAATGGGCCGGACGACTCCTGTGAGGCCAAACTATTCACCGCCAACTCACAGGTCAGAGAAAAAAACATTTTCACTACCTGCGTCTAGTTTCCTGTATGGCCAGCTGTATATTTATTTCATGGTTTAGTGCCGCAGATTCACTATCGCATGTTCTGCACTCGAGCGTGTTATATCAACAGCGGGTATAAAACCAGCATTTGATCGTGTTCCTCAGGCCATGTTTGGTGGGTTGCTCACTGACCTTTGGCATGTTTGGCTTTTAGACAGCGTACACCATCCCAATTCTGGCCTTCGCTTTTGTCTGCCACCCAGAGGTGCTACCGATCTACACCGAGCTACGAGAGTAAGTCAGAACGTCGTCATGCATTTCACAAAATGCTGTGCGATAAAAGTTTTAAGTAAAATGAGTGTCATCGTTCTGCTTGCCTTTACCTCAGTGCCACCAAGAAACGTATGCAGAATGTTGCCAACATCTCTATCCTGGCCATGTTCGTCATGTACCTGCTAACGGCTCTTTTTGGTTACCTGACCTTTTATGGTAAGTCACTCTTTACTCCTCAAGTCAAAGGTCACCTTGTTCTAAAGTTGTGAGTGGAAAGATTTTCAAATGAATGAGTCACTTGTACCAAGAGCCCATATGCATTTTCCAGTGTTGTGAATGAGGAAAGACCACGTGAGAGATGTAAAGGGTTTCTCTGTGGGTAGGTAACGTGGGGGCAGAGCTGTTACACACCTACAGCCGAGTGGACACACTGGATGTGCTGGTTCTCTGTGTGCGAGTGGCTGTGCTGGTGGCCGTCTCTCTGACTGTACCCGTGGTTCTTTTCCCGGTAAGACATCTGTCAACAAGAATAATGACGACGTTTGTTATGATTTCCTTTCACTTTCCACAATTTAAAATTCAACAAAGAATTAAAGCCCAAATGGTTCCAATTTCTGTGAATATTTCATGTTTTTCTATTGGCCTTTTTAATTTGCTGATATACCATGAATTGATTAATCAAGAGACTTAAAAATAATTTGTAAAGATTGATGTATCAACATAGAAAAACGTGACTACATGTTGTGCAGAATATAAATACTGTAATAAAAGGCCTTTGCTGCATTGTGGTGAATCCTTCTTACAACAAATGCAATGACATGTTTCTCTAAAGAAAAGGTCTGACCTTAATAAGTCTTTAAGATTAAATGTACTAATTTAATAAAAAATTTAAATCATCATTATGAATGATGATCCCCAGTGGTAGTGTGGTAGAGACCTAAAGGTAGTGGACCCAGACTTGAGCCATGTGGTACTCCGCATGCAAGTCTTAATTGCTCGATAGGCCCGAGACCAATTTATAACATTTGACAGTTTTAGCTTTCCGAAATACATTACTGACAATGTTGTCTCGGAAGATCTTGAATTTATAAACTGAACATCATAAGCCCACAATGTTGCTAATGTAGCCTGTACACAACATAACCGATGCTGCCAAAGTACGCATGTATGTTTGGGAATAATTCAAGATTTACATATCTCTTTCAGTGCTGTGTAACTTCTAAAGCCGGCTGTTTCTATTTAAATAGTGTGTCAACTGTATAGAGATGTTTTTTTAAAACATTATCTGAATATAACTTCAGAATGGTCTGTAGGTACTAAAGATGACCAGACATTTCAGAAGGTATGTTTTCTTCACTTTCTTGTAGAGAGTTAGATGAGGAGCTTGAAACCACTCTTATGTCTGTCCATTCAATATGAAGCTGAAGCCAGGAGGCAGTTAGCTTAGAATAAAGACTGGAACCAGAGCCTGGCTCTGTCCAAAAGTCAAAAGATCCATCTACAAGAACCGCGAGAGCTCAATTAAAACTCATTTTGTTTACCGTAATCGGTACAAACAAACAGCTGGTGGCTCCAGCTTCATATTGAACCGATAGATATGAGAGTGGGATCCATCTTCTCCTCTAACTCTCACCAAGAAAGCAAATGAGGGAATTTCCCAAATTGTTGAAATACTCATTCATTACGGAATTACTGTAGAGAAAGCAGACGATGCTGCCGAATGTTTTTCTGTAAGTTGAAACTTTCAAGTATGTTGCACCGCTGGTCTCACTCGTTAGCATATCACGCAGGCTATCGGAGCTTATCCTCCACACGGCATTACGCAACAGCTACTCAACAGCGGTTCTATAACACTCTAAATGTAACCAAGGTGGTAAAACAAGATCAGCGTTTACTTTTAGAATAGCTTTGTATATAAATCCGGATGCGAATCTTTTTCTGTAAAGAAGAGCATGACGTCTTTCCTTCCTCCCCTCTGTAGATCCGCAGGGCCTTGCTCCAGATCTTGTTACCCGAAAAGCCGTTCAACTGGTTCGTACACATCGGCATTGCATTCTGCCTCATCTTTGTGGTCAACGTACTGGTCATCTTTGTGCCCAGCATCCACGACATCTTTGGTTTCATCGGTACGTTTGCGCAGGAACAACGACGGTTTGGGCTTCGCTGCAAATGTTTACAGTGTGAATTATATCATCCGGTAAAACTGTGTCATCACTTAGGCTACTGTGTACAACATTAAATGAACTCACTTCTTCTCTGTTCTCATCCTTCATCTTCAGGAGCCACAACTGCCCCCTGCCTCATCTTCATCCTACCTGGAATCTTCTACATCCGCATCGTTCCTGAAGACCAGGAGGCATTACGGTCCAGACCCAAGATTCAGGTACAACTCCGTTCATTCAGCTATCAAGGATACTTTAAATTCAACTTTTGAATCAAACATTTGAAGTATTTTTAAAGTGTTGTGGATACAAATGTCCTTTTATTCCCTTCCACTCTGGTAGGCCGCCTGCTTTGCTGGCCTGGGAGTCATCTTCATGATCATGAGTTTGTCGTTCATCATTATTGACTGGGTGACTGGGGCACCTCGGAGTGGAGGCGGGCACTAGCAGTTGTGAAGGAACAGAGATACAACAAACAGAATGCCATCCAAAGCCAAATAGGAAAGTGTTATTGCACAAGACGAAGGATATGTGAAGAGCCTTCGCCTACTACAACAACAACAAAAATAAAGCATTTTGACATGATATGGGGAGGACAAAGCAGAGCGATGTGCTCTGACTGGATGAAACCTATGTCACACCTCACAGTAAGCATGTTGTTTGGAGGCGTGTGTAGAAATGCAAAAGGAAGAATGGGAACAGCATGACTCAAATGGAATCCCATTTTAGAGTATGGATGTGTACAGCTCCTTGGAATAACTCAGTCACTGCCAAAATCCTTCCAATCTACTTCCCCACCATCTCAGACTTTACAGAACAGACATTTCAGTGTCGAAAGGCAATAATTTCCCTTCTTTTGCATGCTAACCCTAACCCATCCATCAGTTTTTGTTTCATGATACATTTAGAACTGTACAATATGCTGGCGTGGTGTTGTCCGAATTCCAACGAACTTCACAGATTCAGCTGAATTTGATCAGCGAGGCTTAGATGGCAGCTCCACACTAACCATGACAATCTACCAAAATACAATTTTTTTACGACTTTTACGTGGAGTTTAATTAATGTTGCTAATGTGAAATTTGTATTAATATATTCTGAGAAAAACTTGACTGTTGTCGAAGATTTTTTAGAAATAATCCAACAGCAATTTGTGTTCGGCTGCTATACCCATGGAGGTCAAACTGACTGTGACTGGAAGTCACATGATGTTTAAAACCAAAGAATATTTTTTTCATTCTTACTATGTTCAGCAAAGGCCAATTAAAAATTGTACCTGAGAAGACGTTTGTGTTAAAAATGCTGCGTGTTTTAGCAGTGCCAGAACCTGTTGAGTATGAGCAATAAGGACTCGTGGGTTTTAAGTTAAAATGGAGTCCGTTTCTCTTTCGTTTTTTGTTGTCTTTCAAATTTGACCAAAAGATATTTTGACTTTGTTATTCATCCTGTGCATTTTTTAATTAATATGAATGTTGCTACCTGTCAATAAAACATGTCTTTCATTTGTACAAAAGTTTTGAGTTGCTTTTCAATCTTAAGTCAAGATGTTCACCCGTGTGGCTGTACATTGAATGCACTCACAGCGGGAGAAGCGCAACAGCGCACTGCCTCCCTCTGAAAATGGAAGTATCGCACATTCATTCGTGCTCTGCGTCTGAGAGAAAGAAGAAAAGTGGGGGTTCGAGAAGTGCGGCTGTCTGTTTCCTGCTTTCAGCTGATGTGTGCGCAGAACACAGACGAGAAACTTCCTTGACTGGAGCGCGCAGTATTCTGACAGCGCAGCGAGGACGCCTTTTCACATGCTGGGACATGAATTAAAAATAAACTGCGAGATATATTAGAGGACCATGAGCCGTGGATCTAAAGCTAAACTGGACAGCGTCCGGAGCTCACTGCTGAATTCGCAGGAGAATGAGCAGTTGGAGGAGCTGCTGGGCAGAAGATGTGCTGTAAGTTCTGAGCTGACTGGCGGGGAGGGAGGGAGGGGAGGGGAGGGGAGGGGAGGGGGGTGGATTGCCTATGGGGGACAATAACCTGCCGTATTTGTTCTGGAAGAGTTTGTTGTAAAAGAGAAAAGACTAAGGCATCCAAAATAATACAGGTTATTCTGGTTGCTATTTAATAAGGTAAATAGTCTCAGCCCTCAAAACCTCTCTCTCGCTCTCTCTCTCTCTCTCTCTCTCTCTCTCTCTCTCTCTCTTGGTGGTTAAACATCATATCCTGAATTTAAATGAGCACAGTTGACTGTTGAACGCTGCGCTGAGACTTTGACATCAGCTGCTTTGTGATCGTTTATTTCCTTACTTTTTATCATTTTATATATAAGCAGGTACATTTAAATTGCAACTGTTTAAGAATCGACTGTATGTTCATGCCAAAGCAGTTTAAAATGAATTTCTGACATTGGGTCATCAAAAAGAAAAAGAGGTAGCTGTAACAGGAAATGGTACAGCTGAACCATTTCCTGGTGTCAGAATTAGACTGTGTAGTCTTACAGTAGAGCAGAAGTTGCTTTGTTCCACACTTTCTTGAACTGAGACACGCATACCACGCATGCCAACAGACGTGTCCGTCTGGTTAACGACAGAATATCATGACGGGTGATGCAATTTAGAGCACCACGCCACTTAAACTTAACAAATGAAAGCGAAGGGGGGAGTGAATCCTCGCCACAAAACTGCATAATTGCATGTGAAGTGCAATAAAGCGCTATCAGGGTTCCCCCATCAGCGCTGAACTGTTGTGAATGTTTTTGTTGTGTCTCTGTGTGTTTCATCAGTCCATGGCCGCGGCAGTAGCACAGCTGTTCATGGCGCTGCCTCACAGTCCATCCATGTGGAGCTTGCAGCACACTGGAGTGGTGTGCTTCATCAAAGACAACCCGCAGCGCTCCTACTTCATACGGATGTTTGATTTGAAGGTAATACAGTCTGCCATTTCAGTCCAATGAAAAGGCTGCATTGGACTTTTTAGGCCCATATTAGACTGTCAATCAAATCACTGTGTGTGTGTGTGTGTGTGTGTGTGTGTGAGAGAGAGTTACTAAAGTTTAGTTATTAAACTACAGCACCCGATTACTCACATCTTACATGAGCATTATTGAAGGACTGCAATGTTTTCCATGTTTCTCCACAGACAGGGAGGCAGGTTTGGGAGCAGGAGATCTACAACCAGCTTGTTTACTCCTCTCCGCAGCCCTACTTTCATACCTTCGCTGCGGACGTAAGCACGCCCTCGTTTGAGCTCTCCCTCTGAGTTACTGTCGCCTTATAATCTGATGCACTGCAGTTATTTCCGTTAAAACGAGCAGTAGGTCACACGTTTTTAAAGTGGAGCCCACTGTTCATGATAAACATTCCTTGTTCGCTCCTCACGCGACGCAGGACTGTCAAGTCGGACTGAACTTTGCCCTGCAGCAGGAAGCAGAAGGCTTCCAGAATGCTGTGGAGGAAAAGATCAACCAGAGACACAACCGCCAGGGTCAGTGAGATCACAGCGACCACTTTAATGAGTAGAATTACATACCAATAATAACACATAATAATAACAATAAATTAATGTAAGCATTCATTACGATTTTCGTATTTTTTATATGTTATCGGGCACATTTTGTTTGCAATATGATCCTAGAAAGAAACAACTTAAATGAAGTTGATTTTTTTTCTGCCAAACTGAAATATTTTACAAGTAAATCCTTTAATACTATTGATACTTCCATTAAACAGGAACTGGAATACATTATCAGAGTATAGATGATGCTAAAAAATCGACAAATTATAGTTGATCAATAATTTCTTACATCCAAATTCAAGGTAAATGTTTTAAAGGTATTTTTAAGTGAATACATATTTTATTATGGTGTGTATGTGTCTCAAAATGGTTTCTCTCACCTCCTTGTTGTTGACAGATAGGAAACAGCGCCCCCCGCCGCCGAGTGGTAAGATAGCAATGAACTTCATGACTAAATGATTGAATTTATCCGACATTAATGATATAAGAGTAAACTAGAAGAGTAAAAGTATTTCTCTCCTCTTTTTTTCTGTCGCTGTAGATAGAGGTTCCCTGCCTCGACTCCCTGAAATAGGTGCATAACATTTTTCTACTGTAACTTTCCCTCCGCCAATGATCCGTGAAATGAAATAATAATGACATACTGCATGTACTCTGTATCGCCAAGCATCACCTGGCAGCCCTGGTTCTCTTCACATGACCACAGTGGACATCCAAAACCCAGACATCCATTCTTCCCGCTACCGCTCCACGCCTTCACCTGCTGCTTCCTTATCTCTGATCAGCAAAGGGAAGAAGGATAAGAAGAAAGGGAAAAAGGGGCCCAAATTCTCCAAAGCAGACATAGGGGCACCCAGTGGATTTAAGTGAGCATTTCAGCCGACGAATGTGTTGCCTTGATGTCACACAGTGAAGTTTAGTTAATATCTAGAGAGGATGGGGCTTGACAGAGTTTGTGAAACTGTCTCTTTTGATTTCCTCCCTGTCAGGCATGTTAGTCATGTCGGCTGGGATCCCAACAACATTGACCCTGATCTGTGGAAGCTGCTCTCCAAAGCCGGAATCGGTGAAGATGAGATGAAGGATGAAAAGACCTCCCAGCTCATCTATAATGTCATCGAGCAGTCTGGAGGCATGGAGGCGGTGAAAAGGGAGATGAACCAAGGTCAGACTCGCACTGCATCGTTTTGTTCCTCCACACAGGCTAATCTTCTAAAGCTTGAATTTAATTGCGATATGCATGTTTCCTTCCGTTGCATTATAGCTGGCGGACCTCCACCACCTCCACCTGGCAGACAAGGGCCTCTGCCTCCTGTGCCGGGCTCCTCTGCTCCAACCCCTCCACCTCCGCGAGGCCGCTCCGGCCCCCTGCCTCCCGTCCCAGGCCATTCACCTCGAGGGCACCCGCCCTCCAACCCGCCTCCTGCTCGAGGAGCAGTGCCACCCCCACCTCCAGCAACAAACAGAGGTGGTCTTCCGCCGCCACCAGCGCACTCTGCACCTTCTCACTTCTCCTCACCGCCAAAGTCCTCTCATGTCCCACCTTCGATCTCCTCCCACAACCTGCCTCCTCCCCCGCCGCCTAGCCAGCAGCGCTCCATGGGTTTCCCACCTCCTCCTGTTCCACCTGCACCCAGCAGAGGAGGCGGAGGGCCTCCTCCTCCTCCTCCCCCTCCACTCCCCCAAACCTCTATTTCTTCACATTTCCCACCTCCTCCTCTTCCTGGAAGCCAATCAAAACCACCGCCACCACCTGCCCCTGCATCCGGAGGAGAAGGACCCGGCAGAGGTGCTCTGCTGGATCAGATCCGACTGGGGAAGAAGCTCAAAAATGTAAAGCAAACTTTAAGCATTTTAAATGTGCTATATATATTATAAGAACAGATCAGTCTTGATTGACACGCTGCAATTAATATTTGGTTTGGCCGTTTGTAGCAGATGTTCATGTTTAAATTCTGTTGTGTGTTACAGGTGATAGACAGTCCTGATGGACCTACAACAGAGTCAGATGAGGGCATCGTTGGCGCTCTCATGATGGTCATGCAGAAGAGGAGTAAAGCCATTCATTCCTCTGGTAAATATTTGAACATTAATTACACCCAGCATAAAGTAAGAGTGGAACCAAAAGGACCCGCACATCTTCATATCTGTCCTCTCTTTCAGATGAAAGTGAAGATGAAGGTGGAGATGAGGACGAAGATGACGACGAATGGGACGACTGATGTTGACGTTTGTGTGGATTTTGAACTTCTTAATTGCAACAGTGGTTGACAAGTTGAAGTTCAAGTAAAATAATTGCTAATAAAACTGGAATGTGACTTGAAGTCAAATAATTCAACAGAAAAAGACTTGAAAGTGAAAGAAAACAAGTTTAAGAGAGTTTTGAAACGTTTTTATATTTGTTCGAACGTTCCAGTG
The DNA here is from genome assembly GCF_949748355.1 of Melanostigma gelatinosum. Classification (NCBI taxonomy): domain Eukaryota; kingdom Metazoa; phylum Chordata; class Actinopteri; order Perciformes; family Zoarcidae; genus Melanostigma; species Melanostigma gelatinosum. Next base: position 21,486,370 of record NC_136641.1, on the reverse strand, counting down.
TAGGTTCATCATAGTGACAGCACGGTTACTCACAATGACGGTGAACGGTGGCGCTGACTGGAAAACAAATCTTGTTCCTTACATTTCCTCTAAAAAGAGCATTTTTTAAAGTCCGTAAATGCAGCATATGACAGAACACCAACAACCAATACTAAATCTGAGCCAGTTCCATTCCCAGTTTTATAATAACATACTGTACATTAAAAAAAAAAAAATTCCGTTTTCATTTTCTCATACATCTGTGCAAAGATCCCAAATTCCCTCGAATACCAACACCGACAAAGTGCATAACTGGAAGAACACTGTATGCTATAGATATCCTCAACACTCACATACTAGAGCACAGGACAGTAAGGGAGTCATTATATGACAAAACCCAATGGAATTACCTTAACAGAAAACTTTACACCATACAAACATCATTACACACCAAGTAAAATGTACAACACATGCATGCAACATATGCATTTATCATCATATTAACTTCATACAATACAAGAGTAATCCAACGACCATATATATTATATTCACAATCAATATATTACATTTTTTTCAAGATACTTGACAGTACCATACCTGTGGTTCTGCATGTTGAAGCCTATTAACTACGTGCTGCATTTACTTTACATCACATCCCATTATCCAAAACAAGCGGAATATGCGATCCATCTCAACGAGCAGTCTAGTTTAGAAAACGCGTCTTTGTTGGTGCTCTCAAGGACAATCCAAAAGTTAAGAATCAGCTGACGAAAATGTCTGCTTTTGCAAGTTTTATTGTTGGAAAATCAAACCTAGAAAACGGATAATAAGCAAATACGGATGTTGTGAAAATGACTTTTTTTGTTGGGTTTTTTTGCACTGAAAACGTTGATCTTCCGCAGTGATTCTCAAGTCGCTGATGCTGGGCTTTTTCCACAAGCACCTGAATAATTTTAAGGTTTAAAACGATCCCTACGATAGGTGATCAATCTTGAAAAAATATTAGGGTCAGGCATATTTTTGAAGTTAATTATGAGAATAAAGTTGAAATTTCAGTATATGCGCCGACGCTAGTAGTTTGATTCATTATCAAAAGTTCGATGTTTATTCTCAAAATGCAAAAAATAAAAAATGAACTTTCTCCTCTGGTATGTTACTTCTTATGCCTGGCAGTAATAATAAAAGTTTGACCTGAATGTTGAAATTTCTATTCTTGAAATGCAAAATAAAAAAATCTTCCTCTTTCTTTATGCCTGGCCATAATACTCTTCTGTCACGTCTGTAAGTTGATTTATATGTCAAACTAACACAAGCTGACAGCTGAAGGATGGAAAATGTAAAAATGTACGGTATTCTTAGGGAAGTGGTCACAGATCATGTCAAATATACACAAAATGGTATTTTAGGCCGACACTTATAAAACCACAAATATAGTACTTTAGCGACAGCATGACAGCATCACCTGCCTAATGAATAGAGGTGACACACAAACATGCATGTCAAACATAAAAGTCCACCATAAAAGTCCACAGGCCGGTGTAGGACAGCGTCCGTCCCTTCCTCTAGCCGAGGCCTTGGTCCTGGCCCTCTGTGTGCCTCCGGCTGGTGCGCTTGCGCTGCTGCTGCTGCTGTTTGGGACTGAGTTGCTCCCAGTAGGACTGGCAGTACTGGTTAATCAGTCTTATCTCAGGCGGGAAGGGTGTGGAGACGATGGACGACTGTTGGCGAGGTCCCGCTTGGAGAGTCTTTGGCGCATCATCCTCGTCTTGAGCAGTGAGAGCTAAAACGATGTCTCGATCCAGGATGTGCAGCGCCACACGGACCACCGTGTGTTTAAAGTTGTTCTCAGTGGCGAGGCAGTGGTAGAGCCCCGCGTCTGATTGGTTGAGAGACTTCAGCAGGATACCATGGTTGGTCTTCACAATACCTCCCACACGGGTGAGCTGCACAAAAGGGAATGAAACAGCAGGAGTCTAAGAGAGGGAAGTTAAAGTGTTGCTGAGTGTTTGTCGCTGCTGTATGGTAGCCTCTGACACCAGGGTATCAATGTGTGTGTGTGTGGATGCTGGCTTGTGTTGTAAAGTGCTACGAGTAGTCGCAAAGACTAGAAAATAACTATAAAAGCAGTCCATTTAGATTTTAATAAATACATTTATTTGCGTTCTTGCTGAGAAATCTCATATCTGTCCTGAAAAAACATAAAGCTGCAGCCGGTAGCAAGTTAGCTTAAATTCAGACTTATATTTGCGGGACAGACACAAGAATGATCTTAATATTCTCATTTAACTTCCTGCAAGAATACAAATCGAATTTCCCATAATATTCCTTTAACATTTCCCAGAATGCAACTGCTCTTCCTCACCACTTTCCTCTTTCCTTCCCTCTGGAAGAGCCACTTGACGGAGGCCTGAGGGGAGCGAGGCTGACACTCCAAGAAGGTGCTGCTGCCCTCCACCCCAAACTGCACTGTTTCTCTGAGACGCTTCTCCACTGCACAGACAGAGAGAGACGAAATGGTGACAACTGCTCAAAACAGAGTTTGATGCGTGCCTGACAAAACGCAGAAATAAAGCCACACCTTTGGCGTTAAAGCCCCTGCACTGCCTCAGTGGGTCACCATGTTTGACATCCTGTCGTCTGCTCCTCCTGAGACAAAGATCAGAATTAAGAATTAAGTTTACGCACACACCAACACAGCACTTTATAGTTTAAAAACAATGCACCGTGGAGATATGAGACGCCCCTGACCTCTTGGTGGACGGAGTGAAGGCAGAGCAGCTGTCTCCATCCCAGGCACAGTAGGGGTCTCGAGCCAGACAGCAGTCAGAACAGGCCCTGCCGTACACACCACAGCGGTGCAGCGACACCTGGGTCAGCCCCGCGTCTGACGACACGTACAGCTGTTGCTGTCGTGACAAAAATATAAATTGAACGAAAAGTGTGATTGTGTGGTTTGGTTAATGCACTGAAATGTGAATGTGTCTGTGTGAAGAGTTCGCTTACTCTTTTAGAGGATATCGTCATTGTTTTGACTGGAGCTCTTGACTGTAAATGAATAAATAACAAAATCAAAATAAAACCCTTTTGAGATTAGAGTATTTTTGTCTTTTCAGGACCACATATTTAGACATACCCGGAAAACCTCCACTTCCTCTAGAGTCAGTTCCTCCATGCTAGTTGGGTCCTTCGGCAGAACTATAACTTTTTGGACAGTGCCTCGATCTAGAAGTGAAAGAAATCATATTTAAGACCTATATTTATTTTTGTGCCAAACTAATCCTCAAACCAGACAAGTGCCGTGAGTCCTGCAGCCGTCCCACCTGTCCCCAGGAAGAGCACCTCGTAGCGTCCGTCCACTGCATCCACCTGATCCACCACCAGGGCGGTGAATCGGTAGTCCACGCCGGTTCTCACCACCAGGGGGCGGCGGTGGATGGGATAAACTGGATGGATCATGAGGGGATGGGCTCGGATGAAATTCACAGCCTCATCTGAAAAGTTCTTGGAGGAACGGACACCAGGAGTGAAGGTTCCTCCTGGACACTGGATGGGAAGAAGTTAGAAGTGGGACAATGATGTGGTGTCTTTCTTTAGATGCAGATTTAGATTTCACTTTGGGAGACAACATGACTGAAACGTACCGTCCCGGGCCGTGGGTAGGGAATCTTGCCAGTGTACTCTGTCCATTGGTAGTTATGGCCATGTTTGTGGGCAAACGGTCCATTGAAGACATTGCGGATATCAGCCATTGAGTACACGCAGACTGCCGAGCCCTTGAACACAGAGCTTGAGCAGAAACAGACCGTTATGGTGAGCGGGAGAAGTACGAGGCAGCTTTCGCCCCATCAACCTGATATTAAAGCATGAATCATCCCAAAGAAATGTGAGAAAAAGTTCTATGAAGTCAGTTGAGGTGTGAATTCGTCAAACAAGCCTCCAAAAACAACTCACCCCGCTGTAGTGAAGAGAGCGTACACCATCGGGTTTCGCGCATCCTGTGTGGGCTGAATAAACACATCGCCTGGAAGAAAAGCAACAACTCAACTTTAAAAGCAGTTGCAATTAAAATGCTATCAGTTTATACTCAGCGGTCATATTATTGTGGCCTCACGTAGTTCATCAAATCGCGTCTCCACTCCATCTTCCCCTATCACTGAGCAGATAAGGCGAGCCTTGAGGAACGTCGTCCAGCGGTTCACCAGGGACTTCTGGCCTCCTTCATCATTCTAGACAGGAAGGAAATTAGGTCACAGCTCAATAAGCACAGAGCGCTCCATATCACAAGGTAAGCTGCACATACTACCACTACACATGCGACGTGGTTTGGCTCACCAGACACACTCTTCCCACCCTGGCTAGGACGCTGGGGCTCGCGCCGCCGCTCGAGTCTAGACTCTTCTCTCGGAAAAAGAAGTAAAGCTTGTCGTCGTTCCTTTCTGCGCTGTCAGGGATCTTCTGGATCTGAACAAACACAGGATCTAGAGGGTAGAAACAGATCAGCGGAGAGAGGATTGAGGCAAGTGGTTGTCAAATCATACGAGAGGAACCATAAACTGCAATCAACAACATTTACCTCCTCACACCCACACTTACTCACCGTTGAGCCACCGGGAGTCGTACTGCTCCGTCCTGATAGCTGTTCTCCCTCCCATGGTCCTAAACAGAGCAGCATCTGTACTCATGAAGTCAATATGGACCCCTGCATAGAGGTTACCATCTGCAGGGGGGGGGGGGGGGGGGGGGGGGGGGAGAATAGAAAGGTGAGACTTTTTGCAGGGTATGGAATTTGATCAGATTTAATGCTTTTTGCTCTGAAAATGAAGCGCGTCTTACCGATCAGAACTGCAATGTTCTCCTGTTTTGGATCGTAGGAACATTTTCCCTTCCCCGAGTCCATATACCCAGGGACCAGCCTAAACAGGTAGTCCTGCAGGGAAAGCATGCATAAAAATAGACCGCTGAACACGTGACATGGGAATATGGGAAAATCACAAACAACTCAAGTGTCCCAGTTTGTAGTCCTGAAATATTTATGAGGACAACGCTTCCCAGGCCGACTGCTGAGGGATGTCTGCTGTAAATCCCACTCGGGGACCTGGAACTGTCTCTGCGTTCACCTCTGCCCTCCAGCCTCTGTTGATGAATGTGCAGATAGGCTGGTACGCCCCCGTTCCACAGGTGTAGAGGTGTGTCCGGTTCCACGGCTCTATCAACCGCACAAAGTTGGCACATTCACCCTGGACAAAGAGGACCGAGTCAAACATCTTCGTCGTCATTGTCCCGTCTTGAGACTCGCTTTTTTTATTTTATTGAAAGAACAGGAGGTGAATACGTGATCCCACCTGTTTTCCCTTTCCCGTCATCTGACATTCTCCCTTTCTCTTAGCAGACGCTGGCCAGTGGATCTGTATTTTCGGGGGGAAAAAAGACTTAATGCCACGTACCAAATAGCAGACTGGATTTCTGAAAAGGCTATGGATTGTTTGTACGCACTATGAGTGGCTCCTTGTTGACATTGTGCATGTCCAGAGCCACCAGGTACTCCCGGCTGCCCAGGTACAGACGGCCCTGATCCTGATCCATCAGGAGGATGCGGTAGTCGCTGGTGTTGAAGGAGAAACTGAAGGGCCGCGCTGCCCTTGTGTCCATCAGTTCTGTGTGGAAAGTTTTGCTTTGTTAAAAAAAAAACTAAAAAAACGCACCATCTTCACTATTTGGAAAACCAACAGCAGGGGGAGCAAAGGTTACCGCTCAAAATCGAGCTGCATTATTCCCTTTATGCCTTTAACATGTTTCATTACCGACTTGGATGAACCCACGGTCCCCTGAGCAACACGCCTCACACTTCTTTTCAGGAAAATGTGTGTCACTGATTAAATATAGCCCAACTTGGAGCATTTTAAGAAACATATTTGCTTTTAAGATCTGAATATTTTATGTGTCCTGACTGGCTGATTGAGTTTAAGGCGCCCTGCAGAGTGAGACGGAAAAAAAGCACCTCCCTTAGGAAACAGGGTCAGTGGAACTCAGAGCTAATTCTTAAGATCAGGATTGGGTTTAGCAGAGCGTAACCTGTTAAGACACGCTGCGGTGGAAAGTCTTGCGCCTTTTTTTTTTTTTGTTCTCCTGAAAGCTTTGATTGAACAATTTGCATCCGCCTGCGTGACAAATGGACTGCGTGCTGCACTCTACCTCTGAATGGGAGTTCTTTTCATTCTCCCATCCACATAACAAGCAACACACGCATCTGTGGCATCATGGGTAAAATATTGACCGCCATGTGTGCTCACACTGGGACACAGCTGAGGCATGTCAAAGACAGCAGGCTTATATATTGACAAATGTTCCCAGAGACCCTCAGAAGCCAGCTTACAGGGATTCAGGAGGAAGCACAATCTTTATTTACATCAAAGAGCCTGCCATCCTTCTTTTTGAGGTCAATGTTAACAGGATGCAGCCACGGTGCCTAACCAAAATAAGCTATGCAATCGGATCTCCGGACGACACGAGATGGAGCCGTTTGGAGGTGGAGAGGAGGTCCGGTTCTGTTCCCGAGAGGTAAACACAGGAAAACAAGCCTCTGGCCGAGCCTCACCGGGGCCCGTGGTGGATTCACCGAACGGGCTAAATGTAGAAACACCACACCCCTATACACGTCTCCATGCTCCCAAAATAGCAAACAATGCACTGCCATCATCTGGTAAACATTCAGCAAACACCTATCCCCTGACAACATTCTGACAGTGATAGGGAAACACTGGGAAGGACATACGATTCACGTAAGCTACTACAAGCCACTATAAGCTCTCATGTTACAACTACAGATTGTCACTAAGGCTCTAATGACCGTTGCCGTTTAGTGCCGGGCAAATCTCAAGTATGAACTCACTGGTGACATCACTGAGAGGGCATGAACCTTCTAAACGATGGCTTCACTTACTCTGCACGTTTTGCTCTCTAGCAGTGCTGACGAGACTCGGCCAGTCCCTTTGAAGTGCCTACGCACTGACACGACTTCCCAGCGACGGAGGAAACAGTCCGAGATCTCTATCCTCTGCGGGCCTCCTGTACCCACCCCCCCCCCCGGGTGTCAATCAGGCCGGCTCATTCGCTCAGAAGAGTCACATGTCCTCCAGCCGCCCCAAAGCCTCCTCCACAGGCGCCTCCGGGAACAAAGGGACTCGGTGTCACAAACAATGAACAATAAATCCTTGGAGTGGGAGAAAACAGTTTGGATGGAAATCCAACTTTTTCTTTTCTTTGGCATTAGGGGGAGGGGTGGCTGAGGTCTGTGAATGTGGCTGCTTTATCTTCAAAAATCGAACCAAGAAACTAATAATTCAGCACCTCTCTGCTGCTCTAAACAAGCACCCGTACATGAACTTGTCATGGAGAGCTCTGTGCGTTCCTGTATCTTAAACTGGGAAGGAAGACGATCAAGGTCAAGACCAAACTTGTGTTACTAGTCAGACTACCACTTTGTGCACCCTTGCTGCAAAACAAAACAACACACTGGCGTGTTTACGCGGTTTACGGCAAGTGGATTTGTGTTAAAGGTCATGTAAAAATGCACCGTAATCACGCTGTCAAGCCTCAAATGGAACCGACAGCCACGAACCCAATGTCCAATGTGGACAGCTGTTTTCAGTCTCTGCACTGTGCATGGAGACTCCAAGTCCCAGATATCAACCACAGATCTCAGGAGTAGCTCGCCTCTAATCTGCGTCAGGTGTCTCTCGTTGTCATCGTGCAACATCAGACATGTTTTCTCATTGAATCAGTGCAGTTGAACATTCGCCAAACACGTCGACGCCGCCTGGACCTGCGAGCAGAACATTTTGACCCCCCCCCCCCCCCCCCCATCAAAGCGCTAAAGAATGCTATGAATCACATTCACACCGCAGTAATTCCTACCTACAGGTACTTCAGGTGTGACGCGTGTTCACATGTGCAGGTGCACTTGAAGTGGCGACATGATAGCGATGCAAAGATAAGTGTAATCATCCAGCATTGTTTTGATCAAAGGCGTCATCCACGTTTTTGTAACATGAATCTCTGCTGTTACAGTTCATGAGGACAAGGAGACAACACGGGAAAATCCCAAATGCCTATCAAAGAAAAGGGGTTTTAAAACCGCCATCCACACCCATCTTGAATTTACGCCTCGCAGCCAAAACATCCCAGCTCTACAATATTATTCTGATCAAATTTCAGGTGTTTCCTTCTTGTGTCATCGTGTCAGACATCAAAAACAAAGAAGAAATGACAGGTCAGACTTTAGTGCGTTTGGGTTTTAGGGTGTGGGGAGAAACTCTGTCAAAGGGCAGTACCAGTAACCAACCACACGTAATATCCACCTTTTGTTTTCAGTGTTGCACTGTTTGACATGTGGCAGGAAATACGTTCTTTACATGTGTTCATAAGAGGAAACATAACCGCAGGCGCGTGCACGAGTTTGTTGTGCGCGCTGAGTGACTTAGTGGGAGAAGCCAAACAAGTGAAAAGAAACTATTAAGACAAGCCCTAGGAGTTTCAGTTAATCTGGAGGAGCTCACCTTTGAAGGAGAGGCGAATCCGCGGAGCAGACTGCTGCAGGCCCGAGCCTCTGTAAACACATAAGGCCAGCAGGAGGAGTTGGGCTCCAGATGCTGTCATGGTAACAGTCATGCAGGTAGCCCACAGAGATCTAAATCTGGACGAAAAAAGAAAGAGGAATGAACTATTATTATGATAGAGTGCCCCAAGAGAAATATGGAGACAGAAAAAGAAGCAAGGACAGGCAGGAGACCGACTCGCTCTCTCTCTGATCTCTCTGATCAGAAGTTTGGCCTGCAGCGAGCCGTACAGTTGGGCAGGAGAGAACAACGTCCAAATCTCCACACTTGCGCTGGAAACTATGACAGCGCCATTACTTATTTAAGGTGTAAATGTAGTGAGGTATGTGTTAAGACTGTATAATGGTATTTGCAAGCACAGTCGCATGGAAAAAGTCTCAAAACGTTTTCTCATCTTGTACATTTTCTTGACCATATTATATCTTCTCCGACTTATAATTCACCCACATTTTCCTGAGGAAAAACGGAATTAAACAAGAGGCCGATGCCCATCAGTGATTCCCTCTGTCTCTCTCTGAGTCTTTCAACAAAGCATATCGACGTACATTCCAGGAGTTGACGAGTGAAATACATGACAGTTCAAAGAAGCAGGTAGTCCTCGCTGAAACCATTTCTGACAGTTTAGGGGTGTTGGAACGTCGTCTAACTGTTAAGACCTTAACTCAAGCATTCATTATGCATCTGCACTTTGCTGGAGAGGATCCCATATAAATTATGAATACTAAAAGCTGAGTCCACAACATCCATTAAATTGTCTCCCTGAAGGTGTGCTTTGCTCGGGCTATAAGCCGTCCCACGGGCTTTTCCTTTTCTCATGTAGGACACATGGGCACACTCTACAAGCCTCGAGATGAAGGCTGTTGGAGAGATATTCAGGGTGAAAAACTAGAGATTTCACAAAACACATTAATACATTATGTTTCACAACAAGGCATTCATTCACGCGTGACACATTATATAAAACATATGTTGTCGTGAAAGGTAAGAACAGTCTGAAACGACTGGCACGCCGAACATTTAGCGATGAAAAACAGAAGCCACGGGGAACGCCGTGCAGGCTTCCCGGCACAATCACACATTTTCCATATATCTGCTCATCAGGGTTCCTTGATCCCTATTCCTTCTATCAAACCCTGTAGAGTCACTGTTAATACTACCATGAGATGGGTCATCAGAAATCACATGGATACATGTATTTACTGTTAATACTACCATGAGATGGGTCATCAGAAATCACATGGATACATGTATTTACTGTTAATAGTACCATGAGATGGGTCATCAGAAATCACATGGATACATGCATTTACTGTTAATACTACCATGAGATGGGTCATCAGAAATCACATGGATACATGTATTTACTGTTAATACTACCATGAGATGGGTCATCAGAAATCACATGGATACATGTATTTACTGTTAATACTACCATGAGATGGGTCATCAGAAATCACATGGATACATGTATTTACTGTTAATACTACCATGAGATGGGTCATCAGAAATCACATGGATACATGTATTTACTGTTAATACTACCATGAGATGGGTCATCAGAAATCACATGGATACATGTATTTACTGTTAATACTACCATGAGATGGGTCATCAGAAATCACATGGATACATGTATTTACTGTTAATACTACCATGAGATGGGTCATCAGAAATCACATGGATACATGTATTTACTGTTAATACTACCATGAGATGGGTCATCAGAAATCACATGGATACATGTATTTACTGTTAATACTACCATGAGATGGGTCATCAGAAATCACAGGTATTTGTCATTTTGAGATTAAAACAATCACTGAATTACATCACATAAATAATGAATAAACACAGTCACCAATTCGTCAACTAATCATAGTAAAATGAGCATGAAGGACTATGGACACCACAGACCCATTTATAAATCCCTATTTGAATATTATTTTAAAGAAAGAACAAAAAAGGGCAAAATGGCTTGTTGATTTAAAAAAAAAGTCCAACTTATTGTATTTCATCTACTACAATTTAAATGAGGATAGATAAATAAAATAAGGTTGATTATTCTCATTGAGAAACCTTGAAAATATCTAAAAAGCACTAATCAGGATGCAGAACACAATAATCCATGTTTGATGGCCTGATTTGACTTTGAGGCATTTGAATGATATTTCCACTGGTTTCTGTGCTGGGTGGTGACAGATTAAAGCTCAGCTGTAATAATAAAGGCTTTCCCTTTGAAAAAAATTATAATTATAGGATCCAATAACCTAGTTCCCTTTCCCCGAGGAAGGGTGCGCACTTACCTGTGAACGCAACATCCAGAAATAGGAGCCGAACAAATGTGAGTACTACTTCATAGCCACCTACCATTCAGACAGAGTAACCAAACACCAGTTCAAAGTTAAACCAGGGAGAAGTTAAATGGCTTACCTTTTGCTTTCTGACTTTGTTCGATGCCCGCCACGCCTCTGAGATCCAGAGGGAAAAAGGGAAACTTGCGGGATGTTACCGCTGCGTTCCCCGCGTTTATGTGCCTCGGAGCTGGATTGGAAAATCTCTCAGAAACGCTGCGCAGGAATTAAACAATCCGATAGGTTTGCAAATTCCTCTTGAGGGAGAAAGAGAGAGAGAGAGAGAGAGAGAGAGAGAGAGAGAGAGAGAGAGAGAGAGAGAGAGAGAGAGAGAGAGAGAGAGAGAGAGAGAGAAAGAGAGAGAGCGGGAGCGGGGAAAAGCTGCCTAATCAGTCGCTGTTAGCCGACGGCTTTTCTTCCAGGCAACACATTTTTTTTTTTTTTTAAATACAAGTGATCCCTGAACGTTTGTTCCTTTCTCTCCACAACGTTTACGCAACCATCACCGTGATGTGAACGCGAGTTCTGCCCACGGATCGTTTATTAAAGGGAGTTGTTTGAGCGTGAACCAAGTGACCAGGTGCAGGTGTTGGGAGAGACTGTCCGCCCTGCTGTCCTCTCCCTTCTGTTCTGCCCCCACCCAGCCTTCCCTCTCCTGTTGGCCCACAGCAGCATTGGACCAAACCTCTTGGTACACCATATGGGTAGGGTTAACCCTGTCACTGCTGGTGAGTTTACCACGCGGCTCCTCTCTCGCTCTCTACTGTAAACTGTTATTCATCCATGTCTGTTCATTTCTGTTTGAAAAGTTGATCTGAGCTGAATGAGTCAGTTACACGGTGATGGGCTGTTTTGGACAAATGCTTTTTCTCATGCACTAAAGGGGCCACAGACTATTCTTATGCGTGATTCAGGGGCTGAAGTCCACTATTAAAGAGGAGCCGGCCTCTGCCACTCGGACAATGTCACCGTTACTCCTCTTGGCTCTGCATGAGAGCCAGGTCAGCCGAAAAGAAGATTCCTGGGATTCCTCTCTGGCTGGCTCTGGAGCTCATGACAACGGTGACAAAGCACCCAGAAGGGGGTTGGGACTGGACGTAAAGGACATCCATCCTGTTAACAGAGCCTTGAGGTTGAAATTAAAACAGCTCTCTGAGCTCCTCTCATCACCACCGGCTTTGTGGCGAAGCTCTGACGCAGTATGGCGCTCTAACGACACAAAAGCAGAGGGTGAATGTATTCTGAGCTACGGCCCGGCAAGACAGTAAAATAGAATAAAGGCATGAGTCGATGTGGTGTGTCACTGTGTGAAAGGTCACAGAGGTGGGCAGTTCCTGGCAAGCAGCTGAAAGTTTGAACTCAAACTTCTTTTTGAATGTGTCTTTAATGCACATTCTCCTGTTGGATTCATCGTCGCACAGGCATATGCATGTAAGCTGTGACCTTATCTCGAGTTGGGTACCAGCCAGGTGTGATCTACAGGCAGCGCTGTGTCACAGTGTGTCCAGGAGGGAGTCTTTGCTTCCTCTGTTTCCAGCGGAGGAAATGAGTAAGGAGTGTGTGCCAAGTTCAGGCTTCCGTGTGCTCTCAGCTTTGGCCAAGGACACCGGTACACTGACTCCCACCGCATCATAAGCTCCTCTTAACGTCATCCGTATCTCGTACTGTACCATCCTGCGCTCTTATCTGACCAGCGCGCGCCCACCACTGCCTCAACTCGCTAAAGAGACAGCAACAGCTCTTTCACTCACCAGTGGAGCGGGTATTTCTGCTCTGCGAACGTGAGGACAAAGGGCAGGAAATAGTGGCCGAATGGGCCTGTTTGCCTCCGACATGATGGATGGATTTTGAACGGTGGAGACGGACAGCGTGGGGTAGAAAGCAAACACTGAGTCTGTTTTTCTGGTCCACAAAAAGCTCTGTCAGGAAGATCTTCTGATCTAATGGATAGGCAATGTGGAGCTAGACATTTATCCCTGTAGGCCAACCGAAGGCTCCGGATAAATCCGGGGCCCTCAGACACATCAATCATGACAATTCTAGAGGCAGAGCATCGTCCCCTCCAGGAAAAACAACCCATTATTTGACCTACTGATGGTCTTTCCTTCGAGTACATTGATGAATTGAGTGGAGTGTTGGAACATGCCTGCTACAGAGAGGCAAAGCCAGGGCGTCGCCAATGCAATGCATGCTGGGATAAACTACCGTGACCCTGAGAGGAAATTATAGTACTCACCAGGATTATTTGCTCTATCTCCAATCACGACACCTCTCACATAGTCTTCGAATTATTATCCTGCAGCTCAGGAGAAAATGTAAACATTGACACGCAACATAAAGAGAACAGGTGCTGTGTGACATCAATGACTGTCAAAGGAAAGCAACTTTGGAAAGCGTCTTTGGCATGAAGGGTGCATACGTAGCACACATTCCAGTCGCAGCCCGCTCGCCTCACGCTGTATTGAAAGTGAGGTGTTTGCAGGTTGTTGTTGTTTTTTTTGTTGTTGTTCTCGCATACTGTAGCTGCAGCTTCCCTGAGATGGAGCACCGACTGTGCCAGGTGTCCACCGGGCCAGCCTGCCACCATCTGCCTCGAAGACAAGACTGGCACTCTCACACACTATAAAATGCAGCTGGGAGAATCAACAGCTGTTGAAGACGAGCTCTTTCCAAATAACAAGGGGTGTGAGTTAGGGAGGGAGGGACTGTTACAGGACATGGAAAGGAGGACAGTAAGGATGTGAGGCGGATGAGTGGAACACGGTGTCTTAAAAGGTAAATCTCTCAGCGCTCATGCAGAAGCATTCCATAATAGCCGGTTAACAGTTAAAAATCACAAACAGTCCAAAATGTTTTTTTTGTTTGGAGTATGTGTGACTTCAGCTCCATCTTAACCTCTATGACAGATATTGTTTGTGCTCAGAGAATCCGTGAAAAATATCTGTCATGCTGGGGGGAAAAAAAGTGAGAATATAGTGCATGAGGCTCTCTCTCTCTCTCGCTCTCTCTGGCAGACAAATCTGTACTCCATGCACACACACACACACACACACATGAACTGGCTCTGCTGCCTCAATTAAAATCAAAAACGATTTCTCTTATCTCTCCCCACACCCTTCCTTCCCCCCTTGCTGCACACATCCTGGAGACACCGGACTCCAGGTGAATTTCAATGTCAAAGACATGAAGGTAACGCAAGCGCTGCAATCTGTTCATTCTGTCAAGTGGTTGCGTGTGTAGGTGTACGCGTGCATGTGTACTGTATGTGCTATGTGATTGGTGGTGGTGGAGGTGGTGTTGGAGGGGGAGGCCTATTCATCTGTCTGGTGTGATCGTGGCTCTCAGTAACTGAGCCTAGGCGTCAGTATGCACTCTGTGATCTCCCAGATAAGAGTCATCCATCTGCTGTGTGTATCTGTCAGGGCCCAGGCAGCTCCGCTTATCACTGCACTCATCCATTTCCCCCCCCCCCCCCCCCCCCCCATCATCTTTTCTCATCCCTCTAGATGTCCCCACCCCCACCTGCACAGTTCAAAAGCTGCGCTTAATCTTGATTCGCTGACAAGCAGACAATCACAGGTATGGTATGGTATGGTGTTGAAAAGCTGCAAATATGTATGTGACATGGAGGTGCATAAAAGAATGTAAGCTTTCATAAACAAGCCTACGAGCATGTGGCCACACGCACGTGCACACACACACACACACAGGTAGTTAGTATTCACAGGCCCCTTCCTCAACCTTTCAGATTACCCACTGTAGATGTAGCTCAGAGAGCAGCACAGACCCCTTTCTTGTACATTTTACATAAAGATATCCTTCCTTCCCAGCATCAGTCACACAGGTGACGGATGAGCTGCTGTGTGTTATCTTTTCGTTAAGTCTCCAGTGAATCAGTCTGAGTAGCAGATTCCTCTGGACGGCTTTGTGAAACGCGAGAGCATGAAGCGGCATGACGAGATGACTTGTGTACAGTAGCAACACCAGCTCAACCCAGGGGAGTGGAGTTTACGCTGGGGAATCCATTTAGGCGTCTGCCACCGCATACATAACAAAGGCTTCACAGACAACCCTCAGACCGCAAAGCAGCCCAAGGATGGCTTTGTTGTCCCAGCAATCTGTACTTAGTTTGTCACGATCAATACTGTAGGAACCAACCCTATTATTAATTCATAGTCATAAACATGTTGTGCTGCGTGGTGGGCTGGATAAAGCTGCTTCAAAGAGACAAACAGTGCGTTTCACATGGGATCATTACACGGGGTATAACGTGTTTCCATCATCAGTATTAATAGTATATGCCCATCTGAGACCGCATACCCTGGGTGCTGCTGGGCCTACAGCACGACGGGTTTTTGCTCGTGGAATATTTATAGCTGTGCATTAAAAGTGGAATCAAGGGTTTAAGTGTACCATTGCAACACCGCTGCTGCTCCTTTGTCTGGGCCTGTCCAAAAATGTCTTGCCGGGGGCTATTTGCAGTGCTACACTCGAAATGTCAGCTATCACACACTGCTGTCATATCAAAGCTGGACTACATCAAAGAACAGCTGTATCTCGCTGGGGTTTACTCGATTCTTTTCTCCAAGAACATGTTGCAGCCAAGCATATGAAAGAGGTGACGTTTAGTGAATAATTTCCACACGTGTGATTTCTTTGTAGCAGTTCCAAGGATTTGAGACAGTTGTGTATATGCAGTATTTAATTATTTTCTCATTTAAGCACATGTGAAAGCATTAATACTGGCAATTAAAGTACTAAACGATATACCGTTTTCATTCGTAACCAAAATAAACACCTACAGTCCAGCATGAGATGTGATATATTCTGAACTACACTGCCATCGTGTGGTTCTGTTATGCAGCAGAAGAAAAACAAGCTCATTGTGCAAAGAATGCAGAAGTGTAGTCCGAGACGGCAAGGTGAAACAACTGCCTATTTTATTAGGTCTGAGTCAAAAGGTGGACATTTATCTTCAAGCAAACAAAATAAACCAAAGCAACAATCAGGTATCTTTAAACTACAGTGTTCTATAAAACACAGCACACAAAATATAACTTTCTGATCATGTTTATGAAAAAACTTTCGATCCATGGATTAAACACGTGTACTCGTCTTATCCAAAAGACAATGCTGAAATATTTACAGGTCATTGCTAAGAAATGTAAGCAAATACAAATACGAGTTTTTTTTTTTAACAGTGCACCCCATAATGTTGCTGTGAAGTCATCGACATTTACTGACACTGTGCACATTAAAAGCCTTGTAAGTAATGTAATCGCACGGTCTTACACTTCATGCTCACAGGCATGCCATGATGTGGCTGTGTAGAAAAACAACGTAATAAATACCATCTTTTTAAAAAGAAGATAACACAAATCGTAAAACACATTACATGAAAACAAATCTGAAATGTTTGAAGAAGGAAACTCAAATCAAGTTAAATTCTAAAGGGGAAAACAATGACACAAAAGCCAGATATTTATTGTAGGAGTGTTACAAAATGTAGGAAACAACAGAAACGCTGGTCAAACTACATCATGATTTTAAACTTCATCGATGGTTTACAGGTTGTTAACGGGGTGGAGGTTTGGTGTGAAACACGGCTGAACATAGAGATGAAGGAGAAACACAGGCAGCATATTAAAAACTATATTGGATCCTATTTACTACAGTAGAGTACACGTTTCCTTATGCACAGCCAACAATACCCAGAGTGTAAATGTCTGAAATCAGTTACGGTTCTTTCAATAAAATCATGATCATCCCTGAGAACTAATTTTGGTTCAGTACTCGGTGCATCTAAGAAGTACTGCCATTAGTATCAATTTAGCTCGTCACGTCAATTCTAAACACAGCCAAACCTTTGCCTTGAAATGACCACTAAACAACGCCACTGAAGGCCTCCGCATTGCTCGCTTGAAGATTTTGCAAATGCAAAATGTAATGCCGACAAAGAAGTGGCAATCAAGATGTCGGCTACGTGTGTGCAGGCTGTTGCATGATGCTCCTTGTTAAATAGAAGAACTATACTGGCATAATATGCCTCAGAACCTGTTTAGAAAAAAACATGACGGTGACTGTATAAAATAGAGGGGAAACCATGCTGCCGTGGCTTTATTATTACAGTTAACCCTGATTTTAAATGCTCTTATGTATTTTAGGTATAAAAACAACAAAAACTGATATTCTGTGCATAAAAATGACTTTGCTCTGGTACTGTTCATCAACCTCGGCATCCTCTTCATCTTCCTGGTCTCTGGTCCCTCGATGACTTGCCTTCTTCATTGACATGAACCTCTTCATCGCGTCCTCTCAGGCCTCGTCGTCCTCCTGCTCACTGTCATCAGAGCCTACAGGACAGAAGTGAGACGGTTACAGTTTCAAACGACCCTTGCTGATATGAAACATGATTATCACGGTCCAAACTGATTTAGCGTTAACGCATGGCACAGTCAAGTTGTAAAATGAAAAGCAGCATAATCAACAAAGATTGAGGAGTCAATCCCACAGGTTTCCAACCACCCCCACTGATTGTTTGTTGTGATAGTAGTCTTACCGTCAATCACAATTTCTCCACCATCCTCCTCCTCCTCCTCCTCTGGACTCTCATCTGAGGAGGAGATATTTCCTGTCTATTTAGTTTGGCCTGCATTACCCAGACAGTGACATTACAGCTGCACCACAAGCCAGTCAACCTGACGCTAACTAGCCCTTGGCCTCGACAGCAAACACGGTGGATTTCAAACGAAATCATTTTACAACAGCTACCTTTATTCTTAAAATATGCTGAACTAAGCTAAAAAAAATAAAAAATGTATATATATAATTTTTTTGTACCCAAACCAGCCGTGTGGACCAGTAGGGTTTGAGCGGTCTTTTAAAGTTTACATTAGCACTGACCAGCGCTTGGTCCGCTCAGCTGCTGCTGCGGCAGCTGCTGCTGCTTCTTCTCCTCCTGCTCCTCCTCCTCCTCCTCGTCGTCATACTCCTCCTCCTCGTCGTCATCTTCTTCTACTTCTTCTTCCTCCTCCTCTTCTTCTTCTTCATCGTCCTCCTCTTCCTCCTTCTTCTTACTGCGGCCTTGTTCCGCCTCACCAGCTTCCTCACCGGGCTCATCGTCGGAGTCGGAGATCACCACACACTCATCTCCCTTACCGTTGTCAGCTGCCCTGGCCCCACTGCTGCCACCACTGGAGAAAATAAAATAAAAAAACATAAATCACACACACATTCATGTTAACAGTAGACACCCTCATTGTTTCGGTATGCATCCCACCTGGTCTCACCAGCGGGGGGAAGGGGGGGGGTGTAGGCAGGAAACTGTTGGAGTTTACACATGAACTATAATTTGAAGGACCTGGGGCTGAGAATATTTCGAGAATTTATAGCTTAATAAGCGGTTTGGCCACCGACTGCACATTACACCGTTTACACGTATGAGAATCTCTTTGTCTTACCTGCCGTTCTCCCTCGGTTCCCACAGTGGAGTAAGGTAGTATCTCAGAGGGTCTCTGTACAGGTCGTCCTTAAGGATCTAAACAACAGCACAGGGGTCATCTATATTGAATATGTTTGGACATATGTGCACACACACACACACACACACACACCATACACAGTCCTGCTAATTTGAGAGAAAGGTTTGAGTATCATGTAGCAAATGTACACATGGAAGAAGTATCATTGTAGTGTTGCTTAAAAAAAACACATATTTCTTTCGTCAAAAATGTGAATGTGTGCATCGAAGAAATTACACTTTGTTAAACCATTGAAACTTCCAGCACATATGTGGCACATGATTGCAATGAATGGTTGTCTAGTGAGATAAAATGTTACAAAGGCATCATCGTAACACTGATAAAGGAATCACCAGGTCACCAGAGCCGATGTGTGTGTGCTACAATCATCAGCCTGTGTCAGTATGAGGGTGCAGTCAGCTGTACCTGTGCTACATCATCTTGCCCTGGGTTGCTGTGGTCACTGAACCAGCTGAAAAAGGTCTGGTAGACCCCACGCGACGACTTCCTGGGTTCGCTGTGGGCCGTCAGGTTCTGTCCTCGCTGCCACAGGATGGGGTTGGAGAAGGACATGGGAGATCCTAAAACACCAGCAGCCAGGATCAGAGACAGAATTTAATGGCCATGTCGATTTTTAGGTAGCCTGAAAACATGAGCAATACTGAACTTTAGATATGATGTACTAGCAGAGAACGCTCAGTCGGCCTGAGAGGTGAAAATCTAAACATCCCTGAAGCGTGAAGAATTTGTTTGATAAAAATCTTCCAATGGCACAACATTTGCTAATGTGCAGAATGTGATGCAACAGCCCTGCCATGCTAAGTTTATTAAATATTAATAATTAAATAGTGTGTCCATCCGTATCTACAAACAGACAACAAATGAACAATTGCAACAACGTCACAGTTTATTGTAGCATTAACTACTGCAGTATTTGGTCACCCTGGGCTTGTTGAAGTTTGTCTTTTCTGGCTATGTCCTCGTCACTCTCAGTACCTTTTAGCAGTTGTTCCCAGGAATGAGTTGTTCTTTTTATTCAAACCTATGACTCAATGTACCCTGGACAAAACTTAATGTTTAACCTGCATTTGCAGTTTTTTTTAGTCTAACAAACACTGTGGATTCATTATGTATGTCAGCCATTTTTATTTTTTGGGAGATTTAGAAGGCAGCGTAGCTAAATGTCGAATGCACATTCTTTTTATACAAACAATAAAACCAAAACAAAGTGGGGAAAAAAGAAAAAACCATCAGTAGATGTGGTTAAATAGATGCATAAAGTGTATGATGCACATAGACATGACAGAATTGTTACGCATTGTTGCAATAGTTTGTGGTTACAACTTCTGATAACTTTTGTTTACAACTGGATGAGATGAGGCCTTCAGATCATTCCGAGATGATGGACATAATAAAATACACTGTTTTTTCCAAGTCTCAGTCCACACACGTGGCACCTTAAAGACAAGCTAATATTAAACCTAAGGTTGTCGGTATTTACATAGGTAACCTGCCTAAAATGGCTTTGTGCATTGAAATATACCAATGCTGCATCCTGCACATACCACGTACAGACCAACCAACCACATTGCACAATGTGCAGCGATGAGACCTATAACCAGAGTTTGAAACATATTTCAAAGCTGCAACTTAAAGTAGGCCAAGTAAAGTGGAACAAGCTAATCTGTAAATGTTCCACACAGTCTAGCTGAGAAACAAGACTTAAGTTGACATAAGAAACCCAGTGTGAACTGGAGTTTCTTAGTTAGAGTTCCAGTGCTATGCCTTTACTTAATCGCCACGGTTATTTATTTTTACCTCCCATCCCGAGGTGAAGCTCCTTCATGATGATGTTGTTCTGGAAATACGGGTTTCGTCTGAAGTGGAAGCGGATCCTGTAGCCCAGTTTATTGTTCTTGAAGGACTCGATCTAAAAGACATCAGGAAATGTCAAAATTTCGCTACTCGGCACATAAAAGATCCAAACATTGTGAGAACACACACAGACACTTCCTACCTCAAGATCAGTCATGTAACTAAGAGCGTCTTCATCGGTCTCGTCAATGTGAGCCGAGAGATGAGGATGGTTCAACAGCTGGCACATTGAAGTTAAGAAAAACAACATGTGTTTATTTAAATTACTCAAAACACAAAACAGGAATGGGAAAAAGAGGGCCATGTTTCATTTGAAGGATACAGCTGTCACCCAGAAGCCAGGGATAGTTTTTGTGATGGAGCTGCGCTGATCCAGATGTGGACGCCGCTGACGACTGATCTTCAGCTCCAGCCGTTGGTGAAGTCGGGCGCTTTTCTTCTCAAGAGCTTCCAGTCTCATCTGAACCTGCGCCAGGAGAGCCACCGACTGTCTCATCTCTGGGGCCATCTTGACCGACACAATGGCACACTCCCCATCATCATTGTCCTCATTGTCTGAAGGGAAAGAAGAGCTTGGAGTGGAGGAAGATCCAGATATAGATTCATCACCATCATCTGCTTCTGGCACCTCATCTGCATCTTCTCTGTCAGTGCTGTGCACAGATGTGGAGCTGTCGGCAGCAGCTGCCTGCGTTTTAGAGCCCGTTCTTGAGGAGTGGTGGCTCCCACGTTGTTTGAACTTGCTCCCCTGTTTCACCTGTTTCGCCTTTTCGGATGAACAAGGAGTCTCTTGACTGTCTTCCCCGTCTCCTTCAGTGAGACTGGCAAGTGCTTCGGCAGCTGCGATGGCTGCTGAGTCGGTCTGGTCCAGGGACGCCGAGGGACGCCGCTTTGTCCCTGCTGTCTTCGCAGTACCTTCCTTTGCGTCGGCAGATCCACGTGCATCCGAGGACTGTGGCTTCTCTGTGTTGCTGGCATCGTGACCATCAACATTGGAGTTGTTAACAGGCAGTGCACTGGTGCCCTCCGTGCTGTCTGAACCCTGATCCGCTTGCACGGCAGCTGGTTTTCCCTCACTATCTTTTGATTGGCCCTCGCTCCCCGCTATTTCTTTACTCTCGGCTTCACTGTTTCTGCAACTTTCCGAAGTGACCCCCGCTTCGTCGGCTAATTTTGTGGACTTGCTGGGGATCGTGCTGCCTTCATCGTGGTCGGATGATGCACACCGTTTCCTCGATGCAGAGTCAGCGGACTGTTTGCAGCCCGTCAATTCACTCATGCTGGCTAGCTAGCCAAATAGCTAACAAGCTAGGTAGCCCGCAAGCACAACTAAAACAAAACTTAGATGCAATCGATTACACCAGTGATCTGGCTGCTTGCAATTTCGTAACTCGGATCGTGATGTAACCTACATCCTCAAAGGAGCGAGAACAGGAAGCAGCTCTTGTATTTCTCTGCGGCCTTGCGGAACGTTCAAGAAATTAGCAGGCTATTGCTAACGTTAGTTAGCTAACGTTACCCAAGTCGTGTGTCCTCACAGCGATGGCCGCACCACATATCACGAATAAAAGTCCAACAAGAAAGACTCGGTCCAAATAGCAAAACCGTTCTCTGCTAAAAACCGCCTTTAGAAAGAACCCGTGTTCTTTATATTAGTTTATGTTTGCAATATCCGTTAGCTTGCTATCCGTGCACCGACGTGACAGAAAAACAATCCTCTGATTGGCTACGACGCGCCGCGCTAAAACCTCTCCACCAATCACAAACAAGGGTGTGTTTAGATGAGAATACATGCAGCAGCGGTATAACTGCGCAGCGAGTTAGTGCAGCAGAGATAATCCTAACGTCAGTGGATGTAAAACATCATTTATACATTTACCGGAATCCATACAAACACACTGTGTATCATATTACTTTATCATATTTTACAACGTCCTATCTGTGAGATTATATTTGCAGACGTTATAAAAATGTGGCACATTTTAATTAATCACATTTATGGTTCAATACCCTGAAATGACAAGCCCAAAATGTAAACAATTGGCTTTCAATGGAGGCGACAGACCGTAAACACTCGTCTGTGTGATGATTTAGATAATGTGCTTATTGCCAGAAGTGGACGCACTCAACTGTAGCCTCCTAATCAGGTTTATACAGCTCGGTCTTTTATTTTGTAACACATACATATTCATACAATATTGGTTGAAATTACTGTGTTTGTTATTTAATTTCCTTTAGGGACTTTACCCATGAGAGTCTAAGGTGATGAAATAGAAATTCCATTCTGCAATTATAATTTCCACCTGATGGTGTTTGCAGAAGTTTTAATATATACTGATGGTGTCTATACATCAGTTTTAAAATGTGCCATACCCATAGACTGGATATGAGAAGGTCATTTGGCTTGAGATCACTTTAACATCCAATTTCCAGTAGTGGGCGTTCAGCCAGCCCAAACCAAACAGAACAAGGGGGAGTCGCAGGATTATACCACTTTAAAAGACACAGTTGGGGCACGGAGAGCCCAGTGCTAAAATTAGAGGCAGCTCCTTCCGCGACAGCAGCCAAACTGCGATGCATAAAGTCATGTAAACCAGGGGATACACTATCACAAGGGCTGGCAGTAAAGACATGTTTCCATGGGTGACATTTAACGCCACACGTTGACTACAGAGGTCGTAACGCAGCGATCGAGCAGGATCTACACTCGGCACTGCTGGTAGTGTATTTTTTATTTTTGTTTCTGGAGACGCGATAATACTTTCTTCAGCGCGCAGCTTCCATGACTGTACACTTCTGCAAATATGTCTTTTTTATCCATACCAAGTCAAGAGGGCCTGTTCACCACGATTAAAAGCGACAGATCAGCCGACGCGTCAGACAGACACTTGGACGACGGCGACTATATTGATGATGAGGATGATGATGATGATGATGAAGACGACAACACCGAGGACGTCCGCCTCATCCCGAGATCCTCCCCGGTGCCCAGAAAGCGAGGCCACTCGATCTACGATGAGACCGCCGAGTACATGCGGATCCATTTGGCGCTGCCCGCCGGGAAAAGAGTGTTTTTCGCCGACACAACAGGTGGGGATCTGGTGGACGTGAAGGAATTTGTTGCCTTCGAATCGGACGATGAAGAGGAGAGCGCAAGGTGGGATGAAGAGGAGGCAAAGTATCGAAAGCCCCTGCGAGAACCGAGCTATCATGTGCAGCCAGAGTTTCACGCACCCACCGCCAGTGCCCTGCTGCAAGCGGTGCATTTGAATAAAGTGGCGGTTGAGCAGATGTCTCCAGCCAGGGATGAGCCACTGGCCTTCTGTGGGGTGATACGGGTCCTGAACATCTCCTTCCACAAGGCAGTTTATATCAGGTCCACCATGGACCACTGGGCTACTTACTTTGACCACCCAGCAGAGTATGTCCAGGGATCTCATGATGGCAGCACTGATCAATTCTCCTTCAAGCTGACTTTTGCACCACCTTACACCACACACGGCTCTCGCATTGAGTTTGTTGTCCGCTATGAAACCTCTGATGGCGATTACTGGGCCAATAACTCCTCTATGAATTATGTGGTCACTCTGCTCCTGTCCTACGAAGACGACTCGGCTCAGACTAACAACGACTTGCAGCAGGTCAGAGGCATCCTGAGACCTCCAAAGGCTTACAGGTAAGCTTCCTCCTGTCACACGGCATGCTTTCATTTGTCAGACCGACGGATGCATATTTAACAGACCATTTGTGCAATATTTTGGCAACTGTCAAGAGATTCCCTTGACCATTGACATCCACAGATTGATCTGCTCACTATTTATCATAATTGGTAAAACCTCAATTTGTTTGAAGGTAAAAATGAAGACGTTCAAAGTCACAATCATTTCTGAACGACAATACTTTCAGAGCCTGGTATCTAATAAATAGCCCTAACTTTGGCATGGGTTCCATATTAGCCGTCAAATTATAAAGAGATGAGTCACAAGAGCAGTTGGGGTTGTGCAACAGCTGCAGTTGCCTACTAATTCCCTGAGGGTTTTGTTGCTGAAATGAGCATTCAGCTTTATTCAGGAGTTCTGCCTGGCGACTGCATTCAGCGGCGTAAGACGTGCTGAATCTTGATGAACACAGTTACACAGTCGGTTGCATAATGAGAGCACAAGGGTGAGTGTCAAAGCTACCGAGTTAAGTTTGTTCGTAGCTGCAGTGAGAGATAGAAAGAGTTTTGGAAAAGAGTGCACACACCCCCTTCAGAATGCCAATCACCCAGTGGTGTCTGAGGGCGATCAAAATAGGCAAAAGGGCAGGTGTCGATTTCAGGCCTGACGCTTCCCGGCCCCCTTAAATGTACCTTTGACCTTTTCTATCAGAGTCATAGGGGAGAGGAGCGATTTCATTGCAACAGATTGGCTTCCTTCCCGTAAGTAGTTTGCACTCAAACCACCTCGTCTTTATTGACATCACTTGAATCAGCTAATCCCTGAGGGGAAGAATGAAATGCCTTTTATTGTTACATCAACATGAAATTGTGTGATGAATCTCACCATACGTACAGAGACAGAGACCGAGGACAGCAGGGAAATAAAAGGACCCATGAAAGAAGCAAACAGGGGGTGCACTGATGTAGTAGGGGTCAGATGGGTTGAGATGAATGAGTCACCAATCGGGAAATGGGGGAGTTTGGGGAGAAGAAACCCTGCCGGCATCCCCACCGTAGCAACCATCATGGATTCATTAGGTGCTTTGAAGTTCACTGGTAATTAGATTTGAACGCATCAACAAGGCAGCCAGTGGGCCAAAAGGTTACTACGGGATGGGACAAGTCTAGACACTTGCAGGTGATATGAATTAGTAGGTTCAGTTTGGTTTAGATATTTAACCGAGGTGTATTCCCCTCAGGTAAATACAGATTAATGTAGCTGATAGTGATTACTGAGACCAAAAGGGAGGATGCTGTTTTTCTGCGTCGATGACTCAGCGATTACGAGTTTTGACTCGGTCTTTTTTTCGCATCAACTTGCTGCTGATTTTTGCGGTGCAACCGGGGCCACAACCTCCAGATCGAGTAGCGCTCAGGCAAACTAATGTTGTAACCTGTATCTAAATCAGTCTTTTATCACACAGCTGCGCACACAATCGCAACAAACCCTGTTTTCTCTTAGAACGACATCAGGCTCAGGTCACACTAGGGGTCTGACGTTTTTGGTTTGGACCAGACATGTGCCTACAAAGCTGCATGTCAACCTGACACCTCGCATGTAACCTTAAAATGGTAAAAACGTTTGAGGTCTTCTTTTAGAAATTCATTTTTTTCCAAAAAGGACATTCTCTTGCTGTTGTAATTGTCGTTGAGGATGCCGCGTTTGCTACAATAGAGCTTGAAAACGTGTTTACAGGATGCGCAGAGCTTCACATTTGATGACTGCATATGAGGTTTACGCCAATATCTTTGTCAGGTCCATATCCGATTTTAAATCTACTTAACTGACATAAAAGTGGACGAGCAATAAGCACAAGGAGTATGAACAGCTCTTCCAGCTGCTGTCACATGCTCGTCACACTTCTTGACCTTTAGTTCATTTGGCATCCTTTAAAGGACTTTTGGCGATGTTGCAACACCCCCTCTTTCAACAGGAGCACCTTCTTATCGGAAACATTTCTGCGCTGTGAGTTTGCAGATTATTTTTAAAATGAATCATGGCTGAATTGTTTCAAATCTCCCATCAATTTGTCAATATTTAGGATCTGATTTCAGTATATATGAAATCACGTCATGGGTGTTAGAAGAAAGGCATTTAGCCCAATGTCAATATAATTATATTTCACACATTAACTCCAATATAGAAGTATGATGTATGATATATATATACTGACTTATATTGTGCTTGCACTTTTCAATGACCCCTCAGTCCACAATACCTCACTCAGTAATTTCCCACCTTGCCGTCTATTTAAACGAACACTCTAACGAGATGTCTAATCACGTTTGGGCCGCTCAGCCGGTGCAGCAGTTCAGAAGCAGAACTGTGCAAAACATACAACACAGTGCAAAGAGATACTTAGCCATATTAAATGAAAATGGCTAACTCGGCACATTACCAGCCACACTGCATCAGCAAATATTAAGCCTAATTATCTGTAACAGGTGTAGACGATGGCGCCTGACCTCCTTCTTCCACCATTTAGAATGGGCCTTCTTTATATGTTAAATGCTATTTTCAATTTCGGGGCCTAAATTGGTGTTCTTTCGTCGCAGACACGCTCACTGCATTTGTCGGCTGATTCAGATGCTGCTTTTATAGCCAAAGACGAGTCGTCAATACAAAACTGTCTGAGTAATCGTGTGGAGGATTTGGCTGCAAAGCCGTTGTCTTGGTTTATTTCAAAGGTCTCACCGACTGCATCAACGACTCTAATCGTCGACTCTAATGCATAATTATTATTATTAGGCCTCATGTTCTAGGCCCTAGATCTGTGTGTAAAGTCATGATGACATTATAAGGATGTACTTTTTGAATTTAGTCTTGTTTTTTAATGTTATATATATATTGTTTTATGACTCAAATTTCTCTTTTCTTTCAGTATGAATGATGATTTAGATTCAGAGGACAAGCAGGAAGAGGACGAAGGTACAGCGTGAATGCTGTCGTCCAAAATCACCTTTGACATGTCAATTCGTTATCTGAGACAGCTGAGACATAAATGATTGAACATTAACATAATGGACAATTAAATTAATTGTTGCATTTCATAGGATGTAGAAGTGATCACTCTACTTGAAGTGGTAGGCTACTTTGCCAGTATTGCCCATCCATGAAGTTGGGGATTCAAAATGCTCAATCATACATTTCCCATAGTGCCACTCAGTATAACGTCTTTCGGTATAATTCCCCTGCCTCATACTGGAAATGGTCAGTATGTGATCGAGCTTTTCTGTGAAAAGATTTAAGTCTCAAACACTAGATCCGATCTGAGGCACAGAAGGCATGACGCGCATGCTTTTGTCTGGTGAGTGACCCTTTAATGGAACTAATCAGGCTCTCACGGCGTAATTATCTATTTTACATCAGCAGAAGAAGCACAGACCTCCAGGACCGGACTTGTCAGACCTACATGCGTCTGCCCAACCATCGTACAGCCGGAGATTGACATAGCGGTAAGTGTAAAAAAAAAAAAAAAGCCGAAAAATGATCTTGAATTGAATGCAGTTGTTGACACATTCCCGATTAACAGGTGAGCAGGTTAAGTGCGTTATCCCTTTAGTCTAATGAAACGTAAGAAACATTTCTGGTCAACTTTTAAAGCTCATCATCACTGGCTTGGTTGTTTATATTGTTCACAGCTCATTGAAGCTTCAGCAGCAACTTAGGTAATGTCTCGCTTCTCACCGCTGTAGCACGAGTACTGTATGCTATCTGTCCTTCTTATTGTATTCATATCATGACGCATGCGGTTCAGGTTTTTGCACCTTCGGGTTTTTCATTCATTCACACCATGAGTAAGCATGTCTATATGTCTACACTATTTTTGATTATGACTGAAGATGTGCTGTTGTCAAGGTGTTTGTATCATTTGCATTGAAATGTTACTGAAATTAATTTCAGGCCACACGCAGCCCTGTTGTTTTTTTAAAAGAATAGTTTAACATGTTGGGAAATACACTTATTCGCTTCATTGCAGAGAGTTAGATGAGATGATGAATACCACGCTCATATCTGCCCTTATGAAGTTGGAGGAGAAGGTTAGCTTAGCATAAAGACTGAAAGCAGGAGAAACGGCTAGCTTGACTCCAGCCAAAGGAGAAAAGTAAGCACATTATATCGATACAGTGTGCCTCATCCGACGCTGGATAGTGATGAAACAGACGTTTATTCATCGAGATCGCCACTTTAACTTCACGGAGTCTCCTCTTTCAGTCTTTATGCTAAGCTAAGCTAACCGCCTCTTGGCTGCAGCTTCATATTTAATGCACAGACATGGAAGTGGTATTAATATCGTCATCTAACTCTTGGCAAAAAGGCACATTTTCCTTAAATGTAGAATTGCCACATGTGAGTAAATTAGTTTATTGTTGCTCAACATAGTGGAAAAGAGAACTGTTGAGCTGCTTAAAACCAGGATTACCTGGGGGCTGACATTAGCATTTTGGGAAAACAAAAGTTTATTTTGGATGTGTTCCATACATATAAAGCATATCAGACTGGAAGAAATTTGTTTTTCAGAAGAAAAGGAAGATACAGACGGTCGGCATAACACTGATTTAACTACCTCAGTCAGTAAAAGCAGATTCCACCTGCTGACAGAGTATTAACATGTGATCTGGTTATATTGTTTTACTGATATTACACGTATATCTGTTAGGCATGTACTCATTATGTTTGTTTTACATCAGTATTCACATGCATGTTCTTTCCCTTTTGGTAGAGCATTCAAATTAAAGATGAACCAGTTCAATTGCTGAACATCAGCTCCTTCCAATCAGTAATCCATACATACATCATCCAGTATATTTTAAGAATCTTTTTCAGGGGTTAAACATTCAGACTTCATCATTCCTGACAAATTCATTCTCAAGTTAAATTATTGTCAGTGTAATTACCAGGATCCGCTTATTTAATGGTTCACTTGTGCGCAAAAGTTTGGTTTCCTTTAGCTTTTCACTCAATTCGTGGTGCTGTAAAATCACTTTTTTAATAGATTTCTCTCTGAGATTTACACAAAGTGCCCTCTTCAGACAAAGTTTATCATGTAAATATATGAAACATAAAATTCCAAGAACAAAAATGTCAGCACACAAAATCATACATGTATATTTAACTCAGTATTGTATTGTAATTACCTCTGCCAGGAGATTGTGTGTGTGTGAGCATATCTGAATGTCTGTCCACGGCTAATCTCACATACTACTGGACCCATCAGCCTAATATTTTGTGTGCTTATTTATGACTATGCTCAAGGACCTCTAGTGGTTGCAGCGATTCACACTTTTAAAAAACATATTAAACCGCCATTGACTGCTGACTCATCACTACTCTTAACCCACCGGTAGGGGACGCAAGTTTTTTTTTTTTTAAATAGATATCGCCCGTGATCATTTGCTTAGGATTTAGCTCTTGCCTCTTCTCTAAGTTTGTATTCAACATAGCTTATTATCTCAATGAAATATCCTGAAACAAATGTATATGTAACACAAAAAAGGCAATTCAATATTTTGGATGGTAAAAAAAAAAATATGCTTGGCCGGTGGATTTTTTTCATTTCCCAGTCCCCTTGGCCGGTGAGCCAAAACAGTGGTTGTTAAAACAGAGGTCGAGGCTAATGGTGTCCCATCGTCCTGGAAACAATAATGTGTTCACTACTGCTTGGCAAATGACTAACTAGCTATAATTTAGCAAATGACTAACTAATTAACAGCCGAGTCCTGCACAGGTTTGTGGAAGTTTGAGTGTGTTCCACAGCGAGGAGGCCAGAGCACCGGCTGCTTTGTACAGTCGACACGCTGCAACAATAAATCTACCAAAACTGGTTTCCAATTAACAGGAATTTAATCCCACTGATGAAAGTACGATTACAGTTACACAATGGAGTAAATTACTCTGAAGAAATATTACAATATTAACCCACATTGGAAAAAACTACCTCTGGTCCCAGGACGCAGCCGTCCCAGGCAACCACACGCTAGAAAGAGGCAGAAAAACTCTTTCTATCTCCCGCCCTCATATCCGTTCGCAACTCCTCCCCTTCCGTCTATCGCAACTTCTATTAGCTAACTTCCCTGTGCACTTCTGTAAACGCCTGTCTTCATGACTCTCTTTCCCTGAGCTCCTAACACATTCAAAGACTGTCAGTTATTGCTTAATCCCTTCTACGATAATCCTTCAGTATAAATGTTAAACTTCTGCTACTTTGGCAAAAGCTTCATGTCTCAAATTCTACTTCTAGCTGCTTATCCTAAAACACTCTATGCTTATCTTAATTATGCATTTCCAAAACACCTATGATTATGACGAATTATGAATTCTTAATTATGAATTATTAAACACTTTTATTATATCTACTGAACACAGTTCTTTGCTCAAATTTCTTACAGATTCAAACGACAGCATATCTGTTGCGTGAGACGTGTGAGTGAAACGCGCGTCTCATCGCTCCAGGCGGTTTGTATTCCTTCAATAAGATATCTCAGCAGTGGTTGTTGCAGACACACCTGGCAAACATCACACTTTTCCACTTCTGTAGTGTTTTTCCCCTCAGAAGGTGATACAGGGTCAAGCTGGATCTTCATCTGGAAACATGAGAATAATATATTAAGCCTGAACATATTCCTCTATACGCATGCACTATCTTAGCCCTACTGTTTTGTTTTATGTCTCTTCGTCTTGCACTTGGTCTTCTGGGCATTGAGCTCATTTTCTTCTCCCTTGTGCTTAAACGACTTCACTTAAAGGAAACTGTCTTTGGACTATCTCTTTACACCGTTTGTACTCACGACAAGGGAAGTCTAAGCATTCAAATGTAGATTCTTGCCAATATTTTCTGTTGTGCGTAAGTCAATCCCATCATACTGTGCCTGTTTTGTTTGCGTTTCCTCACAATTACATTGTCTGCATGGGATCCATTTCAAAGAAAAGCATCAGTATGCAGTAAAATGCTTTTCCTTTGTCTATATACTCTCCTAACAGTCACTGTCGTCTCGCTGTTGTACTTTAACAGATTGCGGTTCACCCATCTGGTCCCAGTGTCCCACCCAACCAAGAGCCTCCATCTGTTGATGGCACACTGTCCGCTCGCACTGTATCCCCAGGTGAACAATTCCCTTACATGTCTTCCGGAACCACACTTCAAACTAATTCATCCTTTGTACTCTGTGTCAGTGAATCGGTCCAGCCAAATAAGTCACAGCCTTTACCCAGACTCCACTGTGAATTAGGCAACCAAACGTCAGAGGTGCCCGTAGACGGTAGTCCCTGTGCACTGCTGCCGGCTTCAACTCCCTCTTTGCAGCACGAGTCAATGCCGAGATCAGACAGCTCCCAGGCGGGCGGAGAGGAAATCCCTCCCTCTGAGGCCTCGTGCGTTCATCTTCCTACCACAGAGACAAATCTGTGGCCAACAACAGGAGAGGACGGCTCGACCGACAGCCCAGTCATCCAGCCTCGTCTTGAGCTGCCCGCTGAGTGCGTCGCTTCTCCCACTGTGACTCGAGGCTTTGAGCGCGAGGTCGCAGTGGGATTGAGCGAACTTGTTGCGGGATTATCAGAAGGCTCCACCGGGTCTGCAGCAAATGACGAAGGCAGTACGGCTGAGCTTTTGTCCCCCGTGGCGGAGAGCGCGGCGTCTCTGGGAGAAGAAGGTGAAACTCCACCACCACCGGAACTCTCAGAGAACGTGGGGCAAAGCGTAGCGCTCCAGTCTTCCTCAGCCTGGGAAGAGAAGAAAGATGCTCCCCAGATTTCCCCCGACACATTGTTGTTATTCGAGAATCCACCGAACACGTTGTCGGAGGGTTCTGAGATCCAGTCTGAGCGTGACGCAAACAGGAATCTGATGCCATCCGTCGTCTTTCTGAGTGCAGTCGTCTCCCTCTCGGTGGTGTTGCAGGAACCCAGTGCCCTCTTCATCATCGGACTACTTTTGGTCTTGCACCGTTTTTGATTACGCCACAAAAAGTTCATTCTCATCTGCTTTCAAGTGAAGTGCCTTTTCATGATTCCAAAATAAGCCAACAAGTGTAAAAAAAACAAACACGAGTCTCCTGTTGAAGTTGTGTGTCACTGTGTGAGTTTATAGATTGGTACATGTTTTGATCAAATGAAAGGGTACAATTTACGAGTGTTCCCATGCAAGGACAAAGTGATTACACAAATACTACAGATATTTTTATGTGAAATGCGTGCTAGGTAATAGAACAGTAGTCAGTTATTACCCCATTTCTACAACAGCATTGTGATCACTCCAACACTAAAACACAGTATATGTTTTGTGATCTGTGATTACTTTGTTCTTGTCCTGTTGATCGTGTACGTGGTGTTATATTCTGATTCATTCAATCAGTATAATACACTATTCATTGTTGTTTTCAGTGTCGGCTGTTGTCCAACCCCACTGCCATGAATTTAACTTTTGTGAATTCCATGCGTTGTCTTCAATTAATGAAAGACAAAAAACTTTACGTAGTGGGGCACTAAAGAAACTTGGGATGGAATTTTGTTTACAAATGCAAAGTATTTTTGCCTGAATGCCTAAAATATAAACAACCTATGGTTAACATACTGTACGTTTGAAATGGATGCTGCCTGAGGGACAAAAGTGGAAAACTGTCCAATGTGACATATTCATTCCTCAGCCGCGCACATTTCATTTGATAAGTCTTCCTGTTGATTCTTGCTAGGAAACCCATATTGTTGTTGTTGTTGCACAACACAAACCGTTATCGCACTACTTTGACAGACTGAAGCACTGAGTGTTTGAAGTGTTGACAGTTTTTTTTTGCGGTGTATCGCCATTAAACGTGGTCCTGTAGCCTCTACCGTGTCTTTGTTTATGCCTTTGTCTTTTCTTCCGCTCTGCCAAAGTTAAGGTGCGCATGACGGTTCCATGCACAGTAATGACTGCAGTGCAGCGAGACTGACACATCACAGAAATAACATCGGAGCCTTTTTTTTTCTTTTTTCCATCCCCGTCTCCAGAGCGCACTCCGCTTCGCTTGAAGTACAAATATACACAGACGGCAACATGAGCCGCAGATAGCGGCCAAAGGTCACGCATTGCACTGAGGTCATGGTGTCATAGAGCACCGAGCACGCTGGCCATTGTAAGCGATGATCAGTGTTTTAAAGCCGACAGTTCTCAAGAAACCTCAGATGCTACGCAATGTGATGTCACCGACTATTTCTGATTAGAAGGCTGATGTCATCTTTATTTTTCGATCTTGGGAGCCTTTAAGACTGAGTCATGAAAACGACTCAGTCTTTTCCTGCTAAATCAATCTTCTGTGTCTCGTATTAACTTTATTAACTTCAAAACCACAAATGTCCTTGGATGTCGGGCGTCCTTTGGATTATGTGGATTATGTATTTGGCTTTAAAACTAAATTATTAATCAGAGCACTTCATAGACTTGTGCGGGGAAAAGGGTGGGAGTGATTCATTTGTGTGATGGTCACACAGCCTGAGTGTGAAATGTATTAAAAATTTAAGCAGACTGACCCAAGGAGGATAATCGGTGTGAATTCAACCACAGACATTCACTTTGAAATAATTAATGACTTTTTAAGCAACACACCACTGAAAGTCTCGTTAGGCAGTGAATTCAAAAGAGGTTCTGTGAGTGAAGCAGCAGTTTAAGGGGTGTCGTCTGTCTCACTCTTACTTTTCCTCTTTCCATTCCATGTGATATCACTGAGGGAGAGTTTAGTTTGCTCAAATGGAGCTATTTCAAACAATAATATTCAACATGTCATCAGAGGGATTAGCACCCGTGGTCCATTGATGTTTAGCGGCTTCATCTGATCCATCACAGCCATAATTTTGCCCAAATTTGACTGTTTAGATAAGTTTTAGTCCAAACTTTGTTCTGTTTACTCCATTTCAAAAGCCTGCAAAATCATCACGTTCTGAAGTTAATTTTCTGACTTAAAAACATTTGTTTTTTAAACCAAAACTAAATGTAGTCCTGCTGCTTATCACACAAGCCATCTTGTCAATCAAATCAGGTTGTAGGGCATTTATGCTTCCCCCTCGGGGGCTGAAGTTGCATCCCTCAGGTAACAAATGAAGGCAAAATGCCCCCCTAAATTACACAGAAGTATACCGCAGTAACCACTGGGCATTTCACAGTACAGTTTGAGGGTGAATCAGCCAGTAAGATTATGAGTTTTGCAATTCAAAAACTGCCATTTCAATCCATAGTTGTTGAGATATTTCAGTTACTTACTTAAAGGTGCTCAATACGAAACTCAGAGCATATTGCTCCACAAAAACAATGCATTTTGTGTGGAACTATGGTTTTGGTGTTGTAAGGGCCCCCCTGGAAATGTGTGTTTTATTATTGCCTGAGTGGCACATTACTGCAATGTACCGGGTTCGATTCCAGTCTTGGGACCTTTGTTTCATGTCACACCACTCATTCCTCCAGTTCTATATCAGATAAATAATCTTGAAAAAAAAACAACCAAGGGAGGCCCTACATTTCTTCCAGAGGACCCGGGATTCCTTGCTGCTGCCCTGCCAGGCCTGTCTGTGTCATTTCGGCTCCAGTCTGTCACCAAGGGCAGCAGGAGGCCGATGAAAGACAGCTGTTTACAGCTGGAGCTCCTCGCTGCGTGACAAAGCATGACGCCGTCATCGCCTACATGATGCCGGAGAGACGGTTAGAATACAACATCACTTTCAAATTGCTCACAATAGCGTACTGCTCTCTCTCTCTCTCTCTCTCTCCCTCTCTCTCCCTCTCTCTCTCTCTCTCTCTCTCTCTCTCTCTCTCCCTCCCTCTCTCTCCCTCCCTCCCTCTCTCTCTCTCTCTCTCCCTCCCTCTCTCTCTCTCTCTCTCTCCCTCCCTCCCTCCCTCCCTCTCTCCCTCCCTCTCTCTCTCTCTCTCTCTCCCTCCCTCTCTCTCTCTCCCTCCCTCCCTCTCCCTCCCTCCCTCTCTCTCTCTCTCTGTCCCTCCCTCTCCCTCCCTCTCTCTCTCTCTCTCTCTCTCTCTCTCTCCCTCCCTCTCCCTCTCTCTCTCTCTCTCTCTCTCTCCTCTCTCTCTCTCTCTCTCTCTCTCTCTCTCTCTCTCTCTCTCTCTCTCTCTCCGAATAAAACCGACGGTTTCCGCGAATGTGCTTGCAAGCAGCCATAATTGGGATTATTCAGGAATAATTCTCCTCATCAAGCCGCGTTTCTTGTTCTTTTTTCAACTCGTGATTTCGACAGCGTTCGGCGACGTGACTCCCCTCGTGACATCGCTGGATGTGATCAGAAATGTACTTGTTCTGTTACGGAGGCTTTTTTTTTTATTGTGGACTATTAAAATGTAGTCCACCTTCGCAGGACAGCAAAACAAAGACTGCATATTAACAGTTCAGGGTAAATGCATCGCCTTTTTTTTGTTTCTGAAAGATGGGGGGGAAGAGGTGAATCGAGGCGGTTGTCTGTGTGGAATAATTGTTCTGGTGCCATTAGCCAATATACATGCCAAGACGATTCATTTAGGGGATGCGCGAGGCTTTTTTCCCCCTAACGTTTGTGGGTGGGTTATTATAAGCATTGAAAATCTGACATCATTTGGATATATGTGAACAGATCAAGATATGTTTTTTCATCGCGTCTGTTTCTAGCCTTCTGGAAATCCATCTTCGACGCGATGCAACATAAAAAAAAAAAATCAGTTTTTCTCGGATGATATTCAGACACAAATGAACACATCCCTCCGCGTGAGACTGTAAAAGGGTGGCGGTGGATGTTTTTCATGCATAATCTCTTAAATGTGGCAGAGATCCTCACCCTGGATTGTTTGATCAGCTGTTGATTATAATTCGATAAACTCTGCCGTCTTGTGTTTATTATGTGTTGCTCAATTCGATTTCCTCGCGATGGATTTATGAATAACAGGTGTTGTTTGAGCCCGAGAGCACAGCACGAGCATGAGGCTTTATTATGTGTTTTTCTCTCGATTTAAACAAACAGTGAAACAAAGCGACTGGGATCCTTTTTTTGTTTTTGCCGTGAGAGAAGAACATATCCGAAAAAGATGAAGGGATGAAAGGTAGGTGATCCTCTCTCTGTCTCCCTCCCTCTCTCTCTCTCACACACACACACACACACACACACACACACACACACACACACAGCAGAGGTGATTTTGACACCTGTTCATCTGTTTTTCAGTCCAGCTTGTGTTTTTAGGCCTAGCTGACATTTTCCTATCTAATAATGTGAAACGATATTTGTCAAGGTGGCAGAGGGCTGTTATGTATGGGGGGAAAACAAGCCCTCAGTTACAGAAGATCACATTATCTTTCCTGGCCTACATAGACACGGCCCACCCAGACAAGCACAGCTATGTTTTATTATCCCCTTACGGCTATGAATGAGTTTTTAAACAAGGCTGCATCTTGGATTTGTTTTTCTTAAATTGAATTTTCATGTTTTTAATCATGTCTTCTTTAAACGAGACAGACTGCAGGCTCCTTGCTGAAACACTGAGGCCTGGCTATGACAATCAAAAAATAATAACTTCCTCCTGTTAAGAGTCAAATTCACACACGTAGGCCTACGGTAAAAAAAAAAATGGCTGCCTGCTCTGCTGTTATATTTTCACATTTGTTTTGTGCTGTGAATGGTACAGATTTCACCCTGTGCTCTTTAACTGACTGTCACGCACACACACACATCAGCAGCAGAGAGAGAGCATAACGTGTTCTTTGCTCATTTACAACATCTCTGTTTGTTGGACATGCCTAGTGTTGGCTGTACTCTGTCTGCTCCATCCCCCCCGTACACCCCCACGCATTCACTCAAACACCCACACTTGCACAAAGTATGTGAGCTGTTGTATCTTAGCAACGGGCAAGGTAATTACTGAGAGAGCCAAGGAGCTGGCATGCTGTAGAGCTGCTGATCTGATCCCAGCCTTAGAGGAACAGGAAGGCAAAGATTTCCACTGTGTCGCCCAACACAGCACTTCTACATCCATGCAGTTAAATGTGAGCTTGTTTTCCGTTTAGTGGACTGTTTTAGACCCAACAAGCACCGTCAGACATCTTGTTTTCCATTCCTCAAAATCCGTGTCTCTGTTCACAGGTGGCGAGGTTGTGGACAAAGAGGAAAGATGAGTCTGTCGTGTAGAAAAGATCCTTACGGCCTCTCCTTGTAAAGACGAGAGCGCCGCGGGAGACGACGGCTGTAGGAGGATCAGTAGTGTTTATAAAAGGGCCCGAACCAGGCCGGCTCCTGTGGAAGGTGATAGAATGTCTAACCAGAGCTTTGCCATCGATGGCCCAGGCAGTTTGCTGGCTGTACTGGCTTCGCAGAGTGGAATGGCAAGAAGCAGCAGCAGCAGCAGCGGCGGCGGCGGCGGCGGCAACAGTGGAGGAATCTCTGCCATAGATGTGTCTGCCTACTTTAAGCTGATCTTCTTGGGTTTGATCATCTGTGTCAGCCTTGTAGGCAACCTCTTGGTCTCGCTGCTGGTCCTACGAGACAGGACACTTCACAAGGCTCCCTACTTCTTTCTCCTGGACCTGTGCCTGGCCGATGCAGTTCGCTCCGCCGCCTGCTTCCCCTTTGTGCTGGTTTCTGTCCACAACAGCTCGGCCTGGACTTACAGCGCCTTGAGTTGTAAAGTTGTGGCTTTTATGGCTGTGCTGTTCTGTTTTCACGCTGCCTTCATGCTGTTTTGTGTGGCCGTCACCCGCTACCTTGCCATCGCCCACCACCGATTCTACGCCAAGCGCATGACCATCTGGACCTGCGCCGCCATCATTTGCATGGTGTGGACTCTGGCCGTGGCCATGGCGTTCCCACCTGTCTTTGATGTGGGGACATACAAGTTCATCCGTGATGAGGATCAGTGCATTTTTGAACACCGCTACCTGAAGACAAACGACACCCTGGGCTTCATGCTCATGCTGGCTGTGGTGGTCCTGGCCACCCACGGCTTCTACGCCAAGCTGCTGCTGTTTGAGTACCGGCACCGCAAGATGAAACCCGTCCAGCTAGTGCCAGCTATCAGCCAGAACTGGACCTTCCACGGTCCTGGGGCCACAGGTCAAGCTGCCGCTAACTGGATTGCAGGGTTCGGTCGTGGCCCCATGCCACCCACTCTGTTGGGCATCAGGCAAAACTTACACAATCAACATCGGCGGCTGCTCGGGATGGAAGAGGTGAGGTCAGAGAGGAGGCTGGGCAGGATGTTCTACACCATCACGCTGCTCTTCCTGGTCCTCTGGGCTCCTTACATCGTGGCGTGCTTCTGGAGGGTCTTCGTCAAGTCCTGCACCATCCCTCACAGGTACCTTTCCATCACAGTGTGGATGAGCTTCGCCCAAGCCGGAGTCAACCCCATCTTCTGTCTCCTGCTCAACGAGGACCTGAGGAAAGTGCTGAGAAATCACCTGCCCAGCTACTGGAGGACTAAACAACACCTGCCCCAGGATGAGGCCTACTGCATTATGTGATAAGATATGAGCTTAATAATTAAGAGAATGTTTCAAGTTTTAAAGGGAGAATTTGGGGAGTAGAAGTGATCGAATGCACCTTGGTTAAGGGTCTGTTTTGTTGTTTTGCACAACAAAATAAAAATTGTTGCCGACAAATGCGGGCACAGTGCCATTTTATTAAGAATGTTGATGTTTGAATAAATGTGTCAGGTGCAGAGGTTTGAACCTAGAAAAAGCCCTGGTGACACTTTAATGGTTTGTATTTCTGATGACGTGCTGTATGATTAACTAAGTAGGAAAGATCACAAGTATCACTGCTCAAGCTAAGTGTGACAGATGCCATTTTAAAATAATGTTGCCTTATTTCAATGGGACACGCCCCAGCGCTTTCAACCGAGAATGAGTTTCTGTGTCACCTGAGGCCCACCACAGACGCGCAGTGGGTTGAAATCCTTGAAGAAATTTGCTGCGGAGTGTGAATATAAAGTGTTGATCAGAGCGTTACTAACTCTGAAACACATCGAGGAACTCAAAGGGTCTGAATGGATTCATAGACCACCCCGGACGGCTTTTCATGTAATTCAAAGGAGACTGCAGAATATTGAATGCACTCAATAACCGTGGATACATTTAAAGAGCTGTTGTGACCCCAAGAAGCCCCTAACATGCTTGATTTTTTTGGACTTGATTTAGGGCGTGTCAGGTTTCTTTGTATCATAAAAAAAATGCCTGTTTTCCTTTATTTGTAAACTATACATGTGAAGCAGATGACACTATTTTGAAATATGACTTGATTTCATATTGTACAGACTGTACAGGAATGCATATTCCTGCTTGTGTGTTTTATATAGCATTTGTGTGTACGTGTGTGTGTGAGAGAGAGAGAGAGGTAGACAGAGAGGAGAGGAGGGAAGGAGAAAGATGAGAGAAATAATGATGATAGAATAGGTTCCAGTAATATTGAGTCAATATGAAAGCAGCCTCATCTTGGTGTCTCAAAATCATGCTAAATTGAACGGTATACTTATGGAAATGTATCCTTTAAGTGGATTTCCGTAACTGAAAATGTAGTATTTTCTTTCAGTGTACAAGCAAATGTGAAGTAGAGATGGATTATGAAAAGCGGGACAGAATAATTAGAAAACAACAGGCGAGAGAATTGAATGACTTGAATGATGATGTAAATTACGTCGTTTAAAAAAAATCATCAGCAAATGATGATTTTGGGAATTTTTTAAAAGTATTGTTATGTCTCTCACCAGAATACAAAAAAAAGAGAAGAAATGAAGTGGCACTTAATGGGAAGAAAACTTGAATGTTTCCAGGCCTTCTTATATCTATACCCCCCCCCCCCCGCCCCCCCGACATCAATGTCCCCATCTGAGTGTCCTGGATCAGGCTGGACACGACCCCCGAGATGTTTGGTGTGTGGTAACCGGCTTAAAGTATATGAAGTTTTCTCCAAATTAAGACGAGAACACAAATGTCAGACCTACAGTATGTTAGGCATATATACTGTATATTTGTGCAGTCAATTTTCTAAATGTGGACACTTGCACTGCATACTGTATTTGCATGCATTCCACTGCATTTCGTCGATTCAAGACTGGGGATTACAACTTGTACAGACGTTGATATGGAAAGACGAAGTAAAGCGGGAACTGAGGTCCATCATTTTTACGTCTGGCATTCCTTTGCGAGATGATATTCTGTAACTGTACAGTTTAACTGAGGTGGTTCCTTTGCCCACTCATCAATAAAGACTCTACTTTTGATGCATTCTGAGTCTGGATGTTACACTTTAAACAGGAAATAGACCACTTTACTGTACATGTAGCAGAAAGGACATCCTGTGTGCATTTTAGTTCCTGAACATATACCAAACAAAAGTTACATTTGTGACAAATTGGTCCAGTTTCGTACACTTCACTGCATGAAATCTGAAAGTCTTCTCGACGCTTTCCTAAAACTTAAAGTGAGACGATTTAACTTTTGCTTATCGCTATGAATGACAATAACCGGATGATGGCAAATGTAACACAAATGGAGAAGAGTCATAAGCTCACAGCGAAGCAGTGTCATACAAAGTTATACAGCAATACCTGTTTAAAGTTTGATGACAGTAGGCATCATAAGCTACCGGTCATACCAGACCAAGTGAGGCTGTAGAAGCAAAACCCTTGACTGTATTGAATTGAGCAAGGTTGCATTTTATTTCTTATGAATTCAACTTTTCAAGAATCTCGTCGCACTTTAAACTATGAAGCTAAACAAATATATTCTGAGGTCGTTGAAATGTGTTATGAAATCAGACAAAATAGAATTCAAACATTAAAACAGTTCATTGACATTTATAGTTAAAACTAGCATTTGATTTGAATGCTCCAAAGCAGAAACAGCACAAAATCCAGAAATGGAGATTGTAAAATAAGGACAATAAAAAGAACTGCTCCTGTTTATCAGGCTTTTCATGCGGCAGCTGAGGAATCTTTTGTGTAAACCAAGAAATTGGTTTCAGGCGGTATCCAATCGTTCAACAGACCAGAACAACTCATTTATTTCTCTAAAACTCAGTCACTATCTGGATGAACACAATATTATCTTATTTAATAAAAATAAAAGAAAATAGAAACCATTTAAAATGTTGTTGTAAAGGGTTAACTCCCCTGACCGGTAAGGAACATAAATACTTCATGTACTGAATCTCATACAGATGTATAGCAAACCTTATGCAACCAACCATACCACATAATTATGCTTCTGACATTTTGAAATGAAAAGGAAAGCGTGGGATGAACATAATGGTTCAATCTTAAATGGGGCCTGATTGAAATCCAGCCATCGTATGATTGTGTATTCTCTGGATAAACAATTAGCCTGTATTTTGAATTTGAAAGAGAGATAATTGCCATTGTCTTTATTTGTGCGCTCAGACTGTGGCTGATGAAAAACATGTTTCCATCGTGAGCAGCACCAACTGTGTGAACACCTTCTAAATAGTCCAGGTTCAACAGGTTGTGTCCGACTGTGCCTCTGTCTCACCAGAGCCGATGTTGAAGATACACTTCTCTCCAAGATGCACCACAACAAAGGCTGTCTTACTCATGTGTGAAAACGTAATCCGGTTGAACTCATGTCAACACAAAGACCAGAAGTCGACATTACTTTCTTTAAAGGGATCACAGGTTGTAAACTTCTGATCAACCCGATACGATGTGGATATTTACTGTGCAGTGTACCTGCAACTAACTACAGCTACGTGATGTTGCCAAAATCCAGTATTCTCATAAATTTGACCGAAAACCTAAATGTTGGTAATGTGAGGACATTTTGCGGTTTGATTTTTGGTGCTTTAAAAGAGATACGTGCCTACAAATCGTTGAACAAGACTACACAACAGTGCGTAAGCTGTTAAATTGTATTGTTTCAAATATATTTGGTGAAAAAAAAGGACACAAAGACTGCTGACAGTTACAGTATTTATTCTGTATGTGCATTAAATAAATTATATGAATCTGCAACCAGCATGAACTGAATACACAGATTAGTACAAACACATACTTAAAAACGAGCTTGTCTTTTGTGACGATCGATTTGATTTTCCTCCAGTCTGACACTGAGTTCAACGTCATGCACATGGTCTTAAATGCAAACAGGCAATTGCAGAACTGAAATCAAAGAAGGCGGTTTTTACTACACTTGATTACACTGCTTGAGTAACAGTAACATAAATAGTGAACCAGATCTATACCAGAGGGACCGTCAATGTGATACAAAGTGTTGGACCGGTTTTCTCTGGAAGATTACGTTTTATCCTCTTCACATAAATTCATCCGTACAAGTCAGAGGTAAACCATGACACATGCATGGGAGTAGTGCTCTTTGTTTCTTTGTTAAAAAGCAATTTCTCAGCTGCAGCAGTAATGACACACACATACGCACACACACACACGCACACACACAACCAACCCCATCCCTACCACCTACACAGCATGGTATTCTATTTGATTGCACTTGATTTCTCGTTAAAAACATTTAATGCAGCCGGTTACATTC
Organism: Melanostigma gelatinosum; assembly: GCF_949748355.1. Classification (NCBI taxonomy): domain Eukaryota; kingdom Metazoa; phylum Chordata; class Actinopteri; order Perciformes; family Zoarcidae; genus Melanostigma; species Melanostigma gelatinosum. The sequence continues at coordinate 21,443,829 of NC_136641.1, read as the reverse complement.
CAGTGACAATCTACAGACTCGTTATTGGACGGTTAAGGGGCGGTAGGAGCCATTTGTATGGATGGAAGCAATTTATTGGCGCACCAGTCACTTTTGCTCCCGCCTCCAGATGATGACCATGCCGGTGGAATCGGCGGACGCCAGTAAACTCTCGTCACAGTTGAAGCTGACGTCCAGCACTGGTCCCCCGTGACCCTGCAACTTGTTCACTATTGCCTTGGTGTTGCGTTCGACGTCGAAGAAGTAGACACAGGCGTCCTCGCTGCCGGTCACTGTGCGAGAGGGAAAATCAGAAGATCCAATAGTTAAAAATGGTGAAGAGAAAATACAAGGACGACGAGATAAATGATGGATGGCTTACACGAAACAACTCATTTTGGATTGAAAATGGGTGTTTCAATAGCTCACACTGCTTCTAAACAATCTCAAGAGACGGTATGCAAATCAGTTTGATGCACAATACAGCCTTTGAGGCCCAGACACAAACCCACATCAAAGAACTAGCGGGGACCGGCTTTGCCTCATATCGCCTGTGTTTCAGCCAAAACTAAGACTATAGCCAACTACACATGTACATTCTGCGTGAGAGGAAATAACCCTCCATACCAGCAGGTCGTGGTACGAGTCATTTAACAAGGGAACCTGGAAGATCTGGTATATCTGTGGATATACAAGCCACTGATAGATGACACAAAGCGATTTGCCTACCATGTTCTCACCAGTCACCAATTAGCTTGATTCCAGATGTCCTTGTGAAAATCTCCGTGTATCGGAAATGATCAAATGAGATGAAGATGAAAAATGAAGAGTCTTCTGCGTGTGCTCTCTTGACTTTGATAGTTTCCTTGCTCACTTCCATTTCTCCTTGTATTCCTGCTCAAGTGCCAACGGCGCGGGACACACTGCAAAAACTAGTGCCACAAACACTCAGGTGTGTCGGGGCTTTTCTTTTTTTTTTTAGCAAGAGAAGCAGCTCAACTTTCCAGAGATACACATGAGGCAACTTCTCAGGTGTCAGTTTGTCAGTTCCTTTTTAAAATAACGTGGCTAATCGTGTTGCAAAACCTCAGCGGCTTTTGTAACAGTGAAATAACAACACATGCCGAACTGAAGCCTCGAGGGTATTTTTCTGAGTCAGAGGTTTCTGTTAATTCGTGAAACAAACCTGATAATTTAAACACTGACAAGCCTTGAATAAAATCAACTGTTGATTGTTAGGAAATAATAAAAAGTGAGGAAAGTCAAATGAGGTGAAGTGTCAAATAGCACTTCTGCAAACAACTTGCTGTATAACTTTTAATAAATTACAAAATACAATGAAATTCTACAACCCGTTGGTAGATGAGCGCTTTACAAGGCCAATAAAATTCACTCAAAAATACATATAAACTAACAAGGGAGGTTACGTAATTGCTGAAACGTTGCTATTTTGGTTTTTCTTTTCATCCCGAAACAGCAGTATGTTATTTTCGTGCATATCATTTTTCTTCACACAGACTTCTTACCCACACAGGCCCCCTGTCTGAAAGACATGAGGGGGCAGAAGATGCTATGGACATGCTGGGAACCGTGCTGGATAGGGAAGCTTCTCTTCAGCTGTAGTGTCCCATCGTTGTCCACCACCCTGCCAATGCAAAGGAGGGATAGCTGATCAGACGCAATGTAACACCGCAAATACATCTTCACATACAAGCTACACTAATGAAGACAGCTTGAAATAACATCTCAGAGTCAGCGGAGACTAAAATGCCTCTTCCTAAACAGTGACTTATTCCTACAGACTGACCTGTACAGCAGCAGCTTATTGACACAGGCGTTGATCAGCAGGGAGGGGTCTCTGGCCTCTCGGCTGATCCAGGACCGAGCAGATATGCTGCAGATGGAGCTGCCTTCACTCACCACCAGACGCTTGGCTTTGGTCAGCTTCCCTGTGGGGGGGGGGGGGGGGGGAGGAGGGCAAGCAGACCGGCAGAGATGCATCAAACCTCTCAACCAGAGACAACATTTAGTGCGGGATACAAAATCTAATTACAATTTGTGATTCAGTCTTTTTGCCCTCTGCCAAATATAAAATGTGGTGCGTGTACCTGTGGCCATGTCAAAGAGGAAGGAGAAAATGCTCCCCCTGTCATCCCCGGCCCAGAGGATCCTCCCCGGAGCATCAAAGGACAGAGACAGCACGCGGCCTGTCAGCTTACTGGAGCCCCCCTTCGTCTTCTTCCCGGTGGAGATGTTCACCACCTGCAGGTGGTGCTTGCTGTTTCCCACCTGCAACACAGACCTGGGTGTGAGGATCTTCATTATCTCAACGAGGGAGCGCTGGCAACCTGACTGGCACTGGGTGGAGTGTAGTTGCGGGTGCAGTTAAGACTGCTGCAGATCCAACTGCACAGGTGGATCTTTGTAAAATATGAAATAGTTCTTTGAGGTGTGACACTATGCAACCCAACAATAAGCATCTCGTGTTCAAGCACATGAGACCGATACAGGGCGGCTCTGGCAGACAGACCAGTTAAACCCGTACGAACCACAAATAAGTACTTTGTTTCACAATGGTATTACTTGTTGTTGTCACTGACTGTCGTTTAAAAACAAATACCCATCTCCCTCATGTTCCATTTGATGAACTGTAAATGAACACTGCTGTGCACAACTTTGCCTTCATTTTACATTCTGCTCATCAATTCAAGTATTTGCCATTGAAAAGCAGAGTATAAACTAAATCTAAGACATTTAACGCTTGCTTTGGCAACAAAAGATTGCATTCAACGCTGAAGCTTTGAATCAATGTCTGCACGGTGTGAACATGCATGCAGTTATTGGGATGGGATGAAAGGTTCCTATTGAGAGGTTTTGCCTCTGCATGGTCTTTATTGTTTTGTGAATTATACTTTTTTCACAAAAACGAGACAGTGTCTGTAGTAAAATAATATGCATGATGTTTTTTTTCTATGTAAAAGCATGTTAAGCACAATGAGGAGCAAATAAGAGCTGCAAACGTCACCGTCATTGATTGTGGGTTGGTTGATGGGTACATCAGGACCCGAGCAGAGCAAATTTTTTATATTTTTTCAAAAGTTATTAACACCGTATGTGAACAAAATTGGACTGTGCCTTAAACACCAAGAAAACAAGAGAGTGTAGTTATAGTGTTTTTCAGGTTTAACCTTACCTCACAAGGTGTCCACACTAGTCTAATGGGACTCACCACAGTAAGGTTGTTGTTCATGGGCTGGAAGGTGCAGCAGAGCAACTCGCTGGATTCTGGATCTCTGACCTCTCGGATGCACCGACCGTCCTCCGTGTTCCAGATACGCAGAGTCCCGTCTAGGGACGTCGACACGATGATGTCATTGCTCAGAGACCAGGCAAAGTCCGTGACGGGACCTCCGTGGCCTTTCAGGGTCACCTTCACACTGGGAGGAGACGGGGACAAGGACATGATGGAGAGGCTGCCGTCCAGGGAGCAGCAAGCAAGGAGGTGCTTGTCGTCATTAGCAAACTGCAACCGTGGAACTAAAAGAACATGGAGAGGAAGACTGAGTGCAATAAATGTTTATAATGTGTACAAATGGATTATCATGAATTAAAAACGAATCACTTACCAGCTGAGTCTACATGTTGGTCAAATATGTGGTGCATGCCAGCAAAAGCATAGTTTTCACTCAAAGTTGTGTCCCCCGCCATGGCACGACTGGCCTCTGCCACCGAGGTGGGCACCAAACTGCCCGCAGGCCTGCGGCCAGAAATAAAAACCGCCATGTAAGCATATTATCAATAGAACACACCTCACAAGCCTTGCCTAGAGCTGACAACTCAATATACGCGATCTGATCATTACTGAGTGCAACCAAACCAGAATTACAGCCAGCAAATCCAACAAAACGCAGTGGCTCAAAGGAGAGATAAATCACAGAGAATTAAATTGCTCAAGGCGACGAGACAAGAGGCTGAATGCACGTTGAGGATCTCTGTGTGGAGGTTCTTCTGGGTACCTCTCATCATAAACGGCTCTGTTCATCTGGGCCTGGAGCTGGTAAGAGCCTCGGCTGACGGACCGGCGGTGACCACGAGCCCCTTGGGCACGGGGGTCCTCCTCGAAGTCCTGCCCGAGAGGAGAGGAGAGGGAGGGGAGGAGAGCCGCAGGGGGAGACAGAACCTCGTAGGAGTGAGTACAAGTAAAGATAGAACTTGTGACCACAAATAGTCATAAAATACTGGTTTAATAATTCTTGAAAACATATTGAAATGACCATGCATTTATAAGTTAATGATATTGCCAATATACATGGGCAATGCCAGCCATTTCAACCAAGCTGCTCAGCTTAATATGTATGGAGGACCAAAGTGTTGCTTGGCTATGCTGCTGATTAATGCACACTGAGGTCTAACACCATCCAGATGGCTCTCATTTGTCGTAGCTTATATGTTCATTCCAACTATTTTTACATCAAATTGTTATAATTAGTACAGACCCCTCCCCCCACACACACACACTCCTACTCTTTATCTTCTACATTCCCTGCCCTTTCTGTTTCTTTGGGTCTGACCTCCATGCGGTCCAGTGTGGTGCGGGAGCTGCGCACACTGCTGGCCCTGAAGCTGCTCTGCTCAGACAGGGGCCCGTAGCGCAGGGCCAGCAGCTGACTGCGCAGCCTCAGGTACTGCCTGCGCAGCCCCGGCTCAAAGCCACACTTGGCGTTCTCTCTGAGCAGCTGGCTGCGTCGGCGGATGTACTGAGTTCGGAACTGTGGGAACGTAGGCGTGCGGTAAGCATTGTACCTGGGGAAGGGAAAGAAGTGACACAGCACACGCAATAACTCACAAGTGATCCATAAGCAATTACACATCTGAATAGCTTCTTCATCAGTTTAGACTATTAAAAGCCTGCAGTATGAGGAGTCTCACCTTGCGTCCACTGCCAAAACCTGCTGCCAAACTGCTGCCATTCCACAAGCACTCTGGGTAGAGAGGAATCCACTGCCAGGGCAGATTCCTGTCAAAATACACAACATATTGTTTTTGCAACATTTGTGTCACTGAATACAAATGTAGCTTAGCTTAGCGTGAGTGTTACATTCACAGAATTGAAATATCACCCTCCCATCCACAGCGTTGAATCAGGTGATGGTGCAGAATCTAATGGCACCACATGAATATATATTGAGCTATGTTTAGCTACCTTGACACCAGAATATAACTGTTGAACTATGAAGTGAAGTGAAACAGTCAAATGGAGCTAAAGAATGAATGGGTTTGGGGAAATGTTAGCGTGCGGATAGGAAGTAGCACCAAAACGCAGGCGAGGGCATTTCCTGACAGCTAACGTCGCAAAGCTAACGAACGTAAGCTAGCAAGTTAGCCACAACATCATGTGCAATGCACTCGCATACAAACCTGTTTTCCACTCATTCTTCAGTGTAGATAGATAGTATACACGTAAGCAGGTTTATACAGAGTATAAGGCATTGCATTGTTATGTTACAGCACAGGGAGAAACCGAGAAATGCACGTGAAGACGGCTCACCTTCCTTAGCTTTTCTCCATCGCTGCTTTTGCTGTCAAGTCACGTGACACAATGGAACCAGCCCACTTACTGATGGTGAGCTCGCGCTGGAGATACATGAATCCGGAGGATGCAAAGCGTTTACATGATGTGTTGTTGACACAGTTTGATTTACAGCAGCATGGTTTCATAGGATTGCGATGACATTTATTTTCAACACCCACAAGCCAACAGTAATGACAATGGCAGGCCGGCTTCTAATATTTACATATAAAGAGTGGTGCCTTGAGGGAAAACAGGCGGCCTCATAGGGGGAACATAATTAATTAGTTAATAACAGCAATATTCTAACAGAATTTTATCCAAACTATAAGAAACCACAGTGTATGAATAGTTAGTAAAAGGCCTACATTCAAAGTTAAGTAAACGTATGGAAGTATTAGCATCAATATATACTTAAAGTAAAAGTATCATTATGCAATCATAACAAATTATTTATATAATGCTACTAGTACTAATAATAATAATTATTAGAAATGGTATAAATTATTAGTAGTGGAGTAAAAATACAATATTGGCTTCCAAAGTGTAGTGGAGTAGAAGTATAAAAGTAGCATGGAAATATTCAAGAAAAGTACAAGTACGTCAAGATTTTACATAAGTACAGTACTTAAGTAAATGTACATGCACCACTGATAAGTCCACACAATCAAGAATGAAAAGGATGGCAAATGTGAGCCTCACTTAATGATCCCTTCTATCCTCCACTCAGTGCTGACTATACTGAAGACTAATTTAGTGTAACCACGTGTAACAACAAAACCCTCTATCCAGTGTCTAATGTGGCTGATCAACATTAAAAAAGTGATCCCTGGCCTAGTAGACCTTTTTTTTTTGAATAATAAAACACATTCTCATGTTGGCGGGAACATGACAATAGGTTCCAGTGGGTTCACAATGGCAGTATGACAAGGTCAGCTCTGAGGTTTCGCCTGGCTCAGCAAAGACCTGCAGAGCTGTGGGGCATGCTGCTCAGCTGACGGGGCTCTTTGCTTGTTCATGGTGCTCTTTCTCGAAGGGGCCCCAGTGACAGAGCCATTCACCAGCACGGGCCATAAATGGCAGAGTTCAACATCACATTAAGCACTGCATTCTCAGGAATCACAGCTGACTAGAGCACAGCCAAAATGCCAGGCACAAAAGGTACGTAATGTGAAACAAAAATGTGTTCCTGCACAATATTTTTTTCGTTTCATTTATCTCGATACTAGCAGAGCTGCATGTTCAATGACATAATACGATTAGATGACTCATTTAAAAAAGATATGGTAAAGTCTGACAAACATCTGTTTCCACTATTTTCAGGTAATAAGTCGGACAAGTCAGACAAGAAGTCAGCTACCAAGGTAGGAAAAATATTACTATAGTTATACACTCATGTTCTTTTCAATCTGTAATTATTTGTTGTTGATATTCTTATTCATTGTTTCCCTTGCTATCTATATTTGCCTTCATTTCACAGCAACCTCAGAGTCCTAAAGAGCAGCCGAAGAAAGCTGATCAGAAAGGAGACGATAACAAAAAGCAAGGAGGTAAGCATTTATATGAGGCTACCTTTTGGCTGCATGATATTTTAGCCCAGTGAACCAAACCTGTGCACAGACTTGATGAATTCCGAGTAAAAAAACAACTTTCAGTGGGTTGGGACACAACAAGATATTCCCTATGTCTGGCACACGGTGTGGAAATGACATGCCGTTATTGCCGTGTCCCCAGTGAAGGTATCTGTCTGTGTTTCGTCCCCACGCAGGACAGCCGAAGGGAGAGAAGCAATAACTTCCAGGCTTTTGTGAAGATAGCTTTGGAGACACTGCTGGGGTCCTGCCGTCGTAAACATGGCAGCCCCCGGGGCAAACATGGCTGAGTGCACATCTCCCTTCGCACTCTCCCCCTGAACCTGCAGACTGGGCTGTTGTGCGGCCTTCCAATACAGCATCTGCTCACCTCTCACAGAGAAAGAAAGTGAACCTGATCTCCATCCATCACCATCTGTTGTTCAACCTGTCCCTCCGACCCTTTCCAACCTTTTGCTGCCCCCTTCTCCACACTGTCCACACGGGCTTATTGGATGCTCAGAAATAGACTCCAGGTTGAACCGGACCATTGCTTTCAGCAAATAAACAACATTTTGTTGTCCCTTTGCAATCCTTCTCTTACTCACCTTCATACCACGATCGACTGTCTAACAGTCCATACTTTCTTCTTGTAAATAATAATAATGCAAATAAACAACTATTTCTTACAGCAGTCCATGTATCTGGTTTCTAAGTGTACCTGATATTCTAACATTTCATATATTCTCAGACTGAGTGAATTAAACAGACAGCAATCCAGGTTTGATGTAAAATTTTATAAAAATATGACAGATGTATCAGTGCCTTCACATTTACAGGGAGAAAAGTTGTCCTAAAGTAAATATCGGAACACTATTTAATATACGGTACTTGACGGATTGCGTGATATTAGGTCTGAAGAGACTGATCACTTGTTCTCAGGCATGAAGAAACATCCAGGCTCTCATCTAAAGCACTACATCTTAGTCATGAAGCAAATCCTCTTGACGTGCTAGATTTCAGACAGAGAGTGAACACAATCTGATACAGACGCTTTGATTCTTTCATCAGGTAATCATCAATGACACAAATGCCCCATTTAAAGCAGCGGAGTGATAAAAATCTGTACTTAAGGATTAATATTCAACATACCGTATCATTTCATCCACGATGAAATTAGAAAAGAAGTCGAAACATTTTCCCCCTTACAGTAACAAGTGTGAAATACCCTGATGCTAAACCTTTATTTTCAACACTGAGGAGTGAAAGAGTTATTCAAACGTTCACATAAGATCTTCTCTAAGCAAAGGAAAAATAATTACATTGTTAAAGGAAATTACACAAAACAAAATACAAACATCATTCGGAAATATCACCACAAAAATGATTTCATACATTACTGATTCATTTTCTTTATCTAAAATTCACAAAAGGGAAAATCATCATACATTGAAAGTGCTGCCTCATAACCATAACCTGTACTCTTTTCATCCAAAATAAACCCCTCTTTGTTATCTTACACATGCACAATACACAAGCTCTGTCAAAGGATAAGTCTGGAGTATTCTGTATTTTTTTTAATGCCAACAAATCCCATGAAAAGACTGAATCCATAAATGTATTTATTCTAACAAGTGCTGCCTCTGCAGCCGAAGTCTGATGTGGCTTATTTCTTCTGTGTCGTTGACCTCCATTGTTGTCCTGCTGCATAGAGCATGTGTATTAATCCGCTGCTGAAAATAGTTTCTAACAAATGCATTATTTACTCTTGTTTGAGAAGCGGCTGCTAGACACTACTGTGCCCAGGCAATTTAGAACATCATTCAGCCTTTAAAAAAAAAAATGAAATATAGAATGGGCTTAGGGCCGAGAGCCAGAGACTCATGTTTGCTTTTCCTTTTCATGGGATTTGTTGACAATAAGAAGACGATAGAAAACCATCAGCCTTATCTTTGAACCTATAAATACGATTGTAAAACACTTGAGGTGAGGGGGAAAGCACATCTGGAGGACATCTGCCGCGACGCTGAAACCTAGATAATCGGGCTCTATCGTGTGTCCACAGAAAGGAGCAGTCGATCTCCACCATGCTGATAAGTATTGATTGCGACTCACAGTGAGACCTCGGTAACTGCCGTCACAACATGAGGGCCTGACAACTGCGGCTCGGATAAAAAAAAGATTGCTATACGGAGAAAAGGGAGGGGGAGTGGGCTATCATTTCATGGGTATCAAAACGAGTCCCCAGCAGGTTAGAATAATAGACTACCCGGCGCAAGCGTGTTGGTTTATTGTTGTATACGGGTTGATTCTGCTCTCCTCGGTCTGATGCAGAAGAAAGTCACAGTGCAGAGGTGGAGAACCAACCTTACATCTCTCATTATTGCTTCACTTTGTCCGTCTTGCATTATTAGAGAATGAGGCGGTACAATATCCAGCATCCAAATGTGACCCAGTGGCTTGTCCAGCTCAGCTCTGACCACTTCCGAATGGTATGATGGGTTATATCATCCTGTAGGGGGGGAGTACATACCATGTAAGCGCTCAATGGGATAATGCAAATACACAAATCGTTACTTTCGTACACTTTTCATAAAAATACAAAAAAGGTTCCAAGAAAATGGGATTCAAAATGTATTTCTAAACCTAATCTAAAAAAACTTAAACACAAAATAAACTATGTGACAGTTGACTTCCCTCCTTTGAACTGTAGATACTGCAGCTGTGGTGACATTCCTACATAGCAGTTCACATGTTCTCATATGACATAGCGTGTTGTACATTTGACAGAGTACAGGGTGTATAAATATAGTCGCATACATATCTCCAAACATGTTGTGACCTCACCTCATTCTCCTCCATGTAGTCCACACTGGAGTTGAACACAGAGCCCAGGTAGGTGAGGTGGAGTATCGCCAAAGCACTGAATGCTATGTTAATCACATACACCCATAGCTTCTGTGGCGGGAGAAACAATGCATCATGTAAGAACAAAGGGCTCAAATCAATATTTCAGACACTTTTATCTTTTTCATTTTCATGTGTGTGGGTTTGTCTCTCGAAGGCCTTCTCTCAATCAGCTTCTTGATGAAGCACATTAGTTAAGAGTTAAACTGTTAAACTAAATAACTTCTTTCACCACCTGTTAACTTTGATTGTTGCTCATGTACATTTACTGTTGTGGAGAAATAATTTGAAACCACATTTTCAGGGGCTTTAATGTATCATTGCCAGGAACAATGTGAACGATCAGCACTGTGTTGCAGTCCATGCAGGCTGCTTCTCCTTGGCATAAATCATTATGGCCCCTCCCCTCTGCTCCTGGTGTGTGCAGCCAATATACTATAAGGGATTTTAGCTGGGCATCTTGCCAGTCAACTCCTAAAGAGTATCAACTAACAGCGCCGTAGTTTTACTGCCGCAGTTGTGTTTTTCTGGCATTAAAACCTGATGTACACTACTTTCGTAATACATTAGGTACATCCTTTTGATGATTGTTGATTATGTTTTCCAATAGGATTTGCCTGCTGAGGAACTTTAATATTATCCGTAAAGGGAAAAATGATAAGGGGCTTAATTTCATATTTTTAAGTATATGCAGAGTAAAAATAGAGACCACATTTTTTCTGACTGCTAACTAGGCCAGAGGATCTACCGTACTAGGTAGGCCCCCTTTGAGCACCTCCTGCTCTGAAAGGAAGTGCCAGCAATCTCTATTTGTGCAGCATGAAGCAATAATTAAACATGTATTTAAAAATAAATAAAATCTGTGAAAACCTACAATTAACGTGCCTATAATGAAAATAATGCACATCCGACAAATGAGTGAAACATATGCGACTGTAAAAGAAGAACTGTGAGTACAGGTTGCATTTGGAGCTGCATTATGTTGTTTTCTGAAAGGAATAGTTTGCGACGGCGAATGAAACTGCCGTGACACTCGCTGAATCATTTCAATGGTAACCAAACAAAGGAACATCGTTAATTGTACTACGTAGTGTGTAATGCATAGATTTGAGAGCTGCCATTTAAAACAAAATCTGGGTCGAGTGAACTAAAAATGGTAGTCTCAATTGACCACAGTTTTTCCGGTTTAAAAAGGCGGGTTTGTGGATGTCCCATGTCACGCTAGTGACGGTTCTCTCTGACCAATCAGTGGTCAGCAGTGTTTTAACGCCGCCCTCGAGTATCAGCTTAGCTCGCTTGGAACCTCGACCGAGGTGGTACCAAGAATGGATTGGTTGATCCACAACTTGTGCTCATGGGAATTGAAAAAGAACCATTCTGATGTGTTACGTACTGAACTGAACAGGACTGCTTGGTGGAAACGCAGCTGTAATAAATGACCCCCTTTGTATGAAAAGGAGGAGAAAGGAGCATTTTACCTTTTTGTTACGGTGAGTGCAATTTGGCTGACATTTCTTTGACAGTACACAGGCATTAAAAACGGCTGCAAGCCTCTTCCGCAACACTGAAACACAAAACAAGACCAAAGCATTAAAATAAAGCCAGAGGAGGTAAATTACAAGCACTGCAGTGAACAGAAACAGAGTGTGTAACAGCGGGTCCAATTAACCATTACTGCAAAGCTAAGCACCTTCTCTGAATGGAAAGGTTCTAATGTGGAACAGAGACAACATTAGGCAGACTCTCACCGTGCTCAATGTACGTGATGAACCCCAGAGATATGAGCACTGCACCCAGATGAAAGCTCAAACCCTGCCAGACGCAAGAGACACAATCTCAACAATCCACTTTTTGCAACAGACAGTAGCCTACAGAGTATGAGGTGTAATTGCTGATGTGAGATGTCCACATAGAACTCACGTGCAGAAAGGCGCTGGCCGTATACGTCACCATAATGGCGGAGAACGTCCCAAATTTGAGGGCACTCTTAAAAACATCTGTGAGACGAGAGCATCAGCTTGCTTGAGAGTGTTTTGTTTCAATGAGCCATTGCCATAATGAGAGCGAAAAGGAAAAAGAATAAAAAGGAAACACAGCTGCTGCCATCAAGCAGTCACTGCTGACATCATAACTCACAGGTGTGCAGAAAGCGAGACATGGGCAGATTCCATGACGTCACCACCTCCACCATCGACCGGGGGAATTCTATACTCAGTGGCTTGGCTACAGTCATGTCCCTACAAAACGAAAAAGGTCAAAGAGGCTGTTTTGAAACCCGAATAAAGACAAACACACTTTATGTTAACACTGCACATGCAATTCTGACCATTTGAGGTTTTCTTTCTCCTCTGTGAAGCCTGCTCCCGCCAGAGTAGTGGTGGTCTCACTCAAATAACCAACAAAATAATTGCTGAAGTGAAAAGACATTGTGTTCTCATACGCCAGCAGCCACCTAATGCAATGACATTAAAAGAGGAAGAGACAGACAGATATTACACACCAACTACAGATAAGGACCTAAATAAATCAGCACACTGCACGGATATATACATACTTTGCCGGTGTACCTCTGAGAAGCAACAGAACAAAGAGAAAAGGTGTAGCAGTTCATGTTAGAGATTAAATTCATATGTTATATTGGGTGAGACGGTTGTCCTGGCGCATACGTGCATGCACAGAGAGGAGGTAAAGATGTGGATACACGCATGCAGGTTAAAGGTGTTGCACATATGGTAAACAGAAAGTAAGCATGCATTAAAGGGAGAGTTTGGATCCATAGTCTGTGTATTACATACAGCAAATGACAATTGGCCCGCCTCCAAGCTCAGAGAAGCAGACAGGAGTTAGTGCATGGAAGCAAAGTAATGTATTACTGAGGACGGGGGCAGCAGCAAAACATATTTTAGCCACCTAAAATAAAGGCCCACCAAATAATGTTACCTCAAAGAACACGGGAGTTGCTGGTCTACGACTGGTGTAGTTGTGTAACTTTGGTTATTTCAAATTCTAACTCATCGATCAAGGCAGCGGTAGACCAGCAACCCCCGGTGTTCTGAGAGGTGAAAATACTGATTTTTTTTCAATGGAGTCTTGTGGCTTTCTTTAGAGCACAGATGGATACAACGGCTTCAGTTCCCCGTTGGGAGCGGCTGTATCGTGGCAAAATAAAGTGGTGAAAATATTGTAAATATCGCGCACACTTAAAGTGATTTCGATTTTTTTTGGCGGCCTAAAATGTGTTTAGCTGCTGCCCCCCTCCACAGCAGTACATTGCTCTGTGTCTGTGCAATAACTCCTGTGTGCATCTCTAAGCCAGAAGCGTACAGACCGTCTGGATACCGTATGGATAAGAACCTCCTACAACTCCACTTAAAACAATTCTAACTATCTCTTTAAAGACGGCATGCCTACAATGTTGAGTATCAGAATCACTGGTGAATTACCTGATCTTCCTCCTCTTCCTCCTTCAAACAAAAGAGGTAATAGAAGAAAAATAATGAATCCATAAGCAATCCAAGCCAGGGAATAAACAGGGATTTGGATTTGTTTATCTCGATGTTCCACTCACCCTCTTAGTAGCTTGTCTCCATAGACCGGTATGAAATAAGGGAAGAGGTAGGGTGCCATGCAGTTGGAAATAACAAGGCACACCTGGCTCTTCACCCAGCTAACAGACACTTTTAACAGCCATGAAAAGCTCTGAGGAGAAGAATGAACCAAAGATTTCAACAGTTAGCGGATCTTTTAAATACCCCCCCCCCCCCCTCTTCCATTCTTAAGTGATACTGTATCACACTCACCAGCTTACGTCCTTCTAAAGCTTCTTTGTAGCTGTTGAAGCTGATCCAGGGACCAAAGATGACGGTCCCCACAAAGTAAATGTAGCCCATGAACTCGATGGGTGACGGTACGCTGGTCACCACACCTCTGTCCAGATCGATGGCCAGAGAGATGGCTTTCATGGCAACCACCATCTGTGAACCTGGACACCAGCAACAGCACATAAGACCATTATCAATGCTGGATATGAATGTGAAACTAGAACGATCACATGTATTGCTTTTATCCATCAGAAATGTGTCAAATGGTGCTGCCTATACAGAAAACACGACCTCTCATCTTGTGCCAGTTGGTGGTGTCCATCATGTGCAGCTCTCTGATAAAAATGACATAAGAATAGCTTCATTTTTTATGTAGTTTTAGCCTCAAATTAAACAGTGACTTTGCACAGCGTTCACTTCAAACACAGCCTCGATGTGTGCTGCTGAGCTGTCAGGCGTCAGAGGAGGACTCTCTCACCCCAGCAGCAGATAGATGAGCACCGTGATGGAGAGGAAGGTGCCTCGGATGGTGGAGTGGCGGCACAGGAAGAGGAAGAGGTAGCAGAGGAGGCTGAGGAGGACCACCCAGATCATATGAAGCTCAAAGAACAGGTAGAGAGCGTAGAATCCTCCTGCTACTGTGCCCAGGTGCTTCACAAAAGAAGGGAGGCCTGACGTAGCAAGATAACAAAAGATAGACGACAGTACAGGCGGTTATGGTAGTGCAGGTTATACTGTATGAAAGGTGAATTGTGAGTGAACCCTAAATTGGGCACCAAATAAGCAGACTCTCACCCAACATCCAGAGAAGCCGACACAGCAGGCAGATAACCAGCAGCTGCCACACTTGCTCCATTCCCTGCTGAGCTGTAGGCAGCAGGCAGCCATGAGCCAGCTCTTGGAAAAACTTCTGCCGGCTGAACGCTCCCATCACTGGACTTAAACAGCAGAGGGAAGCCATTTTTTTCTTTTTACTGTATTATCAGTGCCTACAACCTACTGTGTGTTCACTGCAACTGCACTTAAGCACACGTATGCAACTCGCAGGCAAGCCTAAACTATTCACTCACTGTCAACAGACACACACCACCAGCAGACTTCAAATCCCAGCATGCACGTCACCTCACTACAAATCTGTGCAAATCCATGCATTAGATGTCAAAGTTTCAATGATGATCTAAATGCTATTACTGGCATCTACGATGTAATAATTCACATTTTGATCTTGTGACGAATGCATCACACTGTAACTAGAAAGAAACCTTCGACATCCTCACCGTGGCACGCTAACATGCTGAAGTATTTAGCTCAGTATTGGCGAATTAGGAGACTTCTTGACAGGGCAGAACAGTATCCATATGCTATTCTGCAAGGCATGCTCTCTCCGCAATGCAGTCGACCAATGTGACGAGTTGACTCACAGCTGCATTCCTACAACCGCTGCATGAACAACACAGTATATGTGCGGCGATGTGCGACTTGTAGGTTAATGCAGAGCGTCCTTAGCTCGTAAATATTGCCAACCCTCGCTTCACCTTAGCCAGCGGGATTTTAATGTGACGCTACCCGCGTCCTTCAGAGCGGTTCCCCGGTTCCCCAGCCCCCCACGTCAGGGAACAGCTAACAAGCCCCGGGCATGTCAGTCTGTTTTCCAGGGGTTAACTTACCCTTTTCGGAGCAGCAGCTGGAGGTTACTCCTCGTCTTCCTTCTCAGCTGCTTTCCCGTCCCTTCAGCGTGTATGTGCGTGTATGTGCGTGTGTCTGCGCGCGTGTGCTGCCGCTGTGTTTTAAACCCACTCGGTCCAGATGATGCTTATCTGGATGACTCCCATTGTCACAGCATCAGCACCACTTGCCTGTCATCTAAGCAGCCAGTCGGACACATTTCAACCAATCGGCTGCTTAGGTCCGGGAATGCCAACCAATCGTTCCTGCCGTTCGTCTTGAGTGACAGGCGACGCGGCCAATCAGAACCATCGCACATCATTACCCGGTCTTCCCGACCAATACGATACGTGAACAGCGTGCCGATTGACTGAACACTCGCATCTGGCACGTAGAGGTGATACAAAAGGTTTTGGAGGGATGAATTGTAGGTATGACTAATAAAATCAATATGCACTTTTTATTTTGGTAATATTATTTTGCCAAAGAACACAAAACAATTTGTAATCGTATCTAAATGATATCAACAGTTATGACATATGTCCTGATTGTCAAAAAGTGTTGCCTTTAAGTTATCGCAAAAAACAACGAAACAATAAAAAGTCAAACACTGTAATAGTATGTAATGCAAGCAACAAGTCATCATAGTTGAGTTATATGTTCTAACTAATGGGTCAATTTAACAATCTCTCTAGTGCCACCAGGACAAATCTGAAGAAATCTTTGGCCACAGAATCATCATTCAGAGTTTTGTTTGCTTTAAATGGAGTTTTAATGTCAGTGTTACAATGCCCCAAAGCTATGACAGTGGTCAAGGCAAAGAAAACATTCATTGTAAAAATGGCCATCTATTGAATGTTGTGATTAAAACCAACAACGATTAAACACAAAAACAGAATTAGCAGCAAGGGGATATGTTGTGTTCATTTTTATTAACTGTACAACACTCTGCTTTCTGCCACGTCCAGATTTTAGCACACAAGCCAACTCAAAAAAATGTAATACTTGTGTGTAGCCCAAATACTCGAATTGCTGAATCGTGGGGGAAAACATAACTTCATGTGCAAACATATGGCTGTGCAGTTCCCGAACAGAATTATTTAACAAGGCTTGTCAGATATGGTGCTTGATAATGATATTCATAGGAATGTGCATTTACTCACATACCTAACTGATTATTACCCTAAAAATGAATACAGCCTGCAGTCCAACTGCCGCACAGTTTTAACATCCAGGTAAGTTACAGATGCTTCTTTTGTACACAACAGTGATATTTACCAAACAGTGGAAAAACTAAATTCTCGTCAGGGATAGAGAAACTGACAGCACTCTAAATACTCTTTAGTAAATAAAAAATATCAGCTTTATGAGTTTAGACATTAAAATACATCGATGTTCTGAACCAGATTAGGCCCAACTGTCAAAGAAAATAGGCATCGAAGACAAGGGTGCAGCAACACCTTCACAGCATACACTTATTATAGGAACACTAAACTAAATGTGACCACTTCATTTCATACAGACAGCTAAAGTGTGGACAAACTCGTGTGTTTGACAGAATGTGATCCAGAGCACAAGTCTTCGTGAAAGTAGTAAGAAAACGTAAAACATTAGTCGAGGCAAACGGGCCAGTTTGACTGCTCTGGTTAAATTGTAGTGAGACAAAGTAAATTATTAATTCGCTGTTTGTTTTTAAAAGTGAGAGATTTCCACCCACTTTTCTTTAGATCTCCATGTCGTAGGCAGTTCTTTCGACGCTTTGCTCATCTGGAGGAATCAAGAGGGAGCTGGCATTGTTCCTCCTTTACGACAATCTTGTTAACACCTTTTGGTTTGCTTAAAATGTATTCATAATTTCTTTTCACCTCAAGTAATGCTGAGGTGAGGTACCGTGGTGAAAACAGCTTCAGTGAGGGTGGGAGTTCTGAATGTAGGGGGAGACGGGGCTGAGCGAAGGATGCAGGATAGTTGGGCGGCGGTAGCTTAAACGGAGACGAGGGCTGAGGCTTCCCCGTGACCGTGGGTACTGGCGGCGGTAGACGTGGCGTAGACGGAGGTTTTAGAAACAATGGTACGTGGAATTTTGATGAGATTCTTGCACGTGAGGCAGATGGGGTCTTACGGGGCATGGATAAAGGTCCGGGCAAAACAGGCACGTTGCTCCGAGCGTCGCAATCCAGGTCAGCATTCTGACTCGGCTCAGGCTTCACCGGCAGATGGTTTTCTGGCATCAAATTACGGACTACATTTCGAGGCCGAGTGGTGGCGGAATCCTCTTCATACTCGGTTATAGACGCTGGCAACGGCAGGAATAAAACGTGATTGTGGCGTTGACAGAACAGCACGCCACAGATGCCACACTTCCTGCCATCTTTGACATGCAGCAGCTTATGGCGCTTGAGGTTATGACTTGTATCGAAAGAACGCTCACACACGTTGCACGGAAAGGAAGACTCGGACTCACACTGGTGCTCAGTGAAATCTGCCGGACTTGTGAAATGCTTTCCACAGTCATCACCGATAAAGGAGATTTCTTCGTCATGCAGTTTTTTGTGTTTCATGAGCTGTGGTACATCGGCGAAGCTCTGATTGCACTGCGCACACTGATATCCACCTGCTGGTCGATATATACGTTTAAGGAGCAAAATGGGACTTCTTTTGTCTAGATTTGGGATGCCCGCTGGAGCTTCAAATGATGGCGATGCCTTGCATGGGCTGGAGGTTGTTTGTGATTTGACGGATGTAGTTTCAGTCTCAGGCTCTGTAGTCAACGTTTCCCCATCCTAGGAAATGCACATAGGAGAGACCCGCCCTCAAGTTAACTTTTAAACCACAACACAATAACAAAAGGATACGTACTGTAAAAGCATAACATGAATGCGGAAATAAAAAAGTAGTGGCTGCTACCTGTGGCACTGATGGAGTTGATGGCGTCTGTATTTTCTCCATCAAAACAGAGGGCTGGAGGTCCACAGGAGAATCAACTCTGGGTGGAGTTGTGTTTTCTTCTATTTCCACTTTACCTGTACGGCGTGGCATTTTTCTACGACCGTAAAACCTTTAAACAAAAATGTGAAAACTATTTGATCCGAATAGACAATAAATGTGTCACGCATATACTCATCAAAGTGGAGTAAGAAAACGTTTCAAATGCAAGAAAGAGAATGCGCATTAACAGCTAGTGGGGCAAGATACATAAGCGCAGCAAGGCTCAATACAATAAAAAGATTATCTATAAACAGATTGGTGCATCGACCAGCCGTTTACAGTGTCACAAACGTAATGTTAAGACATAAACACAACAATGTTTCCTGGTTTTATATGGCAGAAAGCCTCACATTGAAGTGTGGTGGTCATGCATTTATACAGAAAGGACCAATTTATAGCATTGACATTTTATGCCGTTATCTGTATCTACAGGCATGTGCAAGACATTAAATATCGTGGAAATAGGGCAGCAAATAGCTCAATGTTATCAATTGATATATCTTTCTTGTTGTGAAATATTGTTGTCAATATCAATCAATCAAGTTCTACATGAAAACCTTTAATTATGGTCTTTAAGTGAAATAACGCCCCCAACAGACAAGGAGCAACACTTAGATCAGGGGTCTCAAACTCATTTTCACTCCGGGCCACATCAGCATCATGGTCGCCCACAAAGGGCCGGTTGTAAATGTAACTACTCGTAACATATTGTTAAGTAAGTCTCTGCATTTGATTATTGTTTATTCAAGTGTTAAAATATTGTACATGCAGTTATATAAATGTAAAAATATATTGAAGCACATTTCTGTTATTATAACTTAAATCCTTTTAATTTAGGGTTAAGAAACCCACATTACTCTATCAAAGACCAAACTATTGAAGAAAATATCAAAGACAAATATCAAACAAGTTATTACAATAACTTTGTTCAACGCTTAAAATCCTTTCAAGGGCACGTTTGCAAAACACATGAAGTATTTCATGTGTTTTAAAGACACGTTTAAAGTAGTCTTCAATGTACTCACAATACATTTACATGTCAAATGTACAGTAACCAGCCAAAGAGCTGCTTCTATCACTGTGTGTTTAAGTATCTCAGAATTATGACTTTCTATCATAGTTATGACTTTCTATCTCATAACTTCGACTTTCTATCTCATGATTTCGACTATGGGGATATTTTTATTATCAAGTCTAACTTTAAAAAAAAAGAAAAGGTAATTTATTTTTTTTGGCGGATTCGCGGGCCACATAAAATGACGTGGCGGGCCGAATTCGGCCCGCGGGCCGGGAGTTTGAGACCCCTGACTTAGATGATAACACATGAAATGATATATGCGTAATGTAGGACTGTGTTTTGTTGTTGCTCGTTTGCTGGCCAGCACACTACTAGCCTGAGTGAAACACAAACTGGGGCTCGCAAACTCACAACAACTTAGCTAATTATGGCTAACGTTATCTAGCTAACTGTTAGCTAACAACTTTCTTACGTTTCTTACCGTTTCACTATTTTCTTGGGGTTCTGTTTAGCGCATGTAAACACCGAAGGCACAAAGTCGGGATTGTCATGGTCCATGGACGCTTCCTCTATAAAATGTAAAAAAAAACAAATAGGTTTTTAAGCAACTTCAACAACTACAGAGAGCTACGACCTGAAAGCACGGCTTATCTTACGCGAGTTAAAATGAGCGCCACAAACACGAGCATTTCCTTTGAGCTCCTCGGTGCTACGGTTCACTCGCTGGATTGCTTGGAGCTACAAACGTCTCCGGTTGACCTGAAACGGCCGAGATCCAGACGGTAGTCTGTAAAATTTCAGTTTGCTGGTTGAGGAATGGTTTTTACAACCAGACACGCAACAGGCCCACATTTTGATTTACAACTTGTTTGGTCTCAGTTGTTTCGCTTCTGTTACGGAAGTTATCGGAAGCAACAAAGTTCAACTTCCGTTGCCAAGCGCGCGCGCACCACCGTGAATACTTTAGCTAGGTTTGTGAATACAGGACGGTTTGTTTTAATGGTTAATGTTCAACGACAACAATATATGTATTGTCATTTACGTTCCAGATAAAAAACTCCGTCCCTGACAGACTGTTGGTATTTATTTAAGCAAACTAGCAGTAGAGGAGAGTTTTGTTGTGTCTGTGTGTCTCTTCTGGCACTGTGACCGCCACCACACGGTGCTCTGAGGACCCCTGCTGGCCGGGGGTGGAAGAAGCACTCACATCTTTTAGGCTACTTGAGTAATTAGCAACACCGTATAATGAAAGTCAACTAACTTTATTTGAGTAAAAAATATGACCATACAAATAAAAAAATGTACGTACCAAAAGGAAAAATAGTCATTATGCAGAGTGGCCATTTCAGAATAATGTACATTTGTCTCTGAAATGTAATGGAGCAGAAGAAGAAAGTAGCATGAAATGGAATTACTAAAGTAAAGTAGCCTACAAGTACCTGTACAGTTTAATAGTGTATTTACTTACTTTCCACCACTGTTTGCTTGGCGGTGTGACACTGAATTCTGTCATCCATTAGATTCTGTGACCTGAAAATCTTCATCAAGGAAAATAAATTACTCCACAGACACAGTGATAGTCCTATATATATATATTGATTTGAGTGTATCAGAAAGACCAAAGTTAGTTTTTACACATCTGAATTGAGCCTCTTTGTATCTAGTCTGTTTTTCCTTTACGCAGATTGTTAAACTTACAAAGCAATACATTTTACATGTTGCAACAAATCTAGTTTTATATGGTCAAAATTGGTGATGAAAATCAATTTGAGTTGAATTTTAGTTACTGCATTACCATCACACATTGTAACAAACAAATAAGCATGTTTTTATGTGACAATTTCTTGACTAGAATTGTTTTGTGGGACATAAGAACACACGGCTAAACTAAACTATATTTTTCATTCTCTCTGAGGTATTTTAATACATTATCTTTAGTTAAAATGGAAATGTACAGTGTTTATGTGTGTTCTGACATTAGCACCGGATCAATGTGTTTCATTTGTCAGCACTCACAAGAAGTGATGCGTCCTTGGTCTGGTACAGACATCATTTCCAATGCTCAGTGCAGCAAATTAAGTGCATCTTCACAACTATAGTCTTGGGGGCATTTTATTTCAACATTAAAATATATCCTCTGCAGAGCCACAACTAAAGCTCATTCATAGAGCTTAAACAGCTGCAATGGCTTCTGTCTTGTGACCGTTAACAAACAAAACAGAGTTTCTCAATAAATGAACATGTTATATTATATTATATAAGTGTTATTTACAGATTTTTTTCGTGTTGGAATACATGTTAAATATTTAACTGCCAAGTAATAATGCGTGTTTGATACTTACATTTTTTTTGCATTAAATCATACTGGGATGTTTGCTGAAATTGATAGGATGGCCCTACCTAGAACATTTTCAACTGGTGAGATATATTGCTCTTCACTCCTGCTTGTAATTTCCTGCCATGTATTAATATTTCCTCTGCTCCGAGGTGCATTTGTGTAGCCCACTATGCCTTAGCTGGTGCTTTATCTTAGTCCAAATACCTCCTGGTTTTCACTCAGAAACGGAAAAAAAACAAAATTGTCCTTGAGTTTCATTTGGCTTAAAACACTGTTATACATATTCAATTTATTTATCAAGTAAAACCTTTTTCAGAAACATCAAGGATGCTCCCTTGTTAGTTATTGTTGATTCCAATAGCTTCTAGCATCAGCACATTTGAGCTTTCTCCTTCTCGTCCTTCCACTTTACAATGAGGAACACATAATCGTAAATAGTTATGAATCAATTAGTAAAGAATAAACCAGAAATAAATTAGCAAACAATTACTTCCTGAATCACTCAGAATGGAGGCACAAAGTAAATCCCATACAAATCCCATACAAAATACTAAAACCACTCGTCTGTATCCCACACTCAGCCCATTCGTTCTGTGGACCCAATTATTTCCATCTCTTACAAGTTAATCTGTCCAGCATTTATTTAAATGAATCAATCATTTACAAACTTTAGTTTTAAGAAAAAGCTGTTATGTAAGAATCAAATATGTATTTGTCGGGACTACTTTAATCTGCAGTTTTGGCAGTCTTTTTGGTGTTTAAATCGGAGGGACAATGTACTTCCTTGACATGTGCAGTAGTGCCCATCTTCATAATGAATGAACATGTCACCCACCACTGCTATGGTGTGGCTCATTGATCTGTTATAAATAGATGTTTGAGGTAACGTTTGATGGCACAGACATTCTAAGCTTCGGCCACACAGATCAATTCATTGTTGGTTTTGGTCTTTGAATTGGAATCAGAGAAATATAGACGATCGCCATACTTGTCCTTTGAGTCTGTGTCGGTACTCCACCAACAGATGTCACTGTTGTTTAATCAGAGGCAGTGGTCTGCTTTTTAGTGTTAAAAATAACAGAGAAAAATATCAACACCTGACAACATTTTTAAAAGAACAAGTTGAAACTAACTCTGGTAATTCAGTTCAACACTTTTGTATAATTTTACTTTATAAAACCAGTGAACCCTCCCCAACTACTTTGCCCTTCTAAGATATCTCACCGCAGAGCTCAGACCTAAATCTGTAGCTGTGATAAACAGCCACCCAGGTGAGCTAAAGATAGTAATGTTGTGGATAAACGCTACTTCGACTTCCCATGGAATGCACTCATAATCATTGAAAATCAATTTATAAAGCTGTGTCTGACAGTTAAATCGACAGTATTTCATTTCCATCCGCACCTCCGGTGTGTGAAACACCAGAGTCCTACTGCTCCTGTGTGTCGTCAACATGTATCAGACTGCCAGCGCTTTGTGAATGCAAACAGAAGCTGACACCTGTGAAGCGTTTACAGGATTTTCCCTCTCACATGTTATGATCTTTTTGTGATCGTGAATTCAACATTCCACTCCAGGATATAGTTGAATTGCTCGTCAAGGGAGTTTCTTAATATCGACCAGTTTATGGCCTGAAAATAAAGAAATTGGCATTGCCACTGTGTCCCCTCCCTCCCTCCTGCCCCTCTTCTCCCTCAAGGTGACTCCTCCATCTGCACCCTCTGGTTCTGCCAATCCCTATCCCTGCAGTTACCATGATACAGTCACTGGGATCTGATTCCCCTCTTCTTTCTGTGAGCTGTCACTATCTCACCGGTCTGGTTCGTTGTCCTGGAGCTATACACACCAATCAAGGCTATGTGCTGCTGCTTTGTTCCCTGTTTGTGTTTGTGAGCGAGAGAGGGGCATGCGGGTCATCAAAGTCGGCTATTTCTCTTATTTTAATAAAAAAAATAACATCTGAACTGATATATTGTTCAGCCATTTCTGTCGCACACACTCAAGTGGATTTTTTCCAATGAATATTTTCCTCTCTTAGTGATGAGGTGTCTCTTTGAACTGGCTTCATTTCACTGCACAGCCTCCCCATTTTAATTACCCTCTTCTTCACCCCTCCTCGCGTCGTTCGAAGTGCAGAAGAAGAGGAAGGGGGAAGGAAAATAAAGGGGAGGCTGAGGAGAGAATGTAAAAATAAAAATAAAAATGTAAGGGTGGGGATGGGTTGTGAGTGAATGGGTGGCTGTATTGGGTGAAGGCAGAGGAGATAGAAGAAGCAGTGAGGGGGAGATTCAAGCCAACCCTAATCCCTGTTTGTACACTTGTTCTTTCACCAATCAAAATGATCAGTATTCACGCTGGCTTCAAGCATTCCTGACCCATGTATCACTCATCCCTTGCCATGTTTGACACTTCGGGTATGGGCGTGTTACTCCTTGGTGTTGTTGGTGCCTGTACACTGCTGACAACATGTTATGTTGACCCAACACGCACAGCAACCCACAGGCTCAGCCACTTCCACCGGGGACTGTTGAGGCTGTCGCTCCTGCCATCACTTACTTGTCTGGTGAAGGGTTGAGCCACTACAACGCAATTACACATTCAGTTCACCCACAGAGCCAGCCAGCGAGACTCCCCTCCCCCTCATGCTCCCCATCTCCTCCCTGCTCTGCTCTGCTCTTTCTTACCCCCCTTCGTGTTTCTGCAATACCCACCATCTCTACCTGATACATCTCTACCCCCCCCCAGGCCAAAGGGGTGAGGATGAGAGGCGAGAAAAACAGTATGAAATAGTGTGAAATGTGAGGGGAAAGGAGGTAAGCTTTCTGGATGGAGAACAGGGGGGGGGGGGGGGGGGTAAGTGTAGAGACTGACGCATGATATATTGATTTTGATGAGCCTAGGGCAAACAAGTAGGAGTATGTGGGAGGAGGAGAGCCACAGCTTGCAGATGTCTTACAACACCTGTTTGGGATACGTTTTGTGTATGCTGGTAGTGACGGAAAGAGGGGGCCCTTTTGGAAACATCTGCAAGTGTCTGAGCATGGCTTATGCGTGTTTGCACAAACAAACACATTTATATTTTCACGTTGCATTGCAGCACTTGCATCTAAAGTGCTATTAAAAGGGAATTTTAATTGGTTTTTATGCTTGAAACATGATAGCTCAGCTGTAACCCAGAGCTCTGAGCTGGACCAGAATTATATCAAAGCTTCTGGCCATTAAAGCAGGCATTTAGACAGCGGACAGCCATTGGGGATCACATTAGGTGAGATCACTAAGGGGGGAGAGGGAGGGATGGAGTGGAATTAATGGGATTTTGTACATTTTCTCCTCACAATGCATCAAGGTGTGTCCGTGCACATGTGTCCTTGCGGGCAAGAATGGGAAAGATGTTGATATTGATCATTAAATACATTGCTGGGTGAATGATATGGTGGTTATTGATCTGAAGAGTCAGTGAGGTTGAAGCATCATGGTAGGAAAATGGCCTGGCAACAATGGGGAATATCACAGCCGGAGTTGCCGCCCAGCCAGCAGGATTACGGATTTAAAATCGGATGTACGAATTGAATTAATTAATTGAGTGCACGCTGAGCTTTTATGAATCTATTCTACCTGGCTGATGTGAATGTTCCTTCCACCTTCCTGTTGTGTTAATGCGATGCTGGGTTTCTCTCCATGCTGTTAAATGTGAATTCATGTTTTATTGTGCAGGCTGATAAAGGGCCTGACGCGAGGAGATGGAGACTTGTGGTCTCTACATTAGCACTGAAATTAATTAGGCCACTCTCACTAAGCCTTCCTCCTCCCATATGGTACCACGGTAATCACCTTTCTCCTGAAATACTTTGACGCCCACTGCACATGTTTTGTGATTTCCTTTGTTTCTCAACCTGCTGCTTTACCTCTTCTCCTCCACCCAGCTTCCTCGCATGCTCTCTTCACCCTCACTTCATTCCCTCTTCTGTTTCCAAACTGTTGGTGCATTTCTTTTCTTTGCCCATCTCTTCCTCTTTTATTGCAGAAATGCCTCAAGCAGCACTCAGCAGGCTTCCCTATTAAAGTTGCCCAGAAGCCAATTATGTGCTCGTAAATGTCTTTGGTCTCAGCCTCGCATTTGTTCCTTCTTTACAGGTGAGATGGTGTTGGCCAAAGCCGATCCCTTCCTCCCTCCTTTACCCCTTACATCCCTTTATCGCCCTCTGCCCCTCTTTCCGCCTCGTCCCTGCTCCGTGTTTAGTCTGTTGTGACACAGTAGCAGAGCGAGATGAGAATTGGGAATAGAGGGTACGTAGTAGTGATGAGTGAAGATTAAAGAACAGTGATGGGTTGACATGAGGGAATAACGCCCTTTCCCGTCCCTGCCTCTCATCTCCCCAACTGCCATGAAAAGCCATTCATTTGTGGAAGAGGACTTGCATGTCCCACATACCAGTCAGCCTCTTATGATAGACAGATAGTTTAATTATTTTCACTGCTCAACAACTCTCAAGTGTGTCGGCTGGTTTCTGTGTCTCTTCTCTCCTTTCATAAAACATAATCTGTGCTATTTACATGGTGGTACAACATCTCCCTTTTATAGCTGGAGCTCTCTTTAAAACATGATGCTCAAAGTCTAAATCTTCACAGCATGATTTCTACTGTCTTACATTAGTTATTTAAGCTTCATATAATACTAATGTTGTGTCTGTTTTGAAGGGAGTAACAAACTGTCCTGCTGTAAGAATACAATTTAATTTGTTTTTGTTTTTGAGTGAGTAAGTATTTAACGTGGATTTTGTAGGAAAATCTGCAATCTAACCAAATTCCTTAATGCTAGATTACATTTAAATGAATTGACTATAGGATAAACACAGACTGACATATAGAGAGAAGGCCTGGTTTGAAGCTCAGCAGATGTTATAGCCTACAACATGGTATAGTTAGCATAAAGATGAACATTGTCGTGCATATACTACAAAAATAGCAGTATTTATGTATATAATAAATAGCAGGGGAGCTACTATCGATCCTTGTGGAACGCCTTTATCAACCATTTCGTGACTTTTGATTTGAAACCAACAGCAACAACAGTTAAAACAGAAAATAATTTGACTTTCTTCATTTACTATTCTCTTGATGTACGTCAGTGTTGACTCTTGTCTTGAGTCTATTTCCTCAGCTAGTTAATTAGCAAGTCCATTCTTCTGCTGACCAAAGTATTCTCCACTCAACCACAATTAGACACATTTGCCGATCGTAGAGACTCCTCTCTTCTCAGTCCACAAACTGGCCTTCCCTTCCTGCCATGGTTTCATTCATCCATCTCTCCGCAGTCTATCTAAGTCCCCATCTCATGCCATCTCAGTGCAGCTTAGACGTGGCTGGCCCTCATCGCTTTCCTCTATGAAATCGCTTTCACACACACATCACACACACACAGTGACTCCTCCAGAATGTGAATGAAGCTGCTGCTGCTAAACCCTCACTATGATATGGCAGTCACGTCACACAGACGCATTCACACATACAGTATATGCAAAAAAAAAAAAAACACAGAATATGGTTCTTGCAGCAGTGTATTATGTACTGGCAGTCTTGTCCTCAGAGCAGTAAATAAATAATGAGAACACTGTTAAAATGCTGCCAGTATTCCATTGCTCTGCTGCTATCAGCCCTGCGCCTCCCTGCTCGGCTTCTCTCTGAAGAAAAGGAAGGTCTTGCTTTAAAGATAGAGGCTGTTCTTCCTTTGACACATTTTCATTCCTTTTCCTTAAATGTCCCCACTGTTCAGCCCTCTCTCCAGCTCATTTACTTACCCTTATAAACTTACCTCTTACCATTTATTTTACTCATGCATACATAATAACTTCCCATTCGCATTTTTACGAGACAGAAGCTTCCCTCTTGTGCATTTTGGTGACGCACAACTGGCAGAACGTGACACATTGTCTCGTGGAATATTACAGGAAGACGGAATGTCTTTACGTTTTTGCTCTGCTTTTGTGTTTATGACTCGTGTAGGGTTGAGATCTGTGGAGGTATGCAAATGTCAGACCAAAGGTAGAGTTCAGTGGAGAAATAGAAGGGCATGCATCATGGCAGATCATGACATGAGCTGTATAAGGCGGACCTGTCCGTTAAAATGTGATGCCCTCTACTTTTCTGTGTGTCGTGGAGCAGGCAGTTTATATTTCAGAGTATTTCCACATAACACACTGGCCTTTTGTGTTGGGGATGAAGATCTAAAGCAGACAGATTGGGGCCGAGCCAACATGAATTTCAAACGGCAACTATCACAACACAAGGAGGTTAAAAGAGAGAGAGAGAGAGAGAGAGAGGCATAATAAGTGACACGGCACTCCATGCTTACAGAAGTTGTTCTTCATTTCTTGGCAGCTGATAAATGACTCTCTGATGTCAGATATAGTTCAAGCACACAAAGATGGAATAAAAGAAAACTGACAGGTAGAAAATGACAGTCCCCATAGGAAGGTCAACCCTGAGTGTGGTTGCTTGCTGTGGATACAATTCTTTCAGCATATTGGTGTCAGTGACTCAAGTCCTTTCTGCCCTGTGGACTGTCCCTTCTCCAGCCCTGATGTCTTTGGTGGTGGCACTGCAGTAAATGTGCCGGTAAAGCATTTTTTTGTATAAAAAAAAAAATAGCAAAGCGTGCTCTTATTGTGTGTGTTTTATTGGGAGGAAAAGAGAGCGAATTTTTACTCACAAATATCCAATCCCCCCCCCCCCCCCCCGAATCCTCAGCAGGTCATTGCGATTACTGTAGAAAACCGTTGTTCTACCCCATCCCAGCTTCTTTGCTGCTCTCCCACACAGTCATTTGCATTTTCTCTCTTGGCTCTCTTCCATATCTTTCAATGTATCCTGTCACACCTGTTATTCACTTGTTTTTTCAGTATTTCTTTTCCCTCCTTTGTGGAAGCGCAGAACCTCATCTAAATGCACAGCCAGTCGCAGGCTCCCGACCTGCTTTGGGCATTTTTACTGGTATGAACAAGTGCAATCATCCTTTTCTTTCTAATACCATCTCATAAGAGCTCAAGGTGACAGAGAATGGCTTACATGCCTGGGATGAATTCACCTATTCCCTGCTTGTCTGCATGTCTTGATAGTGCAGTGCATGCAGTGCATGCATACCTTGCTATTTCATTCACTTTTATGTGGCTTTGGTGGTTATCTCGTCCTGTCCCGCTCAAACAAAACGTATAGGCTTTCCAGTGCTTGCTCTCTTGCCTGCAGACAAGCAGAGAGAGGCAGGGGAGAAGAGAGAGTAAGGAGGAGGGGAGAGGGTAGCAAATGAGGTGTGGGTAAGAATTATGGGGGACTAGAGAAGAGAGCAGTATAGCCCAGCCCTGGAAATGGAGAGAAAGATGGTGAAGGAGAGACAGGAAGAGAGCGAGAAATTATACAATGTAAAATCCATGCGAATGCAGCTTTAGTCGTGCAGTGTCCAGATCAGCAGGCTCCTTCACCGCTGGGGAACAACCGCCTTTTGTGTGTCGTCCCCCCCCCCCCCGCTGCAGTGGGGGAGTGCACTTACCGTCGCGCCCAAGGGGAGAAGCCAAGAAGTATCTTCCAATCAGCCGTTAGTGATTTCTCTCATCTTGTGGGGCTGCTGATGGTGATTTATCACTGACCTGAGACAAGCGCTGTACTCTGCTCAACACCCTAACCACCTGGAATACTCCACCATGCTTTTTATTTATTTTCTTAAACACAAATACCCTCCTGTGGACATTTCAAATAGAGTGACCAGAGGACAAAGGGAGGATTAAAATGGACTTACTCACTGCCATTCTTGAATTTTCTTCTCTTTTTTTGTCCTGCTGCAGACTGAAGATAACTTTTACGGGTACATTTGTGCCACATTGAGGACATGCTTTTATAGAAGAACATAGCCATTTTTTTGTAATTCATCTGTCATATCTAATGTTATATTTTATTTGGAAAGCACGGCAAGCAGAGGATGATTGTAGGCACTCTACGACAATAATCATGTAGGATTGATACTCGGGTAGATAGAGGTGGTCAAGAGATGGA
This sequence comes from Melanostigma gelatinosum, assembly GCF_949748355.1. Lineage (NCBI taxonomy): Eukaryota > Metazoa > Chordata > Actinopteri > Perciformes > Zoarcidae > Melanostigma > Melanostigma gelatinosum. Next base: position 21,413,930 of record NC_136641.1, on the reverse strand, counting down.
GACGGAGAGACGGGGGGGACAGCTGGAGCACACCTGCCTGCTGAGCACGTCTGACACCTCGCTGCAGCTCGATTAGCGTCTGCTCTCTAGACTAGCAGGTTCTCTCTTCCCTAAGTTATCGTGCTTCCCTGTGTGCATGCGTATGTCAGTGTGAGTGAGTGTGAATTGGTGAGTTTGGGTTCGGAGCAGACTTTGGGATTACACTGCCTCTGGAAAGGATACAGGTGTAGTGGAGCCTTGAATGAGGATTAGCAGCTCTAACACCGTGTAGCCGGCAGCACACCGGCAATGGACCTTTGAGACAAGACTCTCAAGTCTCACTGGAGGATTAAGGATCACGCTTTAACCAACATGATGGGACCCAGGGAGCAAAGGAAGGGGACAGGAAGGCAATTGAGAAAGTTATATTGAGATTCTGTTACCCTTCTAATTCAGGTTATCCTTGACTGAGGCTAATCATTTGTGCAATTTGAATATCAAGGCATGAGAGAATGTGTTTGCATATCCAGAGGCTGATAAAAATGACCTGCCTAAATAAATGAAATCATTGGATATGTAAAAGACAACCCGATAGTACTTGTGATAAACAATTTTCATTACCTTGCAAGCACAAAGTCCAATTGATCCATGAGCTGGTTTGATATTGATTTGTCTGCACAGTCAGGACAGAGTCTTGTCTCATCTGCGCTGAAGAGGTCAGCAATTTAATTATAATCAGTCATTCAGATCTCACCCTAGAGCAGTCTGCCAGAGTGCTGAGTGTGCGATAGTCTAGAGAATCAATGGTCCGCGACTTGTCATGATATCTGATAAGCACGATGTGTTTCTGCTGCAGTCTACGATAACAATCTCACAGTTCCATACATGTCTCGTGTTATTCGGAGAGGCAGTGTGAAAATGACTTCTCCGTTGATGGCAGTTCTGCTCGACAGTTACAGGAAATTTGTCAGTTTGTGAGCTTGTAGTTGAAAGAGCCGTGTGTTGTTGCCTGTCTTGATGTGCAGGTGTGTATGCTCTTTGGGCTTGTATCCCTGGCATACAGCTTATCTTAGCTGAACAGCAAGGGCTTAAAGATCCTGCCTAAGGGTGTAATGGACACCACTTTGCACCACTCAACCTACCCCTTAAGTTAACAAATACCTTGAGCAATACTTTGAGTGGTGGACGAGAGCAGGGCTGTCCCGATGGGGCTTTCAGGAGGAGACGTTATCTCAGCAGCCACTCTCAGCAATCCTGGAAAGCGGAGGGTTTAGCAAGTGATGTGCTCGATGTGGGAGGGAGGAGAGAAAAAACAGGACTGAGGTGAGTTCTTTGATAGCTGTGTTGTTTGTATCTAACTTGTTCAAAGAGCATTGCTGAAAGTGATGCCGTTTGGTTGTCTCGTACTGCAAGTGAAAAAACTCAGGAGCAGCGTGAGGGAGTTCAGCTGGAACAAAAAGCTGCTCGATACAGCAGTTTTCAACACTGAAGAACAGACCAGGCACGGTCGAGCAAGTATACCTTATGATCACTTTTGACAAGTCACTGGATCAGCATTGATTTGACTGAAACAACTGCCTAATCTACATAAGCACAAAACCAGCAGGACTCTTAAAAACCTCCTTTCTCCAGATCCAAGAGAACACTGAAACTGGACGATCTACAACAAGCACATTTACTGAAGCAACATTTTGCCTGCGATGGAGACAGATACAAACACGTGGTGTTGCAGCTCTGAAACAATCGCCACCTTTGAATTTACTTTGGATTATAACACTTGACTTTTGAACGACAAGAGGAGAAGACAGCCAAATAAACTGTGGATCTGTCCCCGGCAGGGATGTGTTGTGTGTTACTCTGAGGAGGAGGAGTGCATTAAACCACAAGCCTGCGGATGAGGGTGGGGCTCTCCCACTGCCACAGACAAAGACCCCGATAGAGAAAGTCCTGGTGTGAGAACTGGTCAAGTGGGGCAATTTTGAACCTGCACAGTCCAGCGGCGTGTCAAAAGTCACTATGGGGTGCAACATGTGCGTGGTTCAAAAGCCCGAGGAACAATACAGGGTCATGTTCCAGGTGAGCACTCTGTCTCTTCTCTTTCTTTCTCTGACTGGTTTTCATCTCTTTTTTTTTTCCTGTCTTCAAGCAAAAGCATTCCTTTGTGTGTCCTTAAAGTTTTCATCGTTATTCTGTCTTAATTTGGTTATTTCTTACAGCGATGCTGCTGGATGAGTTAAAATCCAAACAGCTCAGACACAAATGTCTGCAGTGAAAATCAACAGAACCTCATCACGTTGAGACACTCAATCAACCCGAATAATTCACATGTAATATTCCCAATAACCAGTTTAAAATCCAAGATACATTTAGCATCTATAACCCGCAGTTATTTGTATTCATAAAAATGTCAAGGATAGTAACATCATGTTATTCGTGAATGAGTAAAAATAAAACATTAGCACCATCATATCACTTACTTAAACATGATAGTGACAGAACATTAAGCAATTAATACAATTCATGACATGAATTAAAACTGCATTGAACAGCACTGATTGATTTAATAAGCTCCAGATCATGTGACACATCTCACTTTTTGCTGAACTCGTATGCCTTTAGTGTAGATTTGAAGTATATATATGTTAGCCCCCCCAAAAAAGCTGTGTAAATCACTTTGCAACCTCTTGAGCAAAGCTACTGAAATAGTCAATCAGTGACGATAACACCGATAATTATGATGACACTTCACTGTGATTACAATGATTACGATCAGAGAGAGCAGCGCTAAATTGCGCAAGATATAGAGCGAAACGCCGGCCTGGGGAAAGTAGAGTCCTGCAGAGCCACGAAGGCAGCAGGGATGCTCGTGAACGCCGGCCTAAAGTGTTATGGGAGAGAGGGGTTGCCACGGTTACAGCCTCAGCACCACCTGCCAGCTGGGACCGCGGACTGCATGCGAGTAAGCTCATCTGGCTGTGCAGAGCCCGAAGGAAGCCAAATATAAGTCCCGTGCTTACGAAGCATGAAAAATGCTCAGCACTCATGGGAATGCAGCGCAACACTTTTCGTATCTGTGGCATCAGAAGCCTCAGCTGGGTCTCTGTAGCATGCTGGAGTCGGGCTCTGGGCCAGTTAACTGGGCTACATCTGGTGCCAGAGGCGATGCTAAGAGAAAGAAAAACATGGAGGGAGACTGAGTCCAAATAGAGGCTGGACAATGAGTCAAATGGGGGGGGGGGGGGGGGGGGGGGGGGGGGAAAGTCAGACCGTTTCATTTATTCCTGCCGTTTGCCCTGAGGTCAGTAGATTCTAGTATGGCGCAAAGATGAACATAAAGGCTTGAGTGACTTCACAAAGCATTCAATAAATCAGTGACCTTATCTAACAGGGGTCTGCAGTAATGACACTGACCGCATGCAGGTTAACGACTTTGAAAGTGGAAATCTAATCATTCCACTGATCAGGCAGTGTGAGGTCAACTGTGTCCCTCCACGTCTGTCATCCCAGAAACACTTCAGCTCTGTCAGACAGAGCATCTGCACGTGGTCTCCAGACGGGCGTGGCGATGAGGGGAGCGAACAGCGATGGCAGGAGATACTTTATGTTGTACGATTTGGTGCATGCAGAGCAGTTGCCACGTTGCATGCAAATCTATTGCGTGAATGGTGGTTGTGTAGGTAGAGCAGATATTTTGAGGCGTTGGAGCAGCAAGACTGCATATATTGTGGGCTGGTGAGCCTGAAACGACATTGCTTGCAGGGAGCAGAGGAGCATGAGAGAGAGAGCAAACGCAGATGGAGTACTGAACCAGAGCCACAGCCTTTGGCTTTCAGAGGCTGACGAGTACATTGCATTGAGAATATATTCAGTAAAACACAGAGGTCTGTTAAACTACATTAAAAAAAAGTATGAATACTAAAAGGCAGCCGAGAGGAACACACAGACTTCATGCTGTTTTTTTCTATAAAATTCAATCTCAGTTATTACATTTATGATTACAAACAAAACATTTCTTGCTGTGCAGATGGCTGATTAATCCAAAGACCATGCCAGAGAAAAGATGGAGGTATACTGTGTGCAATCATTTAACAAAAAGACGAAACATAATTATATTCCCCCCCCCCACACACACACATTTCATGGCCTTTAGAGGTTTCCCAGCTTTGAGCTGTTTTCCTTATCGTGAATAATTACACCTTCGAATTAGATGCAGTCTACTGAGTAACTGTCTTTAGACAATAAATACAGCATTACACAGCTTACAGCTACATCAGGCTGGAAACCAGACTGTTAAATGTGACTCTATCAACACACTTGCTTCTCTTGCCAAAGGAATAAAAAAGACTCGTGCATTATACATTGGGCTTCTGCTGCACACTGGTGATTGGTTCACACCCATTTGGCATGTTTCTGATCAATTTAGCCTCCTATAGCCCCGAGTTAAAAGGCACATTGGTGTTCAGTTGATGAGTAACGGACTCGATTGTAGACGTCATGTGCACATAAACCATTTTGAGCAAGAGTTTCCCCTTTACATACATTTTGCAGAGTACCTGACCCCCCCCCCCCCACACACACACACACACACACACACAGACACATACTAAACCTCTGTCCCCCCCTGAGCCCTTCAGCCACTCCCTTTTTCTCTCCTCCGTCACTGTAAAGCGGGAGGCTGTTTCCATGGCAACCGCCGTCATTAAACAAACCGAATGTGCTTTTATTCACAATGACACGAAGAAACACGCTGACAGCCACAAGAGGCAAACTGATGAGGATCAATAATTTAGCTAAATTAGGTGCATGGCTTGGTTCACACCCGCATGCACGTGCACAAAGGAGCATAAATACTGAAGGTGGACAAAATAAAAAGGGACACCCGACAACGTAATTTGACGAGAGCGCCACAATTATTAATGCCCCTCATATAGCAATCGTTAAGAGGTCTGTATGATGCTGTAGTTACAAGCAGATGTAAGGAGATGGGCGACACATGAGAGATTAAAGTTGACGACCACTTGGGGTGGGGTGGGAGGGGGGGGGGGGTGTTCTGTTAAACTGCAGGTTAATTGTATCACCTGAAAGACCGCTCGTTACCTCTTGGCGTGTCGGCCTCTTTTTATGTCAGGGATGTGTCGGTTTCCTCGGGTGAAGTGCAGGTTAGTGTGCGGAATATGTACGCGTCTGCCGGGTTCCTGCTCTTTCCCCTGAAGCCTTCTCAGGCGTGTGACTGACATGAACCCGGGACAAAAAGGATGGAGAGGATGTCTCACTTAATAGGAAAGGAGTGACAGAAAAAAGAAAGGGCGGAGGGCATTATTGTAAGGCCATGTAGCCTGCGACATGTTTTACAGACTTCTGCCACCACCAATAAAAAAAAAAGCCTGCCCACAATTCATCTTTTGTTCTATAATGTATTAATAATGTATGTACAGTCATACTGCTGCTGAGGTTCCTTAGCTCCGTCGCCATCATTTCAAAGAATGTTTTAAATCAATATCTTCTCACTGTTGTTAGTTTATAATGGGCCTGCTGCACCACTCCCTGCTTGCTCATTTGAATTAGCTCCGTGATATCAAACAACAGGGGTCATAGAGCCGGTCGACTCCATCTCCAGATAGATTGATTTACTGAGGAGGCGACTGCTTCAGCCTTCAAAGTATGAGAGATGAGAAAAATCAATTACCGAACAAGTGGAATTGAATATGTTGTGTGCACAGGAATGCACATGGACCGGGCACACTTCAGATTAAGACTGTGATCATTTGTGTACTTTTCCACACGTGTTTAGGATATTGTGGTTTACTGGAGTTAGTCGTCCCTCTTTTTTCATCTCCGCCTGTTGTACAGCACACGCGATTCATTTGCCTTTTAAAAGGGGCTTTCAGATAAAGACTAATTATGCATCAACCACTGAGTAATTTCCCACGAGCCTTCATTGTGTGCGTGTTTACATACAAGTACTGAACCTATAGAGCCAGACTCGCTCGTCGTTTACCTTCACTCTGTAATTCCTTGAAAGCTTGTACTCTACATTTCTCCAGCATCATTACATGCCCCTCACATCCCTTCCTCCTCCTGCACTCCTTCAGCGTCTTCCTGCCTTTGCTTTCTTTTTTTTTTACACTTTTAACTCTTCGCATCTCTTTCATCTCTTTCATATCAGCCCCCATCCCCACCCTCAGCTGCCACTGATACCGCCACCGCTCACGCCCACCCCCCCCCCCCCCCCGCCCCACTGGGAATTGTGGAGGCTTCACTATTTTTCTGAATTTAAATTCTTTTTAAACACAAATAAACAGAAATCGAGATGGAGTGTGGGGATGGGTGTGCACCCGAGGGTTCATTATTTGCATTGTTTTTGTCGCTTATAAATAGCAGATGTAAGTAGTGATCTACTAACCCAGAGATAATACAGAACAGGCAAGAGTGTCATGGATTCTCCATCAAGTCAGATATAACACACAACAACCATTACCCTGCATGAAGTCATCTTCAAAGCAATCCCAGCACCTCTCATTGATAATGAATGAGAAATCCCCCTCTCCTCCCTCTCTCTCAGTATTCATACCTGTCACTCACGAGCTGGCTCCTAACAGCCTTTCTCTGATTCTGGAGAGCTGGACCGTGTGGTCAGAAGCACAGAAACAATAGATACCTCCTGCTGTTTGGAGAGAAACAAAAAGAAAAATCTGAAATAAATATGCCCTTTGGTGAAAGATGTTACGGTGCGATTTGCCTCTAATCTAAGATGCAAAACTACAGTGTTGATTCCTTCGTCACCAATAGGCCATGTAGGGAGGAAGCCTCTTTTTGTATCCAAGTGAAGAAGTTCATTAAGAGACACGGTAAGATTTACGAGGGAACATTAGTGCGAGGAAGAACAAACGCGCACAAGGAGATGGACCGACTGAAATAGAGTGGGAGGAGGGTGAGATGTCGTCTCCGTAGGGAAGGGACAGAGAAGACAGAACTGCTGAGGCAGCACAGCTAAAGAAAACAGAATGTGGGGAAAACAGGAGAGAGTAGAAGAAGGAGTGGATACGGGTGGGGATGGAGGAAGAGAACAGAAAGGGGAATTAATGTGAGCATGGAAACACAATGGCAAAGCAGGAAAGATAGACCAGAGGGTGGTGGTGGTGGTGTAGTGGTATGGGAGAGAACCAAAGGGAGCTAGCAGCTGAATGTGGCAAGAAAGTTTTTGTGCTTGGCTGCACAGGGGAACATTGATTTGACATGCAATTACTGGAAGGGGACAAGAGCAGAGAGGGAGGGAGGGAGTGGGCGAATGAAGAAGCAGGGCGGTAAAGATGTCGGCAGTCGCAGACAGCCAAGGTCAGTGACTGAGTGCAGCGTGAATGACACTCTACAAAGGCAGTCGGGCTCAGTCACTGCCTACGAACATCATCATGTTCCCGTCTGTTTCCTGTAATGAAATCAGGAGGATTGAATTTGTCTTCATGAGTGCATTTCAAAATGTGTTAATTTAATTTGAATTCCATTAAAATTGAACCAACAGCCTACAGCCATGCAGCGCTTTGAGCTGCAGGTCTATAATGCTTGCCATGTTCACCGTCGAAGCCTTGGCATGCTGATATTTGCTAATTAGCATGAACAGAAAGTACATCTTTTGACTGCATGACTGTACCAAATTTCATGGCAATCTATGCAATTTTTGAGATATCGCAGTCTGGACCAAAGTGTTTGGCCGTTAGAGGGGCAGACATTGATATCAACAGAGCCACACCGCTAGCATGGCTACAAACAGCGAGAAATACTGAATCACGTACGAATACTAAATGATTCTTTCTTCTGTTTGTGCTTGATTTGACCAGCAATGTTTTTGGCTCAGTAACCCTGAAGTCAAATCCATGTTTTGATTCTTTCTCCACATTTATTTTCAATAGTCTTTCATTATTAATGGCCCTCGTCCTCTTTCTTGCTGTACGAACCAGCCGTGGTGTGCTAGAGGGGAGATGTTTCAAACGCCTCAGGATTTGGCTTTTAACAACACTAAAGAGTCACGACACATGTTTATATGACAACTATTTACCCTGTATATATATATATATATATGAGGAATGTTTAAATGAACTGCCATGTCCAATGAGCTCTGAAAAGAAAATGAATTATGAAAACATACTTCATGTCTCGGCTAGAAGGGCTTTACTTCTCCGAATCAAATGTTTGAAAGCGCGACATTCAGCACAAATTACAATATACGACTTTGTAGTGAAGCTCCCGTTCCTCAGACAAGAGAGAAAATTAAAGTAGTTTCTCTAGAATATGAATATGTTTTCTTATTCAAATATATTTGCAGGGGAACCACTTTTGATTCACAGAAAAGGAAGATACGTGTTTTGTAAAAAAGCGTTCAGGAAGAGCGGAGCGCACAAAACTAATGTACTAAATACTCATTTTTATCTCTGTGGCTGTTAATGTGAATATTTGTTCTCCAGAAACCCTTGGTATTTTCCACCCTTTCCCAGTTGTACTTACTAACTCCACCATTTTCCTGATTTCTTTCCCTCTCTCCACAGAAGAGTCACATAAACAACATGTTGTGCTCTTTTGACGCTGACGGTCGATTTAAGGTTTCAGTATAAAGCTTTCTGCTCTGTGTGATGTGGCGTCAGCACCTTTTAGATATAAACCAATCTCTTTTTCTCTGTGTGCCTGTAGAAACACCATCAGCCGTGTGACACTATATGCCTGCTGAAGTGTCTTTCTAGTTTCCTATTAGCCAACACAACCTCAGTCTGTCCACAGCTGTGTGTAGCTGTAGCTCCCCCTCCTGTTGAACTAACCTCGCCTGTTTGATCATACTGCCCATGTGGGTCCATCCATCCATCCAACCATCTGTCCATCCTGTCTTCCTTCCTTCCTGCAGTGGTGGAAGAAGTACGCTTTACTTAAGTTAAAGTAGTGACACACCATGCTGTAAAAAACACTGTTACAAGTAAAAGCCCTGCTGTCCAACAGTCCACTCACACACAACAGGTGTTTTCACTTGCCTAATTAGGACTGCACTTAAACGACATCTCCCTCGTTAGAGTTTGGTGAAGTCGTGGGATTTGCATGCACTGCTTCAACACACACCTAGAGGTTTAATCAGCTATAACACCTGTGTGTATGTGCAGAGCCTTTCATTTGCAACGTAACTTCAGCAGAAAACACAATTCTTCCCTCTGAAATTCAGTGGAGTGAAAGTATAAAGCAGCGTGAAATAAAAAAGCTCAAGAAAAAGTACAAGAACCTCGAATTATACAGTACTGGAGTAAATGTACTATCCACCACTGCCTTCCTTTCATCACGGTCAGCATCGATCTAGTCGATCGTTTCACTAGATTTCGAGAAGCACTCCTCTACACCTCGTGTTTTTATCTTTATTACTGCACCATTTCTCCTTTAATTCACATTTAAAAACGTTGACAGTGTAGCACATCCCAGAATTCAAAATCAAGGAGGACAACATACTGGCATTTCACTTGTAAACGTATGTCTGTTGCAATGGGAGCCAATTAAACAGGTGAAATGCCAGTGTTAAGTCCTCCTTGGCTATTACATGTTTTGAGCTCATTGGAATTTGGGTCTAGCACTGAATGTTGAAGCTCAACCTCCTTCACCAAAATAGTCTCTGTAAATTCAATGAGCTCCTTCTCTCATTTTCTCCTCCTGCTCCTCCACCATTTTGATCTTGACTGTGATTTCCAGGTGAATGGAAAGGAGCTGTCCCGCCTTTCTGGGGACCCCACCCTGGACATACGGGACCCTGTGCTGTCCAACATACTGAGGCGGGGGGCCCGCAGACGTGCAGGCCTGGCAGGGGCCCCCGGCGGGTTAGTGCCAGTGACCATGGGTATGGCCGACTGTGTAGACAGCTGCACCCAAACAGACATCAGCTTCCAGCATATGTTGACTCTGGGCAAGAGCAACCAGCATCCCTGTGGTGCTCCACCCCCGCCCGACCCGCCGCCGTCCCCTCCACTGCCGCCGTTACTGGAGCCATATCTGTTCAATGAACTGTGAGTGGGAGCAGTTGCATCGGCCTCTGCAGCATGTCCCACTGTCAAACCAGAGCTCATCTGCCGTCTTGGTTCTTGTCCATGCCATTCTGTTCACACATTTGAAGTTTGAATCTGCCCCAATTACTGAAATAGTATGTCCTGAATATTGTCATTCTCAGCTTTATAGAGCCGGTGTACTACGACCCCACTGACTACTTCGACATCACTCAGCATGAAGTGGACAGACAGGATGAACTGGAATATGAGGTGAGAGACCTTTAGATACTCAACCTGTTACAGGAAAGCTGCCCCGTGGATGCCCGTCTGACATCCTCACACTTCTCTCCAACTGCTTCAGGAGGTGGAGCTGTATAAGTCTCGTCAACAGGATAAACTCGGGCTGACGGTGTGTTACAGAACCGATGATGAGGAGGACCTGGGCATATATGTGGGAGAGGTGAAGAGAGTATTATGAAATCAAATTTTCAATAAAGTTTTCCCATTTCTTTATGCTGCTAAACAAATCCTCCCCCCCCCCCCCCCAGGTAAACCCAAACAGCATCGCTGCAATAGATGGACGCATCCGCAAAGGAGACAGAATACTACAGGTACAAGTTTACTCTATGTACTGGGGTTTGAATTATTTTAAATGATGTTATCAAAACTACAGAGATGAATAACTCTTCACAGCAACAGCTTTTTACTTTCCCTTTAGTTACATAATGCATGAAAGTTTAAGATAACCCTGGTCCACAATAGTCAAGTCCCTTTCAATCCAGCCTTATTCGCATATTAAAGGAAATTGCTTTTAGTGCGGCAATTATTCAAAATCATTTCACGAGAGATTGAATTTCATTATCATGCTGCTATTAAGCTGAAGAGAGATTTATTTTCCCTGAATCCAGTAATTTAATTGAATCTAGCCTTTGTGTGAGGGGTCTCTCTTTTTCTGACATTAGCTCAGTTTTAATTCTCCTCTTTCTTTCTTTCTCAGATAAATGGAGTGGACATCCAGGACAGAGAGGAGGCAGTAGCTATTCTCACCAGAGAGGACAGCACGAATGTCTCCCTGCTCCTTGCACGACCCGAGATAGAGGTGAGGAAATTGGATATTGCAGTCGAAGGGGAGATCACTGCAAGGCTCAGTATGAATACTGACCGAAAACACAATGCATCCTCTCCCTCTTATCGCCCTCTTTATGGAGCAAGAAATTACTTTACATGATCGGGTATATATGTAAGCAGTGCTCGATGGAATCATTAAGTCGTGAGATTCACAACAGAAAGAAAAGAAATCGGGGACACGACAAAGAGCTCGGTGCTCTGCTGTGTGCTGTGTACTGCAAGCTGTACGGGCGCTAGAAAAGCAAAGAGGTGCAAAAACATGATGAGTACACAGATAGTGTGAAGAGAGAGGCAAAGACAAATAGCGCTTGTACTCACAGTGCAAATGTTGCACCGCTTTGTTTCCCTCAAGGTCACTCTCCGAGCACATTGTAACACACACCGAAAGCCCCTCAACAACACACCGAAAGCCCCTCAACAACACACCGAAAGCCCCTCAACAACACAACGAAAGCCCCTCAACAACACACCGAAAGCCCCTCAACAACACACCGAAAGCCCCTCAACAACACACCGAAAGACCCTCAACAACACACCGAAAGACCCTCAATAACACACCGAAAGACCCTCAACAACACACCGAAAGACCCTCAACAACACACCGAAAGCCCCTCAATAACACACCGAAAGACCCTCAACAACACACCGAAAGCCCCTCAACAACACACCGAAAGCCCCTCAACAACACACCGAAAGACCCTCAATAACACACCGAAAGACCCTCAACAACACACCGAAAGCCCCTCAACAACACACCGAAAGCCCCTCAACAACACACCGAAAGACCCTCAACAACACACCGAAAGCCCCTCAATAACACACCGAAAGACCCTCAACAACACACCGAAAGACCCTCAACAACACACCGAAAGACCCTCAATAACACACCGAAAGACCCTCAATAACACACCGAAAGACCCTCAACAACACACCGAAAGCCCCTCAACAACACACCGAAAGACCCTCAATAACACACCGAAAGACCCTCAATAACACACCGAAAGACCCTCAATAACACACCGAAAGACCCTCAATAACACACCGAAAGACCCTCAATAACACACCGAAAGACCCTCAATAACACACCGAAAGACCCTCAACAACACACCGAAAGCCCCTCAACAACACACCGAAAGCCCCTCAACAACACACCGAAAGACCCTCAACAACACACCGAAAGACCCTCAACAACACACCGAAAGACCCTCAACAACACACCGAAAGACCCTCAACAACACACCGAAAGCACCTCAATAACACACCGAAAGCCCCTCAACAACACAACGAAAGCCCCTCAATAACACACCGAAAGACCCTCAATAACACACCGAAAGACCCTCAATAACACACCGAAAGACCCTCAACAACACACCGAAAGACCCTCAACAACACACCGAAAGACCCTCAATAACACACCGAAAGCCCCTCAACAACACACCGAAAGACCCTCAACAACACACCGAAAGACCCTCAATAACACACCGAAAGACCCTCAACAACACACCGAAAGACCCTCAATAACACACCTCCGCCAAATGACTTGGAAACATACAACTTGACACATGTCGACACATTCAAACTGATTTTCATTGCTTAACAGTTGGACACATATGTGAAAATACAAAAACCTATATGCTGCATCTGTACAGAAGAAGCTAAAGGGCGGATTTAAAAGGCACTCGTTAAAATGGTCAAAGTCAAAGACACACACACACACACACACACACACACACACACACACACACACACACACACACACACACACACACACACACACACACACACACACACACACACACACACACACACTCTGTTTAAATATGTCCTTGTATTGAGAGATGAGCACAAGCACTACCTGTGAAAGGCTGACAAGATTGATATTGCGAAGGCACGGCCCCACATTAAGATTCAAGAGAGCGAGGGGAGGACGGAGAACCATCAGAGGGAAATGCACAAGCAGAGATTAAAGCGTGATCTGTTGTCTTGAGGGAGAAAGAGAGAGAACTGAAGGGGTTGTCGACGAATGGGAATGAAGATAATCAATACTTTGTCTGTAGTCTGCACTGCAACTCACATTCCAATCAGACCAATTAGCCAAGATCAACTGGGCTCGGAGGGGCGAGATGTTTACTTTTTCAAGCTCAAGTATTTGCATTTCATTTGATGCCAATCAATACAGCAAAGTAAACAGCTCAGAAACAACAGTTCTACAATATTAAGTGTTATTCATCTCTAAAGATTGGATCAGTAAACACGAGCTATCCTCTACAGACAAATTACTCAATGGCTTTCCATTTCCAAATGCAACAGAAGCTTTTTGAAATGAAATCTCACGGAGCACCGGCTCCATCTAGTGACGGACAAGAGCACTACTCTTATATCGGTTCAGAAACGTGCTGCACTCAGCATTAAATATATATATAACAACAAATATAATCGATTTGTTTACACTGACAACGCTCCATATCTCCGTTATGTGTAAATAGCCAACAGGTTGGCTCATAACTTTATTATATCAACTTCAAAGGTTATATGTCAATAGTGGGTTTGGAGCTTGTTTCCCTGCCCCCAAGTGGCCAAAAAAAAACTGTGAATGCTTATGCTTCTTTAAAAAATATATATATATTGTTATATTCTATGTTAAAGCTCTCATCCAGGCGTGTTCTAAGACATTTAGTCTCTTCACTGACATTGTAATGCATACTTTTCTTCTGTCTTTTGTTTGTCTCTTCAACAATGTCCTTAACACCTCCACCGCGATGCCATCAACTAAATGCAACCACCTGTACCTGATACACCTCTACCTGCCAGAATGACAACCAGCTGGATCAAGATGAGTTGGACCCGGACACGCTGGACAACGCTGTTCATCTACCCAACAGAGCGAGGAGCGCCACCTCGGCCCTGGGTGCCGGACCAGGCGGCGTTGCTGGTGGGGGTGTACTAGGCAGCCTCGGCCGCTCGATGAACAGGGATTCACCTGATTTGCTCAAGACGGTGCTGAGCAACAGCCAGGAGCTGGACAGCGGGGTGGGCCGCACAGATGAAAGCACGCGCTATGAGGAGTCTTCAGAACACGACCTCCTGGGAGACGACCACACTAGTGCCTCAAACACCAACGCCACCAATACTCCTGGGAGCATGCGCAAGTTTTTGTCCAGCCAAGGGGACACTCCGCCCTTGCTGCACTCCCAGGACCTCCAGTTCAGCGCCGACTCCCTCTTAGGGCTGGACTGCGTTAACGGAGGAGGGCTGGAACAGGTGGAGCGATTGGAGAGGGCTTACGCCACCGATCCCGTGAGAATGATGATGCCCGGGCTGACTGACGAGGAGTGTGAGAGGTACAAAGAGCTCCTGGAAATCAAGTGTTACTATGAGAAGATCACCAATGCTCTGATGCCACTGGGCGGTCAGGGGCTGGCCCAAGAGGAAGGTGTCTCACTGGACGTGAACAGGAACGAGAGCCTGACGCAGCACGAAATGGCCCTCCTGGAAGAGGAACTGCGGCACTTGGAGTTCAAGTGTCGTAACATCCTGAGGGCGCAGAAGATGCAGCAGCTGAGGGAGCGTTGTCTGAAGGCTTGGCCTCTCGAGGACATGAATGGAGCAAGTGCAGGGGCTGCTGGACGCTTGGACATTAGTGGTACGCTGGTCAGTGAGGAGTCCTGTCACCACGCTCTGTCAGACATCAATGAGCTCCCAGAGAGGGAGCGCTCGGATAAGGACAGCACGAGTGCCTACAACACTGGAGGTGAAAGTTGCAGGAGCACCCCTCTGGTCAACGAACAGCACCCTTCCCCCTCTACACAGAGCCTGGAGGGAGGAGAGCCTCTTCTCTCGGCAGGTACCCAGCTTCCATCCTCCCCTCGGCAGAGAGAGAGAGGAACCAGGGGCGAAAGGGGCGACGGCACACAAGCAAACCTCAACCAACCCTACTCGCCCCACTCCCACAGGAGACGAGCCGAAGCGAAGACATACAGCCCCGGAGCTAAGGTCAGGTCCCTGTCCCGGGACAGAGGAACCAGGCGGGGCTCAGATGGAGAGGTGAGAAGTAGCCCCAAAGCCAATGGGGCTGCTGAGAGGTCTGGCGGACACAGTGCAGAGACCAGCCCTTACCTGTCTCGCTGTCAGACGGACACAAAGCCACCTCAGCACTACCTGAGCTGCATGCAGCTGAGGTCTCCCTCCACCTCGGAGCGGCTCGGTGGACCCAGAGAGGGCAGCATGGAGACCTGGGGCGACGCCAGCCCAATGAGCTTGGGTAGCACGTGTAACGACGTCGCTCAGGCCCCAGGAGCTGTGCCCTTGTCCCCTCCAATGCTGCCGGCCTCCCCTCGTATGGAGTGGAAGGTGAAGATCCGCAGCGACGGCTCTCGCTACGTGGCCAAGCGGCCCGTGAGGGATCGCCTCCTGAAGGCGCGCGCCATGAAGATCCGAGAGGAGCGCAGTGGCATGACGACGGACGACGACGCCGTGAGCGAAATGAAGATGGGCCGTTACTGGAGCAAAGAGGAGCGCAAGCAGCAGCTGCTGAAGGCCCGAGAGCAGCGGCGGCGCAGGGAGTTCATGATGCAGAGCCGCCTCGACTGTTTGAGAGAGCGCGAGAGGGAGCAGGGAGGAGGACAGCAGGGCACGACTCAGCAGCAGGAGCCCACCTCCATCCTGGAGCTGTGCCACCGCAGGAGCGTGAAGAAGCGGAGTCGCAGAATCCTGGACAACTGGATCACGATACAGGAGCTGCTGGCCCATGGGTCCAGGTCTGCAGACGGGAAGAAAGTCTATAACCCCCTGCTGTCCGTCACCACAGTCTGAGATAAGACGGCAGGCAGAGAGTTGGGGAGAGATTAGACGGTGCCAAAGTGTTTCGACGGGGCCTGTAAGATGAACACATGCTGCTTCAGTAGGCCTACACCTCGGCACACACACGTGTGTGTGCAGGGACTCAACATGTTTCGATTGGAGAAGTATTTACAATCGTGTCAAATCAGAGCTACGTTTCAGAAATGCATTCCATATGCAAATGCAGAATTACAAAAGTGACACATTTTACAATTATACTACAGCATATTTGATATACACCGAATCCCTCTTTTCATTTCGTCTGGTTGAATGGACCTTATCTTGTCAGGAAAACAATTTTTGGACATTTTCATGATGCTTTAAGAATATGCCGTTCTTCTACCTTTCACAGAAACCTGTCACATTTAAAACCCGGACGTCACGCAGTCAATGCACAAGACAGGAAAGAAGCTCGTGTAGGTGGACAGACTTAGACCATTTGAAACAGTAACATATTCAGAGGGAGTACATTTAGAAATGCGTCACCACACGAGATCCGTCTTCTTCCATAAAGGACAGATAGCACCACCTGCTGTACATTAGAGGAGCTTTGCACAAAAGTCATCTTTGCAGGCCTCTACATCAGAGGAAAACTAAAAGTGTGGCTTAGAACCAAGCAGCTGTGAAAACAGGATGAGAAAAAGTCACTTCTGTGCCATAAAACTGTATATTTAGTGTCCATGAAGTTTTCTTTGACGGACATTTTTATTGTGTGCCAGTTGTTGTAGTGAAAACATTTTTTTTTGCATTCTTGTAGTGTTCATGTATAAATGCTCCTTCGTTGTGATACAGGAAATGCAACCTAATTGTCAAGACCACAGATGCTTTTTGATAAAGAGGAACTGAGCGGTGCCTTCCCGTCAGGCAGACTTGACTGTATAGCACAATTTTCAAAGCGATAAAAAAAGAAGCTGAACTGCTTTAGCTGAGAAGGTAATCACTGAAGCACAGAGCAACTGACAAGCCTACCGTTTTATTTTAAAGTAGGGCACGCTGTGCTGTATGAAGCACAGAAAACATTTGATGTGTTCATCAAAAAGGCACATTTGCTATTTAAATGAATGAAATATCAAAATACTTTTTGCCATTTCAAAAGTGCAAAATGATTTTTCCGGACCAATGAGTTTGGGTCGGTATGCAAATATGATTCATTTCAGTCGACTGTGAACAAGGCTATTTCACTGCAAATGAAGATTATTCTTCTCTCCCTGTTAATTGGGTCTACAGCTACTTCAACTCTGGATTTTCCGTTCTCAAGATTCTGAGATTTTTGCCGATGATGTGCTCTCAGAACCAGCCTCTGGATTATGATCCAGTTAAAGTACCTAGGACGACAATAACTGCCAAGAATGTGTTCAAAAAACCCTGTGAACAAAGCTGATTTGTATTTGGCTTACATGCATGTTTGATATTGAGGCAGAAATGTTTGAAGACTGAAAGCCTTTAACATACTGTAGTTGTGTGTGTGTCTTTCTAACTTGCTTTAAACGCTAGCATAGTTAATGAAAACATGGTTTACTTGTTCAATATTGTGACGTCCGTTTTGTGTCAGCCATTTTCCAGTGAAAGCTTTTCTAAATAAATGCTGTGATCATGAAACTCACTTTGGTGGTGTCTAATTGCTGGAATGAAACAGTTACTGGTCTCAGGACTGAAGCATTTCAAGACTAGAAATAATGAGTCAACATGTCCTAAACAATTCTAAACCTTTATTTTTCTAACAAGAGTGAAAAGAAACAAAGGCAACATGAAAATGAAAAGTTTATACACGAACCCACGACAACTGTGTGTCTGCAATATCAATAATAATAATATTTGAACCCAGGAAACAAAATAAGTTGTGACAAGTGAGTTACAGTGAAGTTACCTTAATTTGCAAAGAGAGAGAACAAGGGAGGGAGAAAAGGAGGTGAGACTTAAAGGAATAAAGTATTGAGCCAAAAGGGAGGGGTCGCTTAAAAAAAATAAACTTTAAAAAAGGTATCAAGGGGAGTAAAGGGAGGAGAAAAACAAAGCCAAGAGGTACAGATATCCATTTTGGGAAAGTAGCACCAAAAACATTAATGCCTGTTTTTAACACTTCCCAAAACGTACTTTTATTCAAAATGCATGTCCCCTCAAAACAGCAAACACAAGAGTCAATACAACTAAAAAAATACAAGTGTAACCACGGTGCTGTTGTCCGAGATCAGCAGTCAAAACCTTCCGCTGTACCTCAGCTTCAGGATCCATGCCCAAACAGAACGGCCTAAATACGCCCCCATAGCTTATCCAACTTCAATGAGTGGGCTCAAGTGAAGGAAAACGGCAACTGCCGGTGCCGAGACGAGCTTCGGTTGAACTAACATTTAATACAGTTGGGAAAACGTAGCATACTGACTGACCTCAGAGACAACTCTAGACCAAAGACACTCCAATTGCGGTACGTCCCACATCGGTCCAACACGGTCTTAATATGTTCACAGGAAAAATGAGTCCAGGGAAAGTCGAGAGTAAAGGGTTGGGTAAGACAGCGAGTCTGAGTAAAAATAAAAAATCAAGACGGGTGAGATATGGCTGAGTTTAGGATGAGACGGTGGAGTGTAGAAGAAGAGTCATTGCTCTGTTAGTGCCTGCATGTGTGAATGTGGGAGGAGGAACGTAGGGGACAGGGATGGGGATGTCCTGCATCTTTCTAGAACTTGTCTTCTGGCATTCCTCCGACTAATCCGTCTAAACAGAGATCCAGCGTTGGCTATATCACAAAATCTGTCAATGGAGAAAAGCAAAACATGTTTTATCTCAAATAAAGCTTAAGCTTTAAAACTACAACAGCTAAAAAGGGGGCAGTTACCTCTGGATTGGTCTGGACAGGTAACCGAGGGGAGGGGCTGAGGGGACAGGTTTTCTTTGACTCGGAGGCGTCCAGCGACCGCTCCCCGGCCCCGTCTCTGTGGCCCTTTCTCTTTCGTTTGGAGTCCTTGGCTCGTCCGCGGTTAGTTCGCCTCTGCTCCTCAAGCTCAATCTGAGAGAGAGAGGACAAGAACATGAGAGGAAGCTGCAGACATCAACTAAAATGTAACACGGCAACAAACACAGCAGCCCATTTGACCGTTCCCTCCAAAAAAACCTGCTAAAGGTTCAATCGTTCAGATTTTCATTCTTGATGCAACAAAGGAGCGGTGGAACGACACAAATGATACGAACGCTAGTAAAAAGTACAAATTCTTGCATACTTTTACATCATCTGCGACATGAGACATTTGTGGCAATGGTTTCACACTACTCCACTGATCTACAAGTGGCAGTAATGTACCAACAAAAGCACAGAAGAAGAAGAAGACTGCTACAGCAAGCAAACGTGGTTGTAAACAATGCAGGTTTTAGACCTTGAAGAAAAGTCTGCTTTGCCAGGAAGGAAATGCATTCAACATGTCGGCTTTAAAGGATAAACTTAAGCATTTAGGTGAATAACACTGAATATAAATAGGGCCGGGCGACACGGCAAAAATATACTACCACAAATATAGGTCATTTCATATCTCAGTAACGAAGTGTATCACAATGCAGCATATTTTCCTCTTAAAAAGGTCAAAGTTTGTTCTCCTGACCTGAATGAGCGTGCGCAGTGTTTCTCTTTGTGGAACAGAAGCAGCTTGCAGAACTCTGTGGATGTTGAGCATCTGGTCCAAGGACACCTCCAGCAGATCTCCTTCCAGCTGCAGCTCCTCCAGCTGGACTTTGGTGGCTGGTAGGAGCTCCACGACCTGGCCTCTGAGCAGAGGCAGCAGGGGCAGCAGAGAGCCCACGCCTGAGCGGGACGAGAGCAGAAGGGAAACGTTGTGAGGACTGCCATCTCACGCGAGGCGCTGCGCAACTCAACTTTTGACATTTACTTTCAAATGAAAACACTCTCTTACCTGTAACAGTTGACTTCTTGCTGATGCCATTTTCACATCCAGCCTGTGGGCAAACAAGCATTGTATTAAACCGGCAGGTTGGATCCAGTACGATGAGAAAGAAGCAAGTCAGTGTATTTGAGGCAGTTGCACAGTTTACAGTGAGCAGTCTATATTTGGTTTAATATCATAAAGAGTCAGAATGAGGCGCTAACCTGAGTGCCGTTGCTTTCCTTGGTGTTGTTTTTAGGCGAATTCTCGTCCGTGAGATCAATGACTCCTTCCTCTACCTCGGAGTCCGATAAAACGATCACCGAGCTCCCCTTTGTGTCCTTTTCCACGTTTTCCTTTTTCTCGGTTTCACAATGGAGAGTCTCTTTAAGTTCTTGCAGCCGCTGGAGTGCCTGCTGCAGCTCCGGCGTCTCCAGGGCCTCCTTGGCTCGGCCCTGCCAGGTGATGGCCCTCTCTGTGAGACACTGCAGCGCTTCACCCTCGGGCAGACGCACCGGCAGCCTCTGCAGGGCGACGAGCAGCGCCAGGATGGTCTCCAGGCGCGGGCGCCGTGACCGCTGGCACCGCGGGCACAAGAAGCGCGAGTCCCAGTCCCACCAGCAGAGGGGGTTGACCGGCGGTCCGGAGGAGGGGAGCAGGGCGGGAGAGGGAACACAGCCCCCGTGGAACCAGTCCTTACACAGGTGACAGCGGAGCTGAGGCGCGCGAGGCTGACCGGTGCACACGCACACCGACTGAGGAGGGGCGGTGCAGGTGCGGTGACCGTTACTGTTCTCCTTTACAGAGTCCTCCGAGTGGCTGGATGTGTCCGTCTCCATGGCGTCCTCCCACCTCCCGTTCTCCTTGCAACTTGCGGCGTTAAGTCCAGATTTGCACATGTTCAATTGCTGTAATTGTAGCAGTGCCTCCTTTTCCTGGTGCTCCCCTTCTTTGAATGCCATCACCTAGAGACAAGGCACACGACAAGTTCACAAAACTAGTATTTATATACAACTAGTATTTACTATGTTAGAGAGATTCAAAATAAACAATAACATGTTTAATAAACTCACAATAGCGGCAGGGTCCCTCAGGTCCTGAGCAGAGAGGCCCAGAGTGTTGGTGTCAGAATCATCTAAAGGCTCGTCCAGCGGCTCCATCTCTTCTGGCCTCTCTCTCCTTTTTGCACACGGACACAACACCTGCAGGGCCACACTGCACTTTAACGCATGCTCTTATGAAGGCTGCCTAGCCGTATACAGATAACTCTTTGCTCTATGTTGACAGAAATACTGTCCATTTAAAGCTACGGTGGGGAGTGTATTCAGAAAAAAGGAATTGATGTCTTCAGGGGGCTGTATTTACCATCAGCTCTGATTGGACATCCAAATAAATAAAAAAAAGTGTCAAATTTTCCCTTCAAGTACAATTTTATAATACAGTAATTATTCATTTCCTTGGCATTGCTCACCTCTAGCAGACTGTGCTGACTGCTCTTCTTCAGGAAGGTCTTGGTGGCCTTGTCCCTCCAGGAATGAGCGTTGGCTACCTGCAGTTCCAGCTGTCTTAACTCCTCCATGAAGACCGGCAAGTCTCTTCCAATAGCCACCAGGCCCTCCAGGTCATCCAGGCACGGGTAATGCTCCCCATTCTGCACCAGAGGAACGTTACAACATGAAGGTGCAGCATGTTTTGAAAATGTCAACGTAATTACAAATCACACCATTACAGAGGTGGTAGAATAACAAAGATTGTTTTTGCTACCTGGATCTCCTCGAGGTCCGTTACCCAGGCGCGTGCTCGAGTGAGACAGTCCTGGAGAGCGAGAATGTTGGGCAGCTTGACTGGAATTAACTGGGCCTCATTTACTATTGCCTCCAGAGTGGAGAGAGGATGCTTTTGCCTGGAAGAACAAAACCATGACAAAAGAAATGTTGACATCATTGCAACAGGATAAACCAGTTGCAAACGGATGACAACCCCCGGGGCGGCTGAAGCATAGACAAAAGTGTAAGGTGTGACTGGTTGGTCGTACCTTTGCTCGAGGCAGATCTGAGCTTTCTCCTCCCAGCGCTCTGCGATTGTGAGCAGCTCCTGTAGCTCTGCCATGGCCGTCTCCACCGACACACTCTGGGGTACGTTGCAGCCTGCCTCCATCAGGTTTCTCAGAACATCCAACATCACCTCCTGCCTTTCCCCTCCTTCTGTGCCCAGGGTGCGCCTCACTTCTGCCAGCCAATGGCCCTGCTCCTTTAGGCCCTGGAGCAAACTGCACTCCGGCACCACAACAAGCAGCCCGGCCCCCTGCTCCAACAAAGTCTGCAACTGTTCAGGTGGCGAGGAGTCCCTCCTCCAGTCCCTGTCGTTGGCCAGCAATTGAGCCTGGCTCTGGAAATCCTCCACTGTCCGCAGAACCACCTAGAAAATCAGACGGCACAGAGTTAAAGCGCAAGTGCACGAAGTAAAAGGTACAACAAAAATACAAGCTAGTTTACTCAGTGACGTCTCACCTGCACTTCCTCCAGCTGGGCGATCACACAGGGCAGGTTCTGCATCTTCTCTACCAAGGACTTCAGCTCTGCCGAAGTCATCTTACTTGCACTAAAGGACAGCAATCAGTAAGGGCTTTGCAACTGTAACCGTTAGTGTGAATGTTGAGGAGACGTTCTATCTTACCCGGTCTTTGAGTTACTGAGGAGCTCAGTACTGGTCCGCTGGCAGCGTTCTATGTCTTTAAGAACAGTGTTGAGTTTCCGCAGAAGTTCGTTGTCGGGAAACTTCTTTTCCGCTGCTTCCGTCTTCAGCATCTCCAGGTCGTCAATTCCTGCAAATCAACAACCGTTTAATCTTACCTCTTTGTTTTAAGATCATAATATTATGTTGAAACAAAGCTTTAAGGGATACATTTATGTTGATTTCCCACCTATCTTGTTTCCTTCTTCCTGCTCAAGTGCCTCTTTCACTCGGTTGGCCCAGGAGTCAAAGGACTCAGAGCGAACCTTTAATCGATGCAACATGGCTAACAGCTCATCGAGGGTATATCTGTATCTGAAAGTGAAGGGAGAAGAGACAACATTAACTCAGCCAGTGGAGATCAAATTAGAAAGACAACAGCATTGTCTTTAAAAAGACTGTTGTCACTCAGTGGCTCGCGGCTCACTGAAAAACATATGCGCTCACACTCACAGCTACGCGGGAGATAAATACCTGAGGTAGAGTTTTTCAGTGGGGCAGTTGCACAGATCCTGAGTGTGATAGAGACACACCAGTCTCTCGGGACAGTTTGAGCAGGCCAGAGCCGAGAGGAAGCACGTCGTCTTACAGTTGTCACACTGTCTCTCGTCGTCGGGCAGCAGCTCAAATGCCTCCCGCTCTGCTTCAGTGATGCCCTGCGCGTTCAACACACAGACGTTATCAGACAAACAGATGTCCCGTAGTATCATTTATTCACTTACACATGTTAAGTGAATAAATGATGAATAAATACACTCTAGGATCCATTTCTGTGTCTCACCCTTTCCATGAGACCCTTTCGCAACTTCCTCTCCTCCTGAACAATAATGAACATTTCCCGGTGTGTCGCTGCAGCCAGGTTGAGGTCTAGCTTCTCTGGGCTGGTAGCCATCTTACAGGTGAGCTCTTCGTGGGAGAACACACAATACCTCGTGAGACGCCGGTAGTGCTCAATACAGGACCGGCCAGCGGGCAGCTGAGAGGGGAGCGAGAAGAGGGATGTTGATTACGCAGCACTGCGAACGACGTGAAATGACAACAACGGACGTACCCAGTCCGCAGTGCAGAAGTTAACGGCTTCAGCAAAGTTGTATCCCTGATTGAAGCCACTGTGGTAGGCTCTGGGGAAGGTGATGACAAACTCGCCAGCACACTGGTTGGTACGAACAACCTGCCAATCACAAAACACTGAGGTCAGTCAAAGAAAACGTCAGACCCGACCATGTTTCTGCCGAGTGCACGTGTGTTTATGCGAGACTGACCGGTACGCCATGAGACATGAGGATATTTGGGTTCATGATGGTGACCAGCTGGTGCAGGAGGTCAGGTTGACACTCAAACAGCTCTGGCGTCAGCTTCTTCATCACCCCCTCAAGTCGCTCAGCTGCCACAGAGGGAACCCCGTACCACGTCTTGGGTTCACCCCTAGAGATGAGTAAAGAAAAGAGAAGGACCGTTATAGTAGTTCACTCAAATTACCGTTCCAGGCAACATATATCATCTACGTTAAAAGCTGTAACTGATAAAACCCCAAACAATACACACAAAGGATTCTGTACCAGTGCAGGTAGTTGATGGAGTAGCTCCAGTGATCCTCGATGTGCCAGCAGAAAGCTGAGAACACCATGCCGACATAGAGCCAGGGCACCTTCATCCCAGAGATGTCTCCGTTAATGTGGCACAGGAGCGACTGCTCCAGCACGGGCATCACGTTCAAGTTCCAGCCGCTGCGGGCGTATTCCTGAGCAGACAGAGGAAACGGTGTGCACTGAGAACAAACTTAACCCACCAGGATTTAGATTTTGACATACAGTAACCCTTCAATCAACACTTTTGTGTGGAAATCGTTTGCGTCAGAGGAAATAAAACAATGTGTCTGGCTCTGAAAGAGAGAGGAGACAGAAACGCAGGGTTTGTTGAACAAAACCTAGCAGCTAGCAGGTTAGGTTGGAAGAAGATTTAGGCTTTAAAGTAATTTGTTATCAAAGAGTGTTTGTGATTCTTGTCTTGTTTGACCTACCGTCCCAAACTGATTCCCAATATGAACCAGACAGTGAGAAAACTCACCGTTCTCTCATCTGTAGCCCTCACTTTAACTTTGATGAGCCTTCAAGCTAATGCTTCACAGAAACAACAACAATGAGCATTTACCTCCTCTTCCTTTGTGAGCTCCTTCTTGCCATTGTTCATCGGGAAGCCGCTGCCGAACTCTTTGGAGTGGATGTCCGCTCCGTACTCAACAACCACGTCTTCCTCGATGCTACTGACTAACCTCCAGAACTCTCTCTCCACCAGCTCAGTGGGAACCATCTGCACCGACAACAACAACACAGAGGCTAGAGATTAGTCGCGTCATCAGAGATGTGCTTCACAGTGAAGAGGTGATGTCTTGTGTGGCTGCGCTCACATGAACAGGCATGTTGAAGTAATCCGCTTTGAAAGCATCGGCCATTTCCCCAAAACTCTGCAGCGTGTACTCTCGTGTGGCCTGTTCGAAGCCAAATGCTTCTGAAGGTTTCTTGCACTCCTAAAAAAAAAATTTGAAAGTGAGAGAATCATAAACAAAGATTTGCCTTGTGAGTTATAGAAGAAACCCAACAAAACATGGCATGCATGGCGTACAGTGATTATTGCGTTAATTAAAAACATGACATGCGTTTGTCAACAAGCTTTTCTTCTATGACTAAGACGTCAATAACACCAACAGTGACGATAGTGAACATGCTATAGATGATAGAATCCACTCTTAATCATTGTTTTTCATCAGATAAAATACAATTTAATGTGGAATAAGTGACTAAAATGAAAAAATATTGTTTTGGCTCGACTAGATTTACTGAAATATTCAATATAATATGATGAAAAAGTGCATTTGGCACAAGATTAAATTAAAACAATTTTAAAAAAGCTGACAAAATTAAGAGAACCGAATTTAACTCAAAGTTGACTTAAATGCAACGATTTTTCTGCGACTAATACGGAACTAAAACGTTCTGAGTTGTCGTCGACTAACACTGGACCATAACTATGAATAAAAACAATGACTGAACTATAATTAAAACCAATAAGCATTTTGATGAGCACTGATGGTGCGTTAGTCACACAGAACATCTTTACTTACCTCTGCCAAACACTTCGGGCAACGCCAGTTGCCTTTGGGCGGATCTGTGAGCGGGGGCAGCAGACAGTAGGTGTGGTAGTTATCATCGCAGCCGTCACACAGCAACAGTTTCTCGTCATCGTCTCCCCGACCACACATCCGACACACGAAAGAATCCACCTTTGAAAAAGTGACAAACTAGAATTACTACCTCGCCGTAGTGTGCCTCTGTTAATCAGTCGTGTTGCAGTTCACATCATTTGGTCTACTTACACACTGCGGGTTGCTGAGGTTGCGTCTGAGCCTCATGGTCATTTTGGTACACGGTCCATCTGTAACATTGTCCCCCTCCACTTTACCACCCTCTACCTGTGGTTCTTCCTTCTTCACTTCCGTCTTCACTGTGATGGTCGGAGGCGGCGGTCGGGGGCTCGACGTACCGCCGTCACTCGGCTTCTCTTGAGGCTCCGGTGGCTCCGCTTTGACCGAGGTATCACCAGGAGGCGGAGACACGCTGTCCTTGATGGTAACAGTTTGAGGCAGTTCATCTAAAAAAATAATAAAGGAGTATTTTGAGTACAGGGCTCCATGTTGGCAGCTTGATTGTATCCAAACCAAAAACAAGCTCTCCAAAGCCCACAAGTTATTCAACTGAGCCAATAATTGAGGACTTGTCTCTGTCTTAAGTTGTTGCTTTAGTTGATTCAAAAATAATTGTTGTGATGCAGTGTTTCCTCTAAATGTCCAGGTATCTCAACTCTACAGTTACTACATCTATAGACCTTGTAGCTTTTACTAAATGAGTCTAAAAAGAGTGTTGAAATTTAGGTTGTGGTCCCGGGACTTACCTTTCTTCCTGATGCCTTTGCACCTTGCCTGGAGTCCGAGTCCCATCATCTTCGGCCCTGCGCCGTAGATCTGAAGCTTCTTCAGTTCGGGGTTCTTCTCGATATCTTCCTCTGTCGGTTCAGGCTGTGGATCAAAGTACATTTCCGTCATGAAGGCGTAGACACACGACCACCGCTCCCAGAAGCACACAGAACCAAGAGAGGATCGAGGCCGAACGCAGAACAAACACGAGAGCACAGCAATGCCATCACAAGGAGGGATTATGCTCGGTTAGAAGTTAAGGAAAAGTTAGCAGCGATCACAGCGAAAGCTTAAACGTTAAGACCCACCACCATGACACACAATCACCAGAAGTTGCAATCATAAAGTTAGAGTTTTTCTGATTATCAAATCTTCTAAGCGTAGTATAATATTTTAAGTAAATTTAAGTATTTTGAAAAATGTAATATCCACTGATTAATGAGTTGTTCTTTTCCTTAAGTTGGACGAGTTACATTATCTGATTATGAGTAGCTGTAGTCTCGACATTAATTATTCGTATTACCCAAAAGGCACGTCATGTTTATTTTCCATGTATGCGTTTCTCTGCAGTGTCCTCACTTCAGACACTTATGCACAATTGTGTGGAAAGATGTAATCCTTAAATGGTTAGCTTATGGATCAGTTTCCTGTTCCAATCACATTTCATCATCACGCCTGACTCAGACACAAGAGTATAAAAGGTATCGAATGTGTTTTTTAAATTTATTTATTTTTTAACATGGTCTTGGATTTGCCTGAAGTTGATCTCAAAAACTGCTGACTTGGATTTCTCTCAGACAACTTAAGTGTTCTTGACTTCAGCTTCGACAACGCTGCATTCTTAGAGATCACCACATTTCCTCTTCTCACTTTCTATAGTTGAAGGCGTATTCTGACCTGTTCTCATCCCAAGAGGACCTTTTTATATTAAACCTTGTTTTCTTGCAGCCTTTGGATGTGTGGAGACATCCGGTGAAAAAAAACTGTGAGAAGTTTCAAGCTCCTTTAAAATATTTCAGGGTTTATGTTTGCAAACATCGCTAAAACACAATAATAATTACACTTAACAGTGGTGAATTATTTGTCATTTTAGACTACCTCTGTTGTGAAGTGGAGCTTCTATTGACGACCAAGACACATCTAGTTTGAACGGAACACGTTTACGTCTCAAACTGCAGTATTACAACCGTTACAGTAAACAGAGCGCACTCTTGCACCCGACATATAGGGTTTTTCTACTATCATCATCATTGTTAGCATCAATAACACACGCACCATGCTTCTTCTCGCTCCTTCACAGTAAAAGCACTTCCTGTTTCATGCTTTTTACAATAAAAGTAAACATGCAACTCAAACAATTTACAACAACCTCCCTTCTATTAAATTATTTTTGCGCTACACTTTTGGACTCTCGTTCTACTCTGCCATATGATTGCAAACAGTAAACACGACACGTGTATTCAGAAATGTAGACAGAAACACAGAAGGTCTTAACGTCACTTTCAATAATGAGCAGATCTAAAAAGCACAAAAAAAAGGTTCCAACTCAGAGCTTCTTATTTCAAACATGCAGTTCAGATCTAATCTGAGAGGTTTGGCTTCTACTTGCACATAGAAATCAGTCTGTGTGCACTCAGAATGCAACCTGTATTCCCACAACAACAAGAATGTATGCACGTCATGACAATTGTGTTCGTGCCATTCGAGGCACAAAAACTGGAAACAATGCCACAAAAGAGATCATTCAAGACTTCGTTCCCCAAGAAAGAAGCCCGTGGGTTTTGGACTTCACCACCGTGTGCAGTTGCACCCTCTTCCGTCTTGCAAATGTAACTTTGGCTGCCATACATTCTTGTATAATTTCTGTGTAGACTATATAAGTAGGATAGGGATCGGAGGCAGTAGACAACAAATCAGATCAGCAGGGCTCGATGGTGGACAATCGAACAAGTAAAACTAGAAAGACTTTGATGCTTCAGTGATTTAAGACTCCAATATCTTACTGTCTATCCTCCGATTATAGTCCTCTGCAAGTCAAACCCAATCAAATGAAAGCTACTAGGTTGTGTGAGAATGCCTGCAGCCACACTGGTAGCTGCTACAGTGAGTAGACTGTAAGGCAAAGCAGCAGGAGGCACAGACAGCCACAAAGCATTTCAAGCCAAGTGCAACCAGAGACAGAGCATGGGTGAGCGAGAGAGAGAGAGAATCCGCCCCACAACTCAAAAAAAAAAAAAAGTGTGTTTGGCTATTGAGGTTGAACTGAATGTGTGTGCAATTTAGGACATTTAACACATTAGTTTTCAACAACTTTGGCAGAGAGATCCAAAACACCTTTGTCCAACACTAATTAAAAACTGTAGAAAGCGGCCAGGGATATCTTTCTCTCTGTGTTCGTCTGGTCTAGATCTGGGAGATAATGGTGATTTAATAACTTGCATTCCCCATCATTGTAATACCACAGTTTTCTATGGCTTTTTAAAAAGGATGCAATAGTCATGTGACCCTATCATGGGTTGAGAAGTGTGGTCGAATGTTAATGAAAACGTTTCAGTGATTAGTTAAAAAGCAACTTCAGAGCGGGTGAGGTGGTTTAGGAAAAGAGGCAGGAAGAGAGTGGGGCGGACGTTGAGCTCATGTGCTCGAGAGGCAGTACCGCAGAGATGAGTTGCGAGCCAGTGGTGAGAGGATGGGGGGCCAGATCCTCTGGACCCTGCAAGGGGAGACAACAACAGCAACGATAAACTAAGACAGGAGGAAACAAAGGAGATGAGAGAGGAAGGGAGAGATCCTGGAAAACACAAGAGCCACTAGTTGTCACTGGGACACATTATGAGAAATGATGTGGATCTAGATGCTGAAATATTTCTTTCAAATTCAACATTAAGTATATTTTTGGATGTTGAGTAATTCTTTGGATATGATTGCATAACCTAAGGTCTGTTTGGTTCAGATTGCAGCCCAATGGACCAGCATGTTAACTGATAAACGTGGATACAGTTCAGCATTTTATTAATACAAGCTGAACGACTATAAAAAGCAGCCTATTTGGGCCAACCATACTTCTGTTATCTCAGCCCTGACCGTACACCTCATCAAAATGATTTATTCTAAATAAATAAATCACATGGCACCAAACACAAATGATGCTGCGAAGGTGAAGATGAAGCAACACTACATGTAACGGAATTTACATAAAAGTCCATTACTAAGAAGTTGTTCTCTATAAAGTGATTGTGCATTCATATACAGAATGTGTAGGCCGTACGGGCTAACAACGTGTGTGCGTGTGTGTGTGTGTGTGGGGGGGGCGGGGGGGCTTGCATGTAACAAGCATGAGAAAACAGAATGATGGCTAGTCCAGAAGTTGAACTGTGCAATATGAGGCTGATGAAATAAACAATTGTGTGTCTGCCAGTGAGATGGAAGGAAGTGGGTGAACAAAGCAGGACACAAAGCAATGGAACAGAGAGCCAGAAGAGCAGAGTTAAGCAAAGCAGCGTGGCGGGATGGAGAGGAAGCGAGCAGGCGTGCGCTCTGAGTCACATCTTCCAGTGAAGACACTTCCAGACACTGCCACTGAAACCGATGCGCACAGGCTCATGGATAAGCACTGCAAAAGTTAATAACAGGACAGCATGGGACACTCAAGAAGATTGTCATCCAACAAACACTGGAGTAGGTGGTTTGCCTGTAATGACTGTCGTTAAACTATTAGATGCTAATAAAGCTTAAGTTCTGTGGGAAACCATCCTTGATAACGTCATCGTAGGTCAGGACAGTCTGATTACCTGGTTGTTAAAAGGAATAATATGCAACAATTTACTATTTAACAATGTAAAGACCAATAGAAAAATAGTCCCTCTTAATCATCACTTATGACCCAGTAGAAGTGTGTGGCGGAGTCTGTATCTGCAGAGACTCTGCCCTCTGTCTGTATTTTCTCTTGTCTTCTTATTTTGCCGTGTTCGGGACTCTTCTGATCACTAGCAAAGAGCATTTAGACCCCACGTGGGGGTGTGAACCCCAACCAATAAGCAGGCTGTGCAGCCCGCTCTCATTCCCAGGCCAAACACTGCCGCTTTGTCCCGCCCCCTCGGCGTAGCGAGGCTCAAGATATGTGGCGCTCTTTAGCGTCTGAGAACGGGTTGTTACCTCGCTATACGTTTTGATGTGCTTCTGTGTGTATGTCAGCCTCTCTGGTGTTTGGTAATACTGTATGTAGGCACATAGAGCACAGACAGGCCTCAGCTAGATGAAGTGTGTCTTGGGCTGCATTCATTCAAAATCTGCCACCTTCCCACAAGGATTGTGAAGAGGTGTGGAAATGTTTTTTTGTGCTTTAGGACCGACATGAAACAAGAACATTGTGGTATATTCTTCTGATTCACGGCTTTCACGCTCCCTCTTCATTCACTCTCTCGTTTGATCAACGCTGCGCTCTCTCTCTCTCCCTCGTTCTCCCTCGCTTGCTCGTCGAGTTGGAGTGACTTTTGAATGCTGTGTTCAAAAACAGCAACCCACAATGTGACTCGATATTACATCTTTAAATACATTCACAGGTTTAAATTCACACTTTGTGCCATTACTTAAACAAATTCCTCTTTGACAGATTAGTTGCACAATGACCCAGACCCGTGGAATTGAAAAGCAGCTGAATAAACAACAATGTTATTTATTTCGGAATGATTTTGAGGCAGCGGTGTGCAAGCGGAAACGTGATCCAAAAAGCATATTTAAGTGACCAAAGTACAGTTCAGTATCGGGTTAATGGTCACATAGGTATGCAAATTCATTGAATGAAATCGAAACTTTCACTCACATCAGGCTGGCAGCGGTTTGCTCTGCGTCCGTAACTGCTTGTTTTGGATGGTTGCACAGACTGTCGCAGGGGGATGGAGTGTGGCTTGTACTCTTTATCCACCTCCTCACCATCATAGTGCTTTGGTTTGCAATGCTAGAAACGAAGTAAAAAGAGAGTTTATATGAAAACACGTATATATATATATATATACACACACACATGATGTACCGTACTAAGTCTTTTGATTCTGACCAACACACCAAGTAGTTACTTAGCTCCTCTTCACAGACGGACTAGTTTTCAGGGGTATCTATTAACTCATCACGCCTGGTAACACAAAAAGGACAGACAGGAATGTGTAGAGTGTTACCGGCATGCTGGCACCAGAGTGGAACACTTCAAAGGGGTAGACGATCCTCTCGTAGTGCGAGCGCAGCAGAGAACCGATATTCTTGCCTGGAGGGTAGCCAAGCCTCTGGGCCACACGAGCCCAGCGCCGTTCCTTACAGACCATCTCAAAACCTCCTTCATCGGTCACGTTCTGGAACAGAAAAGCAAGTTCAGAAAATCATATCGAAGCAACAAAAAACATCTAGCTTCAAACGTACTTTTACAGTACAAACAATTCATGTAATATCTACCCTTGACAGGCTGAAGAGATCAAGGATGCGCCTTTCAATATGTGGGATTTTCAAGGAGGATGCCTGGACCTCCCAAAACCTGGCGATGCGGTCCAAATAATTAAGTTTCACTCTGGTCTCCGCCTAAAATGAGATGCATGAGGGACCACCATGAGTACTATGGCCAATTCCATTGTCAGCTTCAATTATCTATCAACAATGTACAATGCAAGGGAAAGGAGAGAAGCTTACCTCCAACTCATTAAGCCTCTGGATGCGGGGTGTGAACCGGAATGTATCCAGCTCCACTGAAAACGGCGGTTGCCAGTCCTATTTGGGTGCAAAGACATGCAATTAACCTTGTGTAATTCATGCTTTGATGGAGACGTCTAACATTTAAGGAGCTCACTAAAAATACCAAATGAATATGGACGTGGGAGATAAATAAATTAGGGTCCTTAGTTTGGGCTTAACCTTGGTTTTACTTTGGCTTAAAGGCTCAAGAACTTGGCCCAGCTTTAACCAGGATGGATAACCACGGTGGCCTACTAAAGAACAACTGAAGTTCACACTATCAGCAATGAAAAGCCTTCCTCCTCCGCAACAAATTCAGAAGAAACGATTATTCCTAAAGATAAACTGCACCGTCAGTGAGTAGAACTATCATATGTATGATTACGTCCACCAAGCACTAAAGATAAGCAGTGCTGTGGTGTTAATTTACACACCATTTGCAATTTTCCTCCAGTAAACCTCTCTATCATCTGCTGCAAAAACATCTTGTTAAAATGTTTTAATCTGTAACGAAACTCTGATAACAATGTAATTATTTCCTAATTACATTCGTTACAAATGACAGCTAATCATAGTGTTGTGAGAGAAGCAATAAATGTAATTTGTGGAACATGAATGAGACTGATCATAAATATAAATCTTGTTCTGGCAGAGTATGTAGAAAGAAAATTACTTCCTAAACCCGCTTTATTGTTTTTATAGCTACTTCGTGTATGAATATTCTACTAATTAAACCCTGCTGAATCACCATCTTTGATAATGCCTTTCAAACGACACAAACATCCGTAGGAATCAGTCATTTGATCTCATATTAAACACGCTGCTCTTTGTTGTTGATGATGCACATGACGTTGTCATCGTGTATCGACAAAAACAGCGAGTCCACGTACCGTTTACTTAGTACTCATAAACACTTTCAACCAAGTGCATGCTACAAATGTTACACATCGAACCAAGTGAGCATGTCATTTCTTCAACATGATCCAAGCATTAGCAAATATTTACTGGTGGAGGTCGAATTTTGCAGATTCCAGACTTCTCTGCAATTGGACGAATCTTGGCAATGTAGCCCAGGGGGTCCTGAAACTCCTCCCATGACGGTTCAAACACTGGACACTCCGGAGGAGGTACAAACTCTTCTCCTTCCATTGCCCTGACAATAGGAAGACAGACAATACAAAATAAGTCAATGGACTATAATAAGCAGTTTATGTATGCAACTCTTGTTTTTCATTTGTAGATAATAGCCTAAAAACCTGAAGCCATGCATATGTTGCATTTGTTGTTTTCTGAATTGATCTACATTTTCTTCATGACTTAATGAGCTCCAGATTCCCGAGGGAAGTTCAGAGTGCTGCAAAAACACAGATTTGAATGAAACTGATATTTCTGATAGGCATGTTCATGGGCGAACATTTTGTCTTTAGAAGATACATTTACAAAAAGCATGTTTTTCAATAAATGTTCCCAAATGAATGTCAACGGAAACACATTTTACAAAGGCAATTTAAAGTTAACATGTTATCTTAATTCAATGATGAGTACAACGGGTCAGTGTATGAGAAAATAAAAAGCCTATCATACAGCTACTACACAATTGTATTTGTTTACTCTTGCTCATACGACTTCCTGGTCTAGCATGGCATTGTACTGTTGTCAGCTTTAAACATATGGCCACTACTTCCTCTGCATGTTTCGTAGTGCATCATTTCCCACAAAACTTTACATGCTAGCAAATAACAAGAGACATGGTTAATCTCAGGATGAGGATTTTTTTTTTATCCCTGTGGTCCTTGTGAAAACCCCTCCCCCAACACCAGATACAACAAAACAAACGCCATGCTCAGGGCCCTGGGTGGAAAGGGGCAAACGTTTTAAGTCCTGCTTTTTATCAATCGCAGAACTGAGCAACAATCAAATTATATAAATACAGAACTGATTTTTTTCTCCCTCAAGTGGTTCAGTTTTCACTTGAAAAATAAACATTGCTTTGTATAATGTATTTGCACATCAGTCTTCCTATTAAATGCTTTCCTGGGGCATTACTTGCATAAAAATCATTATCATCAACTTGATTCTGGGATTTCAGTGACATCTATGTGTGTCATCTGTTATCTGATTCTGCAAAGGCCTTCAGACAAACAATGGCGTGGAGGCCATGAACCCAAAAAGGTATAGGAGGCCATGAAGGCATCACTGCCCGCAAGTAGGTTGGGCCACATGAATTAACACGCTCCAAAGAGAGACATGACAATAAATAAACAGTCACTCAACTGCATAAAGTCAAATGGTGACATTTAAATCTCAATATCCATCTGATTAACATTACTCAATAATACACATTTCTTAACTGGCAACTGTTAGCTAGCTACTAAACTTGGGAGAACTGACGTTAAGACTAGCCTTACCTTCCAGCGACAGCCTTAACAAAATAATTGAGAAAAACGAAAAAGTATCCAATTCAATTACTTATAGTGCGTTAGCTAGGTGTCATTCATGGAGTCTATTTATGTATATTGTTCAGCTATCAGAGGCGATAAACGCCACTTCCAGCTAACGTTAGCATCAAGGCCTCCACTTTTTCTCAGCCCGGTCCCATCGCCTCCCACGGCTTTAGGTTACGCTAACTAGCATAGTTAGCTGACGTTGACTAAACGGCTGTGGCAAAACTCAATGTAAACGCAGACAAGCTAACCTAGCCCCCACACTCAACCAGATAGTTAACGTTATTTATATACATGTAACATTATCTATGTCCACATGCAGTTATTTGTTGACCCCCTTTACACTACAACGTGTCGTTGCATTCCCGTAACTGACCCGAAGACACCTCGATGTCCCGGGGTGTGATAGGGCCGTTCTCCTTCCTCTGTTGTTGTGATGACTGGTGGTTAGCTAACGTTGGCCAGCTGTGCTCGGTCCAGTTGGCTACCTTGACGCTGCTAGCAAAGTTGACCGTTTTTCCAGCCTCAGTTCTCCATATACTCCGCTCTGTCTAACACACGGGTTCAAAACATGGATGGCAGCAGTTCGTTTAATAGTAAGCGAGGGTCTAAACTTCATCAATTATGTCGTTATCAATTATTTCCCGACCAACATCATCACTCTCTTCAAGCCATCCTGTCTTTCTTGATGAGACGCCATCTTAGCTTTTTTTTCTCACGACCGAAGCACAACCTGAAAATCTTCACATCACGTCCCTCACGTTTACTCCCTGAAAGTAGTACCCACGTACGCCAATTCAAAACATGTAACTGCACCGGGACCGGCTGTAGAGTCGTTGCCTTAGTCAAATTGACTGTGCCACCATGCAATACTCTCACCACAAATACAAATATAAAATAAATAATTTTAACAAAAAAAATTGAAATACATCATGTTATATGAATTACACCATTGTATAAAAAGAAAACGTGACGCTTTTTCGTACTGTATTGTCTAATTGCAGGCGTGTGCCCGCAGCACTGGTCGAGTGGAGTGATATTATATGTATATATATATATATATGCCGTTATATAGTGTTAGCATAATGTACAGGTTGCATGTTTGCTGCATTTATATTTAACTGTCAAAATCAAGTAAAAATCACACTTTTCTCTCTATATGAATTGCATTAAATGGAAATTCATCTAGCCCCTAAATAAAAATCAGCACACAGTGTATTTGAGTCCATGAGTACTTTTTACCACTCATTGTTCTGAATTATTTATTAATACTGCATGGCTTATCGGCAATGTGCATCAGTTTTGTAGTTGCATCCAAATGCAATAAGATAGCTCGTTAAATAAGAGATTGTGAGTTGTTTTCTGGTATTATGCAACATTTGCATTCGTAGCAAAATGGCTTCTGTGAAGAGTTGACATGCAAAGCAGCCTACATCCTATATATAGCTTGTAGTTATACTTCTCTTTATCTTGTGTGGTTATGTAACGTAATAATGTTATAAATAGTTTATTACTTTGAGCAAATGAATGGTTGAAACAGATGTTAAGTTGTAGAAAAAGTACACAGAGACCAATTCACTGCAAGGACACTTTAATTTATCAGAAGCAATAAATATTCACATCTCAATTCTCTATTCTTTCAGTACACATAATACATACACAAAGAAAAAAAAATGAAATCATTTGTTTTAAATTATATCAATACCTTCATTAACATATAAACTTCTTTTAGGCTTTAATTCATGTCATGGCAACTCATTCTCTCACCTTCAGTCAGAAATAATTAGAAAAGAAAAAGAAGTCAACATTCCTTGTGGCCAACATCTCCTATCCCCGCCCCTCTTTTATATGTACAGACTTGGTGGCACTCACATGCACACACCTGAATACAGAATGGGAGTAGTTCATCCCATAGTTATAAGAAGCATATGTATAGAAGCCTATAATATGTACATTCAGATTTATACAGTACAATCTATTCAATAAGGGCAGGTATAGTCATGCAAGACGAGTCATAAAAGGACACAATAAAAAAAGAAAAGGCTAGCCAACATATACTTATAAAATCTTCATCTGACATTCTTGACCATCTCCAAACCTCCTTAAAATCCTTTTGTTGAGGATCTTCAACTTTGCCATCTCTTTCAGTAGTTTGTGACATTGACATCTGTACTTTGTCCTCATTCCCATCATGACCCATTCAAATCAGATTATATGTAGTTTT